>NC_057890.1:14366525-15566525 GCF_019740435.1 Gambusia affinis
CCACTATAATGACACACTAAACTATGACGTCAAAAAACGACTATAATGACACTAAACTATGACGTCAAAAAACGACTATAATGACACACTAAACTATGACGTCAAAAAACGACTATAATGACACACTAAACTATGACGTCAAAAAACGACTATAATGACACACTAAACTATGACGTCAAAAATGAGATGAAATGACACATGGTAAAAATAGTATAATAATAAAAACAGTTTGATGCAGCGCTACTCACACTCAGCAGTAGACACTTGTTCTCCTTGATGGCACCCAGGCACCCCAGGAAACCCGTCACCATGACAACAGTGCCCAGTGTGATGATGAGGTTGGCGGCCGAGAGCGCGGGGAAGGAAGGAGACAGGGTGGCAAAACTGCCCTGGGAAACTGAAAGCCAAACTCCGACCCCCAACAACCCGCATCCGCCCAGCTGGAACCCACAAAAATAAATAAAATTATTACCAGAGAAAAAAAAAAATCCTAATCATAAAATATTGTATCACTGTTAATAGTTCTAAGAACTTACCCAGAAGAAGAGGTTGAAGAGGAAGAGCATGTATTTGACACAACAAATGCAACCCCGAGCCATGACTGAACACAAAGGGATCTGCTAAAATTAAATGCAGAGAACAAAAAACACATAAATGCAATAATTTATCACTGAAGTCTATATTTAACCCTTCTAAGGTCCGGAATTGTTGGAAAAACTTTTCACGTTTGATGATTCACGTTTTTTGTTGTTTTTTTTTAAACTGAAGACCACACAATGAGTTCACATAGCACTTTGATTCTCTTTATTTTGGCACAGAAACCACATTAAAGGAAAGAAGCTATAAACTCACCACTATAAGAACGAAGATAACTCTGCAGCTTGAAAGTTTCTGTAAAACACAAATATATAATTCTAGTCTGGAAATTATATGATAGATGGGGAAAAAAAAAAGTAAAAAAAATTGGATATAAATGATTTTATAATACAAATATTGTTGAAATGGAGGTAAGAAAAAGCAAATTGTTTGAAAGTTTGATTCAAAATGTCTCATTTGAATTAGTTTAACACATTGTTTCATATTGTTATCGACTATAAGGAATCTATATATGTCCTCACACCAACATTTACTCACTTTGGTGAGTTGAATTTATGTTGCACAAAAACATTTGTATTTTCTCCTGATGAAAAATATACTTTTGGTGAATTGATTTTGGTAATTGTTATATATTACAGCTTAGGAAACCAAAATATTTTAAGATCATATCGTTCAGTCCTAGTATTTATATTTCATAGAGTTAATTTGTTCTTTGTCGTTTTAGCAAACATTACTAATTGTTATTGTAAATGTAAAAAAAAAACAACAAATTGAATCTAACCTTGAAAACAAATGTGTCAAAAACAGAATTCAAAAAAAGACTATTAAAATCCAATTTAAAGTTATTTTTTCCCCGGTTTTACTATAAAATAAAAAATAAAATAACGTTATCAAAAAACTTTCGATACTCGTTAAACCTAACAATTTTATCTAAAAGAAAAATACGCGTTTTTATAAAATAAAAGGGATCTTGAAGAGAGAGAGTAAATTCCCAAAAAAATGAGTAATAGTTTTAGATATGATATTTTTGGACGGTAATAAAAAAAAAAGAAAATTAAGCGAAATATCAACTGTCCATTTCTTACTTTATGCTAAAATACATCGACTGTTTTTAACCAGTCTACATATTTTAGGGATTCTACGCATTGACGTAAACTATACGTCACGGCATCCCCAGATTTCGCAGTTCTCAAAAGTTTAGGCAGCAAAAACTGGACGAAAGCGGAGAAATGCAGTTTTAAAACACTTCTCCTAGTTTATATTCAGATATAGATACATGTAATGCTTTCTGATAAGGAAATTAACCGCTTCTCTTCGTTTCGTGCCGTGATTGCTTTCATGCTCATGCAGCCAAAAAAAGTGACGAAGAGGAAAAACAGGGAAAAATCTCACCGTTAGCTACGAACTGGCGTCCATATTCTTACAAAAAGTCTGGCGTCTTTTACAGCAGATACCTTCACATTCTGCTTCCGCGAACAGCAGGAGTCGGTTTTAAAACACAGATCCAGTAGCCGTGAAACCGTAACCGCAGCTTTGGAAATCAGTCGACGGCTGGAAGTGAAGAGGACGTTTCCCCTGCGGAGGGAGGGCGGAGCTGGACGGGAGTTCCAGGAACGGGCCCGCTCCTCATTGACCAGCCGGCGCACGACTCGGCTACCACTGCGTTATTTCAACGGGCGGAGCTTTTCTCTTAAATCAGGGACACGCTGTAAGATGGGCTTAAATAAACTATACCAGTGCTTTTCAATTCCAGTCCTCGGGGCCCCCTGCTCTGCATGTTTTAGATGTGCCTCTACACCAGAACAGCTGATTCAAATGATTGCATGACATCTTCTGCAGCCACCAAGTACTGCAGGAGCCTGTTAATCACCCAAAGATTCAATCCAGATGTGTGGCAGAAGGGAAACACCTAACATGCAGGGCAGGGGGGCCCCGAGGACTGTAATTGAGAAACACTGAACTATACAACACAAATTTAGAACATACCCAACAGAGAAAAGTAATTAACAACTTCCTTTCTTGTGCTTCTTTTCAGTTATCACAGCACAATATCCCAATGACTTTACATTTAAATTCTTCTGATCCTATGCTAATAAAAAATGTCACATTAATCATCGAGTAAAAATATTCATTTCAAAATTCCCCAGACTTTATTAGGGAAAAAATGCTTAGAACATCAGACAAATAAGTTATAGCTCACTATTCTTCTGAGATACTTTTCCTTCATAAAATGAAAGGTCATTAAAAAAATCTTAGCGTTTTGTTTTTTACTACCCAGAACTTGGGTATTAGATTCAGCAGGTTTGGTTTTACTTCCTGGAGATTACAGGCTTCTGAACAAGATTAATCTTTTAAATTAAATTAATTTAAAAGAGTACAACATATGTACTCATTTTCAAAGTACAACACATGTAATGTTTAAAAGTGCAAATATTGAGTCTATGTTTTTTAGACTTGAGGATCTTTAAAGGCTTTTTCCAAAACTTATTATACTTTAATACTGTCATTTTTCTGAAACTATATTCAAATATATTGGAGCTCTAATAGTTTTTACAAACATCTATGATACTGGAAGTGACCTGAAAACTTAATACCAAAGTAAAAACAATGATCATTCATCTTTTCCAGGGACGAAAAGTGTCTAAATTTATGAGTGCACACCAAAAGAATTTGAAAAGCAAATTCTTTGGTTATTCATCTACAATCATTTTGTCTTATTTTAAACATTGGAAGCGAGAAAACAGGGATTTTAAAGTCCCAGTACAGTCAAATCCAGGATCATTAATGACCACATGATTAAGTAAAATATCACAAAAAGCAAGTTTTTGCTCTGGTTAAAGGGGCAGATAAATTAATAAATACTTTCTAAACACATTTCAAAAACTAATCTGAGATGTCACTGAAAAAAAGAACAAACAAAATGCATTAAAATTAAGTTTTATAAACTGTTTTTCTACAAAGCCCGCCTCCATTCACTGGATAATGTTGAAGGACATTAACTTGAGAGATCTTCTAATAAAGTCAAACAGGACTTTAATAAACGTTCTTTATCATAACAATATAAATACATAACCCTGAACAGAAAATAAATAAAATACAAAACGTACAAAAAACATTAAGATGATGTTTGTTTTTTGGTGCAGTTTTTGAATCCATGGAGTTAAACTGTGGAGGAAAATTACGATGCATTATCCAGGCTGTCTGCAGTTCGATAGAAAAAAAGAGACACAGGACTCTGGACAGCGAACGCATCACCGTCCATCAGGAAACTTTATCCCAGGACCCATCGATCGGCACGGGAGGAGTTCAGCTGCACCGACTCGCTGCTCTCTCCACCCTCATGCTGACAAACACAAAACAAATCAGATGAATAAAGCAATAAAAAAACTTTCCAACTGGTGTCAGTTTTCCCACTTAAACCATTAAAACCACAAATAATTTTTTGTGTAGTTTCTAATGCAAATATATTACGACACTTGAAATAAGTCAAAACTACCTTAAAGGTAACATTTCAGTAGAATATTTAAGTAAATAATCGTTTAATATGAATGAAAAGTAGTAGCTATAAGTAAAACAATCTGCTAAGATGGAAAAAATATCTTGTTCCACTAACATATTATTCCACTAATAACTACAACCTTTTCATCAATATTAAATAATTATTGACTTAAAACAAGCTTCTATATCTTAGAGTAGCATAGCATAGCATAGCATAGAGAGTAAAGAACAATGCATTGTCCAAAGAACAAATAAGCATCATAAGACATGGACAGACAGGTGACTGAGTCTTTCATTAAATGAGAAAAATAATTTACTTCCTGAAAAGTTACTTTCCAAGTTAGTTTTGTCTCATTTCAGGTGTGCTAATATATTAGCACAGGAAGCTAGGCCAAAAGCCTTGCTTTGTGTTTTTCTGTGTTTGTGCCCACCTTGTTGGCGATGGCCCTGAGTTTCCCCAGCAGGGAGGGTTTCTGGGTGTAAACCACGTCGTCTTCGGCCTCCTCTCCTTCCGCCAGCGCACAGCTGTCTGCAGCTGGCAGCTCACACTCCTTGTTGGCGGACATCACCAGACGGGAGTATTTATACTCCAACCTGGACACAAACATCACTGGGACTTTCAGCACTGGACACATTTTTTTAAAAACATGAATTTATCTGATAAAATCATTTACAAAAACTAATATTTCTACATCCAGATTAAGTGTTTCTAGAAATTTAATATATTTCTAATCCTTTTAAAATGTTTATTTCATAAATATTCATTTTGAAATAATTCTTTTCTCTCTGGATTTGTTGCATACAATTATGAATGTAACATTTTATCACAATATTTTGTGGTACTATCGTGATAAAGATAGAAATGCTCCTGATAAATTATTGATCACTTATTTTTCTAAGTGTGAATTCATGGCACAAACCCAAATGTTTATCTTGAAAAGCATTCGCATTTGAAATCGGCTTCTTAAAGGATTCTGATTTAAAAAGCTTAACTGCAAAAATTAATTGCGTTTAATCGTATTTTCAAACTTATTTATAAATTATTTTCTCCACTGTTTGTAAACTAAACAGTGGAGAAAATAGTAAAAAATTACATTTCTGATGTCAGTTTTTAAAAATAATTTGAACTTTGTTAATTAAAATTTATTGAGATGATAAATAAAAAATGTTATATGAAATTTTAATAATAAATAAAATTAATCTATAAAAAGTGTAATAATTAAAATAAATAAATATTAAATACAACACATTATACAATAAATGACAGAAACTACATTAAATTAGTGTGTAAAATGTAGACAATATTTAAAAAAAAAAAATCTAAAATTACTTGTCTCAATTTAAAATAAAAAAATGTGTTTTTAGACCCTGATCAACACATCAGTGAAGTATATTTATACTTTATGTATTTCTGGGAATGTTTTTTGCAGCAGCCCTCCTCGGTCCTGTCTGGAGTAAAATACTTTTTCCCAAATATTGAAGAAACAGGGAAAAATTAAAGAAAATAAATAAATGTTTTGTCATATTCATTGTCCCAGTATGCAGTTTATCTAAACGGCTTCAACTCTGTTTATTCTAAATAAAAGGTTTCCGTTACATGAAGGAATATTTTTGTTTTCAGCTCTTTGTTGCAGAGTTTTTCAGGTGAAAAAAAATCAGACAGTAATAGTGACTCAGCTGCCGTCCGTCTCCACTGTCACTACATCAAGTTCCTCTTTAAGCAACGTCTGAATCATCTAATGGGTCTGTTGCAGGTGTTCCCACCTCTTGTTTTTCTTCCAGAAATAGAAGGTGAGGGAGACGAGCAGCACGGCGACGAAGGCTCCGACGCCGAGCCCGACCTTCAGCCACAGAGCGATGACCTCGCAGGGGGCGGAGCTTCGAGAAGGCAGCGCCACGCCTTTGCTGCACAGTTTTGGTTCATTCCACACGTACAGCGTTTCCTGAAAGAAAGTTGAGATGAACTCTTGGGAGACGTTGATCTGCCAGATTAAAATGTCTTCTCTGCTACCTGGATTCCCCCCCTGCAGGCTCCCTCTATCAGGTGGTAGTCGGCCTCAGTGCAGCGCGGACAGGCGCTGGCGCTCTGCCACAGGAAGTGAAACATGCATCCGTCACACGTCCCTGCAGGACAGGAGCTGCACAAATCCACAGTTAGGGTGAAAAAGTGCCTTTGCTTTTGCTAAGCTTCTTAAGTCCAATTGAAAACTTGTGTTTTAACATTATTTTCAATTTGGATGTGTTGATGCTTAAAGTTTTGAGTTTTAATTGTTAATAAGTACAAATATTTTAGAAGAAAAAAATCTCAATGAATCTATGGTAGCTATTCTGCAGTGGTTGGACAGACGGTCGGACGGACGGAAGGATGGATGGATGGATGGATGGTTGGTTGGTTGGTTGGATGGATGGATGGATGGATGGATGGAACCGGGTCAGAACCATGTCAGCTGTACCTGGGCACAGAAAGTTCTCCTCTGTCTGATGCGTCCGGGTCGCAGCGAACCGTGATGACTGAACTTCGACCCTGATCACAGGACGCCGTCGCCTGCGTTGACCTGAAGGAAAATCTCATTAAACCCAGAACCAACCAGGACAAGCAAAAATCGCCTTTCTGTCTCCACCTGTAGAAGAAGTTGATGTCCGGAACGTCGTTTGGATTTTCTGGGAACAGATCCGGTTTGGCGTTCACTCCGCTGAGAACCGTGTCCACTGTTGCTCCTGAAGAGAAGGACGGGTCAGATCAGCTTTCACCAGCAGGGGGCGACATACAGCAGAACAACAGTTTCTACCTATGAATGTGTCGGCCAGGCTGATGGACTGGGAGGAGATGGCCATCCTGAAGCCCCGCCCATCTCCTGGGATGATGGTCGACTGGCACAGGAAGCTGTCCACCGTGTTGACGAACTGAGACAGGTCACTTTGGTCGTCTTTGCTGGACACGTCGGTGACGTTATCGGTGCAGACAGCAGCTCGTTTTCCCTGAGAGGGAAACGGAAACAACACTGTTTCTCTATTTTTATCGTTCGGTTTTTATTCTATAAACACTGGTGCTACCAGAAAATGTTCATAGATGAGGCGGGTAAAAATTCAACAGACCATAAGTAATAATTGTTAAAAAATAATTTAATAAATTTTTTTATATTGTATTTATTTATTTATAAGGTTTTTGCATGTTTGTCTTCATAGAAGAATATGACTTTGGGGCTGCCAGGGTTGTGGCCACCACTTTTCAAGAACTAGGGAAAAGAATTAGGAGCACTGAAAAAAAGGATACTGACTTTAAAGTCCGAATTCTAAAGAAAAATAAGAATTCTGAAAAAAAAAAGAATTCTGAAGAAAAACAAAAAGAATTCTGAAGAAAAACAAAAAGAATTCTGAAGAAAGAAAAATAAGAATTCTGAAAAAAGTCTGAATTTTAAAGAGAAAATATAATTCTGAAGAAAAACAAATATAATTCTGAAGAAAAAGTCGGAATGTTGAGAATAAAAGACAAGATTCTGAGGGGAAAAAGTCAGAATTTTTTAATGGTCCTAATCCTCTTCTGTACTAATAACCCTCAGGAGGGCGCCACTGTTTTTAAATACTTGAAATAGTGAAGTGATTTATTTTTAAAATATTTTATAATAATTTATAGAAAATGATTTTAACAGCCTTTATGTTTCAAGTGTTCCAGATGTTATTTTAGTAGTCTATTTTATTTTTCTAAGCATATTTATTTCTGTAACCTCACAGGAAGTTCTACTGTTTTTTAGGTAAACTATAATGTTTGTAAATTCTGTATATAAAACTTTGTTTCTAAAAGCTTCGTATTTTAGGAATTAAATAACTTGGACAAACATTCACAGGGCTGATCTTCAGAGTTACCTCGTGGCCACAGAGGCTGACGTTGAACAGGTGTAGATACTTTGTGCCTTTAGAGGTGAAACTTGGCCCCAATATCAACGAAGCCACATTACTCATGGGGCTGAGGTCAAAGGTCAGCGTTCTGTTGTTCTCCGTGTGGGTGAAAAAGCAGTCGCTGAAGCAGCGGGAATGCTCCTGAAAGAAACAACAGTTTTGATAATAATCCAGTTGATCTTTCTGTCAGTGTATCTGTTAGTTTCACTGTAAAAGTCAAATTTACGTTTCGAATCACATATTTATAATACAAACACTGTAAAACACAAGCAACAACTACCAGAGTCCCAGTCCAGACTGGGATTACTGGACCTCTGTACCTTGTTGCTGATGCTTCCGGGTCCACAGGCGATGCAGGCGTCCTGGCCGTAGGTGTGCCGCCCAGCCAGGTGTGTGTTGGCCGGACACTCCTGGCACCTGTTGGTCTCCCGGTCGATGAAGAACCCGGCGGGGCAGGGAACGCAGGAGGAGCCGGCCCGCTGCGAGTTCTGTGGGACGAGAGCGCAGGCCCGGCACGCCGACGCCACCCCGTCCAGGACGTTGGTCACCTTGATGGAGTAGATCTTCACCGTGTCGCTGACGTAACGGCGCACCTGCAGATTTAACCCGCTGGTTTTAAAGAAGCGATGGAAAAAGTCGGTGAGGTTTGGTGGTTGAAGATTTTACTCACATCCAAAGCGTGGCTCATCCTCTGAAAGGCCCAGGTGTACGTCACAGAGGCGTTTCTCGTCATACTGTGGGAAAACGCCTGCTTCCCCTTACTGCCCTCCCAGGACTCCACCACGGTGGTGCTCTTCCTGTTCATATCCTGCAGGGGGCGCCCAAGACAAGACAGAGAAAAACTCAGTGCTCATTTCTTCTCCTGGGTAACATGGTTGTTTTTTTCTTTTGTGTTTCCTCTCAGTAATGTACTTGTCAGTTCATCTGTCATCTTGAATACTGAACATATTTCTGCTACAATAAAGGTTTTTGTAAACTTTTTCTCACCTATGTTGATATTTTGTTAGCAATGGTACCCAAAACTTTTACTGAAGTAAGAGTAGAATAACTTCAACAAAAAAGTATTTGGTAAATAGTCTATTCAAGTACTGAGTAACTAATCAAAATATCAATCATTTAATAGTTAAAAATTACACACTCAAACGGAAAAAAAAATATAAAGTTAAGTGAAAATTTTGGTATTTTAATTTATATAAGTAATAAAATATAATTTTAAGCTAAAGAAAAATTTTCCAAATCAGTTTCTTTCAATATGAAACTGAAAACTTGGTAAATTTTTGGTTAAAACAAAAAAAGAGTAGAGATATTTTGTAATAAAATTACTCAAGTAAAAGTAAAAAGAACAGTGTCGTAAAAATATTACTAAAAGTAATTATTTTCAAAAAAGTTACTCATGTAAAGGCAATTGAGTAAAAGTAAATAGTTACAACTCAACTCTAATTGTTAGTGAGATATCTAAAAAAAAAAAATGTATTTAGGAAAATTCAGCACACAAACTTATGTGCTGAATGCAAAGGCAAAACAGATTTCCCTTCCCAGAAGTAGAAAGATAAAGAAAACATACATTTAAACTTTTTGGAGAATTTTTGAGTTATTTTAAAAAACGATAATGGGCCGTTTTCATGTGCAGTCCCATCTCCAGACTGACCAGAGTGTATTTGCAAATTTATTGCGAGGGAACACAAAAGAATAAAATTCCCCATGTCCACTAGGGGGCTCTGTAATTTCTGCCAACACACACTGAGACACACACCATCATGAAGTAGAGCTCACAGTCAGCAGAGCAGATCGTCTCGAACACAAACGTGATTTTTCCGATCTCTCCACCGGTCATCCCTGAGAGCGACGCCGGCACCCTGAAACCAAAAACAAGCAGAGACATTTTGCAAACACTGTAGGTTTTAAACAATTAATCGGGATTAATTGATGACTGAAATCAACTTATTTAGTAACCAATTAATCATTAACTAAAAAAAAAGATAATTTGCTGAAAAACTAACATATTCAAAGCAGTAATTAAGCCAAAACTGAACAAAAAAAAAATCTAAACATTTTGCAATTAAGATTAAAAAAAAACTTTTGTTGGTAAATATGTTTTACCCAAAACTCCTCAAGTGGCAGTTTTAGCTTCACTCAGTTCAAATTCTGTTACAAACAATCTATCCAATTATTAATTAATAAAAAAAACAGATCAGCCACAAACTTTATTGATGTTAAAAAAGAGGCGAGCTTTCACATGTTGATATTAGAAATATTGTTTTAGCTGCAAATGATCCAGTGCATTGTTACTGCATTTTAGGCTATTTTTATTTTTATTTTCTTATTTAATAAAGGAACTGAATGTTTAATATGTCTCTAGTACTGTGTAAAAAAATGTAAGTGGTTGAATTAAATATCTGCAAAATGTGCAAATTTATTTTACTCGATTAATCATCATAACAACTGTTAGTTACAACCCTAAAACAGTTAATGTGTCTCCACACAGCCAGATAAATGTATAAAATAAAGCCAAAGTCTTAAGTTGCTTTTCATTTCTTTGCGTTTTCCTTCAGGTACTCAAATAAATGATTCAAAGTATATTTTATCCAAAAAAAATTCAAGTTTCTAAGTAAAAGTAAGAAATAGCTGTCCAGCTGTCTTACTCTAGTAAGAGTAAAACAGTTTTTGTTAGAAAGTCTGATCAAAATATCAATCATTTAATATTTAAAAGTTACATAATCAGATGGACCAACGTATAAACTTGTGTGAAAATTTTAGTATTTTAATAATGTCAAAATAAAAATAATTCAAATAAATGAAACCAGGCAAAATAAACATTTTTTTGTTAAAACTTATGAAACTTTAACGAAAACTGAAGGTGTGTGTCTTTGGTGACTTTTTGGTTAAAACAAATATTTTCTACATTTGGTGAAGAACAAGTGAAGCGAGTGGAGGATTCAGAAATGTTACTCAAGTAAGAATAGCGATACTTTAAGATAAAAAGAAAGCTCTAACTTTTATTTACAAAATGTTACTCCAGTAAGTTTGACTGGTTACTTCGTACCAAACTGAAGTAGAAAGGGGGAAAATGCTGATGTTTAACTGTGAAATGGGGGTAAGAACTAGAAAAGAGGTGAATTAACCCAAAGATATAAAATAAAACAATAACTTACTTAAATCCCGGAACAGTGAGACTGAGGATGAGGTAATCGTTGTCCGAACTTCCTGCCCCGCTGCGGATGTGATCTCCAGCGACCTCCCATCCTGACAAACAGGATCCAACAACATGCTTAGCTTTACTGAACAAAGTGTAATCAACAAATATTCACACAAAATCATGGTTAAGATGGACATTGTTGAGTAAATGTTTGATTCACGAGGGAGAAAATGTACACCAGCTTTGATTTTAATAGCTTAAAAACTCTGTATAAATAGTTTTGTTGATTCTTCATAAAATATATTTTAAAACGTATTTTAATTCCAAGATAGAATATGTGATTTTGTTATAAATAATAGAGGCAGTTAATAGAAGTCGGTAAGAGTTAAATGTTTTAAATGCAATTTAATTCATAAAAAGGTAAACAGAATGTTTTTATATAATGTTTTTAACTTTTTCACATTTTCTTTTACTTTTTGCTACATTTCAAAACACAACATTCAATCTGTTTTATGGGATTTTATGACATAATTTTCCACCAAAACACACATTAATCAGTAAACAGAAAAAGAATTTGTTGTGAACTCTAGAAGTAAAGAGAAAGAAAGAAAAAAGAAGGAAAGAAAGAAAAAAGAAAGAAAGGGAGCCCAGAGTTTCCTTCAGTGTATTGTAAGCCTGACGGGCCGCCAGGCTTTACTTGTTTCCCCACCAGGCTAAGCATTGCTTATTTATTTAAGTATCTTTAAAATGTTTGCATTTTTTAAGACTTTATAGTTCAGATATTAATCTTCCAATAACACATAATTATCTAGTGATATCTTCAAATTTCCTGTCAACTAAACATTTTTTAACTCAAAAACATGACGAGCCGCTGGACGAATAACTCCCCTAGCGCCCTTGAAGCCACAAATTATTTTAAGTTTGTCAGAAAACAGAACAGAAATAAAGATAAAGAGCAACGTTGGAAGAAAACCTGCTGGAGGTTGTAAAAGCCTGGAAAGTGAGAAGAAGGACAACAACCCTGAGTTTGAACCATTTTGAAAATAACTGGAAAAAATGTTGGTTGAGAAAACCGGGTGTTGATTTTCTCACCGTTCATATCGTCGCATTTGGAGTTCCCCACGTTGAAGCAAGACGTCTTCATGTTGGACGGCAGCACGTTCCACCATTTGTACTCGTAACCCAACACGGGTTCGGTGCCTGCAGGACACTCGACGCACGCTGAAACCCAAATATGACATCCAGAAATCAATTCAAAAAATCCAGAAAACATGACTGTCAGGTTAATTGGTCTCTCTAAATTCTCCCTAGGTGTGAGTGTGTGTGAATGGTTGTGTGTCCTGTGTGTCTCTGTTGCCCTGCGACAGACTGGCGACCTGTTCAGGGTGAACCCGCCTCTCGCCCGGAACGCAGCTGGAGAGGCAGCAGCAACCCTCCCGACCCCATTAGGGACAAGGGTGATCAGAAAATGGATGGATGGGCCAAAATATAGGTAAGTGGAAATTTTGGTATTTCCAAGACGAAAATTACAATCATTCTTATAAGTAAAACATAACAGAACATTTTTTTAAATCAGTTTCTTTCAATAAAAAACTTATAAAACTTTAACAAAAGCTGCAGGTGTGTCTGTGTCTGGTGAATTTTTGGTTAAAACATGTTTGTTTTTCATTCAGTGGGGAGAAAATCCAGAAATTTTACTCAAGTAAGATTAGAAATACTTCATAATAAATTTACTTAAGTAAAAGTAAACAGTAGAACGTAGTAAAAATACTCCTAAAGGTACATTTTTCCAAAAACGTTACTTGAGTAAATCTAATTAGTTATTTCCCAACTCTGATTAAATATCAGTGCAGGGAAAATCTGGCTCACAGTAGCAGCAGAGATAATTGAGCCCAACATGTTTGTTTTTTACCGTAGATGCCGTCAGAGTGTGTTCCAGGTGGGCAGGGCAGACAGGTGGAGTCGTTGCTGTTGTAGTATCCGGGGTTACAGGGGGGGCACGGCTCTCTCTGTCCGGTTGCAGGCAGCTTGACGGCCCCCGTCACGTTTTCCACGCAGATTTTTGGCTCCACCCATCGATACAGCACCTGCGTCTGCGTCGAAACAGACGGAGGGCACGAATGATAAAACCCAGAACCTGTTTGTTGGGTTTTTGCTCATGTTGGTGTGTGCATGAAATGTGAAACCTCTGACCTTTCCCTCGCTGTCGCAGGCTGTGTGAATCTGGAAGTAATCCTTCTCTGAGCACGGCGGTCTCACCTTACATTCAGCCCAGCCCTCATCTGAACAAAACACACTCACAAATGAATCACAAAACAACAAAATCAGCGGCTTGAACGGACTTTAGTTGTTTTTTTTGATAACATACAATCTTTCCAACTTCTCTACCTGTTAAAATAAAACTACAATAAATAATTTACACCTTTAATGTGAGATTTATTCCATGAAAAGTAAATGATTCGGGTTGAAATGCAAACCACAAAAAAAGGCTTAATAACCTGATTGAAAAAGTAAGCGCACACCAAAAGTGAAATTATCATGAAACACATTTTGGTGTTTTTAAATAGGTTTTAGCCACAGAAAGAAAAAAATAATAAAAGACAAATGTATTTTTATCTTAAAAAAATATATATATTGTAAAGCTTTGGCTAAATTACTGCTTTGAATCTAAAGCTACTTTCAGTAAAAAGCTTTTTTTTGACCCTGTAAAATCCAGTTAGTGATTAATTGACTACTAAATCAGTTAACGATTATTTCTATAATTGAATAATCACAATTAATCAGGATTACTCGCTATTAATCGGGATCAACCACGATTAATACGATTATTCGTGATTAACCCGATTAATTGTTCCAGTTGTTTAATCTGAATGTGAATAGTGTTAAATTGGATGGATTGGATTTGGATCTGTCAGTTTATGATCTTTCGTTCTCTGTGTACGTACGTGAGTAGTAGTGTTCAGGACAGGCTGAACAGGCGGACGCTCCCTTTCCAGAGTATGTGTTGCTAGGACACGCTTGGCAGGATGAGGAACCGGGCATCGGGCTGAACCAGCCGGGCCGACATGGAAAACACTCAGACGTGTAGGCGACACCTGCAGCAAAACATTCAACTGAGCTTCTCAAGATTCTGGTATTTTAATTTAATTTGTCACAAGAGCACAACTTAATTTTACCCTCTATTTGGATGTTCTTCAGCAGAACCGGTTTCACCATCTTCCCTCCCACCAGTATCCCAGTTGTTCTCCAGTACAGGATGTTTGTGCCCGACTTCAGGCTCACCTGAACAAGAGACGTTCTGTGAGAAAACAGAATCCTAACAAGTATTTCTGGTCCAGTTTAGTTCTCTTGAAATAAGACAAAACTAACTTACAAGTAGCTTTTCAACAAGATATGACAGCTTGTTTTAAATTAATAATTCCTTAATATTGATGAAAAATACTAGTTAAACGGGCAGATTATTTTACTTTAACAAAACATTATGAGCATGTGATCAACATGCTACTTATAACCCTAATGCTAATGTTAGCATCTTAGCTAATTTTGATATAAAACTAAAACTTAAACTGAAATAGAGTAAATTAAGATGTGAGTGATAATCCGTATTTTTAGGTTTAGTTAACAGTTAAATAATTTCCCAGTGGAATTAATACTTTTTAATCAATGTAAAAGAATTCTTTACTTAAATTAAGTATATCTTGCTGAAAAGCTATCTGTAACTTAGTTTAGTCTTATTTCAAGTATTCTGAAAGCTAAACCATAAATTATTGATTTAAAAACAAGATCCTATTTCTTGTAATAGAATAGAGCATATTTGTTAGTATCCCAGGAGGTAAATTGACATCTGACATTTCAGTACAGCCCATCCAAAGAATAAAAATCAAACGTGAGACAGGTGCCTGAGGCTGCAGCTATGGGAGTCGCTTCTTAGATAAGAAAAACAATAATTTTATTGCTGAAAAGCTACTTGTCACTAAGTTTTGTCTTATTTCAAATATACTAAGATGTTTTCACTGGAAACTCAAACAAACTATACTTGTTAAGATTTTGTGCTTTTACAGTGTAAAGCATTCCATTGACACAAACCATCAGAACCATGGACTTACTGTATGTGTTCCCCATTCTCCACTGCTAGTGACTTTAATCCACTTCTGGTCGTCAGTCTGGGACATTTCTTGGCATTGCTCGTTCTGGACCTGGACACACATTCAGAATCCCTGAGCCCTGCATGCTTACAATCAGAGAACGTCACCTTCTAGTCGCATTGCTTACGTAAAACTCAAAGAAAATGTTGTTGTCTGGATACTGATAGGTGAACGAGACGGATCCCTGTTTTTCCAGATGGACGGCGTAAACTAGAGACACTGTGCACTCGTCGCGGTTGGACTCCAGGTACACACCCTGCGGCGTCCATGATGAGCTGCAACAACAACACAGTAATCATAAACTTCATTTGTCTATGTTTAAAGGAGACCTATTATGCTTTCTTGAAGAGGTTAGGATATGTCTATGAGCGTTCTAAAACATGTTTATAGCATTTTTGTATAAAATCATTCTTGGATAATGAGATTTTTGGAGCTATTTTAAGATGTCTTATCACTTTAAATCCAAATAATCCGCAGCTGACCACCAACTCAACATTTACACTTGCACGTAAAAATGGCTGCAAATAGATGCACAATTATACAACCGTCCATCTTTGAAAAGCAAAAGTGGAGCCTCCTGCAAAACCAACAAGAATTCAGCAAGTGGTTCCTGAATAAATCAGTAACAGAACACCTGTCTTTTCCAGCAGCCATTGTGCACTTGTAAAACCAGCTGACCAAACATAAAAGAGCTCAGTTGCTAGGTAACGGGGCTGGGCTAAATAGGGGTTGCTAGGTAACAGAGGTTCCCATCAGATGTGACTCAACAATCAAGAGGTTTTTTAAGTGGCTCATTTTTTCACACACCAAAAAAACTTAATCTTTTTGCCAAAAAATTAAAAATTAGGTGGTTTATTTTAAGTGCTTAGGATGTTTTCAAAAGCAGCTGAGACCCAAATGGATATACAAAAATGTGTAAAAAGTAAATTTTGCATAATAAGTCAAATTGAAAACACCTTTTAATGTTTTTGTTACCTGTTACAGGCCTGTATGTCCTCTCCATTTGGTCCAGGATCCAAAAAGCTGGCTAGGCTCGTGAAGCCCGCAGGAATGGCGTCCCATTGGTCGAACCTCAGTCCGCTGCCCAGAGAGTAAGAACCGGCTGCACACGGCGTGCACAACTGGGACGACATCTCCAGAAACATTCCAGCCGGACAGGAGAAGGCTGAAAAGAACACGAAGGTTATCTTTATGTGAACAGAAAACTAGTTTGAAGAGGAAAAACTGAAGCTCACAGCAGTCTGTTCCTCTGGTTGGAGAGGGGAGGTCCGAACAGGAGCCGGGACTGAGAGGGATGGCGACCCGCCATCTTGACCCGGTGCTGTCACACTCTGTGTACTGGTAGAAGAAATCTCCCTGTGGAAACCACACGTAAAACACAAAACGATCAATGATCCGTTCACAGTTAGCCGAGTTAGCAGAGCAGGTGTGTGGATATAAATCACAACTAGCTCCCAAAACAAATCTGATCTTAAAGGGAAAGCTTAGCTGCTGTTGGTCTTTGTTACTGACATTTTTTACTGCAATAACTTGGCTATCATTTTCACTTTAAGCCTTATCGGCCGAAAGGTGTCCCTGCTTATGACACAGTTTTACCGTAACTCTGCAGCACTTTGCGCTATTTACTCATGGGACATGCAAAGAACTGCGTACAACTAAAATAAGCAAAAATATCCAGGCGGAGATTTAAAATTCTTCAAGACCGAAGACCAGCCAAATTTGCAGTACCGTAATTCCGCCACACTTTGCGCTGTCTTAAAAATCCCAACGGTTTCTGAAAGGGGAGACGTTGCGTTTTCCAAGCAATATGAAGTTATTACGGTAATTTCACTCCCGCCATTGCAAGAAGCATGTTTTACGTCAGTTTAATCTGAAGAAGCATTCTTTTAATAGACGGTAAATTGTGAAAATAACCGCTAGATATTGAAAGTTCCAGTTGTTATGGAAAAATGGGCAAATAAATTTACTCACAAGACATTTAAAGAACTTCGTACAATTAAAATAAGCAAATATATCCAGGCGGAGATTTGAAATATAGGCCTTAAAAGGGCACCAACTTTAGAAAGGAGAAGAAAACGTCATGCTAATTTAAGACTTTATAGTCCCAGTTTCTAGAAAATCTTTGTTTGCACTTCAAATTAAAACTCTGCTTTAATTCTAGAGAGAAATTGAACTTTTTATTTTTTCAAGCAAAGCACTAATTATGAATGTTACTTTCTGGTTGTTTACATATTCAGTAACAGACTGAGAGATTTGGTGAACAACGCTGGAAACATGTAGTAGCCTAAGATAATAGTATGCATGACCAAATGTTTAGAAAAGCTAATCATACAAAAAAAACAAATCATGAATGGCCTTTGGTGACTGACCTTGATCACCATGGCAACCAGTAGTTGGAGCTCTAATGGGTCCATCAAGAGCATAGCTGCAGGGCAACCGGGTTCTTGTCAAGGACGCCTGCTTGTTGCTGGACATGTAAACTCACTGAACATTTACTGAAATACTCTCTGACCCAACTCTAATGGGTTGTAGTAAAACAAATTTTCAAAACTGTTTCCCCTGAGTATTGTGCTTTTTATAGTTTTGGTCTCCTCTGTCCAGAAAAACTTATTCCAGAAGTTTTGTATCTGCAAACCTTAGTGCCACTGTCACTTAATTTTTGAAGAAAAGCTCTTTCAAAATGTTACACTTTTTCAGTCTTTTACAAATTCTACAGTCATTTAACATGCTAACATTTAATATGCTAACATTTAACATGCTAGCGGAGGTCTGTAGAGTCTGGACTTCCACTCCATAGAAGATAGGGAGTTGTTTCTAATCAGGTTTAATTGTTATGTATTTTGATGACGTCATTCTTGTTGTTGGTTATGTAGGAGAATCTCCTACAGTTATTTATTTCAAAAGGGACAATGTAGCAATAAAGGCTAGTTTTCATCCGTAGGCCCTCAGGGTACAATCGATGTAAATACAATAAATGACAGAGAAATTAACAAGCTTTTTCTGTGTAAAAAGATAATAACAATAATAATAATAATAATGCAGAATAGAAATAAGAATCACATGATCAGTATTTATTTATGAAGGAGTCATAATTTTAAGTTATTAGAAAACGATTTAAAAGACTGACATGTTATTATGCTCTCTGGTATTTTGTTCCTGTTGTGAGATGTTTTCACTGAAATTTCCTTTAGATTTTCTTTAGATATTAATCCATCTGTAGTGATGAGACAATGGATTAGCAATATGTCATATTTTCCATGTTAATTCAACAAATATTAATCCTGAGAAGATTTTTTAAAATCTCTTTCATCTGAACACTAATAGACTTTAAAATACTTGATAGCCGCTCCCTACAGAAAGCTCAGAATCTGAACTACCATTTTCAGATTCTGAGCGTTTAGGTAGAACAAATGTATTCTGATTGCAGGGATCTGTGGAAACTTTGAAACAATCTTTGAATAGAAAGAACTACATTCCAAACAAATTGAGGAAATAAAAATAATAGTAACAGCTGATTTGCAGTCGTCCAATGAAACCCAAAAAAATGTTCGGTTTTCTATGTGTCTGACTTCCCAGACTGCAGCAGAGCAGTGCTGAATATTTACTTTTCTGCTAATTAATCTGAACGTATTACGAGAATAAATCCCAAAACGTCTGCAACATGGAGGCTGTTCAGAAGCAGGTCAGGTGTGAATGCATTGCCAAACGACTAAAGATCCTCCTTATTCATGGTGAACATCTGTCTCTCATCTCCAAACACAAATAACCTGAATGTCGATTTGCTTTGAGTGTGGAAGAAGTCGAATAAACATGTTGAGAAGGCAACCTGCACTGCCTTTCTGTTTATGGAGGCCTGAGAAAAAGGACACAGACTAATCTGTTTCACTGGTCTCCAGGGTGATTCGCTCTGGCTGTCATGGAGACTGGAGGCAGGAAGTGAGAGGGTAAAATTTGGCTCTTCAACACACCAGTCAGAAGATTTCAGGATTTAACGAAAATATAAAAATTCAGCTGAGGATTTATTTCCTCCTGTTGGGTTCAGTTTGCTTCCACCAACAGCTGCAATATTTACAGACACAGAGCAAACAGTAATTAGTAGGAAGTTACAATTCTGACATGAATATTAGAGTTTTTTTTAGAGCTGGATAATTAATCAAAAATACATTCAGTAACCTGGGAAATACACTGCTGGGGTCTGCTTTGACTAGAAACCATAAGCTCTCAGCCATTAGTTTCACAAATCGCCACTTTTACCTCTTATATGGGTAGAAAGTTGCACAAAATTGCTAGTTTATAGTTTAGGACGCCATAAAATATGAATAAAATATCATCAAGGTGATGCTTTTTGCACTACTGTAAGACTACATTCTGAACTGCTTAAATTACCGCATTTATTCTGGACACTGAATGCCACTTTTGAAGCTAATAGTGTTTAGTGAGGCGACCAGAACAAATGCTGTAAATTTTGCAACATTATTACACCGTAGATGATTTCTAAATTTATGCAAGGCTCTGCCCATACTTTTCTTATCTTAGTGTGCAGACTACACTAATTCATCATAAATCAGCTATGCAGAAAAAAGATTTTCTTTTTGGCCGATTTTATATATTCTGCAGAAAACTGATTTATGGCAATTTTGGTCTTCCATATGCTGACGCCAGCAGACCCCGTCTTCTCAGAGTGCAGCGAGTTTATGGTGAATTAAACACCTTTTAATCCGATCACCGAAAAGACATGAGATTTAATGAAAGGAAAACGTAATTAACCTAGTTAATTAAGCAAATTAAAATGCAGTTGTTCTTGGTACATAAGTGTATACAGGTGAATTTTAATATAAAATGTTAAATATAGGAACATGCACTTATCAGAGGTGCATGTAAAAGTCAAATCAACGTTAGCAGATGATACTAGACAAACCCACCTTGTCGCAAGGATGCAAGTCTCCATCGGCTGACGCTGCTGATCTGTGAGCGCTGATGATGAGGAGGATGAAGAGGAGGTAGATGGAAAGGAGGCAGCGGGAGAAGCAGGAGGTGCGCACCGGCCTCCACATCCTGAGCTCGGATCACAAACAGCTGGCAGCTCGATACCTGGAGCCACGGACGTCAAACAGGCCGAGCGGTGAAGGTTTGACTGCTGTCCCCGTCATTGATGCGCCTGCCGTCCTCCTGTAGCAAAACCAGCAGAACACAAAGTGCAACAGCAGCACTTCCGGCCTGGGGTTTCAGAAATAAAAGCACCGATTTAAACTAAAATATTTGTTAATATCTACTTCTGAATAAAATATAACCATTATTTTTATTATTGTGATACAATATACAATATATTACTGTATAATAATATACCATAAACATATACTAATATATAATGTTATATGATATACTTGTTCATTTATTATACAAGTATTATAATGTTTATTATGATATGTTTGTTTTTCTGTTTATTTTTCTGTTCTTATTTTGGTGAAAAGTAGTGTATTTATGTAATTATTTACCTCATTTTATTATTTATATTAATAAATATAATAAATCGTTAAATTAATTAGCAGAATTGTTATTAAAATTTAATGTTTAAAATATGAAAACTTACTAGTTTCTGTTTGGGGGTAAGAGCAGGAAGGAAAAGATTTGTACTTTTCTTTCCTAAAATCATAATATATAAAGGATATAAAGGAATGGCAACGCCTCCTCTGGCGGCAACAATGCATTTTATTTTGAGTTGGATTTAAAATTCATAAGAGAAACATGACTGAGAATCACCACAATCACGGTGAAGAGCTTTTATTTTTATTTTGAAGCACAACTTCCTGCCACAAGCTGGTTAATTTGTGGAAGCTTTTCTTCATCTCGTTGTTAAACCTTTTAAATCCCCAGGCTGACGCCACCGTTGTGATACAAGCATTATCTTGACTGACAGCAGGAGGAGCCGAGTTGATTTTAACCCTGAAGGAACTGTGATAAACACACTGGTATATGTCAATTTTCTTCATAGCTAACAACGTAGCACAGTATGTCACTCAATTAAATCCCATTGTTGTTGTGGAAAATTGAAAAGAAAATAAATTAAGTGAGATTCATGATGTAATCATGTAAAATGTAGTTCTCTTTTGTCAACTTCACTTATTCTTTTAACACATTATTACCATTATATTTTAGTAACACAAACTCTCACGTAGAATCAAACTGAACTTAAATAACTTGAAATGTATTGTGTTGCTTTGCCAAACATTTTTTAAATCTATTCCATTATTTTTAGGTTTTATGATGCAACAAAGCACTTTTTAAATCACTGCGCGTCAATTTGCAAATGAACTGCTATTCCAAAACATATCGGTAGGTGGCATCAGCGCACATGCACCGCCAGAGATAGCAACCAAAACACTAACGAGGAAGTAAAGAATCAAAACAGTTAGGGTCTTTGGCAGTTTTTCCCCGAGATGGGGCTCATGAAATTTGGAAGAAAAATAAATTTAAATGTCTGAAATACTGTATAATACATCGCAAATATTTTTACGGTCTTGATACACTTTTTGAGGAGTATCGACGAATGTTAAACTGAGGAAAAGGCAGTTGTTGCTGTTTTACTTCTTAGCCGGTTAGCTTCCCCGTTAGCTGGTTAGCTTTCCAGGCTCGGGAGCAGCTCCATGGGAAACTATGGGATGAACATGACCATATATAGACCGGACACGGAGCTACCCCGCCGGTGAACTGTAAACTCATCCTGGAGGCTGACAAACAGCAGGGGCTAAACATGTCAGCGGACCAGGTTATAGCCATCGTGGTGGACGACAAGATCTACGAGGTGAATAAAAAGAAGCTGATCGAGAAAAGCGACTACTTCCGAGCGCTCTACAGCTCCGGGATGAGGGAGTCCACAGAGGACTCGGTCCAGCTGCAAGGGCTCAGCGTCCCGGGCCTGGAGCTGGTCCTGGAGTTTATAAACACCTCCAAAGTTCAGGTGGTCAACGAGACCCTGGAGGATCTGATCGAGACTGCCTCCTTCCTGCAGGTCACCTCCATCCTGAAGCTGCTGAGCTCGGAGATCCGGCCGGAAAACTGTGTGGAGCTGTACAGCCTGTCTGAAGTGTACGGAATCCACGATCTGAGGACCGCCTGCCTCAAGTACATGAGCTGCCACTACCACCCCATGCTGCGGCGGCCGGAGTTCGGCAGCCTGCCCCCGGCTGTGAGGGACCAGCTCCGGGAGATGCGCATGAAGGGCACCGCCACGCTGGTGGTCATCGGAGACTTCACCTGTCTGTCCTTGGATGTGCCGGATCAGGACGAGCCCTGGTCCATGCTCAGGTACGGGGAGATGGAGCAGCGCTGGAAGCCGCTGGTCAACAACCTGCCGCCAGACATGATCAACGTCAGAGGCTACGGCTCCGCAGTCCTGGATAACTACCTGTTCATTGCGGGAGGCTACCGGATGACGAGCCAGGAGATTTCTGCGGTGCATTGCTACAACCCCTGCAGGAACGAGTGGAACCAGGTGGCTCCTCTCAACCAGAAGAGGTAGCCTGTCACAATTAAATGAGCAATAAATCAATAAATCGCATGCTAATTAAAACTAATTCAATAATCTCTATTTGCATTCTTTCATGTCTTCTGATCCAGGTCCAACTTCAAGCTGCTGGCTGTCCAGGGGAAGCTGTACGCTGTGGGAGGTCAGTGTCTGGGTACAGTGGAATGTTACGGCCCAGAGCAGGACTGGTGGACCTGTGTGTCCTCCATGCCTGATCCTCTGGCTGAGTTCTCAGCCTGTGAGTGTCAGGGAATGATCTACGTTATGGGTGGATACACCGCAAGAGGTTGGTTCCCAAAGAAATACTTAATAATTTGATGCTGATGTGGTAGAATATCTGGTCATGTCATGGGCCATGTCGACTTTTTTTTCATTAAAAACTTTTTTTCTTTGAGTTTTAAGATGTTTTTCTTGGTTAAATTTTCTCCTTTTTAAGACTAAACAAAAGTCATGTAATTTGGAGAAGAGATACAATATTTACTGTCATTTTGTCTTTCCACTGCAAAAACAACATTTTACTAAGTGCTTTCTTTAGTTTCTAGTGCAGATAAATTCATACACTTGAAATATGACAAAGCTAACTTATAAGTAACTATTCAGCAAAATAGAAGATATAAGAGTTTGTTTTAAGTCAATAATTCCTTTATATTGATGAAAAAGTGCTAGTTGCATACGCATATTATTTAAGACATTTTTTCCACTTTATAAGCAAAATAATCTGCCAGTAGAACTAGTACATTTTCATCAGTATTTAAGAATTATTGACATATGTTGCTGAAAAGTTGCTTCGAATTTAGGTTTGTCATTTCAAGTGAACTAAGATATTTGCTCTAGAAAATAGACCACAATTACTTGGTAAAATTTTGTGGTTTTGCAGTGTAGAAAAGAAAGCAAGCAGAAAAAATTTTAAAATCTGATCTGGTATGAAAAAAATCGCTGGTTTTATTTCTAAGTCATATCTCCCAGCCTTACCTGCTTATTTCTGATGCAACGTTTTTCTTTCCTGACAGACAGAAACACCAATGTGCTTCGCTACTGCCCCACCTCCGACTCCTGGTCGGTGTTCCAGACGTGTCCGGTTCACATCCGTAAGCAGCAGATGCTCTCGGTGGAGGACACCATCTACCTGGTGGGCGGCTACACCCACCAACTGGAGGCGGGGCGGCGGCAGCGGCGGCCCAGCCAGACGGAGGACGTCCTGTCGGTTCAGTCATACAACGTGTCGACAGGGGAGTGGATCCAGCTGAAGGAGAACACGTCCAAGTCGGGTTTGAACCTCACCTGCACGCTGCACAATGATGGCGTCTACATCATGAGCCGCGACATTGGGCTGCCCACCAGCCTGGACCACCGCGTCTTCCTCAAATACAACATATTCTCTGACGCCTGGGAGGCCATCAGGCGCTTCCCGGCTCTGGGTCAGAACATGCTGCTGTGTTCGCTTTACCTCCCCAACACGCTATGACCAGCGGCCCACTGGGACCAGAGGAACCTCCAAACGAAGCTCACTGCAGTGGAGAGAACATTCAAGAGAAATTGGACCAAACTCAGAAATCTTAATGCTTCTCCAGTCAGTGAATGCACCATAAGATGCCACTTTCATCAGCCGAACATCCAATTATTCATTTCAGTCTTTTGTTACTTGGCATCTCTGCAGTTTTGTAAATTTTTTTCACCCAAAGTAAAAAAATTTCTCTCCGTAAATTAGCAGAACCTTGTAGCGGTTAGCATGATGCCTTTAGGGACAGGAAAAGAGCAGATTTTTGAGTTTCTGACCAGCCTAAAATCACCTAACCCAGGGGTCCCCAAACTCGTTCCTCGAGGGCCGGCCTCCTGCATGTTTTAGTTCTCCCCTTGGTTTAACGCACCTGAGTCAGATGATTGCTGTTAGAAGGCCTAAGAAGAACATTGACATGCTGAAAAGGTTGTTGGTGCCACCAGGGAGAGAACTAAAACATGCAGGATGCCGGCCCTCGAGGACCGAGTTTGGGGACCCCTGACCTAACCTCTACTGGTACAAACTTTTTTTAATGATTATCTCCATAATTCATCAAACCACTAAAACTGAAGATGAGCATAAATAAAGTTTGTTTAAAGACACAAAATGAGGATCTGAATTGAACTGATGTTTACAGTTATTAACACTAACCACCAGTAAATGTTTAAAATGTAACTGTCTTAAAATATTAAAGTCTGGTTTCACATCAGAGACTCTTAACACACACAGTGTGACATCCCCTCTGATCTTAATGTAAATAATTAGTGAGCACTTGAGGCTAAAAGGAGATATTTTGAATAACATCCTGATGTTTACACTCCAAATACATCATTTTGTTACATGTTTTTATTTCCCCCAAAACTTTAAAGCTGCATTTCTTGTGTTTATGTTCACACCTAACCAGGGACAAAGCTGCAGTGTAAGCAGACACTTTGACGAGAACGGGGGTCCTTGAACGCGTCGGGAAACAAAGCGCCTTGTTCAGTCTTATTTTTCCTGAGATACACTAAATTAACGTCCCAGATGTGCCTTCTGCAACCGCAGTGGAACCGTTAAGGAAAAAAAACACAAAATGCAAGACTCCGTTACAACGCCAGCATGTGACCAAAACTGCTGTTTTGATTTTTGATTTTTGTTAAAGTGGATGTTTGTTGAGCAGTGAAAAGAACCTCTGATCATTTTGTGCAATAAATGCAGTATTTATAGGAATTGGATTTTTGTTTTTTGTTTGGAGAATAAAGATGATGTTCTGGGTTTGATCTCTGTTTTCTTAACTTGTTTATAAAACAACATTGAATGGATAAGGTGCAGATTTTGTAATATTTTTTTAGTTTTTCTTACCATTTGGAGAGGATGTTTGGAATTTCCTCTGCAACAGCAGGTTGATTCCTGTTACCAAAAGAAAAACATGTTAATATTTAATTTGAATTATCCTTAGAAAAGGTTAAGTAAAGCCAACAGCTGTTTCAAAAGATATTTCAATAAACTTTAAATAATCCATCTGTAAAAATCCCACCTTAATGCTTAGTTTCCTAGATTAAATGTTGGGCTTTTATAATTGATTTGCTTCTTTTTTGGAATACACTACAAAAACACAAAGTCTTACCAACTATTTTGTTTACTAGTTTCCAGTGAAAATATCTTAGTACACTTGAAATAAGACAAAAACTAACTTAATAGTCACTTTTCAGCAAGATATAGGAGCTTATTTAAGGTAAATAATTCCCTAACATTGATGAAAAAGTTCTAGTTTCGTTGGCAGATTATTTCACTTGTAATGTCTTGTTATAAGTGAAGTAATTTGCCAATGTAACTGATATTTTTAAAGTAATTACTTAAAACAAGCCCCTGTTTCTAAATGAAAAGTTACTTCTAAGTTAGTTTTGTCTTTTTAAGTGTAGTAAGAAATTTGCAGTAGACACTAGATAAAAAATACTAGATTTTGTGTTTCTGCAGTGTTTGCTCATATTTCCTCACTCAAACACTTCAAACCTAGTGAATTTATTTATTGCTCATTTAGTTGTGATTCAAACTAAAATTTAAATTGCTGCATTATTCTTAATATGAGGAATTATGTAATTTAATTGGTTTTAGTAGGAAAAATCAGAGTTATAGATGCAACCAACGGGGGGCAGCACTTGCTTTTAAATAACTCCCCATCTCTGAATGCGCGCAACATTTTCACCTTCACAAGGACTCCGTTTAAAAAATATCTCTATCCTAAAGAGGAAACGCTTCACATGCGTGTCGTTTGTGCTGAACAGAGTTATGTTGTTGTTTTTCATTAAATCCGCAGTATCTTCAGCGTGTCATCGTCTAGAGGTCACGGACAAAGATTGGATGGGGTATTTATAGAGTGAATGGACGGGAGAAATTGGATTCTGGTTTTAGCTGTGGCACTCAAAGGGGGGGACAGAGGAAATCAATATCTGCCAGATTGATCCTCAATGTGAGGTCAGATCCAGCTGCAAAAACACAGCAGGAGGCATGATTTTTTAATGCATGAAGAGCTGTCATTTTTTATATATAAAGTCAGGGAAGATGTGCTCTGAATGGTGAGAAAACGAAGAAATCCAAGGACAGCAGCGCTGAGGGGAGGGTAGAAAAGACGCGCACAGACTTATTAGTCCCACCTTCTTCTTCTTCTTCTCAGTCAGAGGGAACAGATCTCAGAGGAAGATGCAGCTCTACATCCGAGGAGCTCTCAGAAAAAGTATATGAGAGGAGACAGGAGCAGGATTTGACCAGACAGAGAGGAATATCTGGTTGTTTATTCTGCAAAACAGGGGGACGCTAAAGCAGACAGTAAGCCTTGACATCCACCCCGTCTGCTGCACAGACAGCTGAGAGAATGAGTGAGGCGAAGAAAGGAGAGCTGGCCATCCGGGACAAAGCCATCCTGCATCAGCAGAGGCGCCTAAAACAGGCCACCCAGTTCACGCACAAGGACTCGGCTGACCTGCTGCCCCTGGACGGACTCAAGAGACTCGGAACCTCCAAAGACCTGGTGAGTCCAGCATCCAGCAGCAGAGATGATGGAGAGGCGGAGGAGGTTTTCTCAAGTTCACACCACTGCTGCTGATTAAATGCACTTCCATTTAAATCCCATCTCTAATATAACATTAGAGATGTTATACTACATACAAAAGAAATAAGTAGTATGTACATTTCTGCCGAAAAACCCCTCAGATTTTGAGCTAGTAAATTTCTGAGTTTGAAAAGTCAAATCTGCTAAAAATAAATAAATAAAGAGTAAATACGTATATATATTTAAACTCAGAAAATGTCTAGGAAAAAAAGGAGAACATTTTTACTTTTGAAGCTCAGAAAAGGTCAACTTTTTATTTCTAGAAATTTTTTAGATTAATCTCAAAATTTCTGAGTTTAGAGTACACAGGGAAAAGGAGTAAAGGAGGAATACATTTCTGAAAAAAAAACCCCTCAAATTTTGAGCTTGGAAATTTCCAAGTTTGGAAAAAAGAAAAAGATTTAAACTCAGAAATTTTCTAGAATTTTTTATTTTTACTTTTGAACTTCAATATTTCCTTGTGTTTTCTAGAAAATTTCTGAGATTAATCTCAAAATTAGATGAAGAAAACCCCAGTAAATTTATGGCAAAGTACTCTGAAAGTTTGAACTTTACCTGACATCCTCTAGAAAAATTTTTGTTTTTTTGTTGCAATACTTTAATCAGATTTTATTGCTCTTCTTTAACAATTAGAGTAGTGTGAATATGTGCAAAGAAACTCCTTGGCGTCGATTGGCCAAGAACGGAGATACGGACGGCCACGAATGCTAGCTTGTGCAGTATTGCTAACGTAATTTAGTTTTTTTTAACTTTTGCTAACATAGTTTCCACTCTGTGTATCAATGAATATTGACGTATATTTGTTGCTTGAACTGCTAATACAGGCAGTTATATATGTTTTTAGAGGGCTCTCGAGTATTTGCGTGTTTTTTCAACATGCATCCGTAAATAACTGTCACGACAGTTATGGAGTTGCTATGACAACAAGAAACAAACCACATTCTCTATGTCGTACGATCTACATCTGACCGATCCCAAAGGCGGATTTTGTTTATATGTATTTCACTGGCACTTCAGTCAGAAGTATTATTATACTTTATTTTTGTTGGTTTCGAAGCCGAGGTTCATTTATGCTTTCCCCCGCGCTTGCTTACCAAGATGGCGCCGATCATTTCCGGTTCAGACTTGGGGGGCTGGGGGGGAACTATTTATAAACCAGCGTACAAACTTAAGATGTTCAGAAATCATCAATAATATTACGCAATCCTGGGGAAAGTGCAAAACAAAACTACAGTAAGGTTTTGATGCTAATTTTAGAGCCGTTTTATTAAATCTCTGCTTTGTTTGTCCATGCTTGTACGTTTATTTTGAGGGGGGTTTTTTGGCAGCATTTTATTAGAAAAGTTGGTAAACTTCATTTTTTCGAAGGTTTCTTGTGGTAGTTGGAAGTCAAAAATATTTCCATTTAAATATTTCTCTTTTTCTAACGTGAAGGAGTCACTTATTCATTAGCTTTTCTATGCCTGCTGTTTTGCACTTGTGTTTGTTTTTTAATGTAACATTTTCTGAGCATCTCCGAGAAACCTGTCATTTCTTCATCCACTTTTGCTTTGCTTTGCTGTGCACACTGGGTTGCTTTAAGGAAAAAAAATGAACAGAAGTGGGAACGTCAGCGCTGGTCACGGTTCACTGCGCATATCCTCTCACACATTTTATAGAATGAAACCTGGCCCTGCATATAAAGCCCTGACTTCCTCTTCTTGAAAGCCTCTGAAGTCAGGCGGTTCTTAGACTCTGGAGGAACTTTCTGTAATAATCCCCACAATTTATTGCTCCTCTAACAGAGTTCTGGTTAAATGGCTGCAGCCCAGATTCCCCTGAGCTTTTTCAACAACTTTCAATACATTGCTCTGCTGTGGGGAAACTGGAAATGTTTCCACATTTCAACAGAGACACAGAGACATTAGTTGCAAAAAAAAAAAAAAAAGATCAACACTCATTCTCACCTTCAGTAGTCGAGTTTTGTTTCTTAATCAGTCTAATTATAGACATATTTACATCTTTCCTCTTTATTTGCAGTGTTTATAGTTATAGACGAACTTCCTGAGCCTCAGTCTGCATTTAGCTAATAATATTTTTAGTTAATTCGCACTAATTTCTGAATAAAACGACTCAAAAACAACAAAGTTTGTGACTCCAAACTATCAAAAGACCCAGACATGATTTATGCACAACAAAATTACCAAAACTGCACAGCAACAAAACAAAGAGACAACTTAAAATGAGTTTAAAGAAGAAAAAAAATTTAAAATGACAACAGCAGGAAAGAAATAGAGAAAGAATCACGTGTCATTCCAACAAGACACAAAATGACTCAGAATTGACTAATACCATTAAAAAATAACCACAGACATGCCTGCAAGGGCACAAGAACTTGTCAAGCTACAGAAAACACAAAATTATTTTAAAAAATGACTTAAACAAAGTTCCATTTGAGCAAAAACTGATAACAGAGCAAAATGTCTCGAGACTGAAGACTGGTTAATACCAGAACCAGAACCGATGAAAAACACTTTAAAATAACCCAAACTAAACAATAAAGGAATAAAACTGTTCTAAAACTATTTTATATGCCTAATACCACATTTTCCTTCATTGCAAAACATAAAAAGTAAAATATTAAAGCAGAAACTTCAAGAGTTTAAGAATATTTTTTTCTTTTGCTCATTAAGTTGTGAAATACCAAATTTAATCTTTAGTAATGTTTACAGCACTATTTATTTGTTTCTACATTGTTTTCAAAAATTTTTTTTTTCCTTTTTGTCAAACATTTCAGTTCAAACTAATTTTAAGTATCAGAAAAGAAATCCTGAGTAAATGCAAAAAAAATATTCTGAAAAGATTATCTAATTTATTTATGAGATATAAATTAGCAAAAAACATCTTGATGATCACAGAAATTCTGTGAACAAATGAGAACTTTTTGTTAGGTGTGATTTTACATTTGAAATAAAGCTAACAGCATTTCAGAAAAGCATGGTGATGGTAGTATGATGCTGTGGGTTTACTTTGCTGCTTCAACTTGTTGGATTCACTTCTGAGTGACACCAAACAAAAAAAAAGTGTATTTTTTCTAGAAAATATCTGAGATAAATTTCAAAATTTCAGATTTTTTTTTTCTTGCAAAATTTGGACTTTTGGAGCTCAGAAATTTCCAAGCATGTTCTACAAATTTTTTTTGATTTGTTTTCTAAGAAAATCTACGAAGAAAATCAATAAATTTAAAAAAAAACAAATGTATTGTTTTCTAAAACATTTCTGAGATTAATCTTAAAATGTCTGAGCTTTTTGGCAGGAATGTACTCTTGTTTTGTTTCTGTCTAAAATGTGCCGTCATAGATTGGCAACTGTCAGAATAAGGATTGAGAAACGTGAAGCTCGGATCCCAGGTGATGGAAAACAATTAAAACTTCCTCCACAGCCTGATAAACTCTCTGCTCTCACCTGCAGATGATCATAATCAGTCATTCTTGTTTCCACGCCTGATCCAGGTGTTGCTGCAGAAAGAGGCGCAGAAGATTCATATCAAGACACACGGCATGCAGCTGCCTCTAAGATCACAAACGAATGAATAGGAGCGTTTTCAAAAATGTTTTTTTTTCATTTTCACAGAACCTCCAGCTGCAAATAAAAGCTGTTTACTTTGCTCTGCACTGGGAGATAAAAAAACAACAAAAAAACAAAATAAAGACTGCAAAATGCAAATCTAGGAGCTCATTATCGTTTTGTGAAACTAGGACAATTTAACTTTTTGCTTTATTATCTCTATGCTCACAAAGTTCCATCTAGTGTAGCTGCAGGCTCATTTAAATACAATGGAAAAACAGCAATCAAATTTAGTCTAAACTCTGTTAAATCCAAAGAGTTTACTGTAAAAGTCGTCATTGTGGAGGAAACAATAAATTTTATTATTATAAAAACTCTATTTTTTTTTTTCTCAGTGGATTAGGGCCAACAAGAAATGTAAAAAAAAAAATCTGCATTTTTGTGACGTTAATGTTCTGGTTCTGCACATGCGGGTCGCTTTGGTAAGTCTGTATAGAGCAGAGGTGTCCAAAGTGTGGCCCAGGGGCCTTTTGTGGCCCTGGGAATAATTTTGTGTGGTTACTGAATGATGCAAATGGAGCCGATGCAGATAGACACTGATTGTAATTTTTTAACAACAAATTTTTTCCATGACAAGCTTGAATGTAAAATGTACAAGAATTTTTTTCTTTTTGCTTTTATTTTTATTTTATAGAAAGTTGTTTGAAAACAATTCTTTAAATTTTTTTTTTTCTGTAAATTAACAAAAAAAAAAACTTTGTTGGTTTTATAGAACCAACAAAGCAGATGATAATAGGCCAAATATTAAGGCAAATGTTGGTTTCATTCAAATTTAACTTGCTTAATGTATAGTTGTGGAGAAAGAATTCACAATAATCACTTTTTCGTTTTGCAAAAATAATAATTCTGGCCCCTGAAAACTTTCAGCTTTGGGATTTTGATCCAAAAAAATTTAGTCCACAGCAATATGGAAACTAACATCCTGCAGATCTTTCAAAATACTGAATGAAATGTGGTTCGAGAAGCTGATGGATCAGATTATTCAGGTTTTGCTTCTTTGCTGGGTTTTCTAGACGGATCAGCAAAAGCAAATGAGGTGGATTAGCTTAACAACCGATTGTATCATCCAGAACATGTTCAGAACATCGTCTTATTGAGAGAAAATCAAGCCGTTGGCACGTCCAGACAGTCAAACAGTAACTGTCTTCAGTCAGAGGCCTCCTCAGATATGTTGCGATACTGACTACTACCAGAGATCAGCAGATACTTGGATGATGTGATGAATTAAGACTTGGCTTTGTGGTGAAACATGATCTAAAAAGTATTCTTAGATCACGGTAAAGAAGAGAAATGAGAGGAAGAGATAAATGATCCCATTTTTCTCTCATGACTGTAATTCTGTCTGTAAAAATCACTGAAAAGCATTGCTTCCATCTTCGCTGGAGCTGCTTTCATTCGTCTCATTTGTACAGCATAAAACATGGAGGTTACACAATAATCTGGGTCATTCTGGGCTCAGGTGTTGAACAGATTTTTCAACCCAACAGACGAACTTGTACCCTCAGAAATCCTTGCAGTGTGTTGCATGAACAAGGCCGAATACTCTGCACCTCCTCCCTGAATCCTTTCCTTTTCTTCCCCTCCACTGCGCATCATGTTGTAGAATTGGGTTTTGCCCTTTCAGAGCGCGCTGCTGCCCCGACTTTGCAGCAGAGCATGGCTGTAGTGATGCTGAGAGTGAGAGCACCTGGGGCTAAAGAGCAGCAAAACAAACCCAGCATTACGTAAGAGCTGAGCTGCAAGCAAGAACCAAAATCAGGCTACAGCAAAAAAAAAAAAAAAATCTAATGTAGAAATTAAAGCAGCAGACATTTTTAAAGTGTAATATTGTCTGTCATTTGAGTTAATGTTTATTTTTTTATTGTCTTATCATTTTGGAAGAAATTTGATCCACCTGTTTGCAGAAATTATTTTAATTCAAACATTCAAACTACAGTAAATAACTCTTATGAAGAACAGTTGAATTTTTACATATTTCATGAAACCATCACTTAAATCGCCAACCAATCAGAGCCAGGAGGCGGGACTTACTGCTGTCAATCGCAATCTAATGTGGCGCCCCTTGCTCTCTGCTAGGTAGCAGCTAGCATAACCTGTTGTGATGCTGGAGCTGGTTAGCATAGCCACTGTGGATGGCAGATAAACGGTTTCTCTGTAAAGATGAGTTCACCATCAAAACATTCAGAAATTTTGAGATTAATCTCAGAAATGTTCTTTTTTTTAATGGAATTTTGAGTTTCAAAAATTGAAATTTTTTGATTTTTGAATCTCAGCTTTTTCAATTTCAGAAATTAATCTCAAATTATATATATTTTCCACAAATCGTCAACCTTTTAAACTTAGAATTTTCAAAAAAATGTCTAAGATTAATCCCTTATTTTTATTTATTTATTATTATTATTATTACTTTATTTTTATGTCACAAAAATCATGAAATTTCATAATAAAAAAAATCTACAGTGGCCATAATATGCTGCTGCTGTAGATTTTTGAATATAAAACACAATAACCCAGCAAACAAATAATGTCAAGATTTTTTCTTGCAGACCTACAGAAATATCGGCTCTATTAAAACTCAGTTTCACATTTAAAATATGCCTGAAAGTGTCGAAAAAGCCGCAGATCATCAAACCTATATGCAATATATCAAGTTATTAGTCAGAAGGAACATCCTTAAATTAAAGATTTGAGAAATGTGTGAAAATTTTGTCTGTATATTCAACATTGAAACATCAGACGACATCAAGAAGCAGCTGCTTTCCATTTCAGTAAAACTGCCAAGAAATAACTAATATAATACAAATACGCTTCACTCACTGTAGCCAAGAGTTCATATATTAGGTTATTATCATTTCTAGGAAGAGCGTCAGAAAAAAAAGCAAAAACAAAACCAAACGTAATAAAGTCTGTACTGATGTAAAGACATTAAGCATCTCTGCTGCTGCTGCTGTATCCATGGTTTTGCCCTACATACTAGCTGTCTGTTTCCTCGACTGTAACTCAAACAGATGAGTGAAACTGAAAAGTGTGTGTGTCTGCAGGTACCTGAGGCTAATCAAAAGCTACAGGTCTGGATAGATGGGAACTGGCAGCGTTTACAAACAGGAAACCACCGTGGAGAAGAGTCATTCTGCACAGAATATATACAGCTAAAGTACAAATGATAATTTTAGTAATCGATTAATTGATTATTTCAACGATTAATCGTATAAACAAAGGTTCATTCTACGGACTTTTCATTTTGCCACAATATTAGAAATGCATTAAAAAAACAAATGAATAAATAATTCATTTTTTAAGTAAGAAAATTAAGTTTTATTGCCTAAAATGCAGTAAATTAGCATTCCTTTGGTAAATCTGAACCAGGTGGAGCTAAAACTACGACGCTTTAGGAGCTTAGAGTAAAATCTATTTTCAGACAAAGATGTCTTTATCTGAAATGATTATAATATATATATATATATATATATATATATATATATATATATATATATATATATAAACAGTTTTGTACTTTTCTAAATGGGATTTTTTTCCATGAAATTGCCTTTTTTGTGTCTGTATATTCCAGTTAACAATTAATCAATTACTAAATTGATTGACAATTTCAATAATCAAATAAGCATGATTAATCGCTTCAGTCCTAAACCAAATTAGTAAAATGTCCTCCTTGGTGCATAAATAATGAATCCAGGTCATTTGGAAATCAAACATGAGAGCCACCAAAGCAGAATTTTGCGAACTGCTTCATTTACAAGTAAATCTGCCCTCCAGAGGGAAACTCTGCTAACCTCCAGTGGGTTCGCCTGTTCCTGCACCTGAACATGCTGCGTGAAACCGGTTCAGATGCGGGCTTTATTATTAGCTCCAGGACAATTAGGAGGCTCGGACCTGTCTCACTCCCTGTCATCTGGAGGGGTGGATGGGCGGTGACCCTCCCTCAGCTGCTCCCCTCGCAGCGCAGCAGGAAGACTGGAGGCTAAAAATACCCAGCAAAACAAAAACAACGAGCAAACAAACAGACAACGTCCATGTTTGTTCACTGAGGCATAAATTAAGACTCTGATGTAAATTTTAATTATATCTGGTAGGAACTAAACATATTTCTCATTAAAAAGCATTTATTTGGGTTTTTGAAATATTTAACTTCAATTTCGCGCATTTCATTCAGTATCTTGAGATCTGTACTATAAAACTTATTTCAAAATGTTAGAACATTTATGCTTAAATTATCTTTTTCCCCAAACTAATTTCCAATAAACTTCATATGGGACCCATTTGAGGATAAAGCCTAGAAAAAAACAACAACCTTAAAACAGAAGCTGAATTCAGGCGTCGCTTGGAAAGCAAAAAAACAAACAATTTGTTTGTTGCATTTTTTGCTGCGTTGTGGCTTTTGTTGTTTTTGTTGCTGCACAGAGCTTTTGTTTCTGCGTTGTGTTGTGGCTTTTTATGTTTTTATTTCTGTATTATGGGTTTTGATGCATTTTAGTTGCATTGTGGTTTTTGTTGCTGCGTTTTTGTTCTATGGCTTTATGTTTTTGTTGCTGCTTTCTGGCTTATGTTGTTGCATTTTTGTAGTTCTGTTGTGGCTTCTTTGTTTTATATTTCCGCGTTGTGGCTTTTTAAAAATGTTTTTGTGGCTCCATTGTGGTTTTTGTTGCGTTTTTGATTATGCATTGTGGCTTTTGTTGCTGCCTTTTTGTTGGGGGTTTTGGTTTTTGTTGCTGCATTGTGGGTTTTGCATTTCCTTGACTCTTCTGGGCCAGTTCAAAATGCTGCCATCACAACAGTAGCAGAAGCTTAAAATGACGACATTCAGTGCATCCAGCAAAGCAATTAGCATTAAGTGACCCTGCTTGTGTTCACTATCTTGTTCTAGAGCTTAATTAGATGTACACAGGTTGATCTCCTGAATTAGTCATTTCTAAGTCGGACAGAGGTTTTTTCTCCGGAATCGTCCTGCATGTATTTTGTTTTACTTTTTATTTTACAAAGCAGCAGCAGCAGCAGCAGCAGCAGCAGCAGCAATGGTCTCAGCTTTTCACCTTGAATCAGACTCAAAGTTTGACGTTTCCAGCTGCAGACATCTTTTCATACGCCTCAAGCCAACCACAGGAAGTGGCCATGAATTATACAAATCTTATGTAAATATAATCTCAACCAAGCAGCTGGAGGACGGAGCACTTAAGAAAAATATTATTTTAGAAACTCAGAAGCGAAGGTGGGCAATCTTTATTTCTTTTTCCAGGGGAAAATCACAGGAGGGACCCTGCATTTAAAACAAGGCAGCATGCAGCTGTGCATAAAATGAAATAATCTTTACAAAGTGAAAAGCTGAACATAATTTAGCAGTGTTGCTGTCAACTGTCACGAATCCCGTTGATGTAAACAGACATCAACAGCTATCTGGTCACTTATTAGGCCTCCAACAAACTGGTTTGTTGTTTGCTCCCTAAAAATCTCCATTTAAATGAAAAAAGATGCAAGAAACTACTAGATTATAGAGTGAACAACCCAAACACAGGGTTAGTTCACAACACAAGGTTTGTTTCTGGAAATGGAGAGTAAAACTCTGTTCTTAGAAAATGTTAACATGTGACATCATGACTAAAAATGATAAAATAAAGGAAACTGTTCTTTGGTTAAAGTAAAACTCAGATTCAGGGTTCAATACAACACACTCCCCTAGAGTCCCCAGGGTTGCTAGGGTAACGGGCTGGGATTATCTGGGGTTGCTAGGTAACGAGTGGAACTCTGCAGGGGTTGCTAGGTGATGCTAGGTGATGTTACAAATTAGGAAAAATTTTGAAACAGCTCATTTTCCAGACAACAACAAGCTTATTGCCAAGAAACCAACCAGGTGTTCTGTTGGGGTTTTTTTCCCAAGCGATTGGGTTGATTTTAGAAGAGGTTGAAACCCAAATGGAAGTAAATAAAAAAGTGAGTTTTACATCATATCTCCACTAAATAATTAAAGACTTCATGATCTTCATTATATCTAGATACATAAAATGGTAGAAGTGAATAAAGGATGTACTTTCCTGTCATCTTGACTTTGTTTTAGTCCTTACTAACCAGTCAAATAAAATGAGGCATTTTGAGGACAAAAAGTACAAAAGCTCAGTTTTTAAAACTGTCAATTCAAAATAAATTAAACTCAAACTAAGTTGTTCTGTCTGTATTTGTTCTCACTGAGCGATTGAGCTGCCTTTGTGGGTTTTAAATGTATTTTTTCAAGCTTCTGTTTAAAAAGGCTTTAACAAAAGAACCTTGACATTTCAACTGCTTAAAAGAAAATTAAACAAAAATCTAAAAACCGTGCAAAACGTGTTGCTTTCTCATCTTAAACAAACGTCCCCCAACTAAGTTATGCTTTTTCTGTCTGCACAGGGTTTTCATTAAAGTTTACTTTTATTTTGTTGCGACTTTTTATTTGTCTAATTTACGTCGTTTTAGTTTTTATTAGTTATTAGTTAAATAGTAGTTTTAGTTTTTTCATACTTTGGTTAATTTTTAGATGCAGAATTCAAAAACATTAAAGTATTTTGATTATCTTCAACAGAAGTTGCCATTTTCAAAAAAAGTATTCAATTATTGTTGAGCAGCCAATTAGCTGGCGTTTCCTCCCAAATTGCAGACTTGCCTAACTGCCACCAGGGGGAGATTGAAGATGCGTATTTTGACGAAAGCTGGCAAACTGCTTGTGTGGAGTTAAAAAAAATTAAAAATAAAGACATTTCACAGTTCAAAAGGCTAATAAATAAACTCAAACACAAAAACGAAGGATATTATATATGTAATTTCAGCATGTTTTAGTTTTATAAACGCATTTTATCTTCCCATGATAACAACAACACACATCTCACGATAGGAAATAAAAATGAAAAGAAGTACATTAAATATCAATGAAAAATAGCTGGCACAATCATCAAATATTTTTATTTATGCGAGTTAAAAACGTTTTTTTCAATTTCAGTTTGTTAGTTTTATTTAACTACAATAATCTAAACCAGGGGTCACCAAACTCGGTCCTGGAGCGCCGGCATCCAGCACGTTTTAGTTATCTCCCTGGTGGCACCAACAACCTTTTCAGCATGTCAATGTTCTACTTAGGCCTTCTAACGAGCCATAATTTGATCCAGGTGCGTTAAACCAAGGAGAGAACTAAAACATGCAGGAGGCCGGCCCTCGAGGACCGAGTTTGGGGACCCCTGATCTAAACCATTGGTCGCCAAAACTGGGTCACATTGTCACTACAGTGCCAAACGCAACGCTCATTAAAATGTCTGCAGTTTGGAAATCACTGACCTGGCAAAGTCTGAGCAAAAAAATAACAGCAAAAACTTCCGGGAAGCGGATCAAATAAACCCCGAAGAGCGCCGCTGGAAACCACAAGAGCAGTTTATTCTGTCACCAGAGATTTAGTCATCACAGTTACGACGGAGTGGGATGTCGCCACGTTTTGAAGACACATTACAGGTTTATTATTATGAAGAAAGAGCAGGAGATGGAGGGAAAAGGAGGCGTCCTGATCGCTGCGGCGGGACGTCAGCTGCTGGAAACATCCATCAGAATGAGAAAGAGGGCATTAGAAAGCTGACGGAGGAGGGAAACGAGTCTGTTGCTGTCAGATAATTAGTCCACATGGCAATCAGCCTCTAATCTGACTCACAGAGGGAGAGACACAGAGCCAAATAGACAGAGATGAAGAGGAGGAGGAGCAGCCCTGGTGCTGAGCTGACCTGCTGGGGAGACTGGTTTGAACTGGTTGGAGCGCATATGTCGCCACTGGACGCACATGAGCCGAATCAGCAGCGGGACACGAAAGAACAGAAAACACAAGGAGCAAAGTCGATCCCTGTTAGGCCGGATTATGATCATGAGAGGCCAGGCTAACAAAAAATTTAAAAAACGAGAATAAAACCATAAGATTACGAGAAATCGTACAAGAATAAATTTGTACAAGAATAAATTCGTACAAGAAGTGCTATCCCCTGAACTCACGATAAATTTTGTTGACGACAAATTCTCCCAGAAGTTATTGCGATAAACGATAATATTGTTGTTTTGTGACCATTTTCAAGCAATATAATGCAAGAACACATTCTCAGAGATCAATAAACTTTAAGAAGACATTTTAAATATCCAAAATAAGTAAAGAAAACAACAGAAACCACAAATAACTTGAATTATGAAGTCTGGAAACAGAATTATCCTTCAGAAAAAGGAGCTATTTGAGACCAACGCACAAACTGAAGAGTTTGTTCTGGTTTTTGGTAGAAAGAGAAAAACAATAAATCATGCAAATTGAAATTATTGAGCTCGTTTTAATGGATCATGCAATTAATTTATTGCGTATTGCGACTAATTTTTCCAAAGTTGAAGTTTTAGTCCACAAATAGCACAACCAAATACTGAACAGTGCTACAAACTGCAGAACACATTAAATCCAATTTCTTTTACAAGAACTTAGGCCTGTTACTATAATAAATTTTGTCCACAGAAGGTATTGTGATAAACGATAATATCGTTTTTTAAAACAGTTTTCAAGTAATATTATACTAACGGCAAAATGATAACGCAAGAAGACATTTAAGATAAATAAACTTTAAATTCTAATGAACATTTAACACTGGAACTGGAAGACATTTAAAAAAAAACAAAACAACAGAAATAAAATAAATGAATAATGAAGTATAAACAAAACTGTCCTTCAAAAAACGGCCTATTTGAGATCAAAACGCCAGACTGAAGACTTTTGTCATCCAGTTCTTGGTGGAAAAAGAGAGAAAAACAATAAATCATTCAAATATTTAGTTTGTTTAAATTCATCATGCAGTTAATTGATTTATTGGTTATTGCACCCAGCTTACAAGAACTTTGCCTTAGGCTTTCCTGCAAAGAGATTTGTGGAAAAATGTCGGGTCAACTGTAAAAATGTCACAGAAATGTCGCCTTGTTGTGAATTAATTTCTGTCTGGCATAAATAATTTGACAAAAACACATGAATGAAATTTAAAAATCCTGATATAAAATCAGAAATGTGAGACATTGGGTTTTCAGACTCTCCCTGCACTGCACAGCCGGGTTTACTCTGCGGATCAAGCTGCTGTTTGCGTCGCGTTGCTTTGCCATAAACACATCAGGACGGCGCGTTATTGATGCAGCTTTTCATGCTCTCAGTCTGCTAACAAACCGCCGGCTGAGAGAGGCGAGAAAATGTGCCGAAACGTCGAGATGCGTCACCGGGGAGGGAATTTGTCACACTTGACAGTTTGTGAGGAGACTCTCCACAGCTTGCAGAAAATGTGCAGAATGACTCGTTCCAAGTCTGTCACTGTTGACCCTTTTCAGATGGCAAAATAAAAGCACAAAACTTAACAAAAGGTGAATTTTTTTCCGTGGATTAAATGAAAACCAATGGCAGAAGAAGAGAAAAAGATCAACGTTTTAATGGATTAATGACTTGTTAGGTTTACTTAATTTACACATAAGGATATTAGGCTGCAGATAATTCAATATGATGCTTTCAAAACTGCCAAAATAAGCAGCAAATTAATGTGCCATCTGCTCACCACTATTATGCTAATAATCTTACAGCTGTTGCTCATAACTCTCCATCCAGAGACATTAAATTATCTCAGAGGAAAACAACAGAATCTCTATTCTCAAACATTACCTTGAACTGATAATGTTTAAAGATAAATAAAAAAGGTGGAAAAACATCCTGGGTGGATTTTATGCAAAACTGATAAGATGCAGAAAATTGCACCAGCTGCTTTCAGATCAACAGGAAAGCTTGGCGGTGTCACATTTCTGTGCAGCTGTGATGCAGATATGGAGAAAAAATTGGTTTGACTGAAGAGGTGGAAGGATTTTATTTTAAACCTCGGCTGTATTTTGGATTGTGCTCGAGTTGTTTAGGTCGGTAAAAAGGCTGATTTTCTTTTTGGTGAAACGTTTGTGTTGATTTGAGTATAACTCATTTTCATTCTCATTAACAAAATGCTAATATATTACCAAACAGCCGTCTCTGCATTTGATATTTATTAAAATTAAAGAACATCTTTTCACATCGGTCAGTCCCTCCAGGATTTGCAATTGTTTTTATGAGTTTCTGCAATAAAGATCACAGATTTTGTGGCACTTATTTAGAAATATTTGCAACAAATTTTTCATTAAGTAGATGTTGTTTGTTTTTCAAAACCAACCAATTGTAAATCAACTGACCACAAAACTTTAAGACAGTGTATTCTTTTTTAATTGGCCCAAAGTGTGAAATACTAATGTTTGGAGGTACTTATAACCAAAACATATAAATAAAATCAAACTTTTCTGACTTGATTGGCTTTCTAGCAAAAGTACCAAGAGTTGAGTAGTAACTGGTTACACACTTTTAGAAAAAATTACTGCTAGGAGTATTTTTATTATGCTTTACTCAAATAATCTTATTTATCGCTCGTACTTGAGTAAAATTTCAGAATATTCTACCCAATTAAATGAACAAATTAACCAAAAAATTTACCTAGTTTAGTTTAAGTCTCACAAGTTTTATATTGAAAGAAAATAATATAGAAAAAAAATTGTCATTTTGTAATCATGTTAATTGTATAACATTTCCATATACATTTTATCTGTCTGATATTTTTAAATATTAATGATTGATGTTTTGATCAGTTACTCAGTACTTCAGTAATTTCTTGGATGTCTACTTTTTACTTTTACTTTAGTAAATATGTTGAATTAGTGCTACTCTGGGTGTAATTTTCTAGTTAATTTTCGTCTCCTCTTGTTTACGTTTTATCAGTTTCTCTCCAGACATCTCTACCATTTCCCTTTTCAACTCTACATTCAAACCGAACAGAACCAATCAATCTCGCGTCCAATAATAGGGAGCAAACGGCAACGTTATGATTAACCGCTGTCCGGAAAAGCACTGCTGCTGCTAAGCTAATTTGCTCCGTAGCAGTCAGGACTAACCACCAGAAAACATGGAAAAACACTAATAGCTGACATTACGCTCAATCATATTAGCTTTCTTCCGTGGAGGATAATAGCAGCACTTTAGCAGACCTATTAGGCCGTTTAATTTATATTAGAGTCTGAACCGCTGTTGCTGCTAAACCCAGCCTCAGCAACAATCATGGCTGATATTTAATCGCATTAAAACGGTTTGGTTTTCTTTCACTGGTAATTTTGAAAACCCCTGAGTGTATAATTTTGAACTCAGTGTTGGCCTGTTTTTCAATTCCAGAACCAGTGGTGGTGTGTGTTTTAGATTATTTTCCTGTTTAAGGCCCAGCTGGGTTTAAATTGCGACAAACTGACGGAAACCGAAGGGAAACTGGTTAGGATGCTACCCAAAGGTCTGATGAACCATGAGACAAAGATTGTGCCATTTACCACAATGAAAACCGTAAAGAGGGTTGTTCAGCACGATGGTGGCAGCAGTATACTGTGGGAGGTTTATACTGATTGATACAGCAAAGAGACTGCCTTTAACTTCACCTAAAAATGAAAGCTAGATTATTAAACTTGGACACAGTTGGGTGTTGCAACTACTCAATGATCGTTACACAAATCCAAAAAATGTTTTGACAAGATAAATCAGGTTAAAAAAAGGCGCCTATATCAACCTTAACTTTTGAAAATTTTGGACTAACTCTAAAAAATTAGTCAATTCTCTAAAGAGATGGCAAATATTCTGCAACTTAGTTTGGTTTTGCAATTCTGACCCAGTATAGATTACAGGAAAACAAAAACATTTAAATACATTTGATCATCAGAAATTAAGATCACAGTTGTGTGTAATTCTTATGCTTGAAATAATAAATATATATCGCAATAGATGTGTGGTGAATATTAATAGATGATACACCTGATATAATTCAAAATTCACTGAACTCTGATCCAGAACCGCACAGCATTCTGGGAGATGTAGGCAGAGGAAGAACTTTAGATGTTCAAAGTTCAAAGATTCCAAAGTTAGTGGAATCAACTTCACTCACTCTTTGGTTGCCTAGCAACTCACTCATTCTTTGGTTACCTAGCAACATCCTGTTGAGCAACTTGCACAGCAGCAGTTTAAAGTTTTGTCACTGCACCTCAAAACTGGTTAACAATAAACAGCAGCAACAGTTTGGCGGTATTTTAGATATTTAAAATAAAAAAACTAATTAATAATTATCGATTATTGATTAATTTGAAACGCTTATAATCGTGTTAGGTTTTTCAGCCATTTTGCCTGGTTTTAAGAATTAACTAAAAATGTAGGTCAATCAATCCACGTTATTAAAAACTAGCTCAAATAAATATTAAATACATTTTCATGACATAAATTCACTTAGTAATGTCATAAAAATACATAGAAATCAAAGAACAGAAGTTGTAGCCAGAGTTTAAAAACTTTCAAGTTGCTTTATGTTGTAAATTTAAGACATGAACACAGCTGCTAATATGTCAACATCTACTGGGTGTGTCCACTTAAACCCCCCCGAAACCAGAATTACATAAAAAAATTTAGATTTATATTGATTTTGTAGAAATACCCAAAACGTGCAGAAAGTGAAAATTTTAGTCTCTTTTTTAAGACAAGTAAAATTTTCTTTATCAGTATATCCCAGTTTCTGGCAAAACAATGGAGAACCAAAGCTATATGGATGAGGCAGCAAACAGAAGGTTTAAAGATTTGTGTTTATAATAGTGAGTCACTAAGAAGTGGGAATGTCATGATCAGGTGATATTAATTAAACTTAATGTTTGTTAGCTTGTGGCTAATTTCAATCATCAGAGGTTTAACAAATTTCTCCAATTAGAGCTTTTCAGCATCAATTGTTAAAGAGAGAATTTTGTAAAAGGGGACAAAATGTGTTTCTTAGTCAGGTATAAAAATCTATTCCAAATAAAACTTGAAAATGAGTCTAAGAGATTTCTTAATGGATGCTGGATTGGACCAGAGGGGCAAAGAGTTGAACTGAAATGCAAATTAATGAAGAAGAACCTGGCAGCTGGAAGAAAAGGTGAAAACACTCAGAGGAGCTGCTTTCATTAGATCGCACATTTTTATCTCATCTTTTCAGCATTTTCTCCATGTTATGATTCACATTCTGCATTTCCACACACAACTGAAACCAGATATTTACATTCACTGAATAAAAAGACATTTTATTCCTCACTGTCTGGAGTCTAATCAGACCAAACTTTCGTTGTTTAAACCTTGAAATAACCAAAATCATTTCTATTTACTAAATGTATTCACTAAACTTATTGAGAACGTTTCTTTAAAAAGTTTTGTAACTTTTTCAAATTCAATAGTTTATGTACATTTGGTCGGTTTCTGGGACAACCGTCTTGTAAACACAATGACTTGGGTCAAATCTGTTGGATTTCCTTTTACTTTTCCTTGTAAACTTCTACATTTCTGAGTTTCACAGGTCAAAAATGTTTGACTTTTGAAACTCGGAAATTTAGATGTTTTTTTCTTGAAAATTTCAAGTAAATTCAAAATTTCAGTTTTCTTTCTTGAAAATTTCTAATAAACTCACAATTTTAGTTTTTTTCTCAAATATTTCCGTTAAATTCAAGATGTCAGTTTTTTTCTTGAAAATTTCAATTAAACCCCCCCAAAAAAAAATTGTTGAAATTTTTTTATTAAATTCTAAATTTTAGTTTTCTTTATTTCTGATATTGATCTCGAAATTTCAAAATTTTTTTGGCAAAAACATTTTTACTGTTTCTTAAAAATCCATCATTTAGAAATAGTTTTTGTAAGGGAGTAAAGGGATAAAATAAGTTATAACAGTAAACTTAAAAAAAAAAGAATGAAGCTACAAATTAATTAAGAGTAATCAAATTAATTTGGTCATCACTTTACTTTTCTTTCATTAGCATGACAACTTAACTTACTTTGATTACTTGTAACAACTTAACAAAATTATATTTAACGTTGGATTACCCGTTTTCATTTTTCAGTGAACAAAAGGGTAAAAAACGATAAACCATTCTAATAAACAGTAAATGAGGAAAAAATAAATGGAAGAAGTTGAGAATCAGTGATAAAAATGGGGGAAAGTGTCAGGTGGGTTCAGTAATGACGTGGGACAAGAGGAGAGGTGTAAAGACGAGACGAGGGCATCAGCAGCAGCTGCTCAGCCCCAGCTGGAGAGACGACAAGAGGCCAAATCGAACTCTGTGACCTGGGAGGTGATTACCTGCTGGAGTGTTGCTGGAAAACAACAAGCAATAAACCTCATTTTATTCACCCAATTTTATTGTTTATAAATGCCAAGAATGTAAATTGATGTCTGCCAAAACACCGCCATGTTATTTTGGTCTCCATGAAATGCTCTGGGTCCAATTCAAATCCCAGTCAGGAATATTTTAACAGCAAACCTGATCATTTCAGCATGCTTGTTAATCAGGGTAAAAAAACAAAACAAAACTGAAATAATCACTGGTGTTAAAGATAAACAGCAGGATCAGTGTTTTTAATTCTTACTACGTTTACACATACCCTGAGACTTAATGGGTTTAAAAGCTGGACAAAAAATAAATTGCTCAACTGATTGCACAATTATGCAGAAAATTAATCAAAAGCCCAATCAGTGTTAGAGCTGATTCTGAAAAACACCTTGTGCTAATAGCTGGAGCTCCCATGAGATGAAGAGCAGGAACAGCGATGGCTGGACGGCTGTTTTTATGTTTGGGAACACGCTGCGGACAAACAGTGTGCTTTCTCTAAAGGTGTAATAGCTGCAGGCTGGTTACTGCAATAAAGAGAGGAGGAGGACGAAAAGGACGACAGGCAGCATAGATACATTTTAAACCACTGATTGGATTACTGCAATATTTAGCGAAGGATCATTCAGTTTATTGCTCAAACTAATCCATGTTTACTCCCGTTTCTGTCTGAGAATTATATATATTTTTTTGTCTGTTTCATTTTTTTTATTGAGATTCTGCTTGTAGTTTTCTGTCCTGGTGACAAACACTATTTTTTTACCTCTAGATTTGCAGAATTAAACTTATTCAGCAATTAAACTTATTGTTTTTAATTGCTGATTCAAATAATGATCCTAAAATTCAGAGTTGTTCATGTAAACGGTCCACAATGTTCCTGATTCAACTTCCAATGGATGGAAAGAAAAACTGATGGAGAGATGACAACCAGAAGGAAGGAGAGATGGAGAAAGAAGGACGAATGGATGGAGAGATGAATGGCTGAATGAATGGATTAATAAACAGATGGATGAACAGTTGGATGGTTGGAAAGTTGGTCGCAAGGATGGATGGACGGTTGGTTGGTTGGATGCATGGACTGATGTTGGACAGTCAGGTGGACGGATGAATAAACAAACGGATGGATGAATGGAAATTATCTTCTAATTTCCCTTTAAAGCTATGTTCTAATCAAAATCAGAAATAATGTAAGTTTAGATTTCTCAAACATTAATCTATTTTGAATATTTTGACGGAAGTTTTAAGTGATTATTTTAAGGTTTACTGAGTGAAAAAGACAAAAACAATCCAGTGTTCTGGTGGTTTGAATGTTCAGAGAACCATTGAAAAAGACGGGAAGCTTTCAACTAATAACTCTGCAGGTCTGGAAAAGCAATGAGATTATGGAGCAACAGGCTGCTTAAATAAAATTTTCTGCTAATATGATGGTGAACAGACAGCCATGATGGTTTGAATCTGACACAAAACACCAAACATGTGCTGAGAAGATAAATGTTACTCCAGACGTGGAAAATTAAAAAAAGAGACTTTCTTTCTTTCTGTTAGTTAAAGGCAACCCATTATGCTTTTTTGAACAACTTAGGATAGATCTATGGTCTACACAAAACATGTTAAACTTTCCTTTTTGCAGAAAATCATTCTTAGATAATTAGATTTTAGTCTGGTCATTTCTACCGACGTTGAGCTGCTTTAGAGCATCTAGTCACTTTAAATTCAAATAAGCTGCTTCTGGCCACGCTCCCCAACTCAACGTTTACACTCGCACGTGAAAATGGGTGCACACTGATGCGGAATTATACAACCATACATACTTGAAAAGCATTAGTGGAGCCCTCTGCACAACCAACAAGAATGCAGCAAGTAGTTTCTGGATGATAAGTCGACAACAAAACACTGGATTTGTCTTTTCCACCATGTGCTGGCGTTCCACTTCAGTTGCTAGGTGGCAAGCTTGGCTGGGGTTGCTAGGTAACGGCCTGCACTTGGCTGTGGTTACTAGGTGATTTGTGATGTTACATTCCAAAGGTGACACCCAAAAAAACTTTAAGTTAACATTTACATCTCTGTTTTTCTTTTTAGCAACCTCACAGCATCGTCCAGCGGCGCCTGCTGGAGGGAAACATCACGCGGCTCCGAGGCGAGGCCCGGGACGCCACCGCCAGGGTTCGCTCGCCGTTGGCCGACACCAAAGACGGACCTACGGACGCCGAGGAGCGGAGTGAGAGCACGGCGGATGACTCCACCGAGGAGAGGGAGTCTCTGGAGGAGAGCGAGAGGAGCCTCCGATCAGACGAGGAGGATGATAACAGCGAGGCCGGAGCCAGACAATCGGCCGAGAAGCCGGAGAGCACGGACAGCTCGACCCGACTCACAGCTTTAATTATTCAATGCAAGGTACCACACACTGTAAAACAGTCTGCCTGTATTTTTTTCCTTTTATTCTCCCACGTGTATCTGCAAGCAAACTGAAAACAAAAGGAGACGGGCTCCATTGTGCTCCTACTTGGAGCTCTTTTTCACTTGAGAACGAATGAAAAGCTCTGCAGGACCAGCAGCTTTCAGACTGGATCAGAATCACAGATAAGGGAGTCACAGAGACTGAAAATCCAAACGGGTCCACCATGGGTGAAAGTATAACATTTACTGCATCAGAGCTTAAACATAAACAAGTCGTGGTTTAAAACACAACTAATGGGTTTCAGGGCAAAATTAAAATTCAGTAAATTTGTTACCAATAAATTATGTTCATTGAACTCAAGTTTAGATCCAAGGCAGCATATTCGGGTCATTCTTTATATAAAAAGAGAGAATTTCCAACAAAAAATTTGCTGTTTGCAGTACATTTCTGGGTTTGAAAAGTCAAAGATTCTCAAGAAAAAACCTTGGACATTTCTGAGTTTCTGACTTTTGAAGCCCAGAAAATTCTCTTGTTTTCACTTGAGAATTTCTGAGATTAAACTCAATTTCTAAGTTTTATTGTAGCAAAATGTTGACTTATCAAATTCTGAAATACTCGTCTTCTAGAGATTTTTTGAGCTCAATTGCAAAATTCTGGAAAATTCTCAACTTTTCAAACTTTACCAAATTTTTCTAGCAAATTTTGACTTTTTAAAGTCAGAAATAGTCTTGTTTTTTTCTGGAAAATTTCCAGGATTAATCTGAATTTCAGAGTTTTATTGTAGCAAATCTTTGACTCTTCAACCTCAGAAATGTCCAAGTATTTTTTCTCAAAGATTTTTGGGATCATTCTCAAAATGTTTGAACTTTTCAAACTCAAGTTTTTCACTTTTTACAGAATTTTTTAAATTAGTCTCAAACGTTTTGAGTTTTTATGTGGAAATGTACTCTTTTTTTTTCTATCTACCATAATCATTGCTTAATGTCTCCAGATTGGGATTAAATTCCTCAGATTATCTGTTAAATCTAAGATAAATTGAACAGAACTAAAAACAGGCATCGTCTGTTTTCCAACAAATATTTTCCCTGTATTGGAAGGGATCAAAGTAATTTAATGAGAAAAAAAAACACATATTGAAGTATAACATGTCTATAGTTCAAATCTTTATGAAAACAAAAAGTGTAGTGAGACTTTAATCCAAAAGTAGCTGATATTTAAAATTTAACCAGCGGCAAAAATAGCTAATATTTTTCATTCTTATCTTTGAAAGAAATCAATGCTAAGATCAAACATCTCCTGTTCTCAGTGGTGTTTAAATAATGAATCACTGAATGCTGCCAGTCTGTTAATATTTTAAATAACTCATCCTGTTTTTCAGCACATTCAGCATTCTGGGTTTTATCATCAACTCATTAACAGCTCAGGGTTCTTGTGTTATTCATTCATCGGCTATTTTAAAGCATCAGGGATTTCAGAGGCAGCAGGACTCAGAACAAAGAGCAGGTTTCTGTGTCTGCTGATAAGCCTGAAAGAACAGAGCGGCCATCTTGGTCTGTGCAGAGCGAGCAGAACCACAAGAAACTCACTGTGCTCATTTCCACCGGGGCACCAGATTGTCTTTGGTGAAGTGGATAAAGTATCGATTTATGACCGGCAGAGAAGGGTAAATAAATATGAGAGAAGAAAACTTTTTGAAGATCTTGGTATAAAACGACAGAAACAAAATTTATAATATAAAACAAGAGAGAAAGTCAAATTTCCACAGTAAATAGATGAGTGGGTGATAAGGATTTAGAATTTTACTGCAATATTTTGTGGTACTATTGTGAATATGATTAAAAACAGTTCTGTGGCAGTAACTGGACGACTGACTGCATTCGAAGCTCCACAAATTTGAAATAGGATTCTTTAAAAAAAATAAAAAATTTTAATTGAAAGCTGTGATTTAAGTCACTAAGTGGTACACTGTAGCTGCATTAAATTTTATGCTTACCTTTTATTTGTTTTACTTTGTGTAGTTAAAATATCTTCCTGTTAAGTGTTCTGTACAAAACTCAAGTTCTTTAGTGTTTGAGAAAGAAAACTTGCATTATTACTTGAAAATGGTCTCAAGACAAAATATTATGGTTTATTGCATTAAGTTTTTATTCTGTCAAGCCTAGAAAAAACATTTACCAACCATTTTAACCCACAATTGTCCCAGTAATTATGGCAATAAACTATAACAATGTTGTTTTGAGACCATTTTAAGTAATTTATTCATAATGATATGTTTGGCCTTTCAAACTTTAATAAGTGTTCTTTAATACTTATATAGAACATCTAACACTGGAACTGTAAGACATTTTAAAAATAAAAACACAATAAACTAATAAAATCTGCTTACAACCAAAACCATAAATATTTTAATTCATCTTGCCATTAATTGATTAACTCCAACAGAGCCACCTTTTAAAACAACCCTCTAAATAAAGTGAAATTTGCTGCTGGTTACATTTTAAACAGCTCTACAGTTTGTTCAAATATTGAACAGCTAACAGTATTAAACTGATGCTACAGTTGTAGTTTATATGAGACTTTATAAAAGATAAAAATAGTCCATACAGCTGAGCACTATTTGTGGATTATCCCGGAAAATATCTAAATTATGCACCGTGTGGGGGTGGCGTCACCCCACTGCTCATCTCACAAGCCTGCAGAGCCGCCATATGCTGCGTTTACATCCCAAACTCTTCCTTTAATGTTCCTCTACCGACACCAACTTAAAGGTTTCTGAGGAAGGACCTCAGAGACAACACTTAGCATAAACCAGTCCAGTCTGCTGCACTACAGAAAGAAGCACATTGAAATGTCTTGCAGGCAGCAGAGGAACTGTGAAAAGAAAGAACAAAATAAATGTCAGTGAAAATATGCCAGGCTGCCTGCTGAAGCTGCTACTGCGACACCTCACCCTGAGAAAAGCAATGAGAACGACAAAAGCTATGTGACCAGTGAATTTTTTCTTAATGTTGTATGAAGAGACTTGAGGTTTTTTTTGTTTGTTTTTTTTTTTTAAAAAGCGAAACACAAAAAATACAATGAGATAACAGAATAACAAAATGGGGAACATGTTGATGTTGAAGCAAAGCTACATTTTTGAGAATGATTAATACTCCTGAAGGGTAAATTTGTGTTTTCAAAGTTTGGACAGACTTTGGGGATAATTTACCCCAACAAAGCTAAACTAACTCAGTTAAGCTAGGTCAGTTAAGATGGCTCAATTATACTAGTTACACTATGATAGTTCAGTTAAGCTAGGCTAGAACACGTATTGAAAACAGTGCACTAATACACAAATAAAAAATAAATGAGTAAAGAACGAAGTAATTTATGTGATATCTTTGTAGATATGCATATTTAAAAAAGAGAGAAAACTAGAACACAAATCTTTTAGCTTTTCTAAAACCAGAATTCATATCTTTAAATTTGTTTAGCTATTTATTGAATAATCCAACATGAATAGATCAGATTTAGTTACAATTTGTCTTTTGTTTGACCAAAAACTTTTTTAATATTCTTTGTTTTTACTTTTTCCTCTGTATCATAATGCATTTCTGTTTAGAGGTTGTGATTCATTGTATTCTGATTTAAAAAAAAACAAAAACGCTAAAGAACCATTTATTTAGTTAGGTATTTGCCTATTTTTTGGGACTGATGTTTTATATTCATCATCTTATGTCCTTGTATTTTATTTTATCTACATATCAATGTTTTTTATGTCCCATTATGTTTATGATATCTATATTTCTCTAGATGCAGTCCTTTGTGAGAATGTAAAAAACTGTCTAAATAAATTATTTATTCATAACTGCAAAATGTAAGCCTTGAGAAAGAAATTATTGTAATAACATGCAGCAATATTTGAACATAACTCAAAAGAAAGCCATTTAGAAATAGAAACCAGCACATCATAATCTTATAAATTTTCAATGTGAAAAACTAATGCCACTCCTAACGAGGTTCAGCCAGGACACATTATGTCTTCAGAGTGGATTCTGATGAAAGCTGAGAGATTAAATCAAAGATGAAACTCATTAAATAGCTCTAGAGCTAATAGAGAATGCAGGACTAGCTGCTAACTATCTATTAAAACCACATTTCACAGTAATTTCATCTAACTGTATGAGATAAATGATTGTAATAGAAGCAAGAGAATTGGTTGTGGGATTAATTAATTTAATGTTATTCTTATTCAAAGACATGATTTAAGATTTATGGCATGGTATAAACAATAAATCGCCTCTATGCTTTCACGTCACTGCACTGCAATTTGCAATTTGTTAAATGTGCACATATGACTCACTTGGTTAATATTTTATGGTTGGTGGTGTATAAACAGGAAAATTCAAAGTGCATTCAGCAGACTTATGAATCAGCATCTACTGTCAGCAATATGAGTCTTAATATTTAAGCTAAACATCCCAAACATGCTTAAAATAAAACACAGAAGCAGAGTGACTTCATAACTGCTACGTAATGATGACTACCATTGGTTTTAGCTGTTAAACTGTCAATATCACATGCTAAATCTTAAATGTACGCCAGCTATATAAAAGAAAAAGGAATGCAGTGCTTGACAACTAGATAACAAAGAGAGGAAAAAGTTTTAATTAAGAAAAAATTGCGAGGGAGAGGGACGTAGTTGGCAAACATAGATGTAACATGGAATTCTGTTGCGGTTCAGCAAAGCAAACAAACAAAAACGGCTACCGGCACAAAGCAGGCGTTTAAATGAGCTAATCTACCACCACAGTGTTACTTTAGCTAATAGCAGCGATAGCTAATCTATTAATAATCGCAAAACCAGTGTCAAGCCTTAAAACATAAAGCTGTAACGGACTGAAAGTTCTGTTCTTTGTGTGGGAAATGTTTGAGTGTTTTTTTGGTGCTGAATCGTGAAACATAAAGTGACGTTGTCAGTTGCTATAGCAACGAGTGTCCGACACAGAGCACGAGAAAAGACTAAGTAGTTTTGAGTTGTTTTTTTTTAACGTGTTTTTCGCGTTGTTTTCCAATTTCCTGTGGCGCATAGCACTAAATTAATAGTGCCGACATCTCCAGGGTTTATTTAGTTAACGGAATTTTTCTACCGCGGCAGCGTTGGCACGTAAAATAATATTCTGTCTCCAGCGTTGTGCGCATGCGCAATATTTCCGGCTATATAACATACAGGAGGTTGGCTTTATTTTAACTTGACCTGATAAACAGCTGTACAGAATCGATACAAACCAAGTCGCAGCAACATTAAACCCTGGGCAGGGAATTCTCAACCAAGAGTATTTGTTTTGTTTCTGGATTTTATTTTTCAGCTTGGCAGTTTCATAGGCACATTGCAGCCAGACAGATTTGTGTAAAAGAGGGAAAAAAATCAGCTTTTAAAAACTCCCTAAAGCTATACTTATGTTCCGCTGTGACAAACTTTTTCCTTGCGTGCAGAATCATTGCAAATTGGAAAATCCCACTATGATACCAAAATCCCCTCCTCTCTCTGCGTCTCTCTTCTCAGTGCTGCGAAACTGAAGTGAAGGCATCCATCAACACTGGCAGCCTACACAACCACATCTCCACCTCCTGCTGCCAGAGGCTGGGGTAAGAAACATCCAAACAAAAAAACAAAAACAACAAAAACACACCCTTTTCACTGTATTACTTCCTGTTTTTATAGACAGACAAACCAACTGTCAACAAAGATAAAAGTTCTAATATAAGAGACTTTAAAGCATTAAAGGGAAATGTATTTAACTGGACTATCATTTTAATCAGTTCTTATGTTCAGTAATGATTTTATTTTATTATGGTTTATTTAATATACATTTACAAAATTGAGAAATATAAAAAAACATATTAAATTTAAGTTGCTAAGGTGAATATTTCATTAAATATTGTCCAACAGGCAGGAAAATGGAGACTTATTAAACTGGCACTCAAGCTAGCAATCACTATAGTCTGGCTATAATTAACTATAATGGTAGTCTTCAAGTGCTTTGCAAAAACACAAAATCTTAACTAATTTTTGTATAGTTTCGAGAGCAAATATATTAGTTTAATCACATTTCAATTGTACTAATTTACAAATAAATAACTTCAGAAAGATATCAGCTTGTTTAAAATCAATAATTCCTTATTATTGATGAAAAACACGAGTTCCACTGGCAGATCATTTAATTTATAACAAGACATTTTCCTCATGTTATAAGTAAAATAATCTGTCAATGGAAATACTTTTAAAAATCAAAATTAAGGAATTATTGACTTAAAACAAGTCCCATTTTTGCATGAAAAGTTATTCTTAAGTTAATTTTCTAATGTTTCAAGTGTAGGATTAGAAACCAGACCGAAAATACTTGGTGAAAGTTTGTTCTTTTGTAGTGTATGAGCATATTTTATACAAATGAAGAGTATAAAATGTGTTAAAAATATGTCATTTCTTACCTGAGAAGCTGTATGTTGTGTAAACTCTTGCCCTGGTTGTAGCTGCTGACAGCCTTGGGTTTTTTTCCTCAGTTAAAACCACAACTCCATGTCAGCCATTATCCTAAACCAAAACATGTTTGAAATAGTAACCACTTATTTTCAATATCAACATGTTGTCAAGTTGTAAAGAAAACAAATTTCCATTTTTTTAAATCTTAAGATTCTACTGGAATAGGCAGCTAAAAAATATGTGAAATTTTTCTTTCTCCTTTTCATTACAAATTAGTTTTTAAAGGAGCTAATAAACCGATAAATGAGCTAAATTACTAGTGAAAACTGCATATGGAAGGTAGCAACATCAACCAGGTAAACATGCTAATTATTGAAGTTACTGTGAGGATCACAGTGCGTGTATGTCTCCTCAGACTGGTTCCCAGTAAGGACAGTTCACCATGCGGTGCTACCAGTTCAGTGACTGATCTGCAGCTACAGCTGGGCAGGCAGACTGTCCAGTGTTCAGCATATGTGAAAGGTAAGGACATTGTTATAAATCTGATGTAAAGTAGCTGGGAAACATTTTAAGGATTTGAATGTGATTTTTAATTTTTTTTTTAACTTGTATTGAATTTTTATTAATTAAGAATTCGTCCCCTTACAGATGTAATCAATTTCTGCCATTTTAAAACAGTCAAATGTTTCAGATCAATAAAATTTTTATAATAAAAAGAACTAAAGTAAATACAAAGAGCAAACATAACATAAAAACCAACCAGGATGTACAACTAGGCCTCTCTGACCCATAATTTCAGAATAATTTAATTCCCCTTTGGGATTAATAAAGTATTTTCGAATTTGAATTGAATCTATACTAGACAATAAATCAATATTTAATCACGATAAACATATGATCAATATTAGTAGATAATACGTCTGATAGAATATTCAATGATATTGTTGAACTCCAATCCACAACTGTACAGCTTTTGCCACTCTGACTCACTCTTTGGTTACCTAGCAACAACTCCCTCACTCATTCTTTGGTTACCTAGCAACAACTTGTTAGTAACTTGCACAGCAGCAGTTTAAGGTTTTGCCTCACAACTGCTTAAAAATAGAAAAACAGCATGGAGTGAAAATTGTGGATAAAGCAGAAAAAGCTACACTTATGGTTTGTCAATATTTCAGATACTGAAAACAAAAAACTAATCAATAATTATCAATAGACTGATATGAAACGCTTATATCATGATATGTTTTTAAGCCTAAAGTAAGTCAACCATTTTAGATCCAAGGTGATAAAAATTTTGTGATTGTCATAGTGCAAACTAATCAGAAATCCAACTTTATTGTAGTAAAATTTCTGTATAATTCTTTTAATTGAAATTCTTATATGCCTAACTCAATGGATACAAGTCTGAAATCTGCACAGAAAATCTATCCGTTTATACTCCAAGTCCTGTTTGATAACTCGCCTACCATTTACAGAGATCGCTATCCTGTTAGGAACTGATATGTTTGTCTCTGTAACCTTGGGATTTGTGGCAGTAATTTCTGGTTTTTCTTCCTGTGCAGGTGAGATATCTGAAAGGAAATATGATCCCCATCTTCTATTAACACGGATCAAATCAAAAAAGTTTCGGTTTTATACGTTTGCATGTCAAGAAATAGTTATCAAGACAAATCCTAAATGGTCTAAATGAAGCCACACCGTATGGACTTAAATCATTCTAACCAGTAGAAAACAAATAATTCAAGACACAAATTCAACTCCATACCCACAAATATAAAGTTTTTATGATACAACACCAACACCCACCCTCACAAGTACAAGCTTAACAGCTCTTATTATCACACAAAAGAATATTTTTAGAGCTTCAGTCTAATTCATGCATGTTCAGATGAGGTGGTTAATTGCTTTCATAAAGAAGTTCTATAATACGTTTTATTTTCTCTGCTCTTATCTTTTCTTCTCTCCACTTTTAGAGGATGAGGCATCTGAACTGTGCCTGGGTCTGCAGACTCTGTTGGAGCTGAAAGTAAGGTTTACTTTTTATTTTAATACTTACTGAATAATGGTCCAAATGCGCCTAAAAAAAGTAGTCCAGTTTGAAGCTAAATTGTTAAATGGGAAAAGCAGAAATGTCTGTTTTAAAAAAATGGAGGCAGGATGGAAAAACAGATAAAGTAAGTTCATGGTGTGAAAATAATGTGAACTTGGATTCAGTTGGAGTGTTTCATGGAAGGTGATTTTACCCTCTGGCTTTTTTGTCATTAAAATCTAATTAAATATGATTAGAGGCCTGAAGTATGAGAAGTCTAATTAGAATGTTGTTTAAGTGTGTAGCTGTAAAAATATCACTGCTTTTCTCATAGATCATAATGTCAAGTCATCCAGACTGGAAAATAATTAAATTTTAAAGTAAAAGTTATATTGTGTCCTCAGGCCTGGTGAAAGAAAGCAAATCCTGCATCAGAGCAACTGCTGACTGAATAAAAACCAAAAAGTAATTGATTTCATTTGACTTTAATCAGTCTGTTGTATCTTGCTGAAGGATCATCATCTACTTTACAACAGATTCCCAACAAAGAGCTGTAAGCTCTGGCAGGGAACACCCCCGCTGTGAACTAACAGGAAATGTTAAGAAATATCAACTTTTACAATGTTTTTCATTCATTAATCACTAATTATTACATTCATTTAACATAAATGAATCATATCATATATAATATGTATATATTTTTTAGCAGTAGTAGGTTGATTTATAACCAAACCCTTCCAACAGGCCTTGGATTAGCCTCCTGAAGTCAGGCTGGCAGCCTGTTTGAATTATTTAGAGCAGTAATTATGTCTCACCATGTGAATCCTCCCTCAGTGCTGCTTGGATCTGAACAGTCGGGTTCTGAAGCTTCAAGGCTGCGGCGACGAGCTGCCCTTCCTGAACACTGTAACCGACGGCCGGTGCCAACACGACACCAACAAAAACCTGTGAGCCGACTCCACATCAGCTGCCAAGTCTCGTCATCGCTAACGGGCTGCAGCTGCGTGAAACGATGCCCTTTGTTTTTATCTGGACTGTCCAATCACAGCGTCACTGCCAGAACATGGATGAGCGTTCACCTCTGTTGTTCTCAAGCTTACATCTTCATGTCTGCTGAGTTTTGACTTGATTTTCTCTAATAATTGTCTAGTTAAGGGGAGCAAAACCTGATCTCTCCAGGTTTTGGGAATATGCTGTATGTTCTCTGTTCTCCTGCTTACAAAAAGAAAAATATTTATAATTTGAAGTGAATTTATATTGAATCTGCTATGATTTGGCTGCTGAGGAATTGTGTTGAATTACACCTCAATCACATATTGACATTTTTTTCCACGGTTTTTTTTCTATGTTACAAAAAATTGTCTACAGTACCATTAAACTACAATGACATATTGTAGATAGAAAAAAGGAGTAAATTCCTGTAAAAACAACTCAGACATTTTGATAAAATGTTATTAAAAAAATTACTGAAAAAAAAAACTTGGAAATTTCAAAGTTTTAAAGTCAAACATTTGCGAGAAACAAATCTGACATCTTGAGGATAATATGATAAATTTTCTAGAACAAACAAAATAATTATTTGTGCTCCAAATGAAGTTTTGCAAGAAAAAACTCAGAAAGTTTGAGATTAAGCTGAGATTTTTCTGGAAAAAACTTTTAAACATCAAAACCCCATGTTTTTGTAAAGAATTTTTTAAAATTAATTTCAAAATGTGAGTTTTTTTCTAGAGATTTTTGACTAGAAAATTTGATGAAAATTTACTTCTTTCCCCTCCATCTACAATGGCCCTTATTCACCGCCATAGTTTAACAGCCAAACACCGATGTTTGGTGTTTTAAAGTTTAATTTCTTTTTGGCTGAACAGTCACTCCAACTAGCAGAACAATCAGAAACCTGAAAAATATTTTGGATTAAACCAGTGCTTTCCAACAATTTTAGCCTTTTGGGTCTACTCGTACTTAAAGCTGATCTTGTATGCAATTGTAAAATTGTGGTCAATACTGAAATTTAAAATACAATGTAGGCTAAGTAATTTTTTTTTTTCATTTATTTAACATGAATTGATTAACAATAGATTTCTACCTTGGTTTTCTGTACCTGCTGCCATATAAATTATCTTCATCTATTATTAATTTGGTTCTGGCAGGAAATTGTTCAGTTTTTATAAACATTTGCAAACCAAAATTTTCCCTTTTATATATTTTTATACTACCTTGTTCTGAAATTATTAAAATCAATAATGATGTAATTTGTTGCACAACTAATATTGGGATTAAATAAACTCAGATCTTAAACAAATAGTAAATTTTATCGATCTATCTATCTATATACAGAACAGATCAAAAGTTTGGACACACAGTTATGTCCAAACTTTTGGTCTGTATTGTGTATATATATGTATATACACAATACAGCCGGGTCAGTTTGATCTCTGGGAACCGATGGAAGTCCGTCCCAAAACAAATCTCTCTCAACATCCTGGGAATCTGAGAAACGACTCAAACATTTGTCTGAGTCGTTTCCAGGAAAGACATTTTTGAAAACCTTCCTCATCCCTTTCGTTGCCAGATATCCAAGTCCAAAACCGAGAGGCAAAATGAAAGGGTATGGCATCTTGGAAACTCAAAAATCTTCACTAGACACTAAATCTGAATCTCACTGAAGCGTTTGGATTCTAACTGATGTGTTGAGATTCAAGCAGTCAAAGCCTCATTGCTATGGGAACGGTTAGATTAGTTCTGCCTGACTCAAACTGAAATAATAACCAAATACTTAATAGCTATCAATTGTTTCATTGTTTTACTGTCATCATGTCCAACTTCAAGTTTAAATGTTTCTCAATTTATCTTTTATGCTTATATGGAAGTCAGAAGTCAATCTTGTTCAACTTACAAGGATTTTCTTACTATTACGTAGGTTAACTACTGTTAGCAAAAAAAGCTAATAACAGTGAATATATTTTTACCGTTACTGAGGCATATAAACCCTGAGCTGTATGTTCATAAATGCGTTATTCAGTACAGTATGTGAGTGATTTTGACATACAAACACACAGAAGCACAAACAGCTAATCACTGCAACTATTATTGTACTTTATACACATACCAGCAGCCATGTTGGACCTTGAGGTCCATCGCAATTTATGTTTACACTTCAATCTTAAAAACAAGTTGCTTATTTTATGAAATTAGATATTCCTACGTCCAAGTACAAATGGATCAAACCATTGTTTAGCTGTGATGATGGTGGCTTTGAACATTTTTATTCAGAAAGCTAAACATTTACGAAATATATTTTAACACCCAATAATTCTTGTTGATTTATTCAATTTCAAACTGAATGAAAGCAGTTAAATGGAAAAAAAACACCACACTAGACTACTAAGACTTCATGTTGGTTTAGTGTTTGTACACCTCAATAGTTGGCTGTTATATTCAGAAAACGTTTTTTTATTATTATTCACATTTACATTTTCCTTTAATTTAAAATAGACATTTTTAAATGACTAATTTATTTCAAACAGAAGAATCTTTAAGTATCCATTTCTTTCTACACAGCTTAACCGTTAGCATGTTAGCTAACCTTTAGCATGTTAGCTAACAGTATCAAACCGTTATGGATTTGAAATATTACAAACGTAGCTCACAATTTTATCAAATGGGTAAGTTTAAGATTTGAACAGTTAAACATCAACTTCAGATTAACATTTTAGGTTAGACTCCATCAAGCTAAAAATATTCAGTTTTAGCGTTTTTTTCTCCAAGCTATTTTTAGCATCTATAGCAGGGGTGTCAAACTCCAGTCCTCAAGGGCCGGTGTCCTGCAACTTTTAGATGTGCCTCTGCTGCACCACACCTGAATAGAATAATTAGGTCATTAAGGCTCTGGAGAACTGATCTACACAAGGAGGAGGTAATTAAGTCATTTCATTCGGGTGTTTTGTACCTGTGGCACATCTAAAAACTGCAGGACAGCGGCCCTTGAGGACTGGAGTTTGACACCCCTGATCTATAGCATCTCCTAACGTCAAACTAATATTTGCTCTTTTGGTTGAAAATCACTGGATTAATTAATTTAAGAAAAGACTGAGTAAACTGCAGTTTTGTTTTCTTTCTATTGATTTGGAGAGAGACGGCAAAATAAAATATTACCCCAAAAATTGTAGTCCTTCCAGTAAAGTGGTATTGCATAAAATGATGAAATGCCCTTAATGTATTTTAAAATATTTACAATTTGGTTTGGCTCAGACCATTTTCTAAAAATATTCCAACTTCCTACCACTTTAAAAAAATGACGGATTTTTTTTTTATATGTTTTCCACACACTCCTCAGCATAAAGGTAATATAGATTTTATAACAACACTTTCCAGAAAATGTCCTAAAAACAATTAAACATTGATTTGATATATTCGAATCAGACTCGGAACCAACAAAAACACTAAAACAGTTCAGGTCTGCATGACTTTGTCAAGTTCAGCCTTTATATAAATAAGTCTGCATGCGGTGTTCTTGTCAGAAAATGTCACATTGGAAGTCTGTAGGGGCAGGATGTGAGTGTGTTTTGTGTGCATGTTTGCATTACAAGTCATAGCGAGGTTTTGTTCCTTTTTCACATGGGAAAAAACTGAATCCTTCCCGTTTTGGGTCGAAACAGAACACGCTGCCAAAAGCCTACCCCAGCTGCCTTCATCCTCTGCCTCTTTTAGGAGACTTGAATCATTTGGTTACGGCTCAGCTCCATGCCAAGGTCTCCTCTTCGTGCTAATCGTTATAGATATGGTATTTATCGATATAAATATTTCAACAATTCTGTTTCTGATGCAATTGTTTCTGATTTGTCCATAGAAAATAAGCAAACCTGGCAACCTGAATTATGTTTTCATGGTTCAGAGGATCAAAAGCTGTTTATCAGAGGCCATCATGCTCTGCTTTGAGCCCAATCATGCTTACGACTGTGCTGCACAGCATCCATCCACACACAGATTGGAAATATTTGTTTCTTATAAATGTAGTAGTGAAATTGCTATGCTGTGTGAAAGGAATTAATGTATTAAAGAAATTTATTTTTGGTGTTTTACCTATTCTGAATAGTATTTTCTCTGCTTAAAATAAAATCTGTATTCTGGCTAGCTGTTTTTCTTAATATTTGTGGAAACTAGTTACACTAAGGGCCAGTTTTGTTATGTAGAAAATACGGACTGGGGCCAATGAGGGAAAGAATTTTTTTTTTCCACTTAATTTCAAAATTTTGACTTTTTTGTGAGAATTCATTTTTTTTAATCATTTTGAATTTTTCCCAAAAATTCCGACATTAATCTCAGAATTTGGATTTCTTTTTGTGGAGTTTTTCCTCTGAGTTCAGTTTTTTTTTTTTTTTCACAATACAGCCGGTAGATTATATTTATTTATTTATTTCCCCCCCCCAGAATTTTGACTTCTTCTTTAAATTCTAACATTAATCTCAGAATTCTGACTGTAGTCTTCTGAGATCATAAGTCAGAATTCTGAGAAATATCCAGATTAAAGTCTAAATTCGGAGAACTATTCAATGGCTATGATTCACTTCTGTAGAAAAAGACTCCTTGTCTGTAAAATGACTAAGCAGACTGTAGGAGAGCTTTGCAAGAAAGACGGTCAGCGCAACCCATTACATTGATTCCCATAGACAAACTATTTGCCCTTCTCTGCCATCCTTCTATAAAAAGCCCAGAGAAAGCAGATGTTCCCACAGCACCAGAGGGAAATGACCTGCAGCCAGTTTGACAAACACGCAATCTCATCCTGCTGCACAATAGATTTTTCTTCCATGACAGAAACACAGCACTGCTGTATACATCATGTCGGAATGTTATTGTCATATAATAAAATCGCTTTGAATTTACTGAAATCATATTAAACAATGATTCCACCAGTAAACAAATTCACAAGTCAACTGCAAAAACACAAAATCACAAATGTATTTTGTGATTTTGCAGTTTAGTGCAAACATGTTAAAGACACTTGAAATAAGACAAAAATAATATACAAGCAGATTTTCAGCACAATATAAGAGTTTTTCTTTAATCACAAATTACTTAATATTGATAGAAAAATAACTAGTATAGGTCTGCCAATGGAACAAGACATTTTTCCAACATTAAAAGTTAAAATGTCTTGTTTCACTGGATCATCCTAGCAGAAAAACATTTTATCAAAAAGCTTGATTCCCCCCCAAAATTGCTGTTTCCATTAAAGCTACAGTATGCAACTTTTGCCAAAAATAGTTTTACATATTTGCTGAAAGCTGTTACTATATTGTGACAGTAAGATATGAATTATGTTCTCCCATTGCTGTCTAGAAACAACAAATCAGAGCCAGGAGGCAGGTCTTAGTGCTGTCAATCACCGCTCCCACACTCCCTTCTCTTTGCTAAGCTGCAGCTAGCATAGCATAAATGCTAAGTTGATTAGCGTGTCCACTGGTGATGGCGAATGAACAGTTTTCCTGTAAAGGCAAGGCGTTTCTCTAAAATTAGCATATTTAGCAGGGATTACATACGAATGATTGACAGCTTTAAGATCCTCCTCCTGGCTCTGATTGGCCATTTTTGGTCTGAAGCGATGGATTTCTTCAAATGGCAATAATAGCTCAAAGAAGAGGTGGAGGAGATCGATCTTTTCATAGATTATCTGTCTAAAATTACACTGTCACAACATGGTGACAGTTTTTACACACACACACACACATATATATATATATATATATATATATATATATATAATTCCAATTTGAGCAATTAAATGGTCAATGGAAACATAGCTTGTGAGTTGAAGGAGTACTTCTCTTTCAGTAGAATCAGACATAAGGTTGATTTTTGGGGTGCTTAAAATACACCAAAAAAAGATAAAGTGAACCCATCTAGTGAGCAGGAACAGACACTGACAGCCCTGGTTTAAATTCACAGCACAGTTCAGACCAACTCTGCAAGCTAAAGCAAGTCAAAGACCATCCAATTACTGACTGGGGGCATATAATTAGATTTCTTCTTTAACACTACAGTTTCTTAATGTCCAAGCTGCTTTCAGCTTGTCAGAGCAGTCAGATGATGCTTTATCTCATTTTGGCTTCATATGACAGCTCGCTGCATAGATAAGTCAGGAAACAGGGGTTTGTTGGGGGCAACGGAGGAATATAAAGTCACACCAGACCTTGTTAGAGTAGAGCCCCCTTTATCCACCCCCGTCTACTGTTTTGAGTCATTTTCTACACCCACATCCTGTTAACACTGCAGCCGATAACAGCTCTGGTTGGAAAGTTCAGTTATTCTTTCATAAATCACAATGAAGTTATGCTTTCGCTTTGCACAGCCGCCTTTGTCTCAGCAGCAGCTACAACTCAACATGTCAAAACCACAAACTGTAAAGCAGAAAAGGAGCTGAATATATTGACTAATCTTTATGCATCAGAGCTTCGATATTTAAATGTTAAACAAATTTCAACAAACAAAACAGCTGTAAATGCAAAACATGATTTCATTAACTGAAAAGCTATCCCAATCATAAATTAACTGTTCTCATATTTTTTGAACTGAGAAGTAGCACATTATTTAATTTATATCACAAAAACAATGTTTAGAAGTGAAATAATCTACCAGGGTAATAATAACTTTTTAAAAATCAATATTAAGTTAAGAAGGAATCTTAACAAAAAGTAACATGTTAATTTTGTCTCATTTCAAGCGTACTATAAACTAAATCAGAAATACTTGGTAAGATCTAATTTTAACACCCCTTTTAAAACACTTGGCGACTAAAGGATCCTTAAAGGTCAGTGTGGGCGGAGGGTCTTTAACTCAGTCACAAACCTCTGACATAAACTCAGATCTCTAAACCGTGATCACAGGCTGCTCACTCCCACACAAGTCTGTCATGGGTGGATTTTACTCTACCTGCTGCCACACAAAGCTTCAAATATCTATTTGCCCTTCATTTCTTGTCAATACCTTCACTCACCTTCTTATTTATTTATTTCCCCCATCTGCTGAAAAGATTAAAACACAGTGAATACCTGTGTAGTTCAGTAATATATTGGGAATGGCTCACAATTTGAACTGCAGATTAGGGCTTTTGTGGTGACGGAAAAAAACTTGTATACTTTTCTTTCCACTTCACAACAATTCACTATTTAGTTAGAGTCTACCACATAAAGTCTAAGTAAAATGCTTTATTTGTGGCTGCAACGTTACAAAATGTGAAAAAGTCAGTGGTTATTGTTTTATTAAAGTACTATAAACGCAACTTTCAAACTTGACCGTTCCAAACGAACCGTATCTGACGCAAGTAAACCAGAACAGGCCAGAACGAACTGAAGTGAAGCTAATAGCTGCTAGCAGTGAAACTAACTTTGAATCTTTCCTAATTATCTTGAGACAATTTACTTAAACACAACAATAAAACAAGCACAGGTTCATAAAATATGCCTTAAAATTAAGCATAAAAATGAGCCAAACTGAATTTAGTAGGCTTTTAACAGAACGGGTTTGTGGCCGAGACAAACACTTACCTGTTTTTTAACCTACCGCTTATAACATTTTTCTAAGCCAGACGATTAAAAACAAAATGGTGTCCAAGAAAGATGGTAAGAATCTCTGCAGAAGTTAAAATAAAACTCATAAAGTAGCTGAATCTTATCTTTTCAAATCTGCCTTTATTCAGGAAAAAAAATATTGCCATAAAAATTTAAACTTACACAAATAAATAAGTACAAAAACCAGACTCTGCAGATATTTTTAGTCAAACCTCCATTATTTTTGCCATTAAAAAAGACAAAACTGTTATTTTGTTAAGCATAACTTGATTAAAACTGCCTCACAGTTGCGGTCAGCCAAGAAGCCAGTTATAACGACAAGGCCAGCGGCCTGGTGCAGCCGGGTCACGGAGTCAGATGTTTGAGACATGTTTCATGCACAAAATTTATGTCTGGGAAAAATCCTGGAGCAAAAGTCAAAGCCACAGAGGATTCGTCATCATTGGAGGCCAGAGAGGTTTCTGCATACTAAGCTGACATTTTCTCTGGGAGACCATGCTCAGGAAGCCATGTACATCAGACAGTTTACATATTAAAAACAAATCCTGGTTCTGCTTGACCATTAAAGGTCATAAATGAGCCTCAATGAGCTCACAGAATGGAAATGCTCAGCACTTATAAAGCCAAGCTGCAGCCAAACAAAGATGTGTTCTCATATAACTGCAAATGTCATGATCATAAAATCCACTTATCTATAACGGGGTCAATCATTTTGTTAGGATGCATTTCCTTTTAGGGATGCAAATGGGTTTTTTTTTAATCATCTTAAAGTAAAAATGCAACCCACTTCTTCATTTTGACTGCACAAATTACCCAACTAATGACTGAATGATAAATTTGTCTGACAAAATATTTCTCCGCTGTTAATTAATGATGCAGGAATTGAATTGTCATAGTGACAAAAAATGTAATTATTTGGAAATATTAAACAGTCCAACAGTATAAAGCAAGCAAAGATTAAGTGACTAATAATACAAATCAAGTTTCATTATTATTAAATAGTTGAACAGTTATGAATGTCAAACTGAGAATTCAATACAATACATTAATTCAAATACAGCAAGCTATTTAAAGATATGAAACAATTATTTCCACAAAACTGTTATCTCAAGATAATGAGAAATTATGGAAATGAAATTTGACACACGCATTTTTGTGAAATTCAATTACAGGTTACACAAGACTGTGTGTCTGTAGATAATTTTTTTATGCAGGAGAGAAAGACAGAGACTCAAGCATCCAGGATGTCCAAAAATCAATTGTGAATAAGAAACTACAACAATTTGCAGAAACTTCATAAAAAGCAAAGATTGCAGAACAACTGAGCTAATCAGGGAAACTCTTGGTGTTGGATTGAGCAAGTCTCTAAAGGGCAGATGAGAGGCAGCGGCCTCCCAGGACACCTGAGCTTCCCCCAGTCAAACACAAACACGTCATTTATTTTTCATAAGACACAGGCAGCCAAACATGGGTGGTCACTGGATCCTCCCCAGAGGAACAGTGGGTGATTCCCCCAGCCTTTCCAATCGTCACACCCTCCGAGGAGATTGCTGCTCGCCGCTGAGACAACACTGCCGTCTCGCTGCCTTTTTCATTATGTAACAAACGCTGTTATGTAACATCAGGAGGGCTTTATAAATTTAACAGAATTCACTAGATAAAGAAAGAGGGGATTTCTTTTTCAGCGGCTTGTCAGTGATTATTTGACAGCAACATACAGGCGGTGTTGATCTGGACTCTGGTGAAAACAGTGAAGCGTTTCCCCTGCAATGCCTCGCGCTTTCATCCTCCTCTCGTTTTTTTAGGAGCTAAGCTGAACAGACCGAATACAAATGACAGGTAGCACAGGAAGAAGAGCAGCAGCAGCAGCAGCTGGGGAACGGTCTTTATTACAGTCTTTATTTACATTAGGAAGAGAACGCTGCACATGCACATTGATGCTATTGCAGATAGAAAACAAAGGAGGAGTACATTTCTGCCAAAAACTCAGAAATTTTTAGATTAATCTCAGTAATTTTCAAGAAAAAGAAAAACAAAAGTCTGAGAAGTTGAAAACTAGCTACAAAGAAATTGACATTTTGAAATTCATCTAAGACAATTTCAAGAAAGAACAAGGAATTTTTTTCAAAAGTCAAAAATTGGTTTAAAAAACTCAAACTTTAGATTAATCTCAGAAATTTTCAAGATAATAAAAAAGAACTTGACGAGTTTAAAATTAACTAGATTTTTATTTTTATTTTAAGATTTATCTGAAAAACTTTTTGAAAAAGAACAAGGAAATATTTGGGTTTAAAATGTTTACAAATTTCTAGAAAAAACTCAAATATTGAGATTAATCCAAGACATTTTCTAGAAAGAACAAGAAAATTTTTGAGTTTGAAAAATCTAACAGAAAATTTCTAGAAAAAAATCTTTTCGACTTTTGAAACTCAGAAACTTCCAAAATTTTTCCTAAAGAAATTCTGATATTAATCAACAACAAAACAAAATTTGAGCTTTTTTCAAGCAAATGTTCAACTTTTGATAATGTGATAATTTTTTTCCAAAAAAGAAATAAAAATAAGAAAATTTTCATCCAAAAATGTTGGTATTAATTGCACACATTTCCTAGAAAAAAAACATGCAAATTTTTTAGATTAATCTAAATGTTTTTTAGTTTTTGGGTAGAAACTCACTCCTTTTTCCCTGTCCGCTGTGGCCTTAATACACTGTTGTAGAAAACAGAGGAGGCAGTGTGGTGGAAATCTGTTGCTGCGTTACGTCTGTGCATCCTGGTACAGAACATTCGCCACCAGATCTCTCAATGCAGCCGGATCTTCACCGTCTGTGGAGACAAAAACAACAATGTGGCAATTAAACCGCATAATCATGAGGGCTTCACAAGTCCAAGTACAGAGAAAAAGTATCCTATCAACCCTTCCACATTTTCTCATCTTCCAACCACAATTATTAAACTTTAGATGGTCTTTATGATAGAAAAACACAAAGTAGTGAATAACTGGAGCGAACACGTGATTGACAGAGCTAAGACCCTCCCCCTGGCTCTGATTGGTTGCTTCTGACTGGGAGCTGTGCATTTCTGCAGATTACTGTAGGACAACAGGAATGAGGCAGAGGATTTCTTCACAGATGATTGTCTCATGTTATACTTTTACGACATAGTGACAGTTTTACCAAATATATATATAAAAAATAAATAATAAAAAAAAGGTTTTTAAAAGTTGCATACTGCAGATTTAATGCCTCCTTTGTGATGTCAGACAGGTCCTATGTAGATAATTTATTTCTGTTAGTGAAACTGGACCAATTTAATAAGGTGAATCACAGATAATTCACGATTTATTAAGAAGAAAATTTGTATTTCTACACCAATCTTAACATAACCTCACAGCATTGCTTAGCACTAAGAATATTCCATGTGTTTCCATCCATTTCTTTTATAATGAGGTTTAGGTCTGGTCACTGGCAGCACTGTGACCTTTAAAGAGCAAAAAGGGAATTACTGCTCACACATTAATATGAACACAAACAAAGGATGGTTACATGAGACGAGAATTCAATTAAGTTCAAAGACTTTTGAAGGCGTCCTCCCAGATGCAGTGGAGCAAAAAGAAATGAGACAGAATTACATTCATAAATAAATAAAAACAAAAAAAAATGAAACTAATCATACAACATATACCAGCAGGTCAAAAAGTTTTTTAAAATTTATTTCAGATGATTATTGTGCAGCAGCGATGGATGGATGTTGACAGAATGGAGAAAATGATAGACAAAGAGTAATTTATATAACTTTTATACAATGGTATGTGGAACCAGAAAGATGTTTTCATACTTATTCACACTGGAAGTTATTTTTAAGTCAAATTGTGTAGCAATATGTATAAAAAGGAAACGATAAACCTTTTCAATCCTAAATCTCTGACCTTCTGCTGAAATCCCATGACGGTTTCCATTGTGTGCATTAATGCATGTTAAAGGTGACCTGTTATGCTAATTTGACCAGGTTATGTTAGATCTATGGGCTACACAAAATAATTATTAGATAATAAGATTTTAGGTTTTCTTGTCTCTTGTACTTGAAAACGGCTGCGCAGATATAGAACTGTACAGCTCTGACAAGCAGAAGTGGAGCCTTGTGCACAACCAAAAAGAATGCAGCAAGTGGTTTCTGGATGGTAAGTCAATAAAACACTTGTCTTTTCTAGCAGACCAAAAGTGCTGGAGCTCCACCTGGGTTGCTAGGTGACAGGTGGAACTCTGCTGGGGTTGCTAGGTAACGGGTTGGGCAGTGTCTGCTTTGTCAGTTACATTTTGGAGTTTGTTTTTTTTAAAGGGCTCATTTTCCAGACATCAAGAAACGTCATCTTACTGCAAAAATAGTTGGGTGTTTCTTTTAAGGACTAGAGCTTGAATTTTGGATAAAATACTGTTTACATATTTATGTACTCTCATTACTGATTTACATTTATTAATTTATTAGGCTTCTTAAACTAGGACATGTCCAGATTTTGTACCATAAACATACAAATATGAGCTGGTATAATAATAAATTAATAAAATAGGCAGATGCTGCTGACTAACTCTGGGACAGGGTCTCTTCATAACCAGCTTGTCCACTGTGAACTGTTAATTATTCATAATATCCTTAAGCATTTATTAGATTTAAAAAAAATATTAATATCTACCATCTTTAAAATGTTCAAATCAAGCAACTGAAATTAATTTTTCTGTCCTATTTTTTTAATACATGGTGAAAAAAAGTTTAGTTTAACCTGTATAATAGTTAACATCTGTCTCACTTCTGTTGATTCACCAACAAACTTTACAGAAAACTTCCCATTTGTTGATTTCAGGTGAGAAAAAAAAGCCTGCTTACCTTCTGACATCACAACTCTTCTGGAACGAACGAAGTTATTCGCTTGAGTTGAAACAAGCAGACTGAAGTCCTTCATCACAAATTAAAAACGCATGAGTGGCTGGCTTTATTTAGAAACCTTTTCCAGTTGCGACATAAATCTGAAAGGTTCTTAATAATCAACGTTTGGCCTGAGGGCGCGTATTAAAATAAAAAGGACAGCAGGGAAGAGGCTGAGGGTTGGTGTGTGACGTTTCTGTTAGTTTAGATTACACACAGTACAGAATTCAAATTTATTTTTCTCATTTTTATCCTTATGGCAGCCATTTGGTATATGATCGTTAAAAAAAATCCCCAAAATAGACTGGTTCTCTTCTTTAAATGAAATCTGTCACCATTTTTCTTCTGTTCCTGGTAAAGTTAGTCTCAACTTTGACATGATGTGTAAAAAACAATCTAATTTGTAATTTAAATTGAATCTTACCGAGTGAAAATCACTGCAACAGCAGTGGGACTAATGTTTCACCATGAAAGATAATTAACAAAAGAAATTAACATGAAATAAACAACCATGGAGGATTCAGAATAATAATTAACCAAATGCTGACTGAAGGCAAATGCTGTGTTTGTGATTAATACAGAGGAGCCAGAAGAGAGCGGCGGGGAGAAGAGAGGAAAAGCTGTAGAGTTGATGGACAAGCTGCAGATTTGTCCGTATTTGGACAGGATAAATTTCCCTCCTGACCTCCTCTGTCAGTCACTATGAGGGTTTTATGAAAGACTCTTATTAGCTGTTAAATAAAACGCTTGCAGCATCTGGTTAGCTTAGCTTCATATTAACGCTGGAAAATGGAAAAAACAATCCTCTGATTTTACTTTTTAAAGTCTTTTTTTACTTTTAATCCTGATATATTAAAACTTTGTCATATATGGCTTTAATACAAACAGAGCCTACTGAAAGAGTGATGGCAAATTAACAGACTAGAAAAACAACCAGTTTTGAGTTTTTGAGTACCGATCATCTCCACCCAATATTTCAACAACCTGCAGCAACTTATAACATGTCTCATCGATGATTATTAGCTACAACATAAACATTCATCAAAAAGCCCACATAGGGACAGTCATTATCAATTAGCTTAGACTCAGAATACCTAAGTTAATTTACAATAAGACTTTCCCATATACAAACAAATACATAATTTATGGAGTTTTCTTTATTTTTGACATCAAACTGCCTGACTGGAGAGAAGTCCTTCACCATCCATTTTCTAAAAAAACAGAGGAGGTTTGTTGAACTTGATTTAGATTTTGTTCTGGGTTTTCTCTATGTTTATTCAGGTTTTCTTGTGTTTATAGATATATATTTAATCATGAAATCTAAATGAGAGGTTTAATCTGCATTCTTGAATGTATAAATTACATATAAATACAATATAATCACCATAACCGATCATTTTAAATAAGTATTTATTTACTTCCTCACTCATTTACATAAAGATTATATTATTACTATTATGTTGGAGTTGCAAATAATTAATTGACTTATTATTAGGAACCAAAACCAAAAATAACAACAATTAAGTCTCTTAATAGCTACTGATTGGCCTGGTAATATGATTTATTTTGTGTATATCCTCATGTTACTCTTCAGTTGTATTTGTTCTCTTCCAATCTTCACAAAAAATAAAAAAGATAAATCCCATGTGTGATGAGTCACAACCCATGGCTTAAAGCCAAAGTTTAAGACTTTAATTAAACACTTATAATCTGCTACTCACTTCTTAAAGGTTGTGTGTGTGCAGCTGGTTTGATTAAGAATGTTCTGGTTGGATCTTTGAATTTCACAGATTAGGCAGAAGTGCCAGTCCTGCTTTGTCACTCTTCTCATAAGCAAATAAACACATTTCTGAAACTGTGAGAAGAAAGTGGGCAGTAAACCTCGCAGAGAACCAGGATTTACTCTCCTCCGTCCTTATTACCATTCAGGTCAGAGTCTGAGTGCCAGCTCAGGACTGAACATTTGTTGGCTGCAAACAGTCACAGTTTGTCTCCTGTTCAAATAAAACCTCCAACTGAGGCAATGTTGGCTGAATTTAATCAACAATGTTCTGGTTGGAGCTGAATTTGCTTCCTGGAGACCACCTCCGAGTTGTTTTTGTACTCACCAACTCCCAGAGCCTTCAGCTGGCTTTTAAACTCAGGCTTCTCCTCAAGCACTCGCAGCAGGTTGGTGGACTCCATCCGCTCAAGCTCCACCTTCCAGTAGATGTAGATTTTCTGGTTGAAACTGACGTACACCAGACAGGGGCTGTTTTTACCCTCCTTGCAAGTGTACTGACCTGAAATCACATATTTACATCCAGATTTTGAACCTAAAAGCTTTGTAAAGTAACACCCATCTGGTCAGGTTACATTCACAACCTTCAATGTTTCAGAGAGATTTTCTGTTACAAACCAAAACAAAGTAGTTCATAACAGCTAAAAGGTGAAAGTAAATAGTTTGCAGAAGCATAATAAGAGCTAATGTTAACATTTTAGCTAATGATAACATGCAAACTGCAGCTAGCTTAGTAGAAATAGTAATCTAATAATACCAGATGTGCAAACTTGAATATATTATTTTGTGTTAGCATTTTGCTCAAGCTAAAACTAGCATACTAGCTAATGTTTGTATTTAAGCTAATGACAGTACAGTATAGCAAATAGTGAAAGACTTTCAACACTGCCACGGCTGCACATTTTGAATCTCAGGTTAAGCAGAATACTTAATTAAATCATTGTTAGTAAATAAAACCAAAACAGTCAATTGAATCCACTCATACAAACAATCTCTATTACAAATATTCCGAGATATTAAAATGCTTTCAAGTTCTGTTTATTTTTCAACTTAAATTAGTGACTGTGGAAAGTCACTTGTGTTGTGTAATTGACCTTGCAGCGATCCCTCATACAGACCATGCATATAGCGACAATGGAAAGGAAAACTCCCCTTCAACAGGAAGAATCAGGATCAGCTTGAGCAACAACCACCAAATAGGGGTTTGTGAAGACAAGAGTGTAAACAAAAAAAAAAAAAAGAAGTGGAAAATCAAGAAAACCAACAAAAATCAGCACATTAAATATTGGTTGTATTGATTCTTTGACTTTACGTAATTTTCGAGGCGCCATGATGGACCGAGTTACTTAAAATTGTTTAACAAAGTTGTTTTTGCCAGTCTACTTATGGTTTCTACTTGTTGAAGTCGAGCTAATTTATCTGTGAACGTAGCACAGCCGGTTGGGGCTCATAGACGGCGATATTTACAAAAGTTGGAAACAGCTAGCTTAGAAACCGACCCGTACTTCCTCCCTCCTGGCGTGTTGGTCAAATTGCAGACTTTCACTGAATTCACACCACATGATTTATATCGCCATGTCCTAAACGCAGTTTTTTCCTTAAAACGGAGCAGCATTAAAAACGTACAAAAGACGAGATGCTCACTAGTTTGTTTCCATACATGCTAGGCTACATGACGGAGCGCCATTGTCTCCATGGTTACTAACGGTTAGACACATACCTTCTCCATAATGTAATATTTACAAGTTTTGATACTTATAAACTAAATGAACGTTAATCTTCTTACCTTGTAAAAAGTGTTCGGTGCAAATCCGCGGTTACACCGAGGTCATCAATAATAATGATTGACAGTCGCTATCCATCGCCGCCATATCTTTCCTCATTAAAAGTTATAAAATAAAATGACAAGTTTGGTTTCTATCCTTATTTGTTTATACAGCCGACCGCGCAGCACTCTATGACAATTTTTAAAGTGAAATCAACTAAATAGAAGCAATTTTAGGCTACCGACTGCCAGTTTTTTTGACAGGCTTTAAAGGAGCGCATCGGCTGTTTGGACGTCCTTCAAGGCGGAGCGGGAGGATATCTGAAGAGCGTGACGTCATTTGTTGAAACGTTAGCTACTCTTCGCTAAGATGCTGTTAGTAGCCATTGTAAACATATTAGTTATTGTGTGCGTAACACAATAACGTTTGCTAATGGTAGCAACATGCTAAAAGTAGCATGTTTTCAAAGATTAGCGACTTCAAAATACACAATCGCACTATGGGCTAACTCGGCTTGCAAAACCGTTAAGCTAGGACATTAGAATAACGTTATTCACTAAACACTGTCCGCTTAAGTTATTTTAGTATAAGTCCAGCTGTCCAGGTTAATAAGAGAACATTTGTGAAACAGCATCATAAAAACCAAAGAACACAGTAGAAAGGTCAAGGATGGAGAAGAGGAGAAGTTTTAAACTGAGTGGTTCTTAAAACAATACGTCAAGTTTGTGAAAACATTTGCAGCATTGTCAGGTGATCAAAATGAACAACATGGAGCAGGAGTCAAGTGTAGAGGAGGACTTATCTCTATTTCAGGAAAGAAATGAACCTAAAATAAATCAGAGTAAATTTCTCACGGAGTAACAGTGCCATCTAGTGGTGAAGGTTTAGCTCTACACCTGGCCAATGAATGATGCAACTAGGTTACAAAATGTGACAGAGGGCAACCAAAACATATTTTAACGCTTGTTTTAATCACTTCTAAACCCAAATACTTCTAAATATTTGAGTTGATCTTCTATGTTTAACTGTGATTTATTATTTAGAAACTGACTACTAAAAAACTAAGAAGCTACAGAGCTTCTCTATCATATTTATGATTAAATATTGAGCATTAGGCTTCATCTAAAATTGTTGAATGTCTGCTCTGCAGCTATTTTTGCACCCCAATCAGAAGAGTTTTATTAATGAGAGAGATTAACGGGATCTAAACCAGACGAGGTTAGAGAGGACAGAAGGAAGCCTTTTGCCAATAAACCCAAGCTGGTTCTCTTCTGTTTGTTTCTTCTTTCTGGACCAGAACCAAGATGAGCGCTGGTTGGTAGTTGACAGTTGGCTGTTGACTTATTGCTGTAAAATACTGAGCAAATGTCTCCGTATAAACAGAGCAGTCTCTCACTTCTTTATATTCAGAGCAGCCACAACTTTTTCTAAAAGTAACGTCAGGATTTTTTTCTTAAATCCAAATTAAAAAATGCATTTATTTAATTTCCCTTTGGGATTAATAAAGTATTTTTGAATTGAATTTGAATAAAATGAATCTGAATTATGAAGTTGTTGAGTTACCTGCACAGAAGGCGTTGACATTTTCGTCAAACTGGAAGCGCACCACAGTCCTGTTGTGGTCGATAATGTAGGTCTGACCGTCCCAGGCGCACGCCACCACCTCCTCTCTGCCATCTCCCTGTAATTAAAGACCCAAACAAACAGTTTCTCACCCAGAAAAATGAGCCTCAAACTGATGACAGAACTCATAATAGATTTATTTAAACACCTGGTGAAATTACACCAAGCACAGACTCACAGTGACGTCAAGTTTCTGCAGAGCGAAGAGCTGATGATCGACCTGAACTGACCACAAGAGCTGCTCTGAGCTGTCCATCAGCTTCAGGGTTCCTGAGGACACAAACAGTAAGATTTAACATCCTTTAAATACAAGAAATTAAGCAAAATGTGCCTTTAATAAGCTTTGCTAAATACACGTGAATATAATACTTGAATTCCTTCATCAGCATTTCACCAAGCTGTGCCGAGGCCCGCTACTGTACTTTGGATGAATCTAAAGGTTGTAGTACAATAAAGTCCTGCACTACACTAATTAGTAAATTGAGTATTTTATACCTTATACTGCTTTATTAGTGCTCTATCTTCTAAAAAGAAGCTGGTTTTGTCAAAAATAATAATGAAAAGAGACAAAAAACCCTTTCTCACCATCTAAAGTACAAAGTGCAAACAGTCCACATTTTGAGGATTCCTCTTTTGAACCTGGAAAATAAAAAAAAAACATAATTTTAAACAAATGAAATCAATATTTAGAGTTTTTGCTTAAGTTTTTTTGTGGGAAACAAAACAAAATACAAAGCAGAAACAAATAGGTTGATTATCTGTTTGTTATCAACATTTCTAAATACATATTTTTTATAAATATGACATCAATTCCCATTTTTATAAGTTAATTATTTACAAGCTGAACTCAAATGAAGAGGTACACTTTGACTAAAGACATGACCGAGCAATGATAAAAATAGAAAATAATTTTTAAAAATCTTAAATAATTTGTTGTAATCTGGATTAAAAGAGAAAAAGTACTAAAACTAGTATTTTGTTAAATAATTTAATGACCTTTGCTTATGCTGCCGATGAGGTGAGTAGAAACGTTTTTGTTGTGAATCCGCCCGCTGGTCAGGTGGAGAACTACATCTCTGGACGGCCCGTCACTGTGAACAGACATGCAGCTGATCGTCCAGCAGCCGAGCTCGTGTTCTGGGTCTGACGGGGTTTACCTGCCCGGCGTGGCAGGGGCGTCGTCCTCAGACTCGGTGGAGTCCTGCTGGGTCCAGGTGCAGAGCAGGATGGCGTAACCGCAGCCCGGCTGGGACACCATGAGCTCCGGCAAACCCTCGGGACCCGGGTTGACGGACAGGCTGTCCACCTGCAGAACCAACATCAGAACACGTTACGGATTATTTAACAACAGAAACCACACAGCTGGGTGAAAAGTTTACAAGCAAAAAAAGGAAAAATGGTTCCTAAGAGAGGAAAGTGAAAGGGGAGAGACAGATGGGCGGCGCCGCATGAGATTGTGATTGTCAGCGCTAAAACCGCTGACAATCAGCGCCACCTCCTGGCTCTGATCACTTGTTTCTAAAGGAGCTTAATTTTTTCAAGTCAAGTCAAAGTTTATTGACATAGCACATTTACAACAGCGTCAGCTGACCAAAGTGCTTCACAACAAACACAACCTCACAGGTAGATAAATGATAGAAAATAAAAAAATAAAATTAAGTTTTGTAAAAATAATTAGACAATTATAAAATTGGCAAAGATACCAAAGGCAAATAGTATTGAATAAAAACCAAAACAATACTTAATTTTAGCTGTAGTAAATTTCTTTCATCTTTCTTTTACCCTTTCACAGATTATCTGTCATAGCAAACTATCACAACATGGTGACAGTTTCAACAAATATGCAAAAAAATGTATTTTTATACAAGTTACATACTGCAGCTTTAAACCTGAGGACTTGATAACTGTATTAAGTATATCTGAATTTGATATTCCATGAATTTAAATGCTAACTTTTCCTGATTTGAGGATTGCAAGCTTCATGGATGAGAACTGCCTGACTACATTTTGTAACTATGGATACTTCTGCACCATAAATAATATTCAAAAGCTTGAGACCTGTCCCTCCAGTAGCCACTTCTTCAGGAGAACCAGCTGACCGGATCCCCCATCTGAACTGTCGGACGGTTCCTCCCAGCGGAAAGCTCGGACCACCCGGTCTGTGTATCCCACCACCAACTCACAGCGCCCATCTCCATCTGCAAACATGGAGATCCCCTCATTTTGCACGGAGTAGCTTTGCGTTGAAGCAGATAATGGAAGCAAAGGTTGTACCGATGTCACTGATGAGGATGACTTTGGTGTTGGCCGGGATGTGTTGGGTGAAGAAGGGTCTCTGGTCGTCAGGACAGAGGAGCTCATGTTGGCTGGAGGAGTCGGATTTGCTGGCGCTGGCAGCCGTCAGGTCGAAGAGATGGAACCATCCTTCTGCTCCCACAGCGACGACAAGATTCTGGAAAACATCCAGGAAGCTGAGTGGATCATTCAGGATCCAGCTGCTTTTGATTTAAATCTGCTCACCTTTCCCTTGTTGCAGACGTCTCCGGCTGCGACGCAGGTCAGCTGGAAAAGCAAAACATGTCAAAACAGGCCAGAAGTCACATTTTGTTTTGTGGTTTTCTTGTTCCATACTAACCATTCCAACACAGGTTCTTGTGATCCAGGGCTTGGATTCATCATTCTTGTAAACAAGCAGCTTTCCACTTGTATCTCCAACAATTAGTTCATTGAGCTCCAGAGAAACAAACAAAGTTTTAATTCATTTATTTATAACTTAGGCTGTGACATTTACTTCAGTTGAGAAATGTTGATAGAAATGTGAATAAGTTACATTTAATTATCTGATTTTCTGCATTTAGAGTAATAAATGCACCTGGTACTAGATACATTCAATATTAAACAAATATATGATGACATGTTAAGGCCAATATGGGTTGAAAAGAATTTAGGAGTACATTTCCGACAAAAAAAAAAAAAAAACAAAACTTATTCAGAATTAATCTTAGAAATTTTCTAGAAATAAATTCATAAATTTCCGTTTAACACTCGGAAATTTCCATATTTTTTCTAGAAACATTTCTCAAAATTTCTGATTTTTTTTCTAGCAAACATCGACTTTTCAAACTCAGAAATCTCAAGGCTTTTTTTCTAGAAAATTTCTGAATTTATTTTTACGGAAATGTATTACTCTTTCTGTTTCTGGCTACAATGGCGCTAATACAGTCATACCAATACGACCTCAAAATAAATTAAAATAAGAATGTTTCACAATTTTTTCTTTTTAATGAACAAAATAGCTTATTTATCATTGTTTACGTCCAACTCGTCTAAAAATAAAGTTATATTTCACAACTAATGAATCATCCAGCCCAAATACTGCCCTAAAGTAAACTTTACTTATCTGTGTTTATTTATAAGCTGTAAAACAAACATAGAACGATAATGATAATAGTAGAAAAAGAAATTATCTTTCGTTTGACGTCTAATATTAGTAATATTGGGTCAACTATAACACGGGTGAAATATAGAGGTTTGTTACCGAGTCGTTGTCTGCGTCTCCCAAACAGATGGCGTGAGGAAACATAGTTCCTGTGAAGTCCAAACTGATCCTGTGCACAAAATTTAAAGACCGCATCGCTACTGGATTAAAATCCGCTAAACTGACATGTGGAAAACGTAATTTATTCTTGGGCTAAATCGGCAGCTAACTAGTCAAACGGTCGCTCTGCTTCCTCGTAAACAAAACCACGTGACCTAGAACCAACGGAAGCTCGAAAAAGACAAAAATCACATTCGCGGACTGATTGGTGCTCAGAAACCATTGAAAAAAACAAAACATTTTTCCTTTTTTTTTTTTTTAAACATAACTTGGGATAAAATTAATTAGAAAAATACCAGAGCGTTTTATTTTAAAACATGTTTTAATACGCTTTACGGTACTTAGGTTGTGACAAAAAAGACCTGACAATTAAAATTACTCGTTACATAAAAAACACTGTGCAAACAGACAGAAAAACGTCTTAATATTTGTCAAGTTGAAATGATGACATCTAGTGGTCACAATATGCAAACGCACTGAGACGCAATAAACTTTACTATTTTATTTCGGTCTTTATTATTTTTACTTTATCTATTCCTCCATCTGTCTATCTAGTCCCTACGTCATATTTAGGTTCTGCATGGCAACCCATTAAAGAGAATAAGATGTTCATCGGCATCTTTAAAAGTCCATACTGAGTCGTGTATGTAAATATCTGACCGGAGTGCAAATACCGATGTCCCCTAGAGGGCAATGTTTCATTACAACTTAAACTGGACAGGAGAAAAGTTTTCGAGCAGAAGTTTTTGTCTAAACCGCCAGCTTGTATTTCTATATTTATTTTATATACACAAAAGCAGGAATAAAACAGTGAAAATGAGTCGGGCTCATAATTAGGTCATTAAAATACTGTAAAACATAAAAACTGGCTCGTCAGGTTTCCTTATGGGTTAAAGAAATGTTTTTGATGAGAAAGAAATGAGAGGGTATTCCCTTCATCCCTCACAAATTAGTTTTGGTGCTTATATTATTTTTCTGTATTGCTTTTATTATCCTCCCGGACAGTGAACGCCTCTCACAAAAGCGTAAAATCAGGGAAAGCGGTGAAATGGGAACCCGGGCGCCCAGATGTCATAATAATTATTACACTCAGCTTTGACTGGAAAGCCCCTCCAAGAGAAGCGCGCCCTCCCAGCTTCTGGAAGACCCGCAAAGTCCGCACAAAGCGCTAATTGGACCCTGGAAGCAGGCAGACAAGGGGGCATGGATAGGTTTCAGAAAGCGTGGAGATGGGGAAGGGGACGCTGAATAGAGCCCACGCCTCTTTTGCTAAACTCTCTTGCTGCGCCAAAAGGGGAGGAAGAGGAGGAGGGAAGAAAAGAAAGTATATAGGTGGGACGCACAGGAGTGGGGGTCGCACAATTGATCCTGAATGCCACTACAAACAGAAAATGTGCGCAATTTTACAATACCACTCACCAAGAAGTAGAAGTAGTAGCATATAACTAAAATTGCGCGTGTTTCTCAGCATCTGATTGCCACAATAATCAGCCTGCGCTCCAACCGCATCAGGTGTGTCCAATCAGCCACAAAGCTCTGGATTCTCTGCGCCTCCCCGCAGATTGGCGGCTCGGCGTTCCGCTTGTGCAACCGATCATGATGCGCTCCAATCAAAGTGGAAAATTTGGCCTCCGACGCACAAAAGAGCCTCAAATGAGCCGCGTCGGGGAAATAAAAAGATGTGCTGAAGCAGCTGCTCTCAGATAAAATAGTATGTTGATCTACAGAAACGTCCTCCATTTTGTATGATAAAAAGCGAATTTAAAAGGTTTAACTAGCTAAAATGCTAACGCTAGCTTAAATGATAAATGGCTAGCAATATAGCTACCTTATAGCTCATAAAGGTGAGGTATGGTTTGATAAACAAACCCCCTTTGCTCATCTTCCAGCCCGAAGTATAGGCGAAATAATTTGCTGTTCAAGGCCACCATCAGGGGGCGCTAGAGAAGTTACAAGTTCCTCCAAGAACAAACTTGAAAACGTGATCAAGTTTGAGTTGAATTTAAGGCTCAGATATTTTATTCATTGTAAATTTAAAGAACATTTTTACTTTAAAATGTAAATAAACATTTTAATGTACACATAAGTACTTAAAAAGTAGTAAGTACAGTCATTTTACTGGCAGCCAATCAAAGAATGAGCACCAGAAATAACATTTAAATATATTATTTCAATACCAGAAAAGAATGATGATGAAAAGTTTAAGATTAAAAAATGTTTGGAATTAAATTTCTTTTTCTTCAACTTCCTGAGGCCCCCACAGCGCCCTCTGGTGGCCCCACGGTGAAAAAAAAGTGACCTGTAACCAGTCACTGTCTGTGGTTTTCAATTTGCTTCGCTATTATCTTGTAAACTATTATAACCAAGATCAAATATCACGAAGATACAAGCAAATCTGATCGGATTCCTTTAAGATCTTAATAGGTTGATTGTTGTGTTAAAGTATTTTATCACTGCTAGTATTGTTGTTTTTATGCACTATGTATCAATTGGCAGTTTTTTATATTTGTATATAAGCAGAACCTTTAAACTTTGACTCTTTCCAGTTAGTTTTAAAGTTCATCAAGAATGTGCGACCAGAGCCTTATTGGATGACATTTTATTACATCCTGCTGTCACTAGAAAATCTTAATTGAAAGATTGAAAATCACATATTTTATAGATCTATTACACAAAAGCGATACAACTGATGCATGTTTCTGTTAATTTTTTTTATTTACACTGACATTTAGGTTCTAGATCAAGATCAAGATCAATAAAAAAAATAACTTTGGTACAGTAAAAAGTTTTTAAATGCACTCAGTTCTTGGTGAGTCGTTCTGTTACCTTTTCTTTTAAAAGGTTGCAGTCGTCCTGTTTCCTTATGGATTTTTTTCTTTCACAGAACTTTCCATTGATATACATTCAACAAAAGATAATATTTTCAAAAATTGTATTCATTTATTGTTGAACAACCAACCGACGTATATGTTACATCCCAAATTTTACCGTCGCCATTTTCGCCAAGAGTGCCGTAATTTGTTGACAACTGACGTAAACTGCTTGTTCGAGAGAAAAAAAAATCAATTTCACATCAATTCAGAGGCTAATAAACACAAAACCAAATGATATTATACCTTTGATTTAAGCATGTTTTAGTCAGTTTTATAAACGCACAATAGTTTTAATTAATTGCCGTTTTTATTTCGGTTAACGTAAATATCTTAATTTCAATTTTTGTTAGTTTTTTACTTTCTTCCAAACGTTTGTAACATTACAATCTTGTTGAGAAACCGAAAGAAGTCTCACATTCAGGACAAACTGTTATTGTGAAGAGGTTTCCTTCCGCTCACCTCCTCTCCGCGCTCTGTTTGTTTAGCGCTTCAAGTGGCACGCGTCTAACGCGCGCGACGCACCGGTACCCGACGCAGGAGCCCAAGGTGTATCCACGCGACCAGTGGGCGTGGCCAGCTCTCATCCAAGCGCATTGAAAAGCAGTGGAGTCTGTCTTCCAGGACACATTTCAGCGCTGAGGCGGACTGCCCCCACCGGAACAAGTGCGCTCGAAACACGTGAACGGCACGAGCGGGACGCACCGCCTCGAGACTTAAAAGTTACTTTCCGGAGATGGACATTACAGCCAATATGGAAATTAACGTCAGCCAGCAGCAGCTGGTTCCCACCGCGTGTTATTTTTCTGCGCAGAGCATCCAGCTGAGCCCCAGCAGCAGCAGCTGCAGCAGTAGCAGTCAGTGCAGCGGGAAGTCCAAGCAGCCAAAGCGGCAGCGCTCCTCCTCGCCGGAGCTGCTGCGCTGCAAGCGGCGGCTGAACTTCGCGGGCTTCGGCTACACGCTCCCGCAGCAGCAGCCGCACGCGGTGGCCCGCAGGAACGAGCGCGAGCGCAACCGAGTGAAGCTGGTGAATAACGGCTTCGCCACACTGCGTGAGCACGTCCCCAACGGCGCCGCCAACAAGAAGATGAGCAAAGTGGAGACGCTGCGCTCCGCGGTGGAGTACATCCGCGCCCTGCAGCAGCTGCTGGACGAGCACGACGCGGTGAGCGCCGCCTTCCAGGCCGGCGTGCTGTCGCCCGGCATGTCGCAGGGTTACTCCGCGGACATGAACTCCATGGCCGGGTCACCCGTGTCCTCCTACTCGTCGGATGAAGGCTCCTACGACCCGCTGAGTCCGGAGGAGCAGGAGCTGCTGGACTTCACCAACTGGTTCTGAGCATCTCCAAGGTAAAGCGACGCAGTTATTTTCTACAACTTTTAAAAACTTTTGTTGAATTTTAATCTAATTGTTTTGTTTTTTTCACAGAATTCTGCTTCAACTCGTCTGAGTTTTGTTGTCCGGCGCTTGGGATGGTCCCGGAGAACAAGGCGCGCTGTTTTAATCCTAAAGACTTATTAAAGACTCAGGATTAAAAGGAGACAAAGTGGGGAAAACCCCAAAACAAAACAAAAAAAGAGACCCTAACATGAATTCATGCTGTCCAGACAACACAACATTATTTAAAATGCCGCTCATCATCTATGCTAATCCAATCACACCGACCCTTTTTGGTAAACCTCTCCGAAGCGGATTTCAGTTCAAATGCTTCCAGGTTGCGGATTTATTCTATTAAATTCTATATCAGACGCTTTTTTGGGAATATATTAAGATATTTTTGTATGTAAGAGATTTATAGATGTTTTGTACACATCCTTTTTGTATATATTTTGTCTATATATTGCGAAGTTATTCCTAATACCTCCTGCCAACGTAGACGTGTAGTCTATTATTCTCTGGCTCTTGTGTTCACGAGGTTTCCAGCAGGAGTTTGACACTCCGATGTTTTTATTATATAGCACCAATGTGTCTTATTTAATAGCAGAACCATGTTATTGCATTATATCATGTCACGATGATCAAACTTATGCAGCTATTGTCCAAAAAAGAGTGCAATAGCCATGCATTGTGTCTTTATACTGCCAGCTCTTTATCTTCTATTCACAAGCAGATGTTGAATAATTCTTATAACCATATTTTCTACAATTTAGTCCAAAAATAAAGAGATTTACTGAATTTCTTTCAATGTCTTTTCTTTTTTTCTTGAAGTTTGCTATGGAGAACAGAGTGGAAATTATATAAAAGCAAAGAAGGAAAATAATAGAAATTATATTTTTAGCCCTTAAGGGATCAACACTTCTACTCTTCTGTTAACTTTACGCACCTTTTAAACATGATTGCTTATTTTTTGCCTGTAAATAGAACACGTTTTAACAATGGACGCCAACATTAAGTGAGTAAAAGTGGCGAAAACAAAAGAAACAATTTTTCTTTTTTCCCCACCAGGGGGTCTTTTTGTGGGCTCTGGTGTCCCTTATACAACGGTAGGCTGACAGGGGGCGGGTGTCGTCGGGTCCGGGGATCGAACCCGCGACGGCCGCGTCGGGGACTGAGGGCCTCCAGGCGTGGGTCGCGCTACCCTCTACGCCACCGGAGCACGCCCCGAGAAACAATTTTTTACGCAAAGTACGCACAATCCTTTGGGCGTTATGGGAAGAAATGGTCAAATTGCAGTAATTAATGGATCAATTAGTGAGTAACTTCAAGAATACTAAAGAGAAATTGTTCAAATAGAGGAATTAGAAATCTTATTAAGACTTAAAGGACGTCTTACGCACAGATTTGGGTAAAGTATTTGCGATAAGTAAAGCGGAATAAAGTATTGACAAGCGTTGATAGGATTACGCACATTTTTATTATTTTCAGTTCTTTCCTGAATAACTCTTATTGTCCGTGTTTATCTTTTGTTTTTACGCACCGCATCTGAATCACCGGAAGCGCTTTTTAGATAAAAGAAAGAAGAAAAAAACCACGGATAATCCAGCACGTCAAAAGAACTTTTACGCAACTTAAATCATCCAATTTAACAATTCCAGCTAAACTCCGACATCAGACGCGTAAAAAAGGGAAGAATGTCGCCTTAAATCCGCAGCTGGAGGCGGTGTGAGCGGGGCATGCAGCGGGTTGTAAGGTGGTCTGCGCGCTTCGGGACAACTGAGTTTGACAGGTAGGGCGGAGGCTGCGCCGGGACGCGTGTCCGCTGTAATGAGTGAATAGGTTCCGGGTGGTGGTCGAGTGGAGACACGAAGCTGAACTGACTGACGGCGTGTGCCTCCTGACAGCAGCAGCATGCCGCTGAACACACAGGCAGCCGCCACCTGGAAGGAGAGGAAAAGGTTTCTGTGAAGGACGAACTGATCTCCAAAATACAAAAGTGTTTTTGCGGTTTTAGAGCAAACATCTTGGTACATTTGAAATGAGACAGAACTATAACTTTAACATATAACAGATAACTATAACTATACATATACATATAACTATAACAGAAATAGGAACTTGTTTTAAGTCAATAATTTCTTAATATTGTTGGAAAAAGTACTAGTTATAATTTCCAATCAATATATTGATAACCAAGGAACTTTTCCGTATTTCGTCACGTTACAGCCACAAACATCAATATATTTAATTTGAATTTTATGTGAAAACCAACACAATGTGGTTTACTATTCTGAAGCAGAAAGATAGATATACATGATTAAACTGTTTTCACAAAAACAAACAACAAAAACAAACAAACTGAAAAGTGCGGCGTGCACTTTTTTCTCTGAGTGCAACAAATTGCTTTCAGAAGTTGCCTGACTGCTAATAACACCTGCATGTGAGCAAATATCGTCACTTACGGCAAAGTGAAATAATCTGCCGATGGAAATTGACATTTTTTCCAAATTATAAGTTTAAATGTTTTGTTCAGCTGACAACTAGACTTTTTTCATCCATATAAAAGGTGCAGTTTTATACAAAATAAAAAAAAAAGATATTTGTAAAACTGCCATTATGTCGTGACAGTTTTTTATCAGGCTGGAAGTGCTGGAGGAACAACAACCAATCAGAGCCAGGAGGCGGGTCTTACCGCTCTCAATCACGCTAAAGTTCTCGCTGAATGTACGAATGATGGAGAAACAACTTACCGTTTCAAGACAACAGTTTATCAATGGATTGAATTCATAACTTAAAGTCTGGCAGCGTTTATAAATTCAGATATAAAGCAGAGATTGCAGTTGGTGCAATCTCTGCACCAACTGCAATCTCAAAACAAAACTCAAAGATCCTAGAGTTTCATCAAACTCTAGGATGAAGGAGTTATTTTGACTTTTTATTATTGTCGATGATGTCAAAGTTTTGGTCTGAAAGCAAAAAGGAAAAACTTAAGATTTATGGAAATGGCGTTCAACATAAAACCAAATCTGAGATTTTACTTTTAACCAATTTCGTCAAACTCTGCTTTTGCAAAGTTTTAATGAAAATTTGGCTTTAAAAGTGTCATTATTTACCAAATAATGCAAAGTTGACACTTTTAATGCACTTTAAATGCAAGTTATGATAAAATTTGGCTTTAAAAGTGTAATTATTTTACAAATAATACAGAGTAGACACTTTAATAAAACTTAAACGCAAGTTTTAATGCAACTTTGTTTTTAAAATGTCATTATTTACTGAGTGACAGCAGTCAAACATTCATGAAAACTCCTTCATGTTTATGACTGTCATGTCAGTCTTACGCACACCTCTTCCAATAAAGTGTTACTTTACTACTGTAAAAGTTTTTCATCATGTACTCTTAATAGTAAGGTAATTTGTTCCCTGTAATACGTTATTCTACCAATCTTCTGACAACTGAGGCCCGACACACCGCTGCAGAGCTCAGCAGTGGCCGGAGTCGTCGAGTGGGTTGGCGATCACTGATTGGTGGATGAGCATGAAGAGGGGCAGGTAGGCCAGGAAGTCCAGCAGGTCCAGCGGGGGAACGCGCTCCAGCTCCAGCCTGACGGCCGCCTCCTGCTCCAGGTGGATGCCGCCGGCCTTCAGCTCCAGAAGCAGCTGCTCACCGCTGATGAAGCCCCGCTGAGCTCCGGAGACGTCGCGCTGATCCTCCAGGAGGAACAGGAAGAGCTGCTGCAGAGGCCAGGACAACAGATTCAGAAGAAACCAGAAAGATCCTGGAGCCATTATGCTTCCTTTACCAGGTCAGGATGTGTGTACACTGCAAAAACACAAAAATCTTACCAAGTATTTTTTAAAATCTTTTTTCTAGAGTAAATATCTTAATACATTTGAAATAAGACAAAACTAACTTTCAAAGTAATTTTTCCGCCAGGTATAGGATTATTTAACTTATAAATAAGCCTGAAAATATTGCAAGCAACATTTAGGTTGTCACTAGCATATTGACTAATATTGATTCTGTTTTAGGAAGCCAAGTTTCAGTTTTATATCTAAATTAACTAAAATGCTAATGCTAACATCAGTAGCATGTTGACCGCTTGAAAAATCTAGCTGTAATCTGCCAGTAGCACTTTTTCAACAATACTAAGGAATTATTGACTTAAAACAAAATCCTATATCTTGCTGAAAAGTAAATTTTGTCTTATTTCAAGTGTACTAAAATATTAGACCAAAAAAACTTGGTAAGATTTTGTGTTCATTAATTTCTTTTGTATAAAATCATTCTTAAATAATGAGGTTTTAGTCTGGTCAGCTCCAATCAGGGCGTCTTGTCACTTTGAATCTAGACAAGCTGCTGCTGGCCACGCCCCCAACTCAACGTTTACGCAATCATCCAACCGCATGTCTTTGAAAAGCAGAAGTGGAACCTCCTGCCCAACAAGAATGCAATAATTGGTTTCAGGATGGTAAGTTAAAACACTTGCCTTTTCCAGCAGCCATTATGCAGCAGTAAAATCAGCTCAACAGCCTGATAAAGAAGGCAGGTTCTGTTCTGGGCACGACTGTGGAACCTCTGGATATGATCAGGAAAATTTAGGGCAACCCTGACCATCCTCTTCATGAGACTGTCTTGAGAAGGCAGAGCATCTTCAGTCAGAGGCTTCTTCAGATTCGGTGCAGTACAGACTGCTGCAGGAGATCTTTCCTGCCAACAGCCATCACCATCTTCAATAACTCTTTGAAGAATCTGACTTAATGAGTTACAACAACATTTATTTTCCCTTTGGGAACAATAAAATGTTTTTGAATTTGATCAAACGTGCTGGAGATCTACTTGGGTTGCTAGGTAACGGGTTGGGCTTCTCTGTGGTTGCTAGGTGACGGGCAGTGCCTTGACATTCCGGAAGGTTTTTGTAATGTCTGATTTTCCAGACACCGAAAAACAGTTGGGTGTTTTTTTGTTTTTAAATGTTTGGGCTGTTTTTAGTAGCAGTAGAAACGCAACTAAAAGTACAAAAACATGAAATTTGCAGGGCAGGTCAACTTTAAGGAACCGGTTTGTGTTTATGTGGGAATAAGTGTGTGTGATTTTGTGTGGCGCAGCCTCAGATTACCACAGTCCTATTTGGGCGCACCTGTTTGCACAGTTAATGCAGTCTAGGTAATAATTGCAGAGCAGAGGGAGGGGGCCGGGGGAACAACCCTTCTGCCAATTAGCCCTGCCCCCCCTCCGCCCCCCCTCTCTCCAACAGCCTCTCCAGTTAACAACCCTATCCCTAACAGCTCTGTAATTACAAAGCCTCCCTACCTGGCTCAGTTTTCCACACCCACAGGCTTTCATGTCCTGCCGGCCGCTACTTCCAGCTGGTATTGGCTCGGCCCAATCCACCCGAGATGAGCCGTGTGTCTCGGGCTGATTACAGGCCGGGGCGGAGTGGACGGCATGTTCACTGCTGGGCATTTTAATGAGATTAAGGCCCTGCTAATCTATGAAAAGCGAAAGGCGCCCCCTCTTCCTTTCTCCAGCTTGATTCCCTCATTTCTATGTATGAGGTTCCGAGTGGCTCTCCAGAACAAAATAAAAAACAATGCTTTCGGATCGGGACGTTTGTTTTGTTGCAATTATACCTCCAGAACCGCGGAGGTGATGTTTGGGCCGGAAGAGTTAATCTGATGTTGCATCGAGGCCGTTAAGTGCGTCTTGTGTAAACAAATTCAAGAGAACAAACAAGTGGAGAGTCAAGATTTACCTTCGCTTTAAAGAGACGCACTTCAAGGGAGCGCAGGTCCATGCTGTCGATGAGGGATCGCATAAACTCACTGGGAAGGAGAGAAATTAATCAGCTTTAAATGGATGGGAAGGAAGGAAAACTACACAACATTCACTCTGAATCCAACACAAAACCTTACCAAGTATTTGTGGTCCAGTTTTTATAGCAAATATGTTAGTACAACTTTTCAGCAAGATATAGGAGCTGGTTTTAAGTCAAAATGTCATAAATATTGATGGAAAAGTGCCAGTTACACTGTTTTAAGTGAAATAATCTGTCAAAAGTCCTAATACTTCTTTATTAATATTTAGAAATTAGGAGTTTTTTTGTGATTTTTTTCTGTAAAAATGTATAATTGCCCACGATAAACCCAAAAAAGCCAGCTAACTTGGTGAGAAGCGTATATTAGCAGTAGGAATAATACATTCACTCTGTATCCTACATTGCAAAAACACAAAACCTTACCAAGTATTTTTGGTCTAGATTTTATTGCAAGTATCAATTGAAATAAGAAGAAGCTAACTTACAACTTTTCAGCAAGATGTAGGAGCTTGTTTTATGTCAATAATTCATGAATATTGACAAAAATATGCTAGTTACACTGTTTTAAGTAAAATAATCTGCCAGAGGAACTAATATATTTTATTAATATTTGTTTCTGTTGAAACAAAGATGGATGAACTTGAGGAACTTGTACAAATTCAGTGGCTTCTGAAGGTATTTTATAACTGGGTGTTAGATTAAATAAATTTAAACCAGAGTTTTATCCATCGTAGAATATTCTTAACTTCGTTTTAGTCTAGGTAGCATGTAAAATTAAATTAAACATAAAAAAAACTGTTGCTGCAATGTATTTGTGGAATATCTCTGTAGATTTTTGGGAAACTTGTGTAAAATTAAAACATAAAAGGGAGAAAATTAAGCCTTATAAGATTTAATTTGCCTGGGGGCCATTTGGGGCCCTAAAAGTAGTCTCATGTGGCCCCTGCATGTAATTTAAGACTGATTTAAATGGTTTACCTGACAGATTTATATCTTAAATAGAAAGTTCTACATACTACAAAACATGTGTTTTTCTTTTTTTGGGTTCATTTTAAGATCTTTGTACTAAAAGTCAGTCTTAATCACACCCAGTACCTAAAATGATCATTTTAATAATCATTTTGTTGTTGGAAATAAGCTAACATTCACATTTTAACCAAGAAATTAGGAAACTACAACTTTGAGATCCTTTATTTAGACTTTTTAAATAAAAATGCACTTTGATTTGTTGCTGATTATGTAAAATAAGAGAATTCAGAATAAAATTATTAAATATTTTTTAAAGTGTGGGCCCTTTGTGCTTTCAACTTGCACGGTGTAAAAGGTTTGGACTCGGCTGCTTTAAGACGAGTGTTGGTAAATATGAGTCACCATGGCGGGATGTTTTTGGCGGGTTTGTCCCGGGCGACCCCGTGTTTTCCAGCCAGTGATGCTAAAGTGTTGTGAGTCCATTGTGGTTGCTCACAGCCGCCTCGCAGACAGACAATGCGTCGGCACACGGAGACATCCCGCCACATTAACGGATAAAACTGATTTGGGGGACAGTGGGAGTGGACGGGGGGCTGTTTGGGGTTGGCGTGGAGGGGAATGAGCGGTCGAAGCACATTTTGGTGCAATGTGACGAAATCTGGTCCACGAGGATAATTAGAGGCAGAGTGGAGCGATTGTGTTGGGACGGACCTCTCCAGTACAGCGTGTGGCACAGCGACGGTCATCCCGTCTCTAACGAGCGCCTGGTGTTAACGAGCCCCTCCTCGCCGAGCGCTCAATGGCTTGTTGGAGCAAAGAATGGCCATCGAGTGCAGTGCACGCCTGAGTGCTCCCCGCGCCAAGGCCGGCTCCGTCCTCCCAACGACGAGGCAGTCCGGGCTTTGATGAGGACGAAGCAGGACAGGGCAGCTAATGATCATTAATTGCACTTCGTTTGCGGGGCACAAGCACACCGGCGAGATAATGGCGAGGACAAGCAGCCGAGGCGTGGGGGAGGCGGCGGTGATGGACTGCAACGAGGATAATAACAGCCTAACCCATTTTCTTTTGTCGACCCCCCGTGGTGACCAACACAGAAGACTTCTCACTTACGCAGAGCCCATCATTTTGGCGGCCTTGTGGCTGCAGAGCCTGCAGACGGCGATGCAAACAGATTCTGACCCAGTTTGATCCGACAAACCTCAGAGTTGTTTGGGGATATTTCAAGTGGGATGGTCGAACACAGCAAAAACAAAATCTTACCAACTATTTCTGTTCAGGATTTGGTAAAAATATCCTAGAAGAAACTTGTGAATTAGTTGTCTTATTTCAAGTGTACTAAGATATTTGCACTTGAAACTAGACCAAAAATACTTTGGAGCTTTAGTTTTTGCAGTATTCAGTTTGGATTGAAACTTTGTGAACGGACCACAAACCAGATTAAGGAATCCTTGACTTTATATCACTGTGTTTCACCTGTATGTACAACATCTGAACACCGTGTTCCAAATTATTATGCAAATTGAATTTAAGTCTCATAAAGATTACTTTTTTGCTGTGCTATTAAATTTATAGATGATATTGTGTGTCAGGGCTCTTTGAGTCACTATAATTAATTTCAGAGAGCTGGTTTATTAGTTTGTTGGGTGAGCTCAATCAAAGGAAATCTACTCAAGAAGGATGTTCCACATTATTAAGCAGGCCACAGGTTTCAAGCAATACGGGAAAGAGAAAGGACGTCTCTGCTGACCAAAATAATCAGTTTGAGTCTTTAATTTCTGAAAAAAAATACTGTTCTCATGGGGAGCTTTGTTCAGTATAATTTGATTTATACTGTAATAGTTCAGGTCTTGAAAATTATACTGACCATTCAAACACTGACAAATCTGAGAAAATATCACCTGCATAATAATTTGGAACATGGTGTAAAAAAAGCGAATGTCTGTCCAACAGGATATTGTGTGACTTTTGTTCTGGCATTTGTTTGGTCAAGCAATGTAGTTGATGTTCTCTTTTGGTGTTAAATAAACATTCCTCAACTCTTAAAAGTGAAGAAACTTTATGTTCAAAAGCAAACTGCCCACTAAAACTAAAAGTGTTTTCACACCTGATAGATTCCTTTCAATTGGGGAACAAAATTACAACATTTGTTACATTTTTATCAGCTGCAATTTGATTTCACACTGTGTCAAACAAACCAAATTGATGGAAACACCTGTTCCCCTCCTGGCCTGAGGGGGCACTGCACCAAGAACCACTGAAGGAAACAACACAGAAATCTCTGAAGACGACATGAGCTCAGCTTCCTTCTTATCAAAATGTAAACAAAAATGGAGTAGCAACAGATTTTTAGCGGTTGTAGGATCTCTCTGTTGTCGTTGGTAAAGACCATGATGCATTTCTCCTGCTAGCAAAAAACTAGCGCGTTATTTTTGGTTCTATTTACCCAGAATTCCCTGCACTGTACCCACTTCCTGCTTTTGGAAGCGGTCTCCAGTCCGCTCGCCATTCACATACCCGTTCAAACCGCACCAGATTTCACTTCAACCGAACAGAGACCTAATTATTTAAATGGACGAGAGTTTGATTTGTGGTCCACATCAGTTTGGTTTCTGCATTCATATGAAGTAGAGTTTGATTAAAGCAAACTAAACAAGACTTGTGTGAATACAGATAAAATTTTTATTCTGCCATTTTTTTTTTGGTTAGTTCCTGAAGCCCAAACAAGCTCTGATCATTAATTTTCATTGCTAAAAATAGTTAAAAACTAAACCCTACACTATTTTTCTGCAGAGATTTTGTTGATTTCACTTCAGCGGTCGCTCCATCATTCAGTCCAGCGACAGGAAGATGCACAATAAACCCTAAACGACGACCGCCGTGGCTCCACTGATGCTATTTGTGCTTTCCTGCCAAACCACGTGATGCGCCCTGAGGGAATGTGGTGGACAATGAAGCGCGGGGACAGATGGGTCTAAAGCAGCAGAGTGAAAAGGAGGCAACAAGAGATGAAAGACATGCGACAGGTAAAGCTGGCCTGAAATTGCAAGAAATACACCTCCTCACATCTCCACATGATCAGAAAGGCTGATTGTGTAACTACTGTAGCGGCTCATTTCCAAAGCGGGATTAGAGACAACAGGATTAAGTGAAACAGGTAAGAGGATCAGTCCAGTTCAGTATGGATGAGATGCTTTTGTTTTCTTCTTGTTTGGGAGGCAGCATTACGAACGCTGATCGCCTCCCTGCTTATTATTGAAATTGCAAAGAGGAGTTTTGTGTAAAGAGGTTTAATACGGACATTCATTATCATTACGATAATTGCCTCCACACATAGCAGACACGCTGGTGTTTTTGTGCCAGCGCAGCAGTCAGGCTACAGGCCGCCTCCAATCCACAAAGAGTCGGCCGTAAATCAGGGGACCCGTGACCCCGGACCCGGCCTCGCTGAGAGGGCGCTCTCAGAGCGGGGTGAAGACTCCAGTGCAGGCCTTGACCCCTGGGGGACCTCCGGAGCGAGTTTGGCTCCACTTGCTGATGTCTGTAGGAAGCCTTAGACCCCGGGGGCAAGGCTGAGGAAAAACAAAACGCTGTGTGTGGGAATCTGCGGCATATGGAGAATAACGTTGGGACACGGAGACGCTGAGGCCAAAGTTTGGCCCAGCAAAGTTCAGCCTGTTCACAGCTGATTCACTGGATCCAGTGACACGTTCTCACAAACGTGCAATTAATCTAAAAACTGATTCAGCCTGTATAAAATTATCAAAGACGAAACGATCAGTAATCTTCAAAGAATCCAGTCTTTGATGTGATTTATTAAAATGGTCTTTATTAAAGCTGCAGGATGCAACTTTTATAAAAAACATAAAAAGTTTATATTTTCATATTTATAAAAATATTTAAAAAAAAATATATTTTCATATTTATAAAAATATAAAAAACGTATTTTTTATAAAAGTTTTTATGAATATATAAATATAAAAAACTAAGATTTTTATTAAAATATCAATATTTTTATATAAATAGAAATGTATATTTATATTAAAATAATTTTTATTTTAAATATAGAATATACTTGTTTTTTATATATTTTAAAAGTATTTTTTATATAAAATATATCTATATTAAAAATATATAGAATTATATATTTGTCCTCTTGGTGTGTGCTATGCAGAGTCTGTTGTGAATTAGCTAGTTAGCAGTGGATAAATGGTTTTCCTGCAACAGTAAGTAGTTTGTCCGTCATTAGTGCATTTAGCAGTGAGTACAAGAGGATGATTGACAGCGTTAAGACTCTCCCCTGGCTCTGATTGGTTGTTTTTGACCTGGAGCGATGCATTTCTTCCGATTGCAATAGTAGCTTATTGATGAGGTGGAGGAGATCCATCTTTTCACAGATTATCTCTCATAACATTCTGTCATAACATGGTTACAATTTTAACAAATCTAAAAAAAGGCTTTTAATAAAAGGTACATACTGCAGCTTTAAGAGTCTTGTGTTTAAATTAGCCTTTGAAAAAAACGCAGTTTCACATTTTATAATAGATGCAGCAAAATAAGAAAAAAAACAAACTTAACTTCATAATTTTTAAATACTTGAATACTGTTTGTATTCATAGAAAGTCCAAAATATTGTTACAAAACCCTTGATATACGGCAACAAACTGCGAGTATAAACTCGACCTTTGCACACGCATGTAAAAGTAGCTTCAACCAAATGCGCAATTTTCCCACCATACATATCTGAAAAGCAGAAGTAGAGCCTCCTGCACAACCAACAAAATGCAGCAAGTGGTAGTTGGATGTTGAGTCAACAATAAGACACTTTTCCAGCAGCCGCTGTACGGCGCATACTGACCAAACGTGTTGAAGCTCAACTGGGGTTGCTAGGTAACGATCGGAGCTCAACTGGGGTTGCTAGGTAACGAGCGGAACTCTGCTGGAGTTGCTAGGTGATGAGCGGAACTCTGCTGGGGTTGCTAGGTGATGAGCGGAACTCTGCTGGGGTTGCTAGGTGACGAGCGGAACTCTGCTGGGGTTGCTAAGTAACGGGCAGTGCTTGCTAATTTACATTCTGAAACGGTTACATTATCCAGACACCAAAAACAAACTGAAGCAGAAAAATGTTTAAATGCGAATTTTTCGTAACAGATTCCCTTTAAACTTAATAAAGAGTCTTATTTCTCAAGCACCAATCAAAGAGTGCAGATGTTGCCCAGAAACTGAAGTGTAGCAGATACAAGACAACTCAACACAGTTCAAAGAGACCCACACACGACGCTAAGATCAGTGGAACAAACTTGGGTACAAACTCTCATCCTTATTTATGGCGGGTCAGTGCTCCTCCTCCAGCCAGCGGCTTTGAGGAGTCCATCCGCCTTTTCACTTACTCCAGGGAGGCTATTTTCTGCGCCAGGCTCGCTATCACAGCAAACAGCCTCAGGTCCACCAGTCCATCTGTCACCCTGAAGTCCACCATCTCCAGGATCTGAAACGGGACGTTGGCGTTACGGCAGGAAGTGAGCGGCCGCTGTGCTGCGGTTCATCACGGATCTACCCTGTAGACGTAGATCTCTTCTTTCTCGGACAGCAGCTCAGGAGGGATGATGGTTTTGAGAGCGAGCAGAACCTGCAGGCAGGAGATGTAGCCGTCACCGTCGCCGTCCTCCTACACAAAAAAATTATCTGTTGGCTTTATTTGAAAAAGCTTCAATGGAAAATTTTTTAATTTGTAACAAAATAAAGAAGAAAACTTGAATGTTGATCACTTCTTGTTGACGACTGGTGAAATTTTCTGCTATAAAAATTACATTTACTCCATTATGTAACTTTATATATTTGTTAAGACTATCTCTTATTCTCCTGCTAAACACTCCAATCTCAGTTTAATTGGGTAAAAAGTGTTTGTGAATATTTCTATTAAGTTTTACTCCTGTTGTCAAACAGATTTCGATTTTTACTTTGACTAGACCTTTTCAACTGACGTTTTCCACCTCCATCCAACAACTCTATAACTCTTTCCACTCTCAGATGATGAAATAATGAATTGAAACTTCTATTTTAGTGAATTGTAAGCATAATTTTTTTTTTAATTTAATGCTATGTGCTACTTTTTGTGGTCCAGCACTTAAAATCACAAACACATCCCACTGATTTATGTTCTTAAAAAGTGAAAACCTTTATGTGGCCCTTTTGAGCCTTCAGACTCCACACCTTCCCTCTGACTGAGAGCAACACATACCAGTGAGTGAAACAGAATCTGCTGCTGAAAGAGAAAGAACAAAAAGGGTTTAAATCGCCCTTCACTTACTGCTTCAAAAGCCCTTTTGTACTCCAGCAGCTTCTCCTGACTGAAAATGCAATACTTTGCCAGAAAGTCGACTGAGAAAGACAAAAGAAGAAAACAACAGGAGTTAAAGTGTGAGGAAGCATTTCTAAATATTCATATTATTCCTGGACAATTGTGTTTTGTTGCATTTATCCTAAATATCTCATTTAAGGTGTGTGACTGTAGGAGTCCTTTTGGGTGACAGTCGCACTTTGCTGTTGAATTATTTAGTTTTTCTTTTTTTTAAAAGGAACCAAAATTCAATAAAAGAATCATTTTGTTTTACCCGGTAATGTTTGCAGCTATGTAACTTATTTAAATCAAATGTAAGCACCTGCTAACAGTTCAAATCAGCTTACATCAACTCATGGACTTAAATGTTACATCAGTCAAAGACTTTCATTTTTGGATTTCAACTTTTCTGTTTTCAGGGTGTATTGATTTAATAAAAACTTTGAACTTAATGTTTTTTATTTTCTTTATTTCTCATCCATACATTGTTCAAATTTAGCACCACTAACACGGGGTTAAAATTCAACTTAATTTGTTTCCTGTGGAGTTTTAATTAATAAAATAAAAGTAAAGACACTCTGCTAGCTTGTAGTTGTGTAGTTTCTGAGTAGTCGACTCCATCAGGGTCATGACTTCAGTTTGCACCAAAGTATCCTGGATATTTTCTGCACTACATTTCTGTTTTTTAAAGTATAGCTTGAACTAATAAGTATTTTATCTTTTTAAGTTTATCTGGTAATTTATGTCTTATTTTCCTTCGATCCCAAGTATTAACTGTTTTCTATGAATAGACAAAAACCTCAAATACTTCTGACCCTAAAACACTTCTTATTGCTCTTTTTTTAATATTTAAGATATCAAATATCAAACTTAATATTTTAACCCTCCCAGACTGAACGGAGAGCCAACAATTCAGCCAAATTTGCAGCACCAAACCTCCGCCACACTTTACGCTATCTGAAAAATCCCAACGGTTTCTGAAAGGGGAGACGTTGCGCTTTCCAGCCAATGTCGGGTTATTACGGTAATTTCACTCCCAAATTTGGGAGGGAGGAAAGAAATGGCTGCCTTGAAAAGAGGCTTTTAAGCTGCTGCCACTTCAATTTAGGAGATGAGAATGAATCTCCGGGATAATGGATCTATTCATGGGTTTCCTGAAGAAAGAGGAGCAACAGAGTTGATATCAGTCTGGACTTAAACCTCTGGACCTCTGGGGTTTCGCCGCAGTAGCAGGGGGGCCTGTTTGAATCGGCCATTTATCAGCTTAGGCCTAATCAAAACCAGGCCTTGCCTTTCAGATGCAAAATGTTACATTCGCAGCCAGTCAACTTGACTTGTTAAAGCTTGATTGATCAAAAACCCTGCAGGCTGCCGTTGTAGCATCTGTTTGCAAATATCTAGGATAGAACAAGGCTGGCAGGGTGAGGCAGTCTGCATGCGAACCTGCAGGGATTTAAAGTCTGAACTCGTCCCTGGCGGCCGGATCAGTGAACGGATCACCTTCACATTTTAGATAATTCAGAGCTGCAGTTCAGTTGTTGGAATGTTTCACTGCTGGGTGTTAGCCGCCATCCATTCTTCTTCTGAGGCGACTAAGAAAAGTAATTTACCACCAGGTCTTTTCCATCCAGTTGTCATGCAAATATTGAGCGAACTTTTAAAATTTAACAAAAAAAGAAAAAGCAGATTTGGGGTCTTTCTATCCACTGGTTTGGCGCGAATCAACCAGGTCACGCAAAGCGTGATTATGTCAGATGTCTACATAACTGACGTTTATTACGATGGTAAATGTTTATTACAATTGCTATGTATGAGGCCATTTCAATTCAAAATGATGCTGGTTGTGCATTTATTTGGTAGGTGACCATTGCTTGCACAACAATTGATGTGTTTTATTCCAATTTCAAGAAGAAAAAAAAGCGAATTGATATCTTTCCATCTACTGGCTTGGAGCGAATCAAGCAGGCTGCGATGTTGACGTTTAAATATGGGAAATGTTCACTAAGCCAAAAAACCTTGGCCTTGGTTTGGTTGAAGTGAACTCTAGCTTCCAAAAGCACGAAATGAAGCGTAGAGCAGGGCATTCTGGGTAAATACAACCAAAACCAACGTGCTAGTCTAGTGCTAGCGAAGGAAATGGCTCGTGGACTCGTGGTCCTACGACCGCAAAAATCTGACACTACTCCATTTTGTTTACATTTCTCAAAGAAGGATGTTGTGTTCATGTCTTCGGTGGTTTTCGTGTAATTTCCTTCAGTGGTTCTTAGTGCAGCGCCCCCAGAGGCGAGGAGGGGAACAGGTTTTTCAATAGTTTGGCTCGTTTGACGCAGTGCAGTTTGAATAAGAACCGCAGCCGCTGAAAATGTAACAAATGTTGCAATTTAGGTTTTCATTCGAAATGAGTCTACCGGACTACCAGGTACTAGGACAGTCTTTCTGGTGGTCCCTGGGCGCCCCCTAGTGATCCGCAAGGAACTGCATACAAACAACCATTTATTTACCGTAGCGTTAGCTCAAAGTGAGAGTATTGATGTTGTTCGCTAGCAATGATTCTTTTGAACAACTCTAAGCTGTGAACGAATCTCAGTTGGTCGAACTGTTATTTGTTTTTTATGACTTTACTTGCTTACTCGATTTTATCTTATTAAAATGATTAAATTAAGCTAATTAAATACAACAGATAAATTCAATTGACAGAAATTGGTGGATAATAGTTATATTTACTGGCGCAGAAGAGGATTTCTGTTTCTGCCAAAGCAACTACAGTCTATTTTTCTTTTATTGTGCCTCTAAATTACAAATGGTTATTAAAGAACAACTTATTTTCTTATTTCCATTTGTTTGACTTCATTGGAAAGCTTAAAATCCATACTTTCAGAATCAAAATGACTCCAAACGCCTCGAGTTGACCATGATCCTTTATTAGGAGGGACAAAGAATACAACAATAAGTGAGCTACACACAAGAGAATAATAATTTTATTTGACGTGTCATTGTAGGGGCAATTTCTGTAGATTATTCAGTTTTCTGGCGACTTTTTGCTCAGTTTTATTAAATAATGTTGATCTGTGTGAGACCCTGACGGCCAGCGCTGAGGCCTGGTCTCAGGCTGAGGGCAGCGCTCCGTCAGGGAATCAGCCCAACAAAAGACGCAGTGGAGTGAGAGGCTGGTGGAGGAAGCGAGGGCGGGTGGAGGAGCAGGACAAAGCCGAGGCAGTAAAGCCTCCCGCCTGATAGCCTTATCTGATTCCACTCCAGCGCTTGATGGCTTTTTTTTCACCCTGCCTTTAAAGGACACAGGTTGGGCCTTTGGTGTGAAGCCTAGCAGAAAATGTTAATCAAGAGAGGGGCTGTGTGGAGAAAGGCGAGAGAAAGGGGAGAGTCACTCCGTTCAGGCTGTAATCTGTAATGAGACCGAGGCGATTCAGTTGCAATTGAGAGAGGAAGAATAGGGCGATGATGATGATGAGCAGGGAGGCTCATGCTTTCACTAGGCGTTTGTTTTTATGTTTTGTTCCTGTTTGTTCACGACTCCTGCATCCGTCTGCAAGCAGCCTGCGGGTCACGACTCATTTACCACGCACTTGGACCTTCTTCTCAGACCTGCAGCTGCACATGAAGAAAAGCACCTCGCTGCTCATTTGACAAGGCCGCTCTTCTGATTATGATTAATATTTTCAGTTCTTACACGCAGGGCCAATCATGCCGGATTTCGATCAACAACTGGAAAATGTTCAAATATTATTACCGTATATTGGTGTCAATTCAGTTAAGGTCTGGTCCAGAAATTTAAATAGGAGATAAGCAGCAGCAGACGCAAGCAAAATAATAATAAAATAAAAGGAATTATTTGCTGCCATTTCCTTTATATTGTATATTAATGTTGAAACCATTAGATTTATAAACTTTTCTGTCATCTTGTGTTTATTTGAATTTATTAGGTCAATAGTAAAATCTCCATGGGTGAACATGAGACATTTAGTGAAAATCTGCGCTTTCTAGTGAAATTGATTTGTTGTTTTTAAAGTAAAGAAAGTTTATATTTTCCCCATACAAAATAATTACACACAAAGAAGGGTCCTTTGTGTTTTAACATTTTTTTTTGGTTTGTTGCTCTTTTCTCGCCTAATTCCAGACTTTTGTATATCAACACACTGCATATAGTGTCCCATAATTCAACACAAAGATCGCTTTGAGCAGCAGGCAGGAGCTGACCCCCTTTTTAGAGCGCATGGCCCACTTACACAGCAACATGTGATTAACGGCAACAAAATACATTTACACACGAGGTCTAAACTGTTCCAGGAGTACAAAAGCTACAAAAAATGGATTTATGGGACGTTTTATGTATTATTGTTAATGTGATGATCCTGCAAATCAACTGGTGTTACGAAGCAGATCTGTTTGAAAAAGTTTAGGATGTGAAGTACAGATGTTGTAAACAGAATAAAGACAGATAAGAGGGCACAAAATATCGATCCTGCATCTTTAAATTCAGATTAAAGTAGACTGAGTTACTCTATTACTTAAATTTTCTCAGTAATTAGGGATTTATATATCTTTAAAAACAACAAAAGATCAGATTTGCTCTTAAATGTAATATAAAATTTAATCTCTAAATTATAAGTGCTGCTCAGTAAATTCATAACATTGAAAAGGTAATTTATTCTGATAATTAAAGTGATATAGATTCACATATAGTGGTGCATTTCAAGCATTTGTTTTATTTAAATTAAGTTTAGTTCAATTAGATAATTTTTACAAATTTTTCAGGAAACTTGATTAATTCTCAAAAGTTATGTTTTGACCAAGAAAGAACTAAAGAGCTGTTCATTGTCCAGTAAATTTGCTTAGTGGAAGTTTTTGGGCTACAATGAAGTTGTTTTTCGGCTGCATTAAAACTATTGTATTTTGTAAAACTGCAATGGAAACACTTTATTAGCATCCCGAGTCGATGCTACTGCTGGAAGAGACGAAGAAGAAGACAGGAAGTGGTGAGAGGATGATGTCACAGAATGGTTTTTAATGACTTGTTGTGTTAAACTTATTTACATGTAATTTTAAGGCTGTTTCATATTTAAGGGAAACACAGCAATTGCAAAATTGTGTTTTTTCGACATTAGCGGAGAGTGATTGACAGCGCTAAAACCCTCCTCCTGGCTCTGATTCGTTGTTTCTGCCTGAGTTCTGCAGTTAGCACTGGGAGAACTGGGAGAAAGAAAAGGAACTTGATTTTTTCACAGATTACCTGTTTTATACCATGATGATGAAAAAAAACAAAAACACTTTTTTGTTTAAAAGGTACATACACTGTAAAAAACACAAAATCTTACCAAGTAATTTTGGTCTCGTCTCCAGCGCAAACATCTTAGCAAACTTGAAATAAGACAAATCTTGTTACAAGTAACTTTTTAACAAGATATAGAGGCTTGTTTTAAGCAAATAATTACTTAACATTGATGAGAAAGTCCTAGTTCCATTGACAGATTGTTAAAGTAATGACAAGTAATTTTTCCCATGTAGCAAGTTAAGTAATTTGCCAATAGAACTGGTAATTGTCATCAATATCAATGAATTATTTACTTAAAACAAACCTCTACATTTTGCTGAAAAGTTGCTCTTAGGTTAGTCTTATTTCAAGTGTACTAAAGCAAATGCAGTAAAAACTTAACCAAAACTACTTGGTAAGATTTTGTGTTTTTGCAGCTTTACAATAGAATCCTGTGCCTCAAAATATAAAGAATGCTTTATTTTTTAATGTTGATCTTAAAGAAGTGATCTGATGAGTTTGTGAAGTACAACAGGCGTAGAGCAGCTGTTTTTAGTCGCAGAAATCCGATCAGAGCAGAACGTCTTTAATGAGTCGGCACAATATGAAGGCGATAACATTCTCCTGCACGCAGTGTTTTCCTGAAACAAACACACCTCTCCACCCCCGCCCCTGTACTTTCTCCAAAAACACAAAGTGTGTGTGTGTGTATTGAGGCGGGTTCAGGCTCTGCTAGGAAAACAAACAAAGACACACGTAGCAGCCACACTCCTGTCTCTGGCTGCATGCCATCCAGCTCACCACAAACCGCAGCCCACGCTTTCTGCACACACACGGACACACTTTAGACCAATCAGCTCAGATCGTCGCCGATACGACTCCCATAGGCCAAATCATCTCCTTTAATGTGAGAGCAGATCTCCAGAGATAACCTCACAAAGAAAAATCATCTGCTATTATTGCTCCGCCGCTCCTTGACATTGTCCCATTAATAAGGCCATTGTGGAGGGCGCTCTCTGTTTGGACACCACATAATGGAGCCTTTGACAGATTTACTCCGTGCTCCCTCTCTCTCTCTCTCTATGAATGCGGCGGCCATATTCCACGCTGCCGCTCATCAATAGATGAGCTGTTTGTTTGCCCAGTTATTCGGGACCGATGGTAAACACATAATTTCAGAGCAAAGGCTGAGCAAACAGGAGTTGCATAAAGGCAGTGTACCTGAACACACACTCACTGAGAGGAGTGTGTGTGTTTTCAGAAGGAGATCCCATTACTACAACCTCCTCTCATCTCAGTCGACTGGGTTTTGTCGTTTGATGTTTATTTTTGTGTTTCACTCCTTGGAAACAAGTTAGCCCTGATTTACGCTGCTGATGGTGGGTGGAGACAAAGTGGAGTCGACCCAACGCCGACAGGTGTCCCATACACAGCTGGGTAGTAACTAGTTATGTTTACTTAAGTAACTTTTTGGAAAAAATATACTTTTAGGAGTATTTTTTATTTTTTATTTACCCCTCCAGGGGGTCTTTTGTGGGCTCTATTGTCCCTTATATGAAAGTAGGCTGACAGGAAAGGGGGGAGGAGAGAGGGGAATACGTGCAGCAAATATTGTCGGATCTGGGAGTCAAACCCGCGACGGCCGCGTCAAGGACCCAAGGCCTCCAAACATGCGTCGCACAATCCCCTACGCCACCACAGCACACCCTAGGAGCATTTTTTTTACTGAATGTTTAGTTTTACATAAGTAATTTTACTATGACGTTTCGGTACTTTTAGGGCTGGATGATATGGAGGAATATTAGTGTTTCATATCAGTTGATATTGATAATTACTGATTAGTTTTTTTGTCTTAGATATCTGAAGTACAGTGATCCCTCGCCACTTCATGTTCATATCGCTATTTAGGAGTATTTCATAATGCGCTTAGCAACCATGGTGCAATGGCCACTGAACTTAAGAGTAGCAGAGGAATGGGACCCTTTGATGAGCCGTTCATTACAGTTCTCCAACGAATCGATGGTGGTATGTACAAGGATCTTTTGCAAAGAAGAAAAAAGAGCAACAGCTGCTTATCAGAAGAAGAGAACACTGCAGAGCGCAGTCAGGATGCAACGGCCCAGTCTGAAGAGCAGTGAAACGGCCTACACGTCAGTCACTGTATTTGTATACATGTAATAGTTGCTAATTGTAAAAAAAAAAATATTAGTTTTCTATTTCATGGATTTCACTTATCGCTTCTTAGATATCGAAGGATTACTGTACTGCCAAACTGGTGGCATTGTTTTTTATTTTTAAGCAGCTATGAGGCACCGTGGTGGAACCTGAAACTGGAAGGTGTCACCACAGGTTGTTGCTGGGTAACCAAAGATTGAGTGATGGATGCAGTGATGGAGTGAGTGATGGATGGATGGATGAAGTGAGACAGTGAGTGAGTTGATGGATGGATGGTAAGTTGGTTAATGGTTGGATGATGGTTTAATGGTTGTTTTAATGGTTGGATGTTGGTTAGATAATGGTTAGATTGATAATGGCTTAATGGTTGTTTTAATGTTTGGTTGGATAATGTTGGATGGTGGTTAGATGTTTGGATGATTGTTGGATGATGGTTGCATAATGGTTGGATGATGGTTGGATGGTTGGATAAAGGTTAGATGATGGTTGCATAATGGTTGGATGATGGTTAGATGGTTGGATGACATTGGATGATTGTTGGATGATGGTTGGATGATGGTTGGTTGGATAATGGTTAGATGGTTGGATGATGGTTGGATGATTGTTGGATGATGATTAGATGGTTGGATGATGGTTGGTTGGTTGGATGGATGATGTTGGATGATGGTTGGATGATGGTTGGATGGTTGGATGATGGTTAGATGGTTGGATGGTTGGATGGATGATGGTTGGATGGTTGGATGATGGTTGGATGGTTGGATGATGGTTGGATGGTTGGATGATGTTTGGATGATGGTATGATGTTTGGATGGTTGGATGATGGTTGGATGATTGTTGGATGATGGTTGGATGATTGTTGGATGATTGTTGGTTGGTTGGATAATGGTTAGATGGTTGGATGGTTGGATGATGGTTAGATGGTTGGATGGTTGGATGATGGTTGGTTGGTTGGATAATGGTTAGATGGTTGGATGATTGTTGGATGGTTGGATGGTTGGATGATGGTTGGATGATGGTTGGATGATTGTTGGATGATGGCTGGATGATGGTTGGATGGTTGGATGATGGTTGGTTGGATGATGGTTGGATGTTTGAGTCATTGTCGGTCGCCGTTCTTCCAGCAGCTTAATGACCAAATGATGAATCTGCTCTTTGTGTCCAGACTCTCTCCACTCTTCTTCTTCTCTTCATCAGTGACTGTTGACTTCAGACACGAGCCACATGGCGGCTCCCGCTAACCGGCGCTGACCCGCAGGGTCACTGGTCTGGTTGATGATGGGTGGCCGAGTACAGGAAGCTGCTGGCGTGTGTGTGAGTGCGGGGGGAGCGGAGAATTTTGGGAATCCACTGGCAAGCAGTCAGTGTTGGATAAAACAAGACCAATTAAAACCCGTTAGTCCCTTTCAGAGCCTAATGAGGGGCCACAAGAGTCTGGACCGGTGGCAGACGGTGGACTGAAAGGCAGAAACACTTTAATGAACCCACAAACAACGCATGAGGACAAACAAAGAGACACAGAGGCAAAAATAAACCACTCATTGTGTAATCTTAAGCTTTAGAAACGCCACAATTTAATTAATTAAGTGTAAATCTCCTTCGCATAAATATGTATTTTTGTCATTTTAGAGGTGATTGTAGTGAAAAAAAATGCAGATTTAAAGGTACAGTAACCTTTAGAAACATGTTTTATCTGTGTTTAAGAAAACTGTCACCATTTTGTGACATTAAGAGGAGTAATATTTTCCTCTCTGATTGATTTGCTGTCAAAAACAACCAATCAGAGCCAGGAGGAGGGTCTTAGCACTGTCAATCAATCTCATGTATGCGCTGCTAAACGTAATAATGGCACTTCATTACGAATGAAAAAGAAAATTATAAGGAAGGGAGGATTTATTCAATAGAATGTGGAATTTGCTCATTTTATCAAATATTAAACCAACAATCAGCATTTAATCATCTGTTTAATTAAATCTGTCTCTGCTTTATTTAAATCCAAAGGTCGGCAGAGTACCCAAGTAAAAGTAGCAATACTTCAACATAATTTTTCTCAAGTAATAAAGTTACTCAATAAAGTAATAAAGTTACTCAAATAAATGTAACTGAGTAAATGCAGCTAGTTTCTACCAAACTGTGTTTAAATTATAAATGCTAAACGTGTCAGGATAAACTCACAGTCCTCAAAGTTGGAGCGGCTCCTGCTGGTTTTGCTCCGCCGTGGGGCGTTGTTCTGCAGTTTGGAGAGCAAGCTCAGCGCCTTGGTTTTCCTCTCCTCCATCGCCTCGTCCCGCTCCTCAACTCGCCCTCCGTCCATCAGAACATGGCTGCTCCTTCCTGGATGGTGCGGTCGGTCCTCAGCCGGGTTCTCCTCGTCTGAGTGGGAACATCAAACCCCCAATGTGAACCTTTTCACTTTAAAAATTAAAGTAAACAGTTATATAATCTTCATATCCAAGCCAGTCCTGAATGGTAACAACCAAGAAATCCCAGTGACTAAGAGACTTTCTGGTCAGAACAAATAAATAAAACTAAAACAAATACTAGCATGAGAAATGTCTCTTGGTCTTTGGCCAAAGACAAAAGAGAAATCCAACAACCGCTAAAATCTGACGCTACTCCATTTTTGTTTACGCTTTGTAGCGTGTCTTCTTCAGAGATTTTCATGTCACTTCCTTCAGTGGTTCTTGGTGCAGCGCCGCCACAGGCGAGGAGGGGAACAGGTTTTTCAAGGCGTCTGGTTCATTTGACACAGTGTGAAAAAGAATAGCAGCAGCTGAAAATGTAGCAAATGTAACAATTTGTTAAGTGACTTTCATGTCAGAACAACAGCTATTGATGGTAAAATTTACCCGTCTGATTCTGGTGGTTGTGGCGTTATTATGCTTCCTTGAATCGGCTCTAATAATAGCAATATATTTTACTTGTATAGCGATTTTTTTAAACATTCAAAGACATTTTAGAGGAATCAAGTAAATCATAAAAGGAGAATACTTAAACACATAGCAATTAAAGCAGGACAACAGTCATTCATTAAAAGCTGTTCTGTAAGGATTTTAAAAATGATACCTACATCAAGTCAACTTAAAGGGGATCTATTATGCAAAATATAAATTTTGCATATTTTTGTGCTTCCATTTGTGTCTGAACTGCCTCTAAAAACAGCTCAAAATCTAAAAAACAAACAAATAAAAAAAAAAACAGACGTTTTTTGGTGTCTGGAAGATGAGCTGTTCAAAAACAGGCACTGCTGCGTTACCTAGCAACCAAAGTGGAGCTCCAGCACATTTGGTGATCTGATTTTACTGCTGTAGGCGCTGTACAATGGCTGCTGGAAAAAACAAATGTTTTGTTGTTGAATTGCTGCACTTTTTGTTGGTTGTGCAGGAGGCTCTACTTCTGCTTTTCAAACATGTACAGATGCATGATTGTGCATTTGTTTGCAGCCATTTTCACATACTGGTGTAAATGTTGAGTTGGAGAGGTGGCCAGCAGCAGCTTATTTGGATTTAAAGAGACAGGATGCCCTAAAACAGCTCAGGGAAAATTGAGCAGACTATGATTTTGATTTTGCGCAAAAAAGAAAATTAAATTTTTAGTATAACCCATAATCTCAGAAGAATAATAGATTTTTAAACTTAAATTTTGTTACTAAAATCCTAAGGCATGAAGGACTGTATCTGAAGCCTATTTAAGGTTGCTATTTTATTTTTTTTTATTAAAACCAACAATGAGCAAAGTCCAGAGCAAGAAAAACACATTCGTATTCATGATCATCTGCATGTAAGCAGCCACTAGAGCCCATGTCTTTTCTCATCTCGTCGTTCTCTCAGATGCAGGAGTTACATTTCCATTCATTCCTTTGAGAGCCACGCTATAGACCAAGCGCTGCCCTTGAAACTTAAACAGCCATCCATTTTGTAAAAGCCCAGCCAATTAAGAGTCCCATTATCTCCCAATTCAACCTCCTCAGAATACACTTCTGGGTGCAGAAGTGTGGAGACAAAGAGCTCCATCAATACAGACTCGAGACTAAAGAAGGGTTGCATTGTCCTCTACAGACGCTTCTATAAGTTTTTTCTTTGCAAACTGTCGGTTTGTTGCACACACGCATGTGTGGTAATATTAAAAGTGATGCATTCACTCATTAGTATGGCCAGTCAAGAAGCAGAAATGGTTTGGATTCATTGGGCGTTCCGAACACGGTGGAGGGAATTCATTCATCCCGCCGCTGAGCGTAGAAAGGTCAGCGCCGTAGATTGATGGAGCCATGTCTCATTTGACAGGACGTCTTCCACCAGGCTGCACACAATCACAAGCGTCCATGTCCTGCCGCAGCGCCGGTGACACCAAAACGGACGGCAGGAAGGGGAATTTATTCATCTTCACAAAGTAAAATTCATCATTCCTTCTCCCATGCAACAAAAAAACGTCTTTCTGACATCATGATGAATGACAAGTGAGGATAATAATTTTCAAAAACCCAAAACTTTCCCTAGGATTGTTACATACAGGTGCATCTCAATAGGTCTGAACTTTTGAAAGTCAAAAAAGTGAAACTTGTCTTTTAGGTAGAGTCCTTACACAGTCTGATATTTTTCAAGCGTTTCTTTCTGATAATTTTCATTCTCTGCTGCAGAGCAAAAATGCTAAAAGCTAATAGCTCACTTGCACATTTTTATCTGATTTTGTTTGTTTATTTATAATATGCTTCCAAATCTTACTTCAAGATTTCAAACCTCAGGGTTTTAAGACCTTTTTAAGACCATTATGAATGAAATTTAAGTATTATTATGATTGTATTCTCATATTTATATGTTTTTATTTTTTTCTTAGTATGGTCCCAATACTCCTTTGTAGGTTAGCAAAAGGAATATTTTTAAATTTCTTTTTTAAACAAAACATTTTTAATACATAAAAATGATCTGTGTGAGATTATGGAATAAAAACTTTGTTTTATTCAAAGTTTTATTCAATGTCTGTTAAAAATGAGTGAAACAAAAGCAGCATCAGCTTTTCAGAGGATATTCAAATGAAGCAGGTCGACGTTTACCGCTGATTTCGGCTCTGACTGAAATTATTCAGGATTTGAAACCTTTCTTTCAAAGCCCTCCTATATCCGAACCTCCAACACGGCCTAATCCATGAATGCACAGCAGTGATTGCGGGTCGGGTCAAGCTGGAAACAAGAGCTCATCTAAAACCACAGCAAGCGGGTTGCCATACCAACCACAGCATCTCAGCACAGCAGATATCTGGATTTGGCTGCAAGTGGCCGAGTCAAATCCCCTCGTTGATCTCAGAAAGGCCACCAGGGACAAAAAAACCCCCCAAACAAAAACACCCTTTAACATCCAGTGCACCAGGCAGAGGCAAAACGGCTGGACTTTTGCGTGTTTGAGAAAAGGACGAGCATCAGCGAGACAAACGGCTTTAATGGCAGAACAGGAGGAAGGAGGAGTAAAAAGAGAAAATCCTGCAGGTTATTATTCATGGGTAGCGGATTTTTCTTTCAGGCCTTCTTCATTGACGCCTTTCTCCAACGTGTCACCCTCTCTATCAGTCCTGACAAGTGCCAATCAAAGGCCTTGAGTCTGAGGTTCTTGGGGAAATGTTGGAGGATTTCCGAGACAATAAGCTGTGAATCCGAAGCAGCGGTGAATTGGAAACAATAGAGACACTCTGCCAGTGTGTGGTCCGCTGGGGGGAAACGATCTTTGCTCGCTACATGGCTAATCTCTGCAAGAATCATCTCTGTCCTTTGGCAGGGTCATTTCAGATTATCGCTACGTTCATTCAGACGCTAACGCCTTAGCTACGCAGCTGAATGCTAAACCGAGTGACTGAGGACTAACAACCGCAAAACAAATACGAGGGGAGGGATTAACCCAGCTATGAATGGTTGATGAGCAAAGCGGTTCTGGTGGGAGAAACTCAATCGATCCGAAGAAATGGGCGACTCATGCTAACGACAAACAAGAAAGAAGAAGCTGCCTCAAAAACCGTTTGAGTTTTTCATCAGGAGTCTGGAAAAGTGTGGAAGAAAGTGAAATTTGACACATTTTTTGGCTGTTAAAGGGCAGGTGAAGGAAAATAAAGGCTGGAAAAAAACTTTACGGTTGATTCACGTCCGCCATGTTTGGTCCGCTTCAGTCAAACCGTAGTTTGTTTTTCTAAAAGTTTGGCTTGAATGTACAATCAAACTCTAAAAGAGAGAAACCTGGTCCAACTACAAATCTCGGTTTGGTGAGGCTCAAATGTCAATACAATCGGAGACTGCTCCAAAAGCAGGAAGTAGAGTAAAGTGCAAGGTATTCTGGGTAAATAAAACCAAACCAAATGCAAGAAATTAGAAATATCTGCTGATCTTTTGCCAAAGACAAAAGAAAAATCCTACAGCCGCTAAAATCTGACGCTACTCCATTTATATTTACATTTTGTAATGAAGAAAGTTGGGTTCATGTTTTTTTCTGAGGTTTTTGTGTCATTTCTTTCAGTGGTTCCTGGTGCAGCGCCTCCACAGGTGAGGAGGAGAATAGGTTTTTCAATTAGTTTGAATGCAGTGAGAAAGAGAACCAATCAGATGAAAATGTAACAAATGTTGCAATTTTGGTCCCAAATCAAACTGAATCTTTCGGACTATCAAGTCAGAAAACATTTTTATTCCCAAAAAATATATTTCTATTAAACTCCTGTTTCCCAGTTTTTGTTTAGATTTTTTTCTGCAAAGTGACTTGAGGCGGCATTTGTTGTAAATTGGTGCTAAATAAATAAACTGAACTAAATTTTAATTGTTTTGTTTCTATTTACGCTACTTTATTGTTTTTGGTTGTTATGTTTTATTTTGGATATTTAAATTATCTTCCAGTTCCAATGTGAAGAAGTTCTTAAAGTTTATTGGTCTCTGAGAGGATAAATGTTAATTATTGTGTATCACTTAAAAAATGGTCTAAAAAAAACAACGTTATTATTGTTTATCGCAATAAATTTTGGGACAATTTATTGTCCAGCTAAATTTGTTAGACTAAGATCCTGTAGCAATTAAACATTTTTGACTCTGCATTACAAACCTCACCGTTCCATACAAAGACAAGCCTGGGGGTCGTTTAGCAGCAGCACGACCTCCAGATTGACCTCTCCATGCCCTGATGATGACCCCACTTCCAGAGGGTGACCATGCCTTTGACCTCTAAAAGGTCAACGGTCAGAAGCACCTTTAGTCTCCTTCTTCAGGTTTTCATAGTTTAAGAAACTGGTGAAACAAACCTTTCAAATGGTTCAGAAACTGCAATAAAAATATGATGTAAAATAAATAACACAGCAAAAAGCATAGAGTTACACTGAATAGATCTGTCACAATGCATCTCTAAATCGAATGCATTTTTATTACTTGAGCAATAAATTCGACCTTGGCTTCGTGAAGAAACATCTAAGCAGCATTTCTGCCTCACTGCACTACAGACTGACACCAACACATCCATCTGAAGCCTGATGGACGCAGAAATACAGCGAGCTACGCATCATTAGAGTCAAAACCAGCAGGACGTGGTAACGGTCAGATAAAGGTTTCCAGGGTTCATATTTTAAAAGCCGCTTCAGACCCATTGCTCATGAATCTGCAGCCAGCTCAACAGGCCAGCTGGCCCTTGCAAGGATTAGCGGGCTTAAGTGTACCGGAGGCAAGAGAACACCAAACACAGCGCTGGCAGTGAGGGGACAAAGGCTCCGGGCTGACAGGGACCCACCGGGCTTTTATCGGATCAAACGCTAATGGTGAAGATGGTTTCTCGCATTGATTAAGTATTGTTGTTAAGCTCTGCAGCGGCAGCCGCAGCACTGAGGCGACACGGTGATGAACGTGTTTTAAGGCTGAAACAAACAGGAAACCTACTGGAGAGGAGGGAGGAATCAGAGGATCGGAGTGTCTCCAGCGACGGACTCGGGTCGGCGATCCAGGAAGACGGAGACACAGAACCTCCTTCAGACCAGTTCTGACCGAAAACAGAGAAAACGTTCAACAAGTTCAGGCCGGACAAACGTTATCTGCAGCGCGTTCAGGGTTTGATCTGACAGACAAAAAAATGGCACATTCTACAGCCTTTTTATATAACATCACAAATACATTTTTAAAAAAATCAAAGAAATAATCCAATCCCGTTCTTAAATAGCAAAAAGAGACGTTTTATTGAGCATTGAATGAAAACCCAGAGCAGGTTATTCATGCAATAACCTGCCAGAACGACATAGGAGTGTGTTTTAATAAATAAACATAAAGGGAAATAAAGGACCGTTTATTATGACAGTGTAATAGGAGCTTTGAAAATATTAATAAAAGAGTAAATTGAGTAAAAATGGACATTTTCTAGAAAAAAAAAAACAAAGAAATGTCTGAGTTTGAAAAGTGAAATATTTTCTAGAATAATTTTTGAGATTATTCTCAAAATAAAAAAAAGAGGGAATTTCTGAGTTTCAAAAGGTGAAGAATTTAGATTTTTCAAACTCAGAAATTATTTCTAGAAATTTCTTTAATTTAATCACAAAATTTCCTGTTTTTTCTACAAAATTTCTGAGAATAATCTAAAATTTCAGAATTTCTTTATAGAAAATGTTTACTTTTCAAACTCAGAAAAAGCACTTGTTTTTTCTAGAAAATGTTTATTTTTCAAAGTCAGAATTTTTTTTTTTTTTTTTCTAGAAAATTTCCTAGAATAATCTTAAACTTTCAGAGTACTTTTTAGCAAATTTTTGTCTTTTGAAACTCAGACGGTTTGCTATTTTTTTCTAGAAAACGTTTTTAGGTGGAAATGTACATTATCTACAATCACCGTATTTGAAATAATTTTTAAAAAAGCTACATTTGAAAAACACTACTTTACGGAAGAGTTTTTCAAACCACTTGGCTGAAGCAACCTCAGTGTGAAAAGGCTTTTTTCATGATATTTAGCATTGCGATAATTTATAAAAGTGCTGTTTCACACTTGGGCAGGAGTTTGATTCAAAGTGTTGAGCAGATTCCTGTGGATCGTTTGCAGCTGTGGCTCCTCAGGTGATTTATGAACGTATGAATCCTTCCTCTTGCTCTTGCGTCTTGGGGGTTTACAGCCTCATTCAGACTCTCTCTCCTCTGTCATAAAGAGGAGATTAATCTAAAACAACATGGAGAAACTGAATCCATTCCACAGTAGCACGGGGAGCGACCCCTCCCCACCTTATTGCTGGAGCTGCTTCCTGAAGCAGGGAGTCGAACTCAGTTTCATTTTGAGCCACATTCTAGTCATGATTTTAAACCTGTTGATTAATAATAGCTGTGTCAGCATTCGATAAGTGCTTCTTAAAATTAAATAACATTAAACATCTTTTCACATTGAAATCAAAATATCTGATTTATGAGGCTGATTTACAAATATTAGCAAGAAACTATATGATATTTTTGTTACTTGCCATGTCGATAACGAACAAAAACTTGACCTCATGTAAGGCTGAGGCAGCAATGGAGTGAAAGTAAGAAACACTGCCACCTGCATCTGGGAGTTATCACCTAAACCATATAGTTTTTTAACATTTTGGTGGAAAATTTGCTATAAACTTGAACAAAAAAGTGTGGCGATTTGTTGATCTTACTTAAATTTCTGTACAAAAATTGGGCTGACTGGTGGAATTTCAGTAAAGAGATAAAAATAGCGTTAATTTGATTGATTAAATAGTACTTAAGCATCAAATCGATTTCTGTGAACAAGCAGAACGGTGTGTTTACCTCTCAATTAAACACTTTGACTCGTCTGACATGCATTTTTTGCAGTTACTTCATGATAGAAGTTAATTTCCTGGAGTGTTTGTGGAGCGAGAGATGAAAAAAAAGAGGAGAAAAGCTCCACTTAAAGAGGCAGAGTCGCTCACCGATTTATTCTCCTGGAGTTTCCCTGCAGAGTCGCACCTTTCAGAGCCGCTGCCAGCTGTGAGAGGCCTTGAATGACCTGACAAAACCGCAGCGAAAACATCATCATCAGGACGCTGCAGCCAGAGGAAGTGATTGTGTGTTTGCAGCACACACACACGCCCACCCACGCACGCACACAGACACACACATTTGTCTTTTGTACTCGAATGTGTGTGCTCAGATATGAGTAATGTCGTGTAGTAACCCCAATTATGGCTATTAATCTCAGAGCAAATAATGGCAGAAAAAGGAGCAACAGAGCAGCACCTGTCTGCAGAAGCATGCCAGCTGCAAACATTGTTCTGGAGCCTGAGAGGAAAAATGAGCTTCCAGTGAATTCAGACACATTTAGGCTCACTGTAAATATTCATACATGGCTGAAAAGAAAATTACAAAGACCATTTAATATCCTGCCAGTGCCTCAAAGTAACAAAAACACATTTTACTCACCTACTTTGTTGATTTTTTTATCACATATTTTATAGAAAATGTTTCTGCAAAAGGAAGCGATTCACCAAACTGGTTTGTTTTTTGATGTATGTGCAAAAAGTTTAGATTTTTTACACATTTTTAAATACTTGCTCCATCTGCAGATTATTTAAATTACAACATGTTAAAATGTTATGATTATCATCAATATCCAGATAATTCTTAAAATGAAAAAATATTAAACATCTTTTCACATTGAAATAAAAATAACTGATTTATGACGTTAATGTGCTTAAATATTATTTTATCAGTCAAATCAATACAGGTTTTTCTGTTTACTGCCAAATTACATTAAGGAGTTTATTGCAGATTTTTCTCAAAAGTTGTCAAAAACTTTCTTACTTGTTCAAAACAGCTGCCTCAGCCTTAACTGATGTCAGATTATAGTCTGTGATTTATAAGTCAACAAATATTTCCAAATTATTACCAGAAACACTTATTTTTTTATAGCAAAAAATCAGAAAAAGAATCATGAAAAATGTTCAGTAATATTTAATTTTAAGAATTCATTGATATTTTGACAGTTAGTGAACAAATTTTATCAATAGATTCGACACAACTGGCCCTTTAAGAGCATTCATGATCTTAATTTGGACCAAAACAAAAATTAGTTTGACATGACTTTGAGGAAAGAAAACATCCAAATGATTTCCTCTGATTTATTTTTTGATGTTGCAGAGCTTGTGAACCTTCAAACTTCTGCTTTTTATCTCCTCTCTGCCTCCTTATCAGCCTTTAAACGACAGACGATGAGCTAATTGAGCGATCCGCACTCTTCTTCTTCGCCTCCTATCCATCGTTACGTGTGCTGTGATTGGTTTAAATCGCCTCCTGCAACCGGGTCGGGCTTCCCCAGTTAATGTTCCACTCCAGCGGTTTAATAATTTGGCTGACATCCCAGTAAACCTGAGCGGCCACACCTTTGGGACAGTTAAAGCTCGCAGCGGCGGGTCGGTCGTTAAAAGGAAAGGCCGCTCAGCGTCATAAAGACGTCGCTTGGTCTCAAAGAGAACGCAGAGTTTCGTTTTTCCCCTTTTCTGGAGGTCAGTTGTGTTTTCTCAAACACTTTTAGACACAAACAAAGACACACCTGTCTGACGGCTTCCAGGTAAGTCACTGACGGTTTCTGCTTATCAAACGATCTTTTTCAAACTGTCAGAAAGTAGCAAGTCAGGGACGGAGGACATTATGTTTTAACTGACACGTCCAAGGAAGGAAAAACTCAGATTTCAGATTTAGTGCAGAATTAAATTCTGTTTTGTTTTTTCCAGAATATCCTGGCTGTGTTTACCTGGTGAAATGCATTCTGGGAGTTCGTACGGCGACGTCAGGTCAGACCATTCCTGGACCGGGGAGAATCCCTCGTCCAGGTCGGTTTGTGGTACCGGCCGGTCCAGCAGCAGCAGCTGGACCCGGGATAAGGAGCCCAGATTCCCGGAGTCGCAGCCCACTGTGAGCGCCGCGAGGCCTGGAGACAAATCTACACGGAAGAAACGAGAAACTAGAACTCAAAAACACAAAATAAACAGGAAAACAAATGAAGGTGAATAAATTTACCAAAGATTTTCACACGACTGAATTCAACATGTTGGAAAAGTTTTTACAATAAAAGGGAAAAGAGAAATCTGGAGGGTGAAATGGTGCTAGAGTGAAAAACGAATGAATGGACGGATGAATGAATGGACGGATGAATGAATGGATGGATGAATGAATGGACGGATGAATGAATGGATGGATGAATGAACTGTCAGATCTTTCCAGAAAAAAATCAAGAAAGAAAAACAAAATAAATTAATCTAAATCGTAAAATTGTTGTAAAACTCAACAGAATTGATAAACTACCCTGATGCAGAGAAGCTACCCCTCTGCCCCCCTATCTACCCCTCTGCCCCCCTATCTACCCCTCTGCCCCCCCGAGGCTCCAAAGTTCTCTCCGTCACACCCAATTAAAAGCGGATCAGTGACACTGTGGCTCCCGGCCCATGCAAATCCCAGGTCCATGCTGGGTGTGGAGCAGCAATCTGAGGGGATTTCACAGAAAGTGCGTGCGCACCCACGCCCACACACACACACACACACGCCCACACACACACACACACGCCCACACACCCACACACACACACACACGCCCACACGCCCACACACACACACACGCCCACACGCCCACACACACACGCCCACACGCCCACACACACACACACACACGCCCACACACACACCCACGCCCACACACACACACACACACACGCCCACACACCCACGCCCACACACACACACACGTCCACACACACCTTCCAGTAACATCCATGAACATCAAACGGAGGAAAGTTCAGTTTGTCCCGACTCAGGTCTCTCTCACACACACACACACACACTTGTTGACTGGTTGTGTGTTTTCAGTTGGGAAGTCAGACCTGTAAAGTAATCCTTCAGGTGAGGAAGAGGAGCTGCAGTCGTTGGGAGGAAATCCCAGGGATAACGCCGGCGGTAACACAATGAGGCGCGACACACTTTCAGTTAGGCCGGGCTTTAGCGCACCAGATTGGAAAACAATTGGCCAACACTTTAGCTGATCAATAACTAATCCTCTGTTTGAGTAACGCGTAAACCTGCTGCCACCCACAGAGACGTGGAAACGTCACGACTCATCCTTCTTTCCTAATAAATTACTTCTAAAAAGCTATAAATAATTCCTCACAAACTTTTCTTTGGAAATTGACAGAATTTTCTCTACCTTTTTATTTATATGTTTAATTTTACAGACACAAACTTCAGTTTTTTCAGTGTAAAACCCAGTTATGTTAGATTTATTTAAAATGGAGAAAATGGGTTTCAGAACAGAATTCTGAAATGTGTGGAGGGCAAATGTTTTCAGCTCCTTTCAGTCAGTCCTTCTGGTTCAACACACCTGAACTAATGATGGCTCATTATGTCTGGACTTTGACTAGGCCATTCTAACACAATAATGGTTGAGGATTTAGCTGGATTTTGTTTCATCCATATTCCCATCCAATCAAATCAGCTTTTCTGTCCATGCTGAAGAAAGTCATCCCCACAGCATGATGCTGCCATCACTAGGTCATCTTCTTCAAACTCTCAAACTTTAAACAGGATTGCTTTTGCTTATAAGGGCTCTAGGGGCGGTTGCCCAGGGCGGTCTTGGATTTTGGGGTGGATGGAAAACAGTCCAATTTGTGGAATGAAAATTCTGAGAATTGGGGCACCATTTTACATGCTTGTAGATTGGTGTTGCAGTTTATCTTCCAAAAACATTGGATGACTTCCTGCATTGTGATTGGTCGTGTGGTGGAAGGAGGAGGAGCTTATCCAGGAAGAAGTTGCTTGCTTCCTGATTCTTTTTTCTCGGGATACTTTGTGCTTTCTAATGTTTTTGAACAGAAAAGTTGGATCTAAACTGAGAGGATTTACACACAAGTGTAGGCGACTTTGTTTTTTTAATTAGAGGAATCGTGACAAAAGCGGTAATTAAAGTTAAATATATGCAACATTTTAACTAGAAGTATTATAATGTGTCTTTTCTACCATTTTATAAATGTGCAATACCTTTTAATGGTTTATCAAATAAAATTTAAATAACGTACACATACGTTTAAGTCAAAATGATTTTACAAAAGACCTAAAATTATTCAGGTATAAAGCTAAAAAACACAACTTAGTATAAATAAAACATTTAAGCAGATTCTTTTAACAGCCTTTGAAATTAAAATGTACTAATTTTTTTGGTATGGATGGAAAATGCACATTAATTTTTATTTTAAATGTATCAGAATTAGTCCAAAAACTATTTTCCATCTGTTATTCCTGGACAATAAAAAATTTATCTTGATAAAAACAGTTTACAGAAATAAAACAAGTTTAAAATTTCTTAACTACACAAAGAAAACTACAACACAATTCTTATAGAAAGTACAAGAAATAAAACTAAATTACGGTAATCAATGCAGATGGCAAAACAGAAGTCGCACATTATTAAAAATGTTGACAGATCTGATGCGTCATGAACTAATTTGTTAATTGTTTGTATGTGGGAAGAATTCTGATTGATTTTCCTCACAAACTAAATATTTTTAACATTTTCAGCGCTGATGATGTAAAATCCTACAGAGATTTAAGCTGTGCTTTCCATCAGCGTGACAAAAATCTGAGCGTTAACTCGCATTTAGAAGAGCTTCTGGCCAAAACCCAGAGCAGATCTTTATCACTCCACTTCCTCAGGGGTCAAAGGTCTCTGGGGGTCATACGGCGGTTTGGGTCAGGTTAAACACCTTGTCAGGGATTAGCAGGCTCTGAGGGAGGTGGAGGAAGTCTTCACTGGCTGATATCTTTCTCTGCAGCTGAGAGAAGCTCCTCCAGGACTCACACACACACATGCACACGCACACACACACACACACACACACACACACCACGTCACGTCAGCTTTGTTGGGCCGATAAAACGAGCCGGCAGAGTGAGACATCACATAAACCCATCTCTGTCTCCGAAGACACGCAGATCCCTCGCTGCATTTCCACGGACCACGTAATTAAGCAATTTGACGTTTCTAAAAGAAATTCGCTGACAGGAAATTCACCAATTTTTAAAAAAGGTTTTGTTTTTGATCAAAAGTTTTGGTGCTAGCGGCTGTATCAAAACAATTGAGCTTGTAGAAGATGTGCTGCACAGAAAAATGATCCAGTGAAGGCATCTAAATCTGCGTTTCCAGTGACCATAAAATTAATATAAATATAATCAATGGAAACATGCCAATTAAAAAAAATGCCGTTTTTGCGCCAGGATGCAGTGGTTTTAAGAAACTAATGGAAATAATTTTTTTGGATGACATGAGTCACATAATCAAAACTGGATGTTACTAGTGGCAGAAACTACAAAGAAAACAAGAGGAAGTAATTGGAGGATGATGGAGCGACGTGTGAACAAATTCATCCTCGTGTGACTTTGATTTGATGATAATTTATTTCAGGCAGATATTTCACCAACAAAACATAATAATAATAAAGACTTTCATGTTTCTACGTGCAAATACAATACCTTACTATCAAACTGACATCCTCAGATACATGTAAATACACCACTTATTCAGTGACTGTAAGCCTGAAAAGGAGCATGATGAAGTTCAACTTCATAACCCTTTTCCATTCATTAATTCATAACATAAATAGTCTTCCTGTTTCTAGCATCTTTTCCAAAAAATAAATAAATAAAATAATAATAATAATAATATTTCCTGAACCAGATGAAAGTAATATGTACTTATATGTACACCTATAAGTACATACGCATCTACCTGCATATATACATAAATGATAATTACCTATTTACACACCCACATATATTTACACACACAAACCTGCACCCAGTTGCCCAAGTCATCCACAGTGCTGTAATTCCCAGCTAAATTCATCACCACAGTTCATCCTTTTACTTTTGAATAGTAACCATTTTGAGTCTTTTCTTAAAATACCTCATTGCTTGGACTTTCTGCGACAGACTGGCGACCTGTCCAGGGTGAACCCGCCTCTCGCCCAGAACGTAGCTGGAGAGGAACCAGCAACCCTCCAGACCCCATTAGGGATGAAGGGTGAACAGAAAATGGATGGATGGATAGATGGATGGATGGATGGATGGATGGATGGATGCTTGGACTTTGCTTCAGCTCTTTAGTGAGTTTATCCAGATTTTCACACCAATGACAGAAATGGATATTCTCTTCATTGTCGTTCAAACATTCAAAGTTCTGAAGTTGAGGTTTCTTTACAGTCATATCATCACTTTAATTGCGTTTCTTATTTAATGGAAACACAGGAACTGCAAAATTGTGTTTTCTTTTTGACATTAGCGTAATATTGACAAATTTTTGCGCACATTTGCTTTGGAAATGAAGCTCCAAAAGACGAAGAGATTAGAAAATGTAGGCGTGACTAGAACCGACTCAGTTTCAAATGTGTTACATTAAAATAAGACAACAAACCCATCAGAGCTAGCAGTAAAAAACACTTTCGATATTCTGCTAATGTCAAAAAAACAGAATTTTATGACATTATTTGATTAAGAAATGCAATTATAGTTGCATCTTAAGTTTGTGAAAAAATAAGTCACTAAAAACATCATCCTCCAACCACCTTGTCGTTTTCTTCGTCTTTCCACCAGTAGTAACATCCGGTTGTTCATCGCGACTCGTGCGATGAGAAAAAAGTGTTTCCATTGCAGTTTTGTGAAATACATGAATTACATTTTCTGCCACTTTGACCGTAACAAGAACTAGTTCACCCAGGTTCAAATCGATTCATTCATGTTTACAGTTCACCAATATTTTCAACTAAGTCCACAGTTCCAACATCTTCCATTTCTTATATTTCACTGAAAAGATAAAGTACAAATAATAAGTTTATAGCTTATTCAATTACTTTGCATGAATGTTATTCTCTCCTGCTGTCTTTATTCATATACATTAAAATTTATAATGGCTGAATTTCCAAAACACCTGCTCTCCGTCACACATTTTAACGTTTTCATTGCCAGAAAACAAAAACAGTCCAAGCGTCCAAATAAGCTGCAGTTTTAACTCTCATGTTACAATGAAAACCATCCAGGCTGCATGTAATTCTCCTTTGGAATCGATAAAGTCTTTTAGAATTTTAATTTGGTATGATTTATTTTAATTTTGCGCTCTAAAGTGAACATCTGCCAGTTGCTGAAAGTCAAAATTTTAATGGAAAAGGGGAACTCTGGTCATGAGAGAAACATGATTGTAATATATTCAGATGAAAAAAGGCCCAGATAACTTTATTTCAGACTGAGCGTTTGTAGGATAGCACTGTCATTTAGGGTGAAATAATCCTACAGGGAGACAGATTCTTAGTTGCTGCTCATAATCCTTGAGCGTTACCTGTGACAGGTGAGCGAGGAGAGTCTGACGAGTCGGATGGTCGATCCAGAGACAATGAGGAAGCTGAAAGAGGAGCGATGACTTCCAGTTCATCAAACATCTGAGACTGACTGCAGCTGATCTCAGAACAGCCTGATGCTGCAGAGAAACCTGCAAACACACAGCGTGGGACATGTTTGACTCAACTCTTACTCTCTCAATTTCTGCTACATATAATGACAAACGTTATAGTTTTGGTCTAGTTTCTAAGTAACTTAGAAAACCTTTTATTACAGTAAATAATTCCTTAATATTGATGAAAAAGCACAGGTTTCACTGGCAGAATATTTCACTTATAACATGAAAAAAAATATTTTGTTATAAGTGAAATAATTTTGTACCGTTTAAAAATCATTATTAAGAAATACTTAAAACAAACTCAAATATCTTGCTAAAAGTTGCCTTTAAATTTAAACTAAGTTATTTGCACAAGAAGCTAGAAGAAACATTTTTGGTAAGAGTTCATGTGTACAAACATTAACTTTTATAACCTTCATCGGCGCTTGTTCATAGCTGAACTGCTACAACAATATTATTATATTTAGAACAAATTGAGAGAGTAAAAGCAGAATACTGAGATTTTTACAGTAAAAACTAGACAAAAAGATACTGAGTATGGGGCGTGCTGTGGTGGCGTAGGGGATAGCATGACCCACATTTGGAGGCCTTCAGTCCTCGATGCGGCAGTCGTGGGTTCGATTCCCGGACCCAGCTGACGTGTGCCGCATGTCTTCCCCCTTTCCTGTCAGCCTACTGTCATATAAGGGACACTAGAGCCCACAAAAAGACCCTCTGGAGGAAAAAAAAAAATACTGAGTAAGATTTTGTATTTTTGAAGTATTCTTTAAAAAGGAGATTACTTAGAGAACTGATGAACTTTTAATTAAAAAAAAAATCAGAGAGCGGTAAGAATTAATCTAAATGAATGGCAAAAGCAGCTACTTAACACAACCATAAAGTCAGAAGCATAACTGTTCCTTAAGAATGAAAATACCCCCATGCTAACGGCTTTGTAAGAAAATCAGCCTCATAACTTTACACCTGACTCAAAGGAAACGATTTCACGCTATTCTCTCGCTGCCTGGTTTTGAAATCGGAGGATTAGTTGGTGAAACAGTCACTGCGAGGCGTGTGTTGTGTTGCAGTGAAAAGGACCTGTTGAGGCTTTTCATACATTAGATATGCAGAACAGCTTCCTCCGGACAAAAGGGTAATATATACCCAGTTTCTAAAAGGAAAGGCGAACCGCGCTCCAACAGGAAGTGGAGTATGCGAACGGCGTTGCTCTCGAGCGACTTGCCGCTCCACTCAGGCAGACAATGGAAGGACTTGACTTGACACTTCAAAGCATATTGCTGTTGTCAACTGGGCTGTCAGTCTCAGGCAAAGAGGGTTGAACTGAGTTTTTCGGGGAGGTTAAGGGGGTTGGTTGGAAGGACAACGCCTCCTCTGTGCGGTTGTAGGCCTCTATTCGCCGGGCTGAAAGGGCCTGAGAGGAGAGGCCGGGTCATGCCAGGACAGAACCCTGGTTTATTGTTGGAGAAAGTCAAACTCTGGATTTTGGTGTTGAAAACATGGCAGCTTGGGGTCGGGATAATACTCTCTGAGAAAACCTCAACGGAAGACGTGTTGCTTTTCAAGGACGCTATAAAACAAAATAAATTCAGATTACATTGGACACCTAACCCTTAAAAATCCCCACAATCAACATTTTATTTTCTTATTAAAGGTTACCTATTAAGCAAAATTTTGCACGTTTTTGTACTTCCGTTTGAGTCTCTACTGATTCAATAACAGTCCAAAGGATTAACAAAACACCGAGATGTTTTCTGTTGTCTGGAAAATGAGCCATTTCAAAAACCTCCAGAATGTAACTTCACAAATCAGGATGCACTCCTCGTTACCTAGCAATCACAGCCTGTTACCTAGCAACCACAAGAAAGCACTTGATCACTTTTTGGTTGTGCAGGAAGCTCTACTTTTGCTTTTCAAAGAGCCTAAGTAGAGCAATCAAACAGGCTGCAAACAGATGTGCAATTATACAACTGTACAATTGCACATCTGTTTGCAGCCTGTTTGATTGCGTAGTCACAATGGACCATTACCTAGCAACCCCGGCCGAGCCCAAGCTGGGCCCCAAGCTAAGCTCCAGCACATTTGGTCAGCTGGTTTCACCACTGCATGTGCCAGACAATTCAATTCGATCGATCACAAAGGGAAATTAAATGTTGTTTTAATGGCTGCTGAAAAATACAAGAATTTTGTTGCACATTCAAATACAACTTGCTGTTTTCTTCTTGGTTGTGCAGGAGGCTTTACTTTTGTTTTTCAAAGATGTTCGGATGTGTAAGTGTGCATCTGTTTGCAGCCATTTTCATGTGTGAGTGAAAATGTTGAGTTGGGTGGGTGGCCAGGAGCAGCTAATTTGTTGACAAGTAGACGGATGGTTGAATAGAAAAACATGCATGCAAAGAAGGACATACAGTTCTGGAAAAAATTAAGATCCCATTGAACCTCATTGAAAACCTCATAGTTATTCCACCAAATATTGATTTCTAAACTCTTCCTGAGTTAAAACATCAGTATTGTTGTTTCTAAATGAATATGAACTTGTTTTCTTTGCATTATTTGAGGTCTGAAACCGTTGCATCTCTTTTGTTATTTTGATCATTTCCTGCAAATAAATATGAAATATTTGCTTGAAATTTCAGAAACATGTTGTCAGTAGTTCATAGAGCAAAAGAACAATGTTCATATTACTCAAACATAAACCTTTAAAAAGAAGTAAAATCAGAGAAACCTGATAATTTTGCAGTGGTTTTATTTTAACAATATTATAGATGTGAAGTTTGTCAAAACGTGTTCTTTTATTCTTTGAATTTATGTTGTTTAGTCAACAAGTTGTTTCTTCAAACATTTGTTGGGAGTTTTAAGTTCTGTTATTCTGCTCTTGGCAGTTGGTGGTCACCATAGCAACCAGTAACCGACAGCTCCTCCCCCTTTTTTATGTTGCCGTTGGTAACAGTGTTAGGATCAGGTCTGTTTACTTACAAATATATCTTAATTTATATTTTGGACAAACTGAATCATATACACTGTTTTGTATGATTTTGACTGTTATTATTAATTTCCATTTTAAATAAGTTTAATTTCACAACTGCTAACTGGGAGCCATCGCTTTGTAGTTTGTTTAGGGTTATTTATTGCATGTTATCAAATGTATGGAGGCAGAAGCTGCTGGACTGATGTTAACCACCAACTTGATTTCCTATGTTGTTACATGTGTTGTGAAGTCAACCTACTGGACCTGAGATGAACATAGACGAGTAACACATTAAAGGATGGACAAAGGAAAAATGGACAAATAGATGGCAATATGATTTGCATCCAAACTCTCCTTTGAAATTATAATTTTTCAAACTGATGACTGTAATTTGATCCTTTGTGCAGCAGCTGTTGAAACCCATGTTTAAACTGCAAATAAACTTTGAGCTTCACACGCTGCGAGCTCTCTGAACTCCACTTGCCTCCATCTGCAGAGAAATAAATGAACTGGTGACACTCGCTCTGTGTCTGCTGTGAAGAGAACAGCGGGCTGCGATGCAGCGCGGCCCCCCTGCAGTACAGCGCCACACAGAGAACAGTAGACGTCTCTGACAGAAAGGAGAAAATCCCCACACAATTTCCACATTGTTTGCTTTCTTTCATAAAGTTCCCGGAGAAGTCAGATGTCACTGGCCCAGTCCTTTATCCCCATTGGGAACGGTAAATTAGCAGCCGCAGGAAAGCCACCGAGGTATTCCATTGTGGCGGTTCGGCTCAGCGATGTGCAGCGGTCAGTGTGGATTTATGACCGTCGGCAACACGTCTCCCTCTCAGGGATTAGAGAATAGAGAAAGCATCCAGGGAACCAAAGCTGAGCAGGAGAAACTCCTGACTTCAACTGTTGGGGCCTCACGCCTTTAAACAACAATAAAAAATCAAATGGTACCAGCTTTTCATCTTTTCCATCCCTGACATGCCGGAAAAAGAAAAGCAGTTTGTTTTTGTTTTTTTACAGAAGATTCATTTTGGATTCAATCTTTGACGTCCAGCTATGTTCAAGCTCATTTTTTACCTCTTTTTGGGGAGATGGGAGGCAGCACAGGCCAGTGCTGTGAATCAAGCCGGGATGGAGGAGGAGACGGGCTCAACATTGGTCCTGATCCAGAACGTGGAACCGGCCTGAGTTCATTCAGCTCTTTATCAGGAGATAAACTGGTGACATCCTCCTTCGATGTCTCCTGGTCGATGTTTTCTGTAAATTCTGTCATTTGTTTGATGCTTTGCGGTTTATCTGATGTAGATGTAGGAACTGGTGCAGGATAAGGCGAGTGTGGTTGGTGAAATTCATCAAACGTTTTCTCGGGGAGCGATGAAGTAGATCTATAACTGCATTTCTTTAATGGTTGTTTAAAGGTTGATTCTGTTGGAGAGGAAGAAGCCAGTGGTGACTGAATCACTGGAGGAAGATCCGATGTGGAGGAACCAACGCTCGTCTCAGGACGGGAGTCCAGAAAATCTGCTGCAAATCAAGCAGAAAAATATTTAAGAGAAGCTTTTCCAACTTCAAAATTAAGAGGAAAAACAAAATGGTAAAGTATTAGGACCATGCAAAGAATATTTTTAAAAATAAAGTTCTAGTATTACAAGAATAAACCCATAATATAATGACAATATTATGACTTTATAATATAAGCATTTTTGTCTAGTTTCTAGTGAAAATATCTTAGTCCACTTCAAATGAGAGAAAATTAACTTATAAGTACCTTCAGTAAGATTTTTATAGTCAATAATTCCTTAATATTTATTTTATAAAGTTCCAGTTTAATTAGGAGATTATGTCACTTACATCAAGACATTTTCCCATGTTGTAAGTAAATTAATCATTCAAAACAACCAGGCATGGATTTATCAGAATCCACAATAAGCATTAGCATTAGCATACTGATTGACTCCGACTGAACAAACTGAAAGATGGATTACTTAAAATGCTAATGCTCATTTAGCTCATTTATCTATGTAGTTTTACAAAAACTACATTAAACATGACAATACTATCATTCAAAATGACCAGGCATGGACGCATCAGAACCCAATGTTAGCATTACAAAGCTAATTTATTATTAGCTACATAAAACTAAGTTTTATATTAAAGTGCATAAAACATGACGCTACCATCATTCAAAATGACCAGGCATGGATGCATCAGAACCTAAAAGGAGTATTAGCATTAGCATAAATATGCTAATGCTCATTCAGCATTAGCATTAGCGACATAAAACTATATGCTTTATGTTAAACTACATGAAACATGTGGATACTATCATTCAAAATGACTCATTACAGATAAATCAGAATCCAAAAAGAGCATTAGCGTTACCATTAGCATTAGCATACTGATGTGAAGGTTTACCAGCAGTGATATCGCTGAGGATGCTGGTCCTGCCACTGGAGAGGTTGATGCTCCGACTGAACAAAGTGGAAGATGGATGACGTAAATGCGAAAGAGACTCTAACGAGAGCGATGTAGGCGATGGTAACCATGACGATCCGGAAGGCTTCAGGCTAAGATCGCAGTCCGGCTCCTGTGGAACTGAGTCAAAGACAGTTTCCCTTTCAGGAGTTACGTTTTCTTCAAGTTGAGGGGGAACGCGAGGAGGAACAGGAGATGGATGTGTTTCAGGAGTTAGTATAATGCTTGGGGTGCTTTCTGGTATGTTGGGGTCGAGGTGCGGCGAGTCGGGTTGGAGAGGAGTCGGACCAAAGCTAGATGGGGATACAGGTGGAGTTGGAGGGATCTGTAGACGAGGAAGAACAGCAGCGTAGTTTCTTCTCTTCATCAAATCAACACTTTGATCACCGCTCCGTCCTCCACCAGTGTTGGAATTACCTTTAAACACATTTTAGGAAAAATATGTAAATAAAAACAGTCCAAAGAAGCAGAGAGCCACTGGTTGTGATATTCAGCCTTGTTCATTCACACTTTTCTCCACTTGGGGAGGACACACATTGTTTCCCTGCTGAGTGGGTCGGCCTGCTAACAAAAGCAGTGAAAAATTCGCCCCACTGCAGCAGCTGCCACTTTCCCAACTCCATATTCACCAGAGTAATCAGAACTGAGGGCGGCAGAGAGCGCAGACATTAAAACTTAAAAACTTAAAACATTAAAGCAACGTTTCTCAACACAGGTTTAGGAAACGTTGCTTTTCCAGACTTTCAGTGTTTTCAAGGCTTGAATATTTATACCTTTCATTTACATTTTTTGGCAAATTATCTGTAAATAATTGGTGTAAGTACTAAAAAACGTGCCATAAATCCATATTTCTGTTTTTGCTGAAGACATACAGACCAAATACAACCAGAAATAAGATGAAGTTCATGAAATAAACTGAGTTTAATTGATAGATTGAGACTATAGAAAAGGAATAAACTCTGACAAAACAAATATTTGTTTACACTGTTTAGGAACCTTTTCATAATTACTCAAATGTCTTAAGGTTTTATATATAATCTATTTTATTTAAAGCTGAGGTGGTAATTTTGAGCCATATCAAAAATCTGAAGGGCCGGTTGTGCCAGAATGTATTGATAAAATTGTTAAAATATCTATCGGAGGAGTCAACGCAGTGAAGGCCACATTTCTGCACTCCTGTTTCCAATACCCTGCCATTCCCATCTGTTGTGCTCTCACACACACACACACACAGCTGAATGTGAACTGGTGTGTGTACTAATGTGCATATGAATGACATGTGTCAGAGTGCAAAGCCATGGCATTGGGCGCAGCACGTTTCTTTAGGGAGGAGGGTCAAGGATGATTGTGAGGGAGCCAGCCACCATATGGCAGAATAATTAGTGTTGGACCTCAGAGCGGAGAAATGCGCCCTCCCTCTGCTACACACACACACATTTTCACACAGGAAAGCAGCGTCCGACTGGGGACCGAAGGTGTGAGCACGGAAAAATACCTTCACATCTGAAAGGAGCGGCAGAAAACTGATTTCAACAGAAAGAGAGAAAGAGAGAGAGGGAGAGAGAGGTCCACCAGGAGGGCGGCGCTGTGGGGACAGGGATTAAGATCCAGTGACGGGCTTGGAGGCCTCCGTGTTGACTGCTCAGAGGAGAACAAAAGAAATGAGAGGCTGCTGGTGTAAAAGCACCAGATGGTTTAATCAACTTACCCAGAAGAAAGTCAGTCTGTGAGGCAGGAGGAAGGTTAAAACTCTGCATCCTCCCCTCAGACGGAAGCTGCTGCTGGTGATTATTGTTAAGGTAACAAGGAGGGTGGAAGTCCTCAGGACGAGCCTTCATGTGGGACAGAAATCGAGGACACACAGCTGGGGCACGACGAACCCGGTTATAATGGACCTGCGGCTTAAATACAAACATTTTATGATAATTATTCAAATATCTAGAGATGAAATGATAAAAAAACCAGAATAACCTCAAGAATATATTTATAAAATGCACTTATTACCACCTTTACTCATAACACACCTTGTCTTTTCCCATTTTAATTGGGAAATTTTGGTTTCAAGTTTTTTTTATTTATTCAAATTTCATAAAAAAAATTTTTTTACTAGTTAGGAAACAACTCTATTGTGGAAAAACCACAATAATTAAATAAAAATAGCACCAAAGAAATAGAAAAAAAAATAAATAAACAAAACAAAGAATAACATTATAAAAAACATTTAAACCCAGTTTTATGCATAATCCACCTAGTCTTTTCCTATCTTAACTGGACAATTTTATTTTTTCATTTATTGCAATGTAATTCCTTTCTTTGTGGAAAAAACTACAGTAATTAAATAAAAATAGCAACAAACAGATAATATAGAGAAAATAGCAAAAAATATTTATAAAATAAATTTTTATTCATAATCCACCTTGTTTTTCCAATTTTCATAGGAAAATTTTGGACAATTTTGTTTGAAACTTTTTTTATTTACATTGTAATGTCATTCAAGAAATGATGCTTTGTAAGAAATAACATGATTGTGAAAATACTACAATAGTTAAACAAAAAATAGCAAAAAAAATAAATAATTGCATGTATACTTTTTAAAATACTTCTGCATTTATTACCACTTTTATTTATAATCCACCTTGTCTTTAATATTTTAATTAGATTTCTGGACAATTTTGGTTTGACATTTAAGTATTTATTGAAAAGTAAAACAAAAAACAATAGTAATTAAATAAAAAAAATTTAAAGTAAAACTGTATTAAATAACCAAAATATTTAATATTTTAATTCATTAAAAAATACATAATAACTTTTGGGGACATACTATTATATAATATGCTATTTTTGTATTTAATTAAAGAGTAATAAAGGGAGATCGAGCTTCAAGAAATTATGCAAAAAGTTTTTTTTTAAAATGCTGAGAGAGAATTCAAAGCAATAAATAAATATGAATAAATTGAGTTTCTTTTTAAAATAAATTAATATAAACATAATATTCAAAACAGAGATAACTCATTACCATCTGGGGGTATAGTTCTTCACTTACAGTATTTTATAACATAACTTGTCACTGCTGCCCCCTTGTGTTGATACAAGTAATTACTTTAAAAACAAGTTCTTAAAGAAAACCTGGCTCCTCTAAAAGTAAAAAAAGAAGCAAAACTTCAGGAAATCTTCCAGGGAAATAAAAGCAGGTAAATAAAACCATGTGGACATCAACCAGTGAAAACCAGTTTGTCCCAAATCTGTGGTGCCAGTGACTCATTCAGAGACAAACAGTCGTAATAAATGGCCCACTGGCTTTTATTTGTCTTGGATTTAAGCTTAATCTTAAACAAAGTTCAGCTCCACTCGCTTAAAAAAAAAAGAAAGAAAATGTTTCAGAGGAAAGGAGGAGCAGAAGAAGGAGGGAGACCGTCAGACTGACACAGCGAGGATCAGCTCTTAAATCCCTCCATGTTCTTTTTCAGAGGGTTTAAAGATTTGCATTCTTGTGATGTTAAGAGGGAGAAGTAACGAGCAAACAAGAGACGCGCCTGTCCACGCTCTTCGTCCCCCCGCCGCCTCCTCATCACTCAGGATGATCGGGATGAAGGAGGTTTGAGGCCAGATGTGAACAGCTGGGTTTCTGCACAGCAGGACTGAGCATCATTTTATACTAAATGTCCAGCAGTTTAATCAAAAAACATGAAAACTGTGATTCATTTCTATTATTATTGGTTTTTGGATGTATAACTTAAAAAATGTAAAAGTTGAACAAAAACAAAATGTGGAGCAAAATAAGATAGAGAGAGAGAAAGAAATGGAGAGATAAGGATAGAGATAGAGAGATAAAAATAGATGGAGAGAGATAGAGACAAAGATAGATGAAGAAAAAAGACCGAGAGCTAGAGATACACATGTGCATTCAAACCACATGTTAATGTGGTTTGAATGTGGTCAGTTCACCAATATTTAGACTTTTAGGTGGACCAGAGTTCTGTTGCGTGTTCACACCTCCCCAAATGAACCGGACTTTCAGGGAAAACAAACCAGACTTTCAGGGAAAACAAACCAGACTTTCAGGGAAAACAAACCGGACTTTCTGCGCAAATGAACTGGACTTTCTGGGCACATAAACCGGACTTTCTGGGAAAACGAACCGGAGTTTCTGCGCAAATGAACCGGACTTTCTGGGCACATAAACCGGACTTTCTGGGAAAACGAACCGGACTTTCTGGGCAGACGAACAGAAGTTTGACTGAAGCGAACCAAACAGGACTGGAGTGAATCCAACTTTTAACACGAAACCAGTCTGACTGGTGCATCTTGATGTTTGTCATTGGTGTTTTTTTAATGTTATTAACGGTTTCCAGGAGCTTCTGCGACTCTCATTGTCTTTCTATTGAAAGTAGAAAGTTTCTGCGAGTGCTAAGCTGCATCTGAGCCTGGCTTCTGACACGAGCTGATAATCAGATTTACCCCCCTGAATCCACCGGACTCCACAATGCTCCCCACTGTCATTGGCCCCCACATTGCCTCTCGCCAGCGGCCCCCTCCGTCCCTGCAGCAAAGCCAATTACACCCCACAGAAACACAAATCTCCATGTTTTAAAAAGTCTCTCTTTTTCAGGGGTTTAACCTTGTTAGGCCGTAAGCCTGGCTTTCTTGTGCATCAGCTCTGTGAAGAATTCTCTGTCCCTGCAGCCTCTGGGACAGAGACACACTTCTGTCTTTGCTCATAGCCGTCCGCCTGTCAGAGGGTTCACTCTGAGGCAGCGTAATTAAGTGTGTGCATGCGTGTGTGTCTGCTTATCGATGCTTATGTGTTTTGGAGGTGGGTGGATGGTTGAGGAGGGGGGCTGCACACGCAAGGCAGACCATCTGGGACTCGGAGTAACTAATAGACTTCCTACATTCATCGAGCAGCGCCACTTGTGCGTCTCAATCAGGGAGCTGTTGAGCACAAACAGGCCCGTAATGACATTAGCCAGTTCTGGCTGTGTGAGGACAGCGTGTGGGCTGCCTGACGCCAGGAGGTCAGCCCGTTTCCTGGGGGCCTGCGAGGGCCCAGAGGAGCCCACGCCGTGGTAATGGGTGTCTGCAGAAAGTGCGGTCCAATGTACTGTCACTGCTGGAAATGCCTTCCTCTGGAAGAGCCTCTAATTCACTTAGCTGGGACTTCTCAGCAAATCTGCTGACTACCGTGTCATCAGAGCTGAACCCTTAAAGCTGTTTTCTCTGCTGAGCGGATTGATTTAGGGAAAGTTTGGAGAAACTTTGAATTTTACTCAAAGTGTGGAAAAAGAAATCACACGGAAATAGTTTGTATTTCAGACTTTATAAAGTAAACATTTAGATGTTCACTTTGGCTACATTGAAAATAAATCAATGTTTTTTTCTCTACACAATTATAATTAGATATTTTCTCTGAATATTTAGAAAATATATTTCCTGAGAAATAGTTTCTAAAAAGATAGAAATATTAATATGTTCTCAAATATTTAGAGAAAATATTTGAGAAATATCTTCTCAAATATTTTAATTAGACTGTTAATTTAACAAGTTTAGGTTAATTTACATAACCTTGGTAGGTTTTATTTTAAAGAAAACCAAACCTTGTTAGAGACAATATTTTTATTCTCTCTAAATAAAAATATTATATTTAGAGAATAAATTATCTAAAAATAATATTTTGAAAATATATTTTTATATTTAGAAAATAAATATAGGTTTTATTGAGTCATATTGTTTAGTAGATATTATTTAGAAAATTACAATTCTCTAAATAATAAAAGTTGATCAAAAACGTCCAAATATGTTAGCTAGCTAATAAATCTTTACTGTTCAGTGGAGTCAAAAAAATATTAAGATGAATTAAATGAAAGCTCTTTCTAATGTGCAGAAACTTTTAAGAAAAAAAATGAAGTCAAAGTTGGCGTATTTCCATTTAGTGATTTTATTTTTGTAGTTTTATTGTTAACGGAGACACAGCTATTGTAAGTTGTGCTGAAAACCCAGATTTCACGGTTCGGATTCAGTGTTTTGCTCTTTAAAGGATCATTTGCTGCTCAGGGTTAAATTGGTGAACTTCTGCATTGTTTGTGTATTCCTACTTGCATCGCTTCTCCCTGAGGAACTTCAGCTGCCAGCACAAAGCAGGTTGCTGGGTGAAAAGCCTCTCGTTGGCCTCCTCCATGTTTAGACATCGACGCCCTTGCAGAAGTCGTGTCGCTGTATGACAGGAGCGTTTCTACAGTCACAATGCTCCTCCTGATTTATGAGGTACAGCTGGATCGCAGCAAAGCGGCAGAATGTCAGATAACGGGGCTGGTGGAGATTCTGAATGCAGAAAGCAATTCAGGATGTAAATGAGGCTGGAAGAGCAAGCGGGCCACTTTGTCTGACAACTTTGTTTGCAGAACCAGAGGCCGAGACAGGAAGGCGGCCCACGCGGCTCTAAGGTAACCATGGAAACGTAGCCGTTAATGATGGTGCATCCACTCCCAGCCTCCTTTTAGCAAATGGAAGAGGTGGAGACTGGGAGTTTGAGTCTGTGTGTGTGTACTTGGTTAGCCACCATATTTAGAACCATTTCTGTTGTATTTACTAAACTAATGGAGGCCTAATGGAGACCAAAGACCAGTCCTAATGCAGTCCTAAAGGGTCAGGGGTCACGTGTGAATTAGGTTTTGGTTAAGGTTAAAGGTAGGAATAGTCTAGACTAGCACATGGATATTATAACTTGGTTTTAACAAAGTTTTGATAATAATTGAGTCATTATGTAATATATTTTATTAAATTGATAAAGGGTAGGATTAAATGAGTGTTCACTTCTTCCTACTCCCTTTCAAACATAAAAGTGGTAAACAAATTACCTTGTTCTTGGTTATTTATGCACATGTTTTCTCTGTTCTACTGATTGCTTGTTTTCTTGTTTTAAAAAAAAAACAAAAAACAGTTTGAAATAAATAAATTCAAATATAATAGTTAAGGTCAGGGAAATGTCTGGGTTAAGATTACTGAATCAAAACATTCAAATCATTTTCTAACAGAGTTCATAACAATAATATTAAAGGGAAACTATAAAAATGTTTTTTGTTACTATGTGTATACGATTTGCTATGTTGTTTTAACAGAAGAGATTAACTTACAGTGTGGTGGCAGCCTCCTCTATCCCACAGAATGGCCTTAGTGACAAAAGAGATGTACATCGGTCTCTAAAAAGGAGAAAGAAAAAGACAAATGAGAACAGAGCAACAAAGAGACAGGGATTTCAAGAGGTTGTCTTATTTTTTTGTAGTATTAATGCTTAAAGCAAACATTAAAGGTGACCTATTATTCTTCCTTGAACAGGTTAGGAGACGTTGGGTTTTACAAAACATGTTCATCACAGTTTTGGTACAAAATCCTTCTTAGATGATGAGATTTCAGCCTATTCAGTTCTGTCTATGTTGAGCTCCTTCTGGAATGAGCCGTTTTAGAATGTATTTGTCACTTTAAATTCAAATAAGCTGCTGCTGGCCCCGCCCCCAAACTCAACACATGAAAGCGTTGTAGCAGCAAGTGGTTTCTGTTTGGTGAGTCAACAACAAATCACTTGTCTTTTACAGCAGACATTGTACAAACCTGCTAGAGTTCTCCTTGGGTTGCTAGGTAATGGGCGGAACGCTGCTGCGGTTGCTAGGTAACGGGCAGAACTCTGCTGCAGTTGCTAGGTAATGGGCGGAACTCTGCTACGGTTGCTAAGCAGAGTTCCGCTGGTTTCACTGGGGTTGTGCCTGCTGATTTGTGACGTTACATTCCAAAGGTTTTTTTGAAATGGCTCATTTTCCATAAACCAAAAAACTTTAACTAATATCCAAGAGAAAACGTCTACATGTTTTTTAAGCGGTTTTAAAGGCAGTTAAGACCCAAATGGAACAACAAAAAGGTGTAAAATGTAAATTTTTAAACAACATAAATATGAGCATCTAATATCTTCTAGATATAGATTGTTCAACAGCTTGACTTTGAACAAAACCAACTTTTTTATTATTGCTGGTGTTATACCACTAAACCAACATTTTGAAATGTGTTCCTTTACATCTAATGGTTGTATTTTAAGTTATAAAATTTAAGTGGGACTACTCTCCCACTCAGTCCTTTCTAACATCTGCTGCCTGTTTTTACTCAACGTCTTCAGGACAGTACAGTGGTGATGTGACTGGTGCGACCTGTTGAGCTGGACGCAGTGCATCAACTCATCTATCAAGATGGACACATACCAAAAACTCATCCATCTCTCTTTGCAGCTCATAGAAGCTGAATCAGCTCAAGTCGATCCACTGCAGGGAGCAACAGAGCAGATCTTCCCTGAACTCACCCTTCATTCATGGGCATTAACCCCTAAACAGAGATGGTGACGGGGGGCAAGAGGAGGTCAAAAGGTGGAGGACAATAAGACTTTATTGGTGTTTACTCTGAAGTGTGGATCTCTTGTCCGCTGAGGACAGAAAACCTGCAAGTCCAACAAATGAAGACTAGAGGGCAGCATGTCTGACCATCTCTGATTGTGCAGTGGCTTTAACATATGATTAGTTAAATTATGGCACCAATGTCATAAACTATTCTGTCCTAGAAGCCGCTTTAAATTAGAGACAAAGTAATAATGACAGCAAAAAGCCGAAGTGAATTGGAGGATAAATCACAATTTCTGAAAGAGTTGAGGCTGCAAGTCAACCCACTTCTCTGAACTGGCAAGAGTAACTGTAATCTGATTATTTTTCTCGGGTAACGAATAAAATAAGGGGTTACAATTCCATAAAAATTTTATTACTGTTACTTAACTGCATGCATACAAAGATTGTAAGCACAAATAAATAGTATTTTATATGGTGGAGTAGTTAGAAATGCAGCTCAACAGAAGAAAAACTTTTTTTCTTAAAATACGCAAAACAGGTTTAAAAATATTTAACTAAATTCATCAATAAAAGATTGTTACATTTCATACATTTTTTGGTGATTCAAAAGGTATGAAGTTAAAAGAGTGAAACAAAATGACCCGGTTTCACTTGAATACATTTTATTTGATGGTTTATGAAGAATAAAAAGTTTATTGCTTATTTAGATTGTGCATTGTTTATAGTAATGAATTACTTTTAAAGATGATTAGTTATATAACTGGATTGCTGTCTTGTGGAAGTAATTAGTAACTATTTCCAGGTTGACAGATGGCCACTGCGACCAGATTGCTGTGGGATTTTTCGGAGAAAACAGACTGGGATCACCGTCTCAAATGATGCTTTTCAACTTTTCCATTTCCTTGAAAAAGCATTAGAACACTACTTTTTAAATCAAAACAAAGTTAAAGGTTTTGCCTCATCAGCTCAATCACAGCTGAATTAATTGATGGAGATGCTCTGCCTCTGATGTCCTCACTTGACCCATCATCTCCAACAGGAGACATAATCCCACAGAGTTCACCTAAAGTGATTGCGGCTCCTTCTTTCCTGCTCAATCCAGATGATGAGATAAGGGAGATTCCTGGCAGATGGGGTTTCCACCATGTATGTGTCAACAGGATGCATCCCCACTTTTCAGACTTCACCTCGATCTGGTGAACGCAGGAAGTTGCCAGTTTAAGCCGGCAGCGGAGGGGAAATATGGTCAAATATGGCCGGCGTTATCAATAATGAGTAGGTGGGAAAGAGCAAGATCAAATTACCAATTTAGAAGTAATCACCAAAGTGGTTGCTGGGTCTGTGTTATCCACTCTGCTTTGTCCTCTGTGGTGATTCCTGCTGCCATCTGTCCCTCTTTCTCAGGGGAGTCCTTCCTTTTTCTCCTGAGCCCCACACTGGATGTTTTATTAACTCCGTTTCACCTGATTACACCCTGACTGGGAGTCGGCGCACATTAATAGGCATTTAATCAATGTTTAATTAAGGTAGCAGGCATGAAACACCAAGCTGAAACACTGAGCTGAGGTCAGATGTAAGGACACACAATAAGTACATGATTCCAGGTTCAAACTATATGAGCAACCTTCTGCTTAGTGGATATATTATTGAACTGAAATCCATTTTAAATGGCAAACGCAACATTTTCATGTGTATTTCCCTAGAAACTATAAATCTTATGTGACCACAAACAGACTTTAGAAGAACATGGACGACTCACAGCAGTTCACTGATTAGGAAAATATTTATGCCACTGTTTAGAGAAGCAGCATTCAGCTTCTATGCACCACAAATCTGGAACAAATATCCAGAAAACTGCAAAACGGCCAAAACACTGAGTTCCTTTGAATCAAGGTTAAAAACCCACCTGTTTAGAGTTGCTTTTGAAGCATTATAAATTAAACATAATCAACATTTTGATGTGCAACGACGGCGCTTGATAATGTTGACTGTGTTCTATGAATTTGCTTTTTTGTGTGTGATTTTATGATGTAAAGCACTTTGAAATGCCTTGTTGTTGAAATAATCTATACAAATAAACTTTACTGATTGAACCAGCATTCAGCTTCAATGCACCACAAATCTGGAATAAACTTCTAGAAAACTGCAAAACAGCTGAAACAAGGCCTTTAAATCAAGGCTAAAAATCCAGCTGTTTAGAGTTGCTTTTGAAACATGTTTAATGAAACATTGACCAACATATTCAATGTGTATTAATGATTTGTAATGTTTGTCACTGTAAACTGTATGTTGTTACTATGGTGCCTTAATTTTTGTGTTTGTATGACATAAAGCTGCCTTGTTCCTGAAATTTGCAATGCAAATAAAGCTGATTGATTGATTTATGATTTAAGTGAATCAATTTTTGGAGTTGTTGAGCAATTGGAGTTGACATCACAATCAAGTACTTCACTGTCTTTCCATTGTCTGACTCCATCCAAAGTTTGCTGCAGCCATTGCTTAATTGCGGCTGTCTTGTTCTGGTGCAGAATTATGACACGTCTCAAGTCAATAACTGTGTTTCCATTACAAATGTGAGCATAACTTGGTCAATATTCCATTAATATAAAAAAAAAACAAAAAAAAAACAACACAATTTCATAATTGTGGCGTTTCCATTAAACAAGAAATGTAATCAATATCACATGTGAATAAGTTTGTCAATGCGATAAGTCATGTAAAAAAAATGCTGCACCATCGTCCTTCAAAAACTTCCTGTTGTCTTCTTTGTCATTTCCACCAGTAGTAACATCCGGTTGTTGATTACATGACAGGCGTGAAGGGAAAAAAGTGTTTCCATTGAGGATTTGCGGTATACATAAATTTCAAAACAGCAGGAAAACCACCTCATTCAACTAAAAAATAGGTTTTTCTTGAATTTGTTTTTTTCTAATTTGGAGTGTTTCCATAAAGCAAATTTACTTTCATATTTCCAATATGCTCAATTTTACGGTCAATGGAATTGCATCTAATGATGTAAGAGTCACATAAAATATGACCATGGCCATTCTGACTGCAGAAAACTATTGGAAGAAATGGTTTGGCTCACACGATGTGCTAAATTAAAAAGGAGCTATGCATGTGTAGCAGTATTTCTACTCTCAGGTCTTCTGGTTCTGGTCTGCTCTGCATCCCCAGAACCAGAACCAAACGAGGAGAAGCGGCATTTAGCATCTATGCACCAAAAATCTGGAACAAACTTCCAGAAAACTGTAAAACAGCTGAAACACTGACTTCCTTTAAATCTCAACTAAAAACCCACTTGTTTAGAGTTGTATTCGAAACGTAATCAATTGCAAATTTATTGACGGAATCTAACTATGTTGTGTTTTTATTGTTGATTCTATGTTGCATTGTGTTTTTGTGTTTGATTTGATGTAAAGCACTTTGAAATGCCTTGCTGCTGAAATGTGCTATACAAATAAAGTTTGATTTGATTTTTTGATTTTTGAAACTTCCAACACATATTATTTATTCTAAGTTTGAACATAACAGTCTTTTAGAAATGAATAACTAGAACTGCATGAGGTCAGGAAACAGAAATTGAGTCCAAAGAGATGACACACTCTCCACAGGATGGTGGAAACAAAGCGCAGGAACAAAGCAGCATCCCGTTTAGAATCGACTGATGGAGCTGCTGACTTATCAATGTGAACAAAAGGCCTGGGTGAACACCTCAGCATGGCCTAGTCCAGGTTACAGCCAGAGACAGAGGAGAAAAGGATAAAATTGAGAGAGAGAAAGCCTGGGGTCAGCCATAATGAGCCATGAATGTGAGCATCCCACCAATCCTGTTTAATGGGGTTCATCCCTGGAAGGTTTCCTGCCCTTCACTGCAAAAACTCAAAATCTTACAGAGTAGATTTAATTTTAATTCAAATATCCAAGTACGCTTAAAGCTGCATTAGGTAATTTATAAAGATTTTTTTTAAACATATCTGTTGTTTCTCCTCCATTAGCCCATTGAGCAGCGTGTACACTGCGTTGATTGGCAGCGTTAAGACCTGTCTCCTGGATCTGTTTGGTTGATTTTGATCAGAAGCAGTGGATTCTTGAAAATGGCGAACTTACAACTAGCACTTGAGCAAGATACAGCAGTTTGTTTTAAATAAGTAATTCCTTAACATTGATGAAAAGGTTCTAGTTCCACTTTCAGATTATTTCACTTAAAACATTTTTCCACATAAGTGAAATAATAGTAAAGCTTGTATTTTGATCAAATTGGGTAGTAAATAAGTTCAAATACTGAAAAAACACAAAATATCAAGCATTTCTGGTCAATTCTAGTGAAAATATCTTGGTACATTTAAAATGAGACAAAACTAACTTACAAGCAACATTTCAGCAAGATATTAAAGCTGGCATTAAGTCAATAACTAGTTCATATTGACAAAAATATCTTAGTACACTTAAAATAAGTTACAAGTAACGTATCAGGGAGATATAGGAGCTCATTTTAAGTGAATAATTGCTGTATATTGATGAAAAAGTGCTATTTTCACTGACAGATTATTTCACTTATAACATGGGAAAATTATCTCCCAGTGAAACTTGTAATGTTTTTCAATCAAAATTAAGGAATTATTTAATTAAAACAAGCTCATATTTCTTGCTAAACAGTTACTTCACATGAAATGAGTCAAAACTAATACATTTGAATAAGAATCTGGTTCAGATTTTGTATTTTTGCAGTGTTCCTCACACCGGCGGTTCTATGCGCACACGTTGGGGTTCGGGTCAGGGGGCTGCAGGGACTCTGTGACCCTGAAATGAGCCGGGGATCCCTGCTGATAGGACAGAGCTGCTTTTCTGCTTTAATCTGAAAGCAGGAGGATCAATATGGTGGCTATTGGTGGTGAGATTGTGTGCAGGGCAAAGCGGGTCCAGCCATTTAAGATGTCTCACAGGGGGTTGGCGCACCCTGACAAAAGCACAGTTCTGCTGCCACAATGACCCGGGAGACACTGGCACATCGGCGACTAACCTACTTAACATTCATTAGCTTCAGAGAGGGGGACAGATGCTCTGGACCGTCTCTCTCATGTTCTCATTTGACCTGTCTTTTATTCAGGATGCCGAGTTGTGGAGGAAGACCTGGGTGGGCATGGAGGGACTCACCCTGTGCAGCCCGCGGCGTCCAGAGCCAGAGCAGTCGGGTCGCCTGGCAGGTAGAGACAGAAACCTCCTCGGATGCTTGAAATCCTGATTTCTGCTCCGTCGGCGTTCAGACTGAAAATCCAGAGCTCCTCTCCTTTCAAAATAAGACATATCCAACAAGTTCTAGTCTTCACATTTTTACGCTTCTGAACACATAAATGTGTCAATCTTTTGATTATTATTCCCTTCTGGTTTAAAAGTGAAAGAGCAGAGTGAACTCTCTCTGTGGGAGGCTAAACATGCAGACCTTTTTAAATATTATTCTGTTAATAATTACCATTCAGACTCTCAAGCATGTTTCCCTGAACATTAAGTAACAAAGGTTGGGCCTCTGACAGAGATGGCAGTAACTACAGTATTTACTTTAAGGAGTATTTTTACTTTTACTTTGGTAATTTAACTATGAATTATCACTACTCTTGAGTAAAATTTCTGGATGCTTTACCCACTGTAAAGAACTAGGTTGTTTTAAGCAAAAATCAATAAGATGTTATATATCTTATATGAAAAGAAACTGCTTTTGATTTTTTGTAAGACGAGTACTAAGGCCAAGCTAAGAAAATAAAAAAGTTAAATTAAAATTTGGTCCACTTTATTAAGTAATCTTTAAATGTTAAATGACTGGTAAAAAGCAACTCAAATACTGAGTAATTAATTAAAACATCAAATACTTTTTTACTCATTTCATTTACTTGAGTAAACGTGTGTTGAAGTAGTGCTACTCTTACTCGAGTACAGATTTTGAGTACTCTACCCACCTCTGTCCTCCAACAGAAAAACTTCATCTTTGTTTTTCTGTCACATGTACAGAAGAAACGAGGGCGACAACAGAGCAGCGCTTTGAATTAAACATGGAACGGCTGTGCAGCCCAGAGTGACAGAGTCCAGAGCAGGAATCAGGAGCAGCTGGAGAGAAAGACGGCTTTTCAACCTGACTCCAGACGCAACATGGATCAGGTTCTGGGCTGACACACAGCAGCATGAATCTCCTCTCCTTAATTACATTAGAAGCGCATAGTGAGGAGCTTTGTGATAACAATGGAGCCAATCGATTCCACAAATCAGAGGCAGCCGAAGTCGGTCGGCCCTCCGAGAAGCTCTAGTTCTGCGTCTGCAATCTGAGCTCATTACGAAGAGTGAGTGTCGGGCGGGACGCAGCGCAGGAAAGTTCTTGGTTTAATATTAACAAGAAGAATGTGGAGCGGTTTCCATGGTAACCGGCAAACAGTTACACTCATGACACAAAATGTATTTCTGCTGGAAAAGAAGGGCAATCACGTACTACCACCAGATATTACCAAGTATTTTTGGTCTAGTTTCTAGTGAAAATATATTACATAAGATAAAACTAACTTACAAGTAACTTTTCAGCAAGATGTAACTATTTTTCAGTAAATAATTCTTTAATATTGATGAAAAATACATTTTTTATGTTATTTAATTTCCCTTTGAGATCAAGAAACCATTTTTTAATTGAATTTGACCTGAATAAGTGCCAATTCAAGTCAAAGTTGTTGGGGTTTTTTTGGTTCTGAAGGGTTAATATTAAGAATAAGCTTCTGAGAGATGATATTGGTTGCCATGGTAATTCCCGCCGTTTCTCATAGAAAAGTTGAAATCATTTCAAAATATGAAATAATTTTGAAAGAACAATGGAATGAGTTTTTTTTTATCCATATTTACTTAAAACAAGCTCTTATATTAAGCTGAAAAGACACTTTTGAGTTAGTTTTGTCTTATTTCAAGGGTACTAAGATAATTTACAACAGAATAGACCAAAAATATGTGGAAAGATTTGGTGTTTTTGCAGTGTTGTCACTTATCATTGTCCAATTTGACCAAGGGAAGAGGTTTATTTATGGTTTTCCAAAGCAAAAGGATCCAACACGACTTGAATAAGCTTCTTGTGAGATCAAGACCTCTCTACCATCTCCCTCCACAAAACGGATTTTGCCTGACTCTCTGTGTTGAAGCTAGTGGGGGCTCCGCAGAGCAGGTCAGCATAATCCAGATGCCAGAGGACCGGTTGCTGGGAGACTGCAATGAAAAAGTGTCCAAAAAGGACAAAAAGCTGGAAAGTCCTAATTCATCCGGCTAATAACTTCAAATTTAAACATGCATAACAGAAAATCATAATTTCAAAAACATTAATTTTAATCCAAGCTCATTTCTAAAAAATTTTTTGTCTATTTTTGAGTACAACTTCAAATCCCATCATGTTACAGTAAATAGAGTATTAGCATAACCTGTTCATTATCCACCAATATCTTCATTCAATTCAAAAATACTTCATTGATCACAAAGGGAAATTCAATGTGAAATAGATAAGGGTGAACTTTAAAGACGACCTATCCAACTCAGTTTACACTCACATGTGAAAATGGCTACAATTATACAGTCATACATCTTTAAAAAGTATTAGTAGAGCCTCCTGCACAACAAAAAATAATTCAGCAAGTGGTATCTGGATGGTAAGTCAACAAAAGAACACTTTTCCAGTAGCCAGTGTACAGCACATACAGTGATAAAATCAGTTGAACAATACTGCTGGAGCTCATCTTGGGTAGCTAGGAGACGAGTGGAGTTCTGCTGGAGTTGCTGGGTAACAGGCTGAGTTTCCCTGGGGTTGCTAGGCGAAGAGCAATGCTAATTTCTGACGTTACTTTCTGAAGATATTTGAAACCGCTCATTTTCAAGACATCAAAAAACATATGTTTATTGTCCAGATCTACTTAAAAAAGCAAAATCTATAGAAAACAGGCTTTTGCATTTACTCTGGTTATCTTTGATATGAAAATATGTTCGAACGTCTTGACAAAATTAGCTTATTTTAGTCAAAGAAACTAATCTACAAGAGTCCAAACACTTTTTCACAGAACAGTATGATAGTGACACCAAATCAAATCAAAAATAGCTCCTCTTATTGGCAGGTGATATTTACTGGAGTCATAAATACACATTTCCTCACAGCGCACAATAAGAATAATGATACAAATTTTTGGTTGTCAATGCAGAAATGTATTCCCAGACAAAAAAAATCCTTATATTCAAAAAACAAACAAGTAACAGCCTTTTAATGAGGATGGTAAGAAACACATACATCACCACACAAGAGCTAACAAAGCTTTCCACAAGACACATAAAAATACAATTACAAGAGCTATCATGCTGTTTTAAGGAAAGCTTGCCTGCCCACCACACGCTGCCCTTTGTCAGGAGCGGGACGAACAATCAAAGAGCCGTGACCTGCACCGGCTGCTGTGGGCAGCAGGCCTGACTCCAAACCCCGGTTACCATGCCATGCTGGGAGCCTGCGCTTGTCCCCTGGTTAGCGCTGCTATTTTCTCAACTCATCAATCTGTCAGCTAAGCCACTTGACGCAAACCACAATATGGCCGCCGTATTTTATTCAATCTCTTACAATATGGTCTCAGCATTTCCAGATTAGTCAGCTCTCCTGGGCAGCTCCCCTGCTGAGGAGTAGTGGCAGTGGGTGTCCTCACTGCAAAAACACAAAATCTTACAAGTATTTTGGTCTAGTTTCTAGTGAACATATATTAATACACTTGAAATCAGACAAAACTAACTCATAAGTAACTTTTCACCAAACTATAGGAGCTTGTTTAAGTCAATAAACCCTTAATCTTAATGAAAAAGTACTTGTACCATTGGCAGATTATTTCACTTGAGGAAAATGTCTGCCAATGGAACCAGTACTTTTTAATCAATATTAAGGAATTTTTTTGTTAAAATTAGCAATATCTTGCTTTCAGGTAAGCCACTACGTATTCTGACGCTTCCCTTCATTTCTTAAAAGGGACCAATGTTTCCTTGAACAGATTAGGATAGGCCTATACAAAACATATTCATAAAATTTTTTGCACAAAATTCTTCTTCTTCTGCTCAGTTCTGTCTATTTTTAACTCCTTTAAAAACTAGATGTTTTAGGGCCTATTGTCACTTGTAATCCAAATAATTTGCTACTGGCCATCCCCCACACCAACTCAACATTTACACTCACTTATGAAAATGGTTGAAAACAGATACGCCACTATACAACCTTACATCTTTGAAAAGCAGAAGTGGAACCTCCTGCACAACAAACACGAATGCAGCAGGTGGTTTCTGGATGGTAAGTCAATAACAAAATTCTTGTCTTTTCCAGCAGCCATTATACAGCAGTCAGTCAGCTGACCAAACATGCTGGACCTGCACTTAGATAAAGGTGCAGTTTCTGTTATATTGATATTTTGACTCAACATTTACGAAGTTGTTTTTAAACACACACCAAAAATCATTAATTTACTGTGTACTTAGTGCTTGGGCTGTTTTTAGAAGCAATGTCAACCAAAATGGGAGTTTATAAACATCCAAAAGGAGAATTTTGCATAATAGTTCCCCTTTAAGCAAACACCAAACAATGTTAGTTTCAAAATGTTTTAAGAAACAAAAATTAGAGAACCACCGATGAAAGCCACAGTAAAAGAAAGAATACGCCTACAGGTCATAAATTGTTCAAACTGAAATTCTCTTGCAACTTATCCTGCTTTTTAGACACTTTTCATTTAAACTAATCGGTAAAGACATTATTGTGTAAATGCTGGCCATCTGTGTAAGTTTACAGCACGAGTTTTCTGAGAACAACCTCGGTCTGGACTCGTTCAAGAGCCGACCATTCAGTTTATTTTCAAGTAAGGATGAAAGGAAGACTCCAAACTATGTATGTCGCCTATTCAGTGGTGACGCTCTTTAAATGAAAGGACAGCAGAAAGAGTTGGGGACCGGGTGGAGTGCTGCATAAATTTTACATACACAAGGCCTCAGACAAAGTGATTGTTGCTTCCCTGAAACTTTTTTTTCCTCCCCCTCCTCCAGCAAACACTTTCCCCACTGAATAGGCACCTATTAGTGACTCCATTATGGGACAGGGTCCTTGAATGGCTCCTCACTGTGCGTCTTTATCGTAGCCAGGCCCCCCTTCCCTGTCCGCCCAACCCAGCTTCCTACAGCCTGTTTTGATAGGTGATGATGGGTGAAGTCCGGGGGGAGAAGAGGTGGCCTGCCACTTTCACTCCCCGTTGTGTGCTCCAGGTGTGGTGGGTTAAGCGTAGCGCTTCACAGCTTCTATTGTGACATGCACTTTTTCCCCTTCACTACTTATTCAAGGGAAAAAAATGGCTGTTTTTTACATGCATTAGCCGATCCCCTCCTCCCAAAATGAGGGTGGAATCGCTGCACACTGCCTTGGAGAAGCGTATTGTTGCTGGATTATTCAGGAGTTAGCTGAATGAAAGAGGCAGGCAGAGAGGGGTGTCTGTACTTTATCTCCAAGGGAGACAGCGGCTAAAGACGGCGCTTCTTTAGAGGAGTGAGTTACAGTGGCGAAAGCTCAGGAACACCTGCAGGACACAAACGCCTCCATCTAAAATACAGTAAACTTGCTTCTATTCATGAGGTTGAGGGGAAAGTTTTACAAACCATCAGGCAATGGTAAAAAATATGTAAAGAGACATCAACTTTTAGAATGTTTTCTATTCACTATTCAATACTTATTACAGTCATTTAGCATAAATGCTGCCTCATACCATCCGATTTTAGATGGCGGAAAATTTTATTAACAATTTAATAGATAACGCAATTTGTAATATGTAATATTTTATATTAAGCGCACCAAATTTTATTTCATTTTATTCCCATGGTTCTTGTAGGTTTTTTGCAGCAGTGCCATCCACTCCTGGGCTTTCGTGCTCGCGCTTGCTTGAGGAACAAGTAAATAAGAAAATGAAGCGAGAGAAATAACATTTAAATCTATTATTTTAACTTATATTTTATATACATATAAAAGATTTAATAAAAGAAAACAAAAATTGTAAGATTAAAAAAAAATAACTGGGATTGGATTTTTTGCCTCACCTCCTCTCAAACTTTGAGGCTCCCACAGCGCCCCCTGGAGGCCACGGTCCCCCACTTTAACCTGCCACAACCTCGCTCAGACTGTACAAACTCTGCTGTATTCACAGAACCATCAGGTCAACAAACATCTATGAGTGTGTGTGTATGTGTGTGTGTGTGTCAACCAGGTTTTTATATCTTGGTGGGGACCTATGTCTATCTACAATGTGGAGTTGAGGGGACCACTGCTCCTTGTGGGGACATTTTTGTTCCCATGAGGGGACATGCCGTTTTTGGGTTAGGGGTTAGGTATGCAATTGATAGGGGTAGGGCTAGAGTTGGGATGTAATGGCTAGGGTTAGCAAGAGGGTAAGGGTTTAGCTGTAGAAAATAAATATCAGTCAACTTAAAGTCCCCACAAGTGATGAAAACACAACTGCATGTGTGTGTGTGTTTCAGCTTTGAAGTTATGCATGCAAACACATTTGAAGAAGGGAGACACCGAGAGTCAGTAAGACTTTATGATGAATATAGAAGCATTGTTCAGCCATGCTTACCTCCACGGGGAACCATCTGCTCCTTGTCAATGCATCACCTGCTCGTCTGAGCCGTCTCCATGGTAACAAGACTCGTGGGGGATTAGGAGAGGTTACCGCTTAGATGGCGACGGGAGGGGCCGGAGTTGTAGGTGACAGACGGCAGAGCGAATGTCACCCTCTGCTGGTGGAGAAAGGTACAGAGCAACTCAGCTAGACTGACATGGAGCCACCTGTTGAACACAACTGTTACAACCGATATAAACTCTTAATAGAACAAAAATCTATTTTGTTTGTGTCAATTATTGCTTCTGTGTAAATGATAATACTGTAAGCTTACCAATAACCTGGAAAAGTTGATACAGTCGCAACTTTTGGAGCAATATGCAGTAAGGAAAAAACTTTTAAATGAGTGTATAAAACCTTACAAATATGATTCAAAATGCTGTTTATGTTGCTTTTGAATTGTAATTTACAGTTTAACTGGGGAACATTTTTTTTTTTTTTTACTTTTTGAAAGGGATTCATCAGCAGTAACGACCATAAGAGCTTGCACATACAGCTTTGGAAAAAACGGAGACAATTTAAAATGGTCAGTTTCTTTGATTTTATGGTTGTATAGGTAAATGTTTGAGTAAAATGAAAATTGTACTTTTATTCTATGAACTACTGACAACATGTCTCCGAAATACAAAGCAAAAATGTAATATTTATTTGCAGAAAATGAGAAATGGTCAAAATAACGAAAAAGATGCAATGATTTCAGACCTCAAATAATGCAAAGAAACCAAGTTAATATTCATTTAGAAACAACAATACTAATGTTTTAACTCAAGAAGAGTTCAGAAATACACATTTAGTGGAATAACCAGGAGGTTTTCAATGGGATTCAGTGCAGTGGGCTCTTGTTTTTTCCCAAAGCTGTATATCTGCATGAGTTCTTGACTGAAATAAATTAAAATATTATTTTAAAGAATTTGTTTTCTTTCTTCATTTGCATCATAGCTCTATCTATAAATGTAGATCTGGATGAAAGCTATTGTAGTTCTAGAAATAAACATACAAAAGTGCCTGGTTTCCATATAAAAGAATTCAATTAAATTGGAAATGTAACATATTTTATGCCTTTAATTTATTAAATCTCTAACTTAGAAGTAGTTTTAATCTACTTTTGTTAATAAAATTGAGAAAAATTAACTCAAAGATGTTTGGAAACCTTTACTGTGGCATCCCAAAACAAGAGTTAGTTTTGTTGCTTTGCCACATCACATTCATAAGTCATGAGGAAATGACTTGTCACACATCACTGTGATTATCAGCTGCAGAGTAATTTTCCCTTTGTGTGTTTTCCACGGATGTTTTGTGTTACAAGCAGCATGAAAGAGGATCAGTCGCAGGCTTCTCATTATGTCTGCGTTTTCTCCACCTACAGTACATTGTGCGTTCTGTCAGAGACGGCTGTGTAAACAGAGGCCTCAGGACAGCTCCAAAAGCAAACATGAAAACACTGAAGTGAGGCCAATAAACACGCCACTCAATGACAAAACACGGCTTTTAATTGTTTGCAACTATGGAGAAGGATCTTTATACATACGCCAATGTGTCAAGCAAGAAACTATTTACACAAGCTTTTATTAAGTAGAGATGTCAATTTCTTTACATAGAAATGTGTCTTGAATTTATTCAGATTCTCATTAAATCTTGAGGCAAATACAAAAACTTTAAATGTTGTGAAGTTTTGCTGATTATGCAATTTTTGATTGGGCATCACAATTTACCTAGCAAACCCCTCAAAAAACTAGATTTTAATCATAAATGCTAACATTTACACAGTAAAACTATATTTCACTTCAAATCTGAATGATAATCAGTGGCAGTAAGGGTAGTTGCCCAGGTCGATGTTAGAAAAAAGGAGCGCACAAGAATTGTAAAACATATAACTTACCCTTTTTCTGCTGCTTCTATACAATCAGAGAGAGTTGAAGTGAAGATTAGGTTGCATGCTTTTGCAGAAGTGGACAGCATTTTATTCCACTGCTGATTCTCAAATCACTTTCTGTATTTTTATTTGTTGGGAGGCAGAAAAACAAAGGGCTTCCTCAAGGCGCCTTTTATGAAAGAAACACCACTGGTTGTTTTCACACCTGAGGTACTTAGTCCTTAAAAATAAACTATGTTTCATTCCCTTGATTTGTAACATAGAAAGTGTCGTAAAATTACACAGTCAAAAATTGACAGCAATTTTATTCAGCCTATATTATGAGGAAAAAACTCTAACCTTGGCCTCTTTAGATTAATACATGCATGTTTAAAGTGAGTGACACTTTATCTTTTTTATTTTATTTTATCTGTTGTGTTTTATCTTATTTTACCCACTGAAAAGCACTTTGGCTAAACTAAAAACATCATGAACACATCATGCAACAGTTGTGAAAACCAATAAACATTGCATTTGTCAAGTCTAATTGTTAAAATTATTAAAACATGTCAAATGTGTTTGTCAACGTTCCAGTTATTATGGTTCAAAAATAACTCTAAACAGGTGAGTTTTTAGCCTTGATTTGAAGGATGTTAGGGTGTTTTGCAGTTTTCTAGCAATTTGTTCCAGATTTGTGGTGCATAGAAGCTGAATGCTGCTTCTCGTTTGGTTCTGGTGGGCACTCCTGGTCTTTGAGGGCCGGTGTCCTGCAACTTTTAGATGTATCTTTACTTCAACACACTTGAGTCAAATAATGAGGTCATTAGCAGGACTCTGGAGAACCTGACTGCACTTGGGAGGTGATTCAGCTGTTGGATTCAGGTGTGTTGGACCAGGGAGACATCTAAGAGTTGCAGGACACTGGAGGACCAGGAGTGCCCACCTCTGGGTTATGGGGATGCAGAGCAGACCAGAACCAGAAGACCTGAGAGGTTGGGAAGGTTGCGATGACAACAGCAGATCGTGGTGCTAAGACATTCAGTGATTTATAAACTAAGAACAGAATTTTAAAGTCTACTCTTTGAGCTACAGGGAGCCAGTGTAGAAATGTTAAAACTGGAGTGGTGTGCTCTAACTTCCTGGTTTTAGTCAGAACACCAGCAGCAGCAACGTTCAGATTTTTCAGGCCGATCTGTGAAAACACTGTTGCAGTAATCAATGCAATTAAAGATAAAGGCATGGATGATTTTCTCTAGATCTTCCTTTAATCCTGGAAATGCTGTTTAGGTGATAGAAGGCTGACTTTGTAACTATCTTTATGTGGTTCTGAACGTTCAGCACAGAGTCCATCACTAACCCAGGTTTCAGGCCTGATCGCCAGTTTCTAGCTATAATAACTGAAGCTGTTTGCTGAATCTTTAGGTCAGAAGGACTATACAATTAAATTATTGTTATTATTAAGCGGTCTTCAGGTATTCAAAGTTATATTTTTATGTTATTAATTAATTTCTAATATATACATTTTAATTTTTATTATTAAGCAACTAAATATTTAGTAGTACTGTAGTAACACTGTGACTATATCTCCATTGTTTTGTTCCTACGACAGGCTAGACCTAAATTACTTTACACTGTGTAACTTTACAAATGTCAAGCAGCAGTAATGAACCTACAGTTTGTTGCTAAAGCTAGCATGTCGTTCCCTGCAGATGGACTGCCAATGAGTCATCAGTCACACTTGAACGCTCACCTGGAGCCGCCCTCCACAAGCACAGCTCCCCGAAAAGTCTGAGTGACAGGTGAAAGTGAGCGCAGCTGAAGGAAGGAAACACCTTTTGTGTTTGGTCGCAGGGCAGGACGGAGGCGATGACCCCAGCCTATGGCTCACACCCGCCACCTGATGAGCTCATCGGCCCGGGGCAAAGAAGCAGCACGTCCTGCAAAGACCACAAACATGCAGCAGCTTCTCCTTCAGTGACATGCTCACCTAAACAACCTCAATCTGATCTAGATCTCGACATTTGTAGGAAATAGAATAAGCTGCAGGCCACCTGCAGGCAACAATATCCTTCGGTACTGTGCAGCTGTCTAGCTAAATAAAGCCTTTAAAGTTAAAAAATCAATAGCTTTTTTCTCCTTTGTTCTGTTTCGCTATCGATTTTAATTTTGAATGCACATCAGGATGTCGATAACCAGAGGGAGCTGAGTTGTTTAGGGGTTTTTGAGCCATTAACTGGACCATGAAAGTCATAACTGTCCCCCGATTTTGTCACTTATATAACAAAAGGAACATAAAAGGACTTTTTCCCCATGTTGGACACTGGTACTCCTGACATAATCTATAAAAACAATTACAAAGCAATTGGTGTAACTCTTCCAGAAAGGTAAGAAAAGGTCTGAAGTAAGTTAATAAATATTATTGAGGAATTGTTTTTATGCTGGTTTATGGGAAGAGTAGATCACAAATCACTTCATCCACCCTACTTAACGTAGATGGACCAATAAATTATAAATTTAATCTTTTGGAATAGGTGATTTTTCACCATAAAAGCCCAGCACACCTCAACCAGATCTTAATTAATCCGCACTTTTAATTCAAGCGCAGCCTTAAAGGTGATTTGTTATGCTTCCTTGAACAGGTTAGGGTCTGTAGGGTGTACAAAACATATTCATTAAATTTTTTGTAATGAGATTTTAGTCTGGTGAGTTCTGGCTATTTAGAGGGCTCTGTCATTTTAAATCCAAATAAGCTGCTGTTGGCCACTCCCCCTAACACAACATTTACACTCAGATGTGAAAACAGCTGCAAACAGATGCGCAATTACACAACCGTATATCTTTGAAAAGCATTAGTACAGCCCCCTAGACAACCAACAAGAATATGGCAAAACAAACACTTGTCTTTTCCAGAACAGGTAAAACCAGTTGGCCAAATGTGCTGGAGTTCCATTTGGGTTGCTAGGCGACCAGCAGAGTTCCGCTGGGATTCACTGGGGTTACTAGGTGAAACACCAAAACACATTAACTTATTGTCAAAAAACGTCTTGGTGGGATTTTTAAGCGCTTGGGTTGTTTTTAGAAACAGTAGAAACACAAATGGACATATAAAAATTTGAATTTTGGAATTAAATGTAACACTTTCTTGAAAATATACTGATCAGGATTTAAATATTGAACCTCAAAAACAGACTTTAAGGAAAGTGTAAGAATGGATCCAACTTTTAGATGATGGTTCATCTGTAAATACTCTTTTCTCTACTTTTCCAACTCTGTTCCCCATTTGTTCTAGCAGCCATACAATTCAATATCCAGTCTTCTCCTCCATGGAAAACAAGTTAATCCTGGGAGAGTTTCTGTCAGGCCCACGTGTGGCCTGGGACACGTCCGGAGAGAAGAAGAAGAAGGGCCGACTTTCCTGGGAGTAAGAATTTAATTATTCAGCTGGAAGAGCGTGTCTGTTGTCAGCGGCAGGCGCACGGCTGCCCGTTCCCAGCATGCAACAAGGGGGTTAAGAGCCACAGAAAGGCCTCCATTATCCTGAGTGAGAACGTCCCATGTGGCTGGCATCACGGCTCCAGCTCTCATTCACTCCGCCTCACAACGGCACTGCCCAAAGTCCCAAACTTTCACTTTGTGCCCCCTTTTCTTCTTCCTCTCAGAAAGGCGCCTTCACAATGCTGAAGAGGATTCTTCGGCACCCCCCATGGACAGCGCACATGTGGACAACATTCACAGGATGTCCATCATCTTGTCCATTAATCAACGACATCTCATGAAAGCACAATTAGGAGCCTCACAAGTGTATAAGTGATTATCATCTCTAAGCACCCCTGCTACTCCTTCTGCACAGCAACGCTCTGTGTGCAGAGTCGGTTTCAAACAAATCCACTTTTTTTACAAATGAAAACAAAAATAGCTGGAGTTGCATAATTATGACAAAATAAGTGATTTGGAGGCCAGATTCACACCTGGCAAATCATTATTACCGGAACAGAACCGCAGTCTGTTAGTTGTCTCAGAATCACTTCTGCTGATAAACAAGTAATTGTGTCCATCATCAGTAATGATGGAGAATGACTCAGAGGGGAGCACTCAATCCACTGTACAAGCTGACCTTACAGGGGTCATGTGACATCACATCTCTGATTACTGACCACTAGGTCCCAAATTCTGAGGCTCACTGTGAGGGCAACACTGACGGCAAGCGGTTCTCTCCATTGAAAATCAAAAATATTTGAATTATATGCAGCTTGGAAAGCTGAAATATTGAGGTGTAATGCTAATGGTTGTTGTTTCATTATCCTTGGAGCTGATTGGGGAAGACCATGGATGTCTCCACTGTACATGTTGTGAATTTCCCATTTGAGGACAAAAGAAATATAATCATTAATTAAGGTATACTTGGTATTTGAGCTACTAAATTAGTTCCAACACCAAATATACTGTAATAATTTTATATAAACCTAATCAATACCACTATATAAGATGATAAAAACTTACAGAAATGTCTGTCTTAGGTGAATGGTTCCAGAAATTAGGAGTGATCTAAAATGTGCTTTACTGCAAATAAAACAAATGAGCAATGGTGAGTCAATTAGCAGAAACATGACCTGAGCAATAGCTTATATATTTTACTGTCTTTTTTAAATGAAATGAAACCAAACAAATAAAGGTTTCCAGTATTACAAACTATATATATATATATATATATATATATATATATCTTATAAAAAGTAAAGAAATATTACATACATATTGGTTTACCTTGTTACCATTTGTCTCAAACATAATCTATGTATATGGCTAACATTGTAATTTTTTAGAACGTCTTGAAACTTCACTTAAGGTGCATTTAGACAGACATCAAAAAACTGAATTTTAAGCCATTTTTCAACAGAAACAAGTTCAGTTAATATCCAATTGCATAAGTAACATAAATCTCACTCATTCCAATATAATCCAATGACACTCAACCCATTTCCATCCAAATAACTGTTCAACAACAAAGGAGAGCGGATTATTTAATGTCATGTTCGTTTACATTAAGCTGTTAGCATGCATGTGGCGACAGTAGAGAGGAACAATCAAAGGCAAGAGTAGTTTGGCATTTTTAATGAACAGCAAAAACATTTGAGATAATGCTGGGAGGAAGCTGGTGTTTGCTGATTATCTAACCAACATCGCCCTCTTGTGGAGTCAGCTGGTCCCTGCGTTCAATTTGGTTTTGAATCTTTTATTTAGTAAAATTCTTAAACAGAGTAAACAGAATTTTCTCTGATGGCAAAGTGTAATTTCTTCCAAGCTGGGTTCTTTTAAACTTTTCAAAAAATTTTGATAAACAGATTAAAATTTTCCCTGGATATTTTCTGTGTATCCAACACTTTTACTGGACTATGACTGCACATTGGACCTGGAAGACCTGATCTTCTGCAGAAAATACTGAATTTTAAAAGCAGCTTTCACACTTCAAACTGTTTGAGTGTGTGATACAAAGAAAAACCTCTTTAAGAAAAGTTTCCTATGAAAAACTGACTGTTTAAAAACCAGATGCATCCTGGGGACCAGCAAAAGTACAGCTTTGTTTTCTTCCTGTAGACCCTGAAAATGTGAACATGAGTCTTTGTCTCTCTGCGCTAACTTTCACATGTCACATGTTAATCGGTGTGGTGCTAAAGCGACAAAGAATAATAGAAAATATTAATAGAAAGCTTGACAAGCTGATGCAGAGTGCTGGAACCTCTCAAGATAATAGTGCAAAGAATTTTTCTTAAAATGAAGAGTATTAAAATGATCTGACTTGAGTCAGAAGCCAATTAAGAACCGCTGTAATACTGACCACTACAGGAGATCTTTCCTACACACAACCATCAACATCCACAATATATCTTTCAAGAAATCCAGATGGGCTACAACATTTAATTTCCCTTTTTGACCCAATAAGGTGCTTCTGGAATTGAATAATAATGTAATTTTCATTAACTTCTTTTAAAACAATTATTTTCAGAAATTGCTATATTTCTGAAATGGTACAACTATAGTAAAATGGCTGTTATAGATTATAATGTGACACAGAAGTGGATCAGATTAATTGAACACTGAGAAAAAGACCAACGTTTTCTTAAAATACGATCAAATTCAATTTCCCTTATGTTGGGGGTGTCACTACAGATTTTCCACACAATTACATTTTATGAGTTTAATCCTTTTTAATTTACCTTATAGCAAAAATGCAAAATATCACATTAATAACAGATATTCCAGTCAAAAACAGGATGATAGATGTACATTTACATAGGGAAGGCTAGCATTATACCATTTTCAGGTTGTAGACAAAACTAAAGCTTGAATCATATTTTAAAAATAACATTTTACAACAACTGTTTGGAATAAAAAAAAATTTAAAAAAAACCCATCAAACACCATTATTGTTGTGTTTTGTTGTGCAGAAAGCAGCGGTTAGCATGAACAAAGTTAGCAGCTAGCGCTAACTAACCACAATAACTCATTGTTTCAGAAAACCCCTGGTTTTCGCCTCATACGCCGCAAACGCAGCAGAAAATGTGTATTTCACAGACTTTCCATGTTAACAAGATCGTGATTTTTTTTTACATGCTCATGAATCAAGACTTTGTTCTCTGACAGGATGTGGTTCCTAAGACGTAGAAGATGAATGTTCAGACACGTGAAGAGTTAGTCTTTGGTATTGTTTTTCTCTAAACAGAAAATAAACCATAACAGAAATCGCTATTTTTTTATTATCTGTTTAAATAGTTCTAGAGTGGACAAGAAATAATTTATTATTGACAAAATAAACGTATTAATTGTCTTTTTTTATGTATTTTAAGAATAACATTTTCTGCATGGAAGTATACACACGGTGCAGTTATCAAAATAATAAAAAACTTACAAAATGTTAATGTGTATTTGTGCATTTAAAAGATATAAAATGCAGAAACGTTCTTTAAAATGAGTAAACTTTTGCAAATAAGGCACATACAACCATGTCAACACAATCTGTGTAAAACAATAAAAATAAAAAAATTACTGAAATATTTTTCACTTGATGAATTAATTCACCAGAATAAATGAAAATTTTAATAATATTCTAATGTATTGAATGGGTATATTATTATTTAATTACCTAATTATTGATCACTTTTGAACTCTGCCAATATTTGTTTTTCCAGCTGGTTAGTTAAACATTTTCTAGGCCGTTGAATTCATCACAGTGATTTATGTTTATGCCTTTTATGTTTGTTACAGTTTAATTTTTGTCTATATACAGACAAGACTGTTGGACCTAAAAACAAAAGTCACACTCTTTAGATCGGTGGTCCACACTGGCCCCGGACCGGTACCGGTACCGGTACCGGTACCGGTACGTGGACTAATTGGTACAAGAAATAATAAAATATTTCCATTTTATGTTTTATTTGAGTCTGGAGGATCTTTTATTTTGAAAATCCTTTAACCGGATTCTCTCGGTTACGTCTTGCGCGCCAACATTGAGCCACAAGCAGCAAAATGAGTAGGAAACAGATCAGATGTCTTTGGAAAGTTTATTTGCGAATTGAAGAGACAGAAGAATGGATTTATCCTGGTAGGTGATTCTGGCTCCTTAATGAGGCAATGAAGCCTTCAAACTGCTTCACCACGTAGAGACCAAGCACCCTGTGCATAAGCAACACTTCAGGTGTCATTGTCTCTCATCACATCACTCATAAAAGTCCAACAGGTTCGGTCGGTTCGTGTGTCCAACAACACGGCAGGAGCAACACGCCACACATGAACCGATTCCAGAAGAAAATCCAGCAAAATCCCCAACATACCATACATGAATTTAGAATAATCAAACACGGATGACGATGTAGAAGCAGCAGTGATAGTTTGTGGGCTCATTTCAAGAGATAAAAGACGTAGCAAAAAGAAAAGGCGTTGGATAGAAGATGGCGGGAGCAGCCGCTCTATTTGCTGCACTGTGATTTGGAGGCCAGTTAAGTTTGTTTGTAGTTAACATTTTTAACTAAATAAAGATCCATGTTTATTAAGTTTCTACAGTTTCTACATATCACCTCCGATGTCCACCGGACTCTCAGTTGCCATGTCAACTGTCTGGGATTCCCCTCCGTTCTTACGTCACCGCGCTTTCTGATTGGCTACCTGTCACATTCAACAGGCTGCTTAACGCTCCCAGTCAGGGAAAAATTTTTTAATTGTGCCACATTAACTAGGTTTTAGCTGACACACCAACATGCAGAAACCTTATCTGACGATTCACCCCCCTTTTGTCGGGGACATTGTCACCGATGTAAAATTTTTGTTCAATATTGGGACCGATACAGATTTAGATATCGGATCGGTGCATCTCTAGTCCAGAGCAGAGGAGGACACTAGTTGGTTTTTAGACCTTTGTTGAGGTAGATAAGATTCGGCTTCAGACGATCACCAATCTCCCAAAATTAAGGAATTCTGCGCTGATAAATTGGTGTAAAGCTATGTGTAAATACTGAATTTACACACCATGTGTTGGACCGTATCAGCTGCAGATATTTCTAACTGTTTTCAGGTCAACCAGGTTGCAGGAGACCAAACTGTTTTTGCAAGCAGGCTTTCATGAGTGTCGCCTCGGGGGCCAGCGGCGGCCAACAGGATCCAGATGTGATCACAACAGTTCTGTTTCATAACCGTCCTGTGACATACCAATACACACGCACGCACACACAGGGGGTGTGGCATCACGTGGCCACGTAAAGTTAAAACCCGACGCACAGGAGAGGCTCAGAGACGGAGAAACCAGCATCAGATCATCATAACCTGCGGAGACGATGGACGCCGCTTACAAGAGAGTGAACGGAGACTACAGCCCGGAGGAAGAGACAGGAGAGCCGGGCACTGGGGTAAAAATATAAAATATCACTTTTCTCTTACTCTAAACAAACTAATCCACATATTTCATACATGTTTGTTTGATTTTTAAAGGATTTTACAGCCAAATTTTGCTCCTTATCGATGGAAAATTCTGGTCAGAGCAAAAAACAACAGCAAGTTCTGCCTTTATGAGCCGTGAATAGAAAGTAAAACAGCTGATGTGAGTGAAAAACAAACAAAGCCTTTTCTAATGCATAGATCCACTGTCAGGAACTTTCAGCAGCTGAAATTTTGCTCAATAAAAATGCAACTTTTTAGCAAACTTTCAATTCCAATAGCAAGAGCTGCTTTGGCAATAATGTGCAATTTTCAGCTTTTAAAAATGCAAAAGAAATTCCAGATTTTTCTCAGTTCTGCTCTGCAGAAGGAAAAGTTTTGTGCATTTCCCGGGACCAGTTGGGTACATTTGGTCATGGAAGCGCAGGAATGCCGGGTTCAGACTCCAGAGGTCAAAGGGTGCAAAGTCTGCTTCAGGGTCGTCTCCTGAATGTCACGGCTCAGAATGAGATCTCACGCTTGACCCGTCAGCAGACAAAAACAGAAATTGAGCTATGAGTTCCAGTAAATATGAATATTTTATTACTTTTTCCAGAAAAGAAGGAACTCGTATCTGGAGGAAGACACCAGCAGGAAGTCGGAGGTGATCACCTGCATCTTTTCCCTGAAGGAGGAGGTTGGAGCTCTGGCTAAGGCCCTGCGGCTCTTTGAGGTAAAAAATTAACTTAACATTTGTCCTAATGTATATCTGACTTAGAATACATGAGAATTAGCTTTATTTGCTTTAAGGGGTAGTTCAAAAATTTACTTTCTGCTCCAGGGAACAAAATATTTTTAAACACCACTGGCTTTTTCATGATGCAATCTTGATGACGCATCGTAGCTTTGTCAAGTTACAGATTAACATGAAACAAAACACACGCATGTAGAAACAGGGTTTCAGCGTCTAAAACTTAAATTTAGAAAGTTTTCTTTTATTTTAGCACAGTTTGGATAAAAATATAAAGTTTTTTTTTGTTTGTTTGTTTTTGTATCAAATTTTAAGAAATTTAAAGATCCAGTTTGATTTCGTTTGGAAATCAGTCGTGTGTAAACAGCAAGAAGCTCTTTGATCTGCTGACGTTTCGCCTGCAGGTTATCTCTTTTTTATTAAAGCGGACATGGGAGGAAACTTTCCCCTCTCTCTGGTGTTCAGCCAGAAACTTTAGGAGTTAAAATAATCTAAAACACTTGTGATTTTCTAACACAAACACACACTGTCCGTGAGTTAGAAAACAAGCCTTTCCATTCTAATTTAACTGCTGTTAGACTTTTAAAGAAAGTCTACCAGCAGTTGACTTTCTTTAAAAATGCAATTCTATCATGAATTACATCTTTCAGACTTTACAGCTGAGATCAGATTTCATTGAACTCAAGTTTTAAATATCTAGTCGTCAATTTGTTCCAGAACTGAAAAAAAATATGAACCAGTCCCCCAGCATGATGCTGCCATCGCCATACTCTACAGTTCCATCTTGGCTTTAAATAATAAACTGCTACAGTTTAATTCAAATGTGTTTTGTATATTTTCAAAACCACAAAAACAAATTTTAAGCATTTATCAAGAATAAATATGGCTGACAACCAGTGCAAAACAGCCCCAAAGCATGATGCTGCCACCACCATGCTCAACTGTAGCTTCAATGTTCTTATGTTTGAAAGCCTCAGCTTAGCTAAACAGCTCAATTTATGCCTGATTATAACATTAAACTTTTTCCTAGAAAGTTGGACGAAGCTCCAAAGTCAACTATGATTAAAATCCAAGTGCATGATGGGAAATAAATCAGCTTCAAATAACTCCACAAATTCTGTGACAGAGATGTCAGAAAGTTGTTCACAGAAACAAAACGTGTGGCTGACATTCAACCAAATCTTAGCAAGCTTGTGTAAGTGTTTACATTTAAAATGAGACATTTCCGTTCTATCTACAAATCTCTGAAATTAAATTTAGCAGTGGTTTTAGGATTGCCAAAATTAAAAAGAGATTAATTTGCATTATCTTCAAAATCACTTTTTTTTGTATTTCTTTAAACAATTTTAGGTCATTGCTTTGCTAGTGTCTTATCAGTTGACTCAAAACATTTTGGTTAAATTAAATGGAGGCAAATTTTCAAATTTCATAAGAATCTGTTTAAATAATTATCCACAAGTATCTGAATGTTCATTTAACTCTTCTCAAGGATAGAAAAGCATTTCTAACAGGCTTGCAACAAATTGGCAAAGATAGCAAAAATATTAAGAATATGGAATAGATACACAAATTGCTTGCCATACTGGTGCAGTTATACCAGCACTGGGCTTGCCATAAGATACCACTCTCATTTGCTGCTGTACTACTCTAGAGATTAAACTAATGCACCCTTGCATTAACGTGGTGTGGAGAGCTTTAGATAGTCGCTAGAACAGAAGAGGTTTAGGGACACTGAAAGATAAAAGTTTTTTTTCTCAATTCTGACTTTTGATCCAAGAAATTTTAAGTTTTTTGTACTATTTAGAGTCAAAATTCTGAGATTAAACTCCGGTTTTCTTCTTCTAGATGAGAGATATTTAATCATTTTAAACAATAATTGTTAGCTTAACCTCACAGGATGCAACAAGATACAGATTAATCTCCTGGCTTATGTAATTAATCAACTGACTTGTTTTGCTTTCCACCTTGTTTTCGTTCTAGAGAAGTTTCTATAATAATATATTCTGGGATAAACTAAATATTTGCAGTGAAAACGATCGATTGATTATTGAATACGTGACAGTATGAATGCCTGAGTAAACAATGATTGGCAGAAAAGCAGCATACCCTTTAAGTCCATGTTTTTCTTTTTGTGAACACAAAAAAATAAATTCTAAAATACTAATAAATAATGTTTTGGTTTGAGTGGAATTTGTGAGGTTTTGGCTCTAATCAATGCCAAGTCTGAGTAAAAGTGTTGCCGTCAACAAGCAGCTGTAAAGTTTTTGGTGAACCTATGAGCTGCCGCTATGCTGATCCTCCCCCTGCTCCACCCCCACCACAAACCATGAACACAGAACCGACTCCCTGCTGTTTAGATACGAACTGATTCCACTACAACATTAACGCCAACGCTCTGATGAAGACAGCTTGAAGAGGAAACATGTTTCATGTGTCTTATCTTCACTCAAAACCTGACAAATTACAACTTCCTGACTGTTAATCGGCCAGGAACTCCAGCCACTTGACTGCGTGGTTCACATGTGACGCCGAGTCATGCCAAAGGTCGACCTTGAACCTTTCAGGCTGATGCAACATTATTGTTGTCGTCAGCAGGACTCATGAAGGAGCGACTCTTTGTAAAGAGAAATCAGAAAAAGTAACAGCAGCATCCTGATGATTTAACACTCTGTTATTTTTCACTCAAAAATATCAGATGCAGTTCAGTTTTTAGCTTTCATATAAAGATAGAAAAGGTAAGGACGCACAGTGGGATATTCAAACAGAATGAAGTGGGATAAGATGAGATTTTATTTTTAATTTAATTAATTTACAGATTAAAGTTAACATTTCACATGTTGACATAAACACAAGTTTTGAATAAAAATGAGTAGTTTTCTTATACAGTCTACCTCTTCTCTCAAAAATTTATTTTGACTTATATTTTTCCAGTTTTGTAAGACAATACTTTCCAAGGGGTTATCCTTGAAAAAAAGAAATAAATGAAATTTAAGCAACTAAGATGGACAAATACATCTTAAACACAAAACAGGCAATGTGTATAGATATTCAAATTCAAAATTTATTTATCCCTAAGGGAAATTAAATAAATGAAAATATATGTTTAAATATACCTTAAATATTGAAATATATAATAAAAAACATGTAAATAGCACTTCACTGAATCAATATACCTGGACTGAATATTATATTTTATTGTTTTATAAAGTAGAAACTGATCTCTTCCCTCTTGTTTCTTTAAAAGTTCTAACTTGGGTTTTTTACAAAAGTCCCTGCTCATCTCATATTATGAATGCTGTCTCTTTTAATAAATCCTTTTTGTACATGTAAATATAATTAAATCTTCAAATTTCATTAAATTTAAACTGAAGTACAACCGACTTGTTAGATAATTCTTACTGCTCTTTTTTGCAAAGTAAAATATAATAATCATATCAACTTTAATCTATTTTTTAAGAATGCTGGAGGAACAGAAATGCATGGCCCCACACTTAAAAGTGGAATAGGAACCAGATGGGGGTAAATTAGGGTCCCTCTCACTCACGCCTCTTCTTTTAAGCCTATAGTAGAAAGAGAACAACATACTCCCTCTTCCTCCCCCAAATGTTGCGTAAACAAGAAAGCACACACAAACAAAGACTTAGCACACGTGCTAGGTGTCTTCCATGTTGGCCGTTGAAGAAAACACTTAGAAATGCCAACAAGAAGCGTCTGGAAAGCTTGTGGTTTTGGAGTGTTGTTAAAGAAAGCAGAAATGCCTTCATGAAGTGGATTTGTGAATGCACTCTTTATGCAAGTCTAGTTTGGCTGAGTTAGTTTGCAGACAGAGTTCAAGGCTGGTGACAGCAGGTCATGGACTCGATGCGTGCTGATAAACCCACGACTTTAGTTATCACACAACACCCTCTAGTGGTGACAGAAAGGAAGTGCTCTTAAACAGATAAAGGGTTACTTACCTTTTCATTTGTGTAGGATAATGGCATCAATCTGACACACATCGAGTCCCGTCCTTCACGGATGAACAAAGAAGAGTACGAGTTCTTCATCAGTGTGGAGCCCAGCTGCTCTCAGGCCCTGGATGAGGTTATCGACAGCCTACGCACGCAGATCAGCGGCCATGTGCACGAGCTGTCACGCAACAAGCAAAAGGACACAGGTTAGCATGAAAACACAACATGACAGTTAACTAACTGAGGACTAAGTGCTAACCTTTTCATTTTAATTGTGCAATTTTTCAAATGTAACCTCTAATGTTTAAATAATCAATATGTTTACCAGTTAAACAAATACAAGGACAATGCAGTAGTAGGACTGAGAAAAACAAACTTGCAGCTTTTGGTGAAAAGTTAAAAAGAAAACTTACTTAAAATGTGTTTACCTTGTTAATAATGACTTTATGAAGCCTGAGAATAAAGACTAGATTTGCTTTGTAACAATGTATATATTTAACAAAAACCTTTATTAGACCTTTGAGGGGGTAAGGTGTTAATTGATGTGAATACGTGACATTTTGCTGAACATGTTCGGCATTTTTTTTATTTATACATTTAAATATACATTCTCAGTTGTAAAACTTTTTACGCTATATGTCTAGTTATTATACATCTATTTATTAGTTGCTTAGGATAATTTTTAGTTAGACTGTGACTTTTATTGTTACTCAATGTTAGTAACGCCCTGTTTTGTATCACTGCGGGATAGTGAGAAACGTCATTTCGATTCCCTTGTATGTCTGGACATGTAAGAGGAATTGACAATAAAGCTGATTGATTGATTGATTGATTGAATTTGTGAATAATTTCATATGAAAAATGAATACACAATAAAACAAAAAAAAAACAAGGAAATATTTTCCCACCCCTAATATGCAATAAGCGTAGCGCTCTCACCCTAAACTCCAGTCCTCCAGAGCCAGGTGAACACGGCGCCGTGAAACTTTTAGGTGTCTCTACTGCAGCACACCTGGCTCCAGTATTAGCTAATTAGTACAGCTCTGTAACGCGGCTTCACTGCATGCTAGTGGGGCAGCTAACTTAGCTCAGCAACAGACAGCTGTTTCTAAACAAAAACATATTCCGGAACAGTATTCAACTTAACACGAATTCTTTAATTAATTACATTATGTTACTGACTTTTGTGTAGCTCAAAAGCTGATAAAACACTGAAATTAAATCAACATATTTAAAGACGTTACGTATGCTAACAGCTAACAGTTAGCTAGCCGTTAGAACACGAAGAAGGAAGGAGTGAACAATCATGCGAATGTTGCTACTTTGCTATGCATTCAAACCACTTCCGCAAAGCTATACTTTAAAAATATTTAGTGAAAGTTGTGAAGCATATTTTGGCCAGGTGTTAAGGTTTCAACTTATTCTTCGGAAACGCTCCAGAAAACCCTGTGCGGCTACTTTTTTGTTTTATTTTATTTTTTTTAAAGAAAGTAAACTACATTTCTTTTGGTCTAAATCACATGTGTCAAACTCAAGGCCCGTGGGCCAAATCCGGGCCACCATAGTTTTTTTTATGTGGCCCTTTAGATTATAAACACTAAGTGAGCCTAAATATGTTATCAATCAAATCAATGCAGTTTTTATCTGTTTATTGACAAATTTGATCAATCAGTCCCTCCAGTGTCTTCAGAATTACCATGAAAATTCACACAAAATCAACAAATCCCCACACTTCTTTGTGCTAACACATAATTGTATTATAATTTACTTGTACTAAACAACTGCCTCAGCCTTAATTGATGTCAGATTACAGTCCATAATCTATACAGCGAGTAATAAATAGTTACATTTACCGTCATAAATAAGCACAAATATTGCAAATATTTCCAAATTAATACCAGAAACACAAAATCATGGGGGGCGACTGAAAATATGTTAAGTAATATTATTTAATTTAAAGAATTGATTGATATAACAGTTTGTGAACAGGTTTCATCAATGCATTCAGGCTCAAAACGAAAATGAGTTTGACACCCCTGGTCTAGATAATGAAAAGAAAAGTTGAGTCTTATCCTGACCATGAATGTTTGGGTGAAATTTAAATACTGACATCTTCAAAGCCATGGTTGAAATAAATTTTATGAAGCTGCCATTATTACCACTGAAGTGTCTCTCTTTTTTTTTTTTTTTTTTACCAAAGACAGACATGGTAGTAGACAGTGAGCGTCGCCAGTAGGACTCATGTCCCCTCTCCTCCACCCAGACCTCTTTATTAGTTGTTTCCAGAAACACATTAGTTTAGCTACTGAGGACCAACAGGCATGGCGCAGACAGAGGACCTCTATGTTTCTCACAGGGAGACAGAATATGCAGAGGTCATGGCAGACTGAGTCAGACAGGGCCACCAAGGATCAATGTAGACACCAAGGTCAACTGGTCAGGGTCAAGTTGGATGCAGGGAATTTACAGCCTGTTTTGGAGACAGGCTGTTTATAGGCGAGCCTGATCTGGGGTCTGTTGTCCCTATGGGGCCCGAGGCTAGAACACACTACTAAAATGTAGATTGATCACTGGACCATTGTGTTTTCTGTGCACCGTAAATCTGAATGAACGAGCAGCGTTATGTACTTAAATACTGCATTAAAGACCAAGCACAAGAAATAATAATCAATTTGTACCACTGAAGAGGTAGAAAATAGGAGCTTTTCACAGATAACTTTGCATATTTTATTAATTTAAAGCAGGGGTCTCAAACTCAATTTCCCTGGGGGCCGATGGAGGTAGAGTCTGGGTGAGGCTGGGCCGCATCGGGTTTTCCACAAGAAAAGCTCTTACAAAAACATTCCAATGTTATCAAATGACTTTATTTTTATTTTTTAAACACAAAATAAGATGAAAAAATAAATAAATTAACAATTCATAAGAAAAAAAATAATCAGTAATAAATAAATAAAATATAATAATAACACAGCAGCTATAGAAGACTAGATAAATGTAATTATAATATTTCAGATTCAAATGGCTGTATTAACAGTTCTTTAACCTTTAACTTTCTGAACGCATACATTATACTGTTTTATAACAGTTTAAAAGCTGAAAAATGGGCTACTTTTTTTTTTTTTTTTAAAGAATCTAAGATGCTAAGGTAAGTCTGGACCTGTACAAGTATGTGCTCCCAAAAGACACATGGTCCGCTTGAACATTTGGCTCTTTATTGACAAATTTGATCAATCAATCAATCAATCAATCAACTTGGCTTTGAGTTCAGAGAGGCACTGCAGGTCAATGAGCTCCATTTGAAGCACTGTGATTGGTAAGTTAGTTCAGCTCCGCACACAACACTGAAAAGTGCCAATCATATCAAACAGGGCAGTGTTGGTATAGTTACTTTGAAAAAGTAACTTTAATCGGACTACTGATTACTCCTTGAAAAGTAACTTAGTTAGATTACTGACTAGTTACACTAAAAGTAATTTTTAGTTACTTTCAGCAGGTGCTAACAACAACGCTCCGCCTCCTGTGAAAATCACATTGAGCTTTGCCAATACTTTTTGTAAGCTATTTTATAATGGTAACATCAACAATGTGTCTCCACTGATAAGGTTGAACTGAAGAGGAGATTGTAGAAAAAAACGTGAGTAGTTTATGTGGTCCACTGTTGTCTGGAAAACTCTAAGAAGGATTTTAAAGCCCCCCTCCTCCCCCAGCCTCCAGGTTCTGCGTTACGGCCCTGCGTTTGGTGTCACTACAGAGCTCCTCCTGCAGCTCACAGCTCAGATGGCTGACACTTATCTTAGTATTAATAATTGAATTAAGTTTCCATTATAATTATTGGAAACTACGGCGTTCATTCGTGGCTGTTTTCACGTTATATTAAGCTGTTCATATTGGTTTCGATATTTGCAGTTTTCTGGGCGCAACTTCGAAGCTCGGCGTCATTGAGAGGTAATAATAAAGTTGACATTAACAACAGCGGACGGATCATCCTAAATGATGGACATGACTGAGTGAAAACTACCTTAATGACACAACCAAATTCTGGGATTTATTATGAGTCTCTGTCCACCCAGACCTCTTTATTAGTTGTTTCCAGAAACACATTCATTTAGCTACTGAGGACCAACAGGGACTTGTCAGCAGAATCTCAAAATAGTTCCAGTTTTTCCACCAACAAAATGCGCATCTCCCTCCATTGTTTATATGTCGGGTCACTCGACAAGACGAGTAGAGGAAATACGATTAAATTACAAAAAGAAGATAGTAACGCAAAAATGATTTTGATAAGTAACTGTAGTCTGACTACTGGATTTGAAATAGCATATTACCGTTACTGAGTGGTCCGACGTCAGTAACGTTACAAATTAACGCGTTACTGACATCACTGCTCGCGGGCCACACTAACATTAAACTTTCATATTAAGGTGGGGGCCACAAACTATCGTCCCGAGGGCCGCAGTTGGCCCGCGGGCCGCGAGTCTGAGACCCCTGATTTAAAGAAATTTTGAAGAATAACAGAATTATTCTCTCTTAATATTTATTCCAAGTAGCTAGACATCCCTTTCTGTGAAAAAAAATAGGACACCATATGAAATCCTTAGTCGTTTAATAACAAATCTAATAATACTAAAAATGTCAAATAATAATAATAATAAATCCATTAAAACTGAAGAGAAATGCTTTAAAACTAAAATTTGGTGTGTGATGAATTAGGAAAACTCCACATTCACTCCCAATCTGGCTGCCCAGTGTAGGAATGAAACAATTAATGGGATAAATTGTGATTAATCAATTACTGCAATAACCGTTAACTAATTTAGTAATTGATTAATAATTAACTGGTGTTAATTGCTAATTAACACCAGTTAAATGACTTTTTCTAAGTCACTTTTTCTAATGACTTAGAAAAAAGCCATTATTCAGAGCTGTAATTAAAACTGTACAAAATACAAATACGTTTTGTAATGAAGATAAAAACATGTTTGTCTGTAAATATTTTTTAGCCAAAATTCTCAAGCGGTTTAGTTTTAGCTTCACCCAATTGAATTCACTAAAGGAATGTTATGTTACTACTTTTAAAAAGGGATTAAAGTATTTTATTTATAGTGTAATATTCTATATAAAATATTGAAGTAGCTAAATGGAAAATCAAAAAATTTGCCCATTTTTTATCCAATTAATCATTAAAATAATCAATTACTGAAATAATAATTGGTTGCTGCTCTTATCCAATGAAGATCAACCCAAGAGTAAATATCTGATGCAAAATAAAGTGTTCAAACCCCATAAAAGGTCAATAAAAACATCTAATAAATGTCTTTATCCTTCAGTGCCATGGTTCCCGAAGGACATCCAGGACTTGGACCGCTTTGCCAACCAGATCCTTAGCTACGGTTCTGAGCTGGATGCTGATCACCCGGTGAGTTCTGACTCATCCATCATCTTGTTTCTCCACATCCTGCATCTTCCCTGCATGTTTTCATAAACACACGCACATCCATGCGGCTCATAAAAAGCCGGGCCGAGAAGATGACAGGGCACACTCCAGCGTCCATTGTAATGGAAAGTACACAGACTCACAAATTGATGTCATTGCTTTAATTGAGCCCCTGTAATTATATATAATTGCTCCCTTTTGCTAGTGTCATTAAAGCAAAATGGATTTGCTCTGAACTGAAAGACACTCCTCAAAGGTTTCATTTGAATATGTAGATGGAGGCTCTTGTTGGAGACGGTGTGCATAATGCTGTCAAAGGCCACAGAGGGTTTAGCGGAGGATTTCCACTCTTTGATTTATCAGTTCTAACATGGATTTCCCTTTATGCGTTCAGGGCTTCAAAGATCCGGTGTACAGAGCCCGCAGGAAGGAGTTCGCTGACATCGCCTACAACTACAGACAGTAACTACTCTCTTTAAAAAGTAGATTTTTTGGTTTTAGAGTGTGAAATGTTAGCATATGCTGCAAAAACACAATTTTATCAAGTAATTATGGGCTAATTTCAAGTGCAAATGTCTTAAAGGTAATTCACAAGTAACTTTTCAGCAAGATATAAGAGCTTTTTTTTAACTCAATAATTTCTTAAAATTGATAAAACCTAGCTAGTTCCACAGACCGATTTTTTCACTCCTAACAAAACATTTTCTGTATGTTAAAACTTGCACTTTTTCCATCAATATTAAGGATTTACCGACTTAAAACAAGTTTCAAAATCTCTTATTTCAAGTGTACTAAGATATTTTCACTAGAAACTAGACCAAAATTACTTTTGTGTTTTTACAGTGTAGTTTACGTTCTTTTTTTTTTTGCCTTGAAAATTAAAATAATTTGTTTTTTTTCTTTTTAATTTGGGTTCAATTGAATATTAAGAACAAGAACAGAGTCAAGCAAAAGCATCCATATCCCTTAAGATTTTCCACATTACATCCACAAACTTTTGTAGATTTTATTGGGAATTTATGTGGGAGAATCTTCAGCCATGAAACAAAACAAACATGGAGCCAGAGCAACACGGAAACATTAAGATGTATCTGAAGGGCCTAGTTGAAGTCCAATTGAGAATAAGACAATAAATAGTTCTTCATAGATGCTTCCCATCCAATCTGACTGAGCTAGCAAAAATAAAAAGTTTTTAGATGGGAAACTTTAGCTGGAGTTGGAACAAAATATGTTTTTTTACATATTTGTTGAAACTGTCACTATGTTGTGACATTATCAGAGATAATTTGAGGAAAAAAACAAAAATCGTCCTTCTTTGCCATCTCCGAGTGGTCGTTAGAAACAACCAATCAGAGTCAGGAGGAGGGTCCTAGCGCTGTCAATCATGCTCACGTACGTGTCGCTCTCCCTCCCCCTTCATTTCTCTCAGCTACAATACAGATTATCACTATCAGCATAGTAAAGCCACCAATAACAGTGATAAACAGTTTTCCTGTTACGATAAGTTGTTTCATTGTCATCAGCACATTTAGTAGAGCGTTCACGAGATTGATTGACGGCATGGGCGTAGGTTTGGGTATGGACGGTCGTGACATATCACGACCAATATTCAAGGGATATAAAATAGTCCCGACCAATTTTTGCCATATTAATAAAAATAAAAAAATATATGTATTTTTTAACAAAAACAAAATAAATAAACGAAAATTTACAATGATTAGTTTAATATTTCAATATACTACGCAGTGGTAGCATTCATTTTAAAATTCGCTGTGATGAACTATGACGACCCATGCCGCTATTGGCTCAAAGAACGTGGATCTACATTCTTTGATTGGCTGCAACAGGCGGCGGCCAGCTGGCCACACGCGGAACGGAAGCTGGGTCCATGGTGCTGAAAGTGAACGCGTCTCCTTCTGAGTTTGACATTTATTATGAGTCTCTGAGACCAAAAAAGAAAAGGACGACAGACATTAGAAGTTATTTCGCTACCTCGGCTGTAAGTACAGTTAGTGGACCCATAAGTTAGATATCTATCACGCAACGCATTTGTGGTAAAGTCCGGTGTTTAGTAAGGTTAGCACTGAATGTGAGGTAGAATAGGAATTTTGAAAAGGAAAAAGTAAAGTGTTCTTGAACTGATCTGCTGAGTATGACTGCATCTGGTTGTATACACAAGATGTATGATCACGTTATGGTTATGGTTGGAGGAAGGGGGTTATTAAGCCACTTCACCGTTATTCCCGGTTCTTGTTGGTCTACAACATAAAGACATTACTGTATGTGTTTGTTGGGTTTTTCAAGACACTAAGTCAGGTTACTTTGCCACGTGTGCAGCAAATATCTCAGGTCTCATTTGATTAGTTAATCTGTTAAACAAACTGCTATCCTTTTATGTATCTGATATGTTTACCTTTGTCTGTGTCCCAGTGGCCAGGCCATCCCCAGGATGGAGTACACAGAGGAGGAGAAGGCCACATGGGGAGTTGTGTTCAGGGAGCTCAAGGCTCTGTACCCGACTCATGCCTGCCGCGAACACAACCGAGTTTTCCCTCTGCTGGAGGAATACTGCGGCTACAAGCCGGACAACATCCCGCAGCTGGAGGACGTCTCCCGCTTCCTGCAGTGTGAGTTTCATCCAGATGGAGCCAGACTCGACATTTGCAACTTTTGGCCTAAAAAACAGCAGGATTCAGATGAACTTCACCTGGTTCAACATTACAAATATTACTAATGAGACAATGAGATGTGGGCAATGTGTTAACATAACATCAAGTACCATTAAACATTTTCTTTAAAGTTTTGTCTTAAAGGGAATCATTCAGTTCTAAGTTATCAGTATTATTTTAGCTTTAATTGCTCACAGACATACAATACGACGAATCAGATATTATTTGATTACAAATATAGTTTGATTTTAGCTATTTTTATAGTTGGTGACTCTAATAAATTCAGATTAGAGCTGGGTAATAATCACATTAGACAATATCAATACCAATAGATAATCTGATAGAATATCCACTGGACTCCGATCCAGAACCACACGGCATTCTGGGAGATGTAGGCAGAGAAAAGGTTTAGCGGCTCAACCTCTCAGAGCAGCCTCAACTTTAACTCACTCGCTCTTTGGTTACCTAGTAACTCACTCATTATTTCGTTACCTAGCAACAGCCCGTTGAGTAACTCAATTGGACTTCAACAAGGCCCTGTTTAATTTCTTTTTCATTTTTTATTATTCTAGCAATAATAGGGAATTTAGGGAAATAGGATAGGGAATAATAGGGAATGAATAAAAATGTCTCTTTATGACCCACTGAGTCATGAATTTTTTACATAACACACAACGTGAAGCGTTGGAGATGGCTTGACCTAATGAAATGCCCCACTTCCTGTGTTTGTCTGTGGAAAACGCGTCATGTTGTGTTTCATGTCTGCTGCCCTCCCACAGCCTGTACTGGTTTTCGGCTCCGCCCAGTCGCCGGTCTGCTCTCATCCCGGGACTTCCTGGCCGGACTTGCCTTCCGAGTTTTCCATTCCACGCAGTACATCCGTCATGGCTCCGAGCCCACATACACACCTGAGCCGTACGCGTTCAAACATTTGTTAATAAATCAATTATGAATTTTACATTAATGATGTAAAATAACGTAATTTTTTTAACAGGGATGTTTGCCATGAACTCCTGGGACACGTTCCTCTGTTTGCTGACCCTGGTTTTGCCCAGTTTTCTCAGGTTTTCATCCTCCTAAAGCAAAAATCCTACATAATCTGCAACAAATTAATGTTTTAATTAAGTTTTTCTGTGGGAAGGTTAAGCTAAGGAGACATTGTCTTTTCTATTTTTTACAGGAAATTGGTCTTGCTTCTCTTGGTGCCCCTGATGAGTACATTGAGAAACTCGCTACTGTGAGTATATTATTTAGGGAAAAAAATAACTATACAATAATAATACTGTTCCAGAAAGAGTATAATTGTTAAAAGTAAATAGCTTCTGTAAAACTAAAAACATCCCACTAATACTTTTGCCTAAAAAATTAAATAGAACCAACTAATTTATTTAAGTTTTACAAAGGTAAAGATTTTACACATTGTGACTCACTTCACTAACTTAGTTATTATATAAGGAAATAAATCACCAAATAAATATTTACAGCCTAGTTCTTAGCAACAACTAAAAAAAACAGCAAAGTTTTACGTTTTTCTCTCTTTTTTGTTTTAAAACCAAAAAATAGAAATAAAACAATGATTCTTTAAAAAAAAGTCAACAAAATTCCTAATAGATGCATATATATTTTGTCCAAATTGTCATGTAACTATTGTGACTCTAAACGAGTTAATAAATGATTCTAAAGTAGGGGTGCCCAAAGTGTGGCTCATGGGCCATTTGTAGCCCTTGGACTAATTTTGTGCGGCCACCAACCGCAAATCAAGAATGATGCAAATAACTCCCATCCACCCATATGTTTAACAAAGGATTCATCTGTTTGTAACCAAACTTTTATAATAAGTAGAACCACGTTGCTGCACCCAAATCAGCTTTTATGTAATCAATTAAACTTCGTTAAACATAACAAGATGACAGAAGTTATTTTCTTTCAACAGAGAATACATTTGTTCAATTGAGCTCAAAAGAATTTGAAAATTAGTTGGATCTATGATAAATAACATCCCTTTCCTACAAATATTTGCATGATTTTAGTTTTTACTTGTATTTTCTCGGCCCACAAGAATGTTTGGTCACTAAAGTTGTAGAGGAAGTAAGATTTTAAAAAAAGAAGCGTTGAGATCAGATTTTACGTATTTTGTGTTTTCAGGTTTACTGGTTCACCGTTGAGTATGGCCTCTGCAAGCAAGGCTCCGACATCAAGGTGTACGGAGCCGGTCTGCTGTCGTCGTTTGGAGAGCTGAAGGTAACAGGAAGCATTCAAACATTATGTGTTATAGCAGTGTTTCTCAAAGTGGGGGTCGCAGGCCGCAACGGGGCCACCGGGGGAGACGATGGTGGCCTGGGAAAGTTGAGGCACAATTAATTAAATCGTTTTGGGTTTTTTTTTTTTACAACAGAGCATCGGGGCAATTCTAAGAAAAGATAAATAACTAAAGAGAAAAAAAGTTTTTAAAAAAATGAAAACGGTGAAATCCTAATATTACATGCTTTTGAGAATAAATTTGAATATGAGAATAAACTTGTAGCATAAGAATAAGCTCATATTTTGAGAATAGTCATGAAATTACAAAAAAAGTTGAAATAATATGAGAATAAATTGGTAATATTATGAGAATAAAAACATAAGAAAAAAATTATTTTACAAGAATGAAGTCGACATAATACGAGTTTTAATAATGAGAATAAAGTTATATTATCAGATTAAAGTAATAAAGTCAAATTAATGACAAACAAAGCTGTAGTTGACTTTATTCTCATAATACTCTGTCATTATGTCATTTCTGGTGTAACTTTATTCTAATTATATTTTATTCTATTTTCTTAGACTTGTAGTATTTTAGATAATTACTTTAAAAGGGACATTAAAATAACTAATAACTGAAACATTATTTGTCATACTTATCTTTTGATTGGCTACCAGTCAAACTTATCAAGCTAACATAGCAAATGCTAAATGGAGGCCAAACATTGGTGCAGAAACTAAAATCAAACTAAAATCAGAAGGTATGCGGTTAGCATTCATGCTAAACGGATATTTCCTGCAGCCTTGTCTGTGGGTTAGCAAAGAGGCTAATGCTTATTTGGAGGCTTTAGCATGGGAAAGTTTGTTATAAGACATTTTGTTTCTCAGAGTGGGTTAGTGGTCCACTCAGGTTCAGTTTAATGTGTCAGTGGGGGAGCCCACCTGCTGGGCGGCTGTGTTTCAGTTCACTGGGTGAGCGAAGGAGAAAATCCAGGTCAGCTTCTTACATCATCATCATCTGTCAGCAGGAAGTGCACTCTGTCAAATCATGCTGCACTTCCTGCTTATTGTTGCTATGGAAACCATTGAGGATTCTGAAGCCATTCTGCTGTTTTTGTTTTATTATTATTTCCAGTACTGCCTAACAGATAAGCCCCAGCTGAAACCTTTTGACCCGGAGAAGACCAGCCAGCAGAAATACCCGATTACTGAGTACCAGCCCGTTTACTTCATTGCTGAGAGCTTCGAGGATGCCAAGGAGAAAGTGAGGTATGCGCTCCGTTTTTAGGCAATTCTCACTGTAAAAACAAAATGTAACCAGGCATTTATCTTCTTTCTAATGCAAATATCACAGAACACTTGAAACAAAACAAAACTAACCAACAAGCAAGAAGTAGCATATTTTAATTTAAAAAATTACTCTACTGGGCAACATTTTCCTACATATGCCACTGGAACTAGTACCTTTTATTCATATTTAAAAGTTATTTATTTAAAGCAAGATTCTAAATCAGAGGTTTGGGGGCCATTTGCGGCCCTTGCAATGATTATTTGCGGTCCTTGTCTATAATTTATGAATACCACAACTTTATTTCACCAGACTGTTGATGGTGAAATGATTAAAATGAATAAAATAAAACAATGTAGACAAATTAAAATAGTTCTAAAATGGAAAACACAAAATATTAATCTTATAACTAAAAATTTTGCTTTAATTTTAATTTGAGTACAAAATTTTTACAAAATTGGAGCAAATCAATTTATTAAACTATGATTAAAAAAGAAAAGAGCAGCCTAGAATACAAATAAGATGATTTATAATTTATTACTGTATAAAAATCTAAATATTATGTATTTAGTTTGTTTGTACAATACAATAATTTCTGCATTTTTCCTAAAAAAATCTCATTTTTATTTTTAACTTCACAGTTGCTAAAAGTTTGGACACCCTGTCCTATAAGTTAGTTTTGATATTTCCACAAGAAACGCAACTAAAAAGACTTGGTAAGATTTTTAATATTAGATTTTCACGTTGTTGATGTAAAAGTCCAATATGAACCAGTTCAAACCAGTGAATTAAACAATAACGCATTTTTATAAAAATAAAACTCTGCATTTGAACACATCATCCCTAGAGTGACTTTTCTCCCATAGACTGTAATAACCTACATCATGTTGGTGATTTGCATAAAATCCAGTGAAACATGTTAAAGTTTGATGTGACGGTTTGAGGATTGGATGTTTAGTTTGAGCTGCTTGTGAAACAGGAAGTTCGCCGCCACCATCCCCAGGCCGTTCTCGGTGCGCTACAACCCCTACACCCAAAGCATCGAGGTCCTCAACAACACGCAGCAGCTCACCAACCTGGCAGACTGCGTCCACAGTAAGACGCCGCTTCGTTTAGCACTCATTACTTTAACAACCTCTGTTTTGGGGCTAATCAGGAATCAATAGACGGCATCTATAATCAATCGCCTGAACAAACAACCGGTGGGGATTTCTGAGACTGGATGACTTTGGGGGAAAAAGTTTAAACGCATTTTTATTCTTTTTAAAAATCCAGATTTTTATTATCCTCAACTTTCCTGAGTTTAACCACAACTAAGAATATAAAATACATATAATACACCACATGGAAGGAAGGAGGAAGGAAAGAAAGAAGGAAAGAACACAAAGGATGAGAGAGGGAAGGAACTTAAGGTGGAAGAAAAGATGGAAGGAAGGGAGAAACAGAGAAAGGAGGATGACAAGGGATGAGATGGAGGGAACAAGGCATGAAGGAAGGAAGGAAAAAAGGATGAATGGAGAGAAAGGAAGGAAGCAAAGAAGAATGGAAGAAGAGAAAGGAAGGAAGGAAAACAGAAGACAAGCAATGAGATGGAAGCAACAAAACAGAAAGAAAGGAATGAAAAAGGAATGACTGAAAGAACGGAATGAATGAAGAAACGAGGGATGGGAGGAAGGAAGAAGAGTTTCATACAGGATAGAGAATAAAATCTGAACAGAAATGTGTTCAGATTTGTTTAGTTGATCAAATTTATGTAAGTATTTTCTCCTAACTTCATGTTCTTAACACTGAAGATAAAGAAAAGGTACAAATAAAACATTCTTATTATCATCTCATTGCTTTTCTGTATTTTAGATTTACTCCCAGCCTCTCAAAAGATTGAAAATAAATTAACATTATTAACATAATAGCCGCTTCTTAATTGAAACCTAAATTTAGCTTTGATGGGCTGCGTCAGAAGCATATAAATGAGGCGACTGAAAGGGTTTATTTTTATCTCACTGCTTATAAAATCTTTTTTTTAAAAAAACAAAAACACTTTGGTAAAACTTTATTTGACAAGATACTGTCAGAAACATGAATGTTTGTGTGGTCATTTGGTAAATATTAACACTTTTAAAGCAAACTTGCATTAAAAGTCCAGTAAAAGTGTTGTTATTGACCATTTAACATTCATGAAGGCTCCTTCAAATAAAGTATTACCAACACTTTTGTTCATCTTTTTACTAATTAAACTTTCTGGTTTGGTTTTTGATTTTCTTCAGGTGAGCTGGGGAAGTTGTGCGAAGCCCTGAAGAAACTGCAGTAGCTGCTGATCCAGTTCATATAAAATGATTGTTCAGTTTCTCTTGTTTCTTCTCAGTTTAGCTTAATGACAAATATAGCATACTGAATATTAGGGTAGAAAATGTATGAAATAAACTGTAGCATGAAATGTAAACAGGAATGTTTCGCTCAGTATTATAGCTGCATCAATGTTACTGAAGTTATCTTTAAAAATAGACGTATTTGGTAGTCAACATCTTTTAGTTAACTTTTGTTGAATATAAATTTCACTTGTAGCACTTTTCATTTCTCTGATTTGTTTCTACCCATTTTGTAGAGAAGATTTTTCCTGTTTCCACGTTTTACGTCTGTCTGACAAATGATTTTTATGCATTAAAATGTAATGAAAATAAATGTTTCATTTTCATTACATTCCTCAACAAACTCTGTAATTATGGTCAGAAATGTATCTTTAATGGATTCATATCTGGTGTTCAGGTCTAAACCTATTCTACTGAAAAATACTGTATCAATGGATGGATGGATGGATGGATGTATAAACAGATGGATGTTTAAGGTTAATGTTTTTATTATGATTTTCTATATTTGCTTAAGAAATTGTTCAATTAATTTTTTTTTTAAAAACAATAATAATAATAATAAAAAAAAAGAGTAAAAATCCAATCAGTCCAAACTGAGACCAAAAATAATTAGGGAAAAACTTCCAGTTAGATGAAGACAGATAAAACACAAATAAAGAATCTAAACGTGTTAAAATTTAATTTCCAGAACATTTTTTAACAAATCTAAAGTTTGGACACTGACTGAGGGAAAATAAAGTTTATTTAAATAATCGTTTATATTTTATATTTAATCGTTTATATTTTTCACCTCAACTTAGATCTCTGAATAGGTACAGAAAATAATTAGTTTTACACCTCAGAGAGCATCAGTCTTCATTTACCATTTATTTAGATTTTAAAATAAAAATATAAATATATGAGCATCTACACTTAATGAAACAGAATTTGTGTAACATTTATGTAACCGATGTTTCTGCTTGAAAACATCTGTTAAATTCACCTGTTAAACTGGGTTTTCCTCTCCAAACAAAACCCATAAATAGAAAAATGACGCACGGGTCCCCAGAAAAACCAGACTCACGTGTTGCGCCTGCGCAATTTACCTCCATCAATCCGGTTGGAGCGCTTATTAAACCCCGACCCGCAGCGGCAGCGGGGATGAAGACGCACCGCCCGCTCGCTCCGGTCACCGACGAAGCTGCAGCACAGCGCGGACACATGAAGACTGACGGCGCGACGCAGGCGCTCTGCGGCAGGAAGCAGAGCTTGATCGAGGATGCGCGGCGGGAGCGCATCGGCAGCGGCTCCGCGGGGCCCTGCGCGGGGCCCTCACGGTCCGGAGACGGGGCCGTGTTCGAGGAGAAGGACGGCAGGGTCACCGTGAGCGTCCTGTTCGCTCTCAGCAACGAGAAAAACTCCGGATTCTTTCAAACTGGGAAAATATTCGAGGTAAGATAATAAAAAAAGTAATTTAATTCAATCCTATGTTACTGCATTATGACTTCCTCGTATAAATTAGATTTTTTAAAACCTTTTTTATAAGGTGAAAATCCAGCTTAAAGTAAAGAAAAATTAAAGAAATATTTATTTTACTGAATTATTAATTACATTGCTTTATTTATTACTGAATTATTGCATCATTCCATTTTTATTATTTGTGGTTTTTATCTGTGGTTTGCACTTTGGTGCAGTTAATATCTGCTTTTAAGGTGCTTATAAATAAATTGACATTTGTTTTGATCATGTTATTAGTATAAACGGTTCATTTATTAGAGCAAATTTAAGTTAAATCTAATCCTATTAAAGATCAAGAACTGAAAACAAATATTTTATTTTATGATGAAGCTGCAAAGGGGTTTGACAGAAAAGTTAAATGTAATGAATATTCATATTTCACAATATTAGCATTTTTCTAAAATACTCACTAATTGATCGTTTCATCCACATGAAACGTTTATTTGAAACTTGATTCCTGATTTGTTTATGAATTTTATTCTCACTGAATCAATGTACTTGATTATTTGTGCTGCCACTAAAATTGCTATTAAAAACAAATCCATTGCTATATTTAGAGGCTTTTAGGTCAAAAACAAACACTAGAAAGTCTTGATATAATCTCGAAGAATTTCTGTTAAATTTTACAAATAAAATGCTAAAAAAAAATTAAACAAAAATGAAAAAAATAGGAAAAACAGTAAAATACTGCCAGGAACAACTTAAAAATAATTTACTTTAAATCTTTTTACAGTCGTGTAATGTGATTTTCAAGCAAAACTTTAGTAATCACTGCTAATTTGACTATTTCTGTGATTTAAGTTCAATTTAATTCAGTTTTAAACCATGAAATAAAGTTATTTTGTGTACTTTGTAAATGTAATTTTAGCTTAAGAAGGACTGCTTTATATTTTCTAGAACTGCAAAAAGTTCTGCTAGTTCAAAATGAAAATTAAAATAACTTCTAAAAAAATAGAGTAGAATATTTGAAGAGTTTGCTTTCACAATTTATTTAATTATGCAAACATTTTGTTTGTTTATACTGACTGAATTGTCATCAAAATCAATTAATTCAGAATCCTGCTCGAAGATTTGTATGAAAAGAAATCCGACAGATGTTAAATGGGCCAAAAACTCCAAGTGTGGAAAGTTAAAATCATCTAAGAAATTGAAGACGGCTGCAGGTATACCCTAATAAAGTCGAGAATCAAACATTTGAAATTAGAAAAATATTTTTAAAATATCCAATTTCCTGCTTTAGCTGTACAAATCCAAAGCATTAAATGGAAAAGCGAACATTGTGTGCATGTTTCTGGTCATTTAGACGTTTGAAGCCAAACTTCTCCATGTGGAGAGTCGGCCCAGGAGGAAGTCCAAGTTCGGCGGACTTCCTGATCTGGAGTTTTTCATGAGCTGTGAGGTCCACCGCTCGGACCTGGACGTGTTCATCAACTCGCTGAAACGGGTCGCCGATGATGTTCGCGCCGTACCCGAGGAAAAAGGTAGGACCCCACAGGCGGGATTTAATATTTAGACTCTTTACTAATTTATTTGTGTTTCCGGTCTTTGCAGCTCCCTGGTTTCCTCGACAGATTAAAGACCTGGACAGATGCAACCTGCTGATAACGAAATTTGATCCAGACTTACACTGCGATCATCCTGTGAGTGTTTATGTAAAATAATGTGACCTATGTCTGATATTTATATGACAGTCTGAACAACACATTTTGGATTTTTTTCAAATGTGACCTGAATTTAAACAGCCAGGTCGCGTTCATTCGACCTGAACGTCATTGATACTCGACAAACGTCACTATTCTGCGTCATGATACTCGCAAGGGGGAAGAAAAACAACCATGGCGGATCATAATGAGGATTAAATTGTTGATGTGCTGGTTCTGGTCGGACAACAACTTAAAAATCATAACACATGCTCCACCGTTAGCGTCCATGTTTACTTACGCAAACACTGAGCTCCTCTTCTTCTTCGTCGTCTTTTTGGTGACGGTTGAGCACGATCTCTTTGTGTGATGTTACTGCGCCCTCTACTGCGCATGCGAGACACTTTCAAGTCGCTTGCAGTTCACACCGGAGATCACGTACCAGTCGCATATATTTGAAAGTGACAAAAAATAAAAAATCAGATTTGACAAAAAAAATGGGAGTTGGGTCACTTCAGGCTGCAGTGTGAATGTAGCCTTATTTTTCTCCCATTCAGTTCTTAAGTCGGCGTTGGTGAACAGTTTTAAGGTCCACCAACACTTCTTTATGGACTTTGGTTCCCTTTCTTACAGAGATTACAGAAAAAATGACTTTCAACAAATCTACTTACAAATACCAATAATGTCAAAGAAAATTTATGGTTTAAACTCTGTAACAGCAGTCACAAAAGAATCAATAGTCAGCAATGGAAAGACTCAAAATTTGATATTTTCATACCTAAAATCTGTAAGATTCCTCAGCAGCTTTAAAATTTTAAACTCAAATTCAAAAATACTTTATTCATCCCAAAGTGAAATGAAATGTAACTTTGAATTAATGAGTTACAACAACATTTTTGGGATTGTCCATTCATTTTTAAATACTAATCCAAAAACAAGCACTCAATAATATTTTACAACTTTGGAAAAAAAAAATGTTAAAAAGGGAAGTCCCTTCAAATGTTTGGTTTTATTTGCTGCTGCCTTACGTTTTCAGTGCTGACCAAAGATATACTCTATGTATGTTATTGTTAAATGCCAAGAAAGTTACAATTGTCAAATTGGAAGATTGTGAAATCCCCAACTGTACAGACTAAAAAATATAAATGTGATGGATATGATATTTTCAACCAGAGATTGAACATGTTTAGAGTATACCAGTTCTGTTTTGAATTGTGTAAACCTAAATAAAAAATTACAAGTAATTTCGACTCATTGGGGGAAAATAAACTAATTTTGCACAGACGTTTCTGCTCAAAGATTAAATCTAGTGGTAAATTAATCTAATTTCCTTCTTTTATGCAGGGATATAATGACTCGGAGTACAGAAAAAGACGAGCTGCCATCTCCGAACTCGCATTTAGATATAAACAGTGAGTAAAAATTTCTTCATCCGATATTGGTGATAAATTAAAAAAAGTTATTTCCTAAAACTGTCTCTGCTGCAGAGGCGACCCGCTGCCCACGGTGGAGTACACAGCAGAAGAAATATCCACATGGTGAGCTACAAACGCTGTGCGATAACGGTCTGAAATGTGACAGAAGAGGTTACGTTTATCTGCTGCTTACAGGAGGAAGGTTTACCAGCAGCTGAGGAGCGTTTATCCCAGTCTGGCCTGCAGGCAGTTCCTGGACAGCCTACAGCAGCTGGAGGACGAGTGCGGCTACGGAGACGATGGCATCCCTCAGCTCCGAGACGTGTCGGCTTTCCTGAAAGGTCAGAAAAAAGAAACGATTTCTCTGTTCTCTGGAAAACAAGGAAAAACATCTGTGTGTGGTGTTTTCCATCAGTCAAAGTCAATGTAAAAATGATCTATATGGCACTTTAAAGAGCAGGTTTAAGACTGCGCCAAAGTGCTGTATGAAAACGATAACACCATAGAATAAGTTGATGAAAAGAGAAAGAAGAAAAATACTGAAAACAATAAAATAAATAAAAATAAAATAATAAGAGCAACAACAAATAGCTAAAATAAATTAATTAAATTCCAACAAATAAAAATACGTTTTAAGAAGCGATTTAATATAAATTTAAAGTATTTGTAATTTTTCATCATATTAGTCAGATAAAATTAGACAGATACGAACAACTAAAAGTTATTCTTATCTTGTTGCCAATTGTGTCTGGTAGTTTTATTTTTTTTTAGCCCTAAATGCGTTGAAATGGTAGTGAAACATACATAAGCTTGATAAATAGTGGTTATCAACCAGAACAGCAATATTAATATCGGATATCGATATCAGCCCATATTTTCATATCAGTTAGAAATTAGAAATCTAAATTAAATCAGCTACTGTTTCTCAAATTCAGGGGGGGAAAAACAACGCACAAGAAATTTAACAAACATTTTTATTCATAATGTTAATTTTCATAGTTTTCTTTTATGTTACATGTACAAACCTCAGCCAATTTTAATGAAAATTCAAATGAAATATATATAAGTTCATATATAAAGAATTTATATAACAGACCAGCATTAATAATCGCATAGTACTGGACAATCAATTAAATTAAAAAATAAAATAAAAAACAAGTTTAAAAGAAAATCAGGTGTACTAAAGGTTTATGAGGTATGAAAACATTTGCAATGTATACATATCTCTGTGATCAATCAATATAAATGCATAAACATACAGAAAAATAATCAGTTTTTCCTTTCACTTAACTTTCCTCTTCGTTTGTGCTTGTATATTACTGAAAAATTTCCAGGAAATTGTCACAAACGCTTGTTGAAAGTGATGCCAACTCCTACCTGCAGGTGGCAGTATATTTTACTTTTACCCTTATGCCTCTGCCTTACTTGATGTCAAGTTCTGGTCTGTAATCGAGTAGTAAAAAGTCACATTTACCATCATATTTTTGCAAAATTCCTCTGTAAATATTTCTAAAATAGCAATGTTTTGCAAAATATTTCAAAAGAAGTTAAATTCTGGACGGCATGATTGTCGTGAAAAACTGGTGAATATGATTATTTTTAAAAACTTATCAAATGCAGAGACAGTTTTAACAGTTATCAATACTTTCTGTAACAACCGGCCCTTTATGAACATTTGTGACCTTAAAGTGGCCCAAAATGAAAACAGGTTTTGTAGGGTTTTCATTTTGTTTGGATGGACAGGTGGAATGGGATAGAAAACTCTTTAAGGCAGTGGAAAATCAAAGGAATAGTAGAAATGCAATAATTTTTCCATATTCCAAAAATAATCCAGACCTAGACAAAACTTTCCAGGACATTTTTTCAGGCTTCTTTCATGCTAAGGGTCTTAAGATATTCCAGTCCCAAGCCCCTAAATACAGAAAACATCCACTTTTAAAAATTTGTGACTTTTGTCTACTTTCCCTCTGTGTGTTTAGAGAAAACTGGTTTCCAGCTGCGTCCAGTCGCCGGCTTGCTCTCAGCCAGAGACTTTCTGGCCAGTTTGGCCTTCAGGGTCTTCCAGTGCACCCAGTACATCCGACACCCGTCTTCCCCCATGCACTCCCCTGAACCGTGAGTTAGTTTTCCAGCATCAGACTCAATAAAGCATCTGTTCAGCTCACTAACTCGGTTCAATCTGCCCTGACAGAGACTGCTGCCACGAGCTGCTCGGGCACATCCCCATGCTGGGAGATCGGGAATTCGCACAGTTTTCCCAGGTAAATATTCCCATATCTTTTTATTCTTATCAGTCAAGCTGCCTGTTTTTGCTTAGATAATTTCTAACAGTTTTTTTTCCACACTTTTTTTGTCTGTTTCCAGGAGATTGGACTTGCCTCACTCGGAGCTTCAGATGAAGAGATTGAGAAACTTTCAACGGTAGGAAAGATAGGACCGTCTGCTGCCATCTAGTGGCCAAACACAGCAACTACACTTATGCACATAAAAACTATGTTGATGTGTTTGATTTGTAGATGGAGGGGAAAAAAGGGAGTACGTTTCAGAGAAAAAACACCCTCAAAAATTCTGAGATTAATTTAAGAAATTTCCAAGAAAAAACTAGGGCACTTCTGAGTTTGAAAAATAAAAAAATTCCAATACAAAAATTACATCTGAGGAATTTTTAAAAGACAATTTCACAGAGTTTTGGCAGAAATTTTCAACTTTACAAGATTAGACATTTTCATGAGTTTTTTTCCATGAAATTTATTCTTTTTTCTTATTCTTCTTATCTACACTGGCTCTAACACGCCATCGTACCTCTCCTCTCCAGTTATACTGGTTCACTGTGGAGTTTGGCCTCTGCAAGCAGAACGGTGAAGTGAAAGCTTACGGAGCTGGTCTCCTCTCCTCGTATGGAGAGCTTGTTGTGAGTTTCATTTCTTTTCTTCTTCACACAAAAGTAAGCGTTTGTTTGTTGTGCTGATGGTCCTTTTCCCCCTCAGTACGCCCTGTCAAACGAACCCGAATACAAGCCGTTCAACCCAGAGGAGACGGCGGTACAGCCGTATCAGGACCAAACCTATCAGTCGGTTTACTTTGTGTCTGAAAGCTTTGAGGACGCAAAGGTGAAGCTGAGGTACGTATGGAGGATCTTTATGATAAAAGTTTGTAGAGAAGCAAATAGAGGTGGAGATAATTAGACTATCTGCTAATTAAATCCCTGTCCACCTCTTGTCACAGGGAATAATCAGAGAAGCAGTCAAGAAAATTAAGAATCTCATGTATTCCACCAGTCTGTCCTCTACTGAGATAGAGAAAAAAGCTATAGTCGTAACAAATCCACAAGTAGTCTTGTGTTCTGTTGGTCATGTAGGGAAAATAGCAAACGTCAAACTGAACACACCAAGAAACATGCTGTGGGGAAACTTTTCTTAAGGAAGGGGAGAGAAGTTGGATACAACCCGGGTAGGATCAATGAAAGTACTGAGATTAGGTTCCTCTTTCCAGCAGTATAACAAGAGATCCCATCAAGAATCTTTGGCAAGACTTGGAAATTGATGTCCCAGATCTCTCCCCATTCAATCAGATGAAAATTGGGCTAATTTGGTAAAAGGAATGGTCATTTTACTGCATAAAAACTGTTAAATTAAGTCATTAATTTGTACAAATTTTGAAAACAATGCCTAATTTATCTCAAACGTCTATGGCCATTTCCTTCCTTTTCAACCGGGCCGATCAGCACAGAATTAGTCGTGAACAATGGAATAGATTTTTTGCGCCGTTTTACAATTGTAGCTTGCCTGTAGTTTTAGCAATGGCAGCAGAGGAAGTGAACCAAGCCATTCAGTCCATGTAACATTAACAGTCATCTTGTTTGGCTTGCTGCTTCACTCTTTTCACATTACAGGATGGTCGTTTACAGCACAGGTAACTTCCAGTAAGCTTCATAGAGTTAAACTGGTGCATTATATACGTCACAGCCAAACGTTAGCAACTGGGTAAAATTTAAAACTTCAACAGAGTCCATGCCTCCAGAAGACAATCGTTTCTCAATAAGCGAGACTCCAGACCTTCTGGCGGAAGTAAACTATAGAATAAGAGGCTGGTTTTCACCAGGCTACAATTCTACACTACTTTCTTCTGCTCTATGACATAAAATCCCAATAAAACACATGGAAGTGAGGAAATCTTCAGGGAATCCAAGAGTAATCCACAAACATCTCCTACATGGGAGATTGGTCCAGAATTATGTTGCCACCAGTGCAGAGATTGCACAGGACTGGTAACAAATGGCTACATGTAAATTTAGATGAACACCAAAGACTTGGGGGAACAGCCGGAAACTGGTAACTTCCTGACACAAACCATGTATGAAGTTCCTTCTCATCCCAGAAAGAGGGATTCCTTCCATTTCTGAGACCAACTGCTTCCATAAATGAAAAGAGAAGTCAAACACCATTCAAGAACAATTTCTTGGTGACAAATTGGCCTAAAAATTAGAGAGTGAAGTTGATCCAAAAAAAACACTACACTAGTGTAACTAGCAAAAACTTTGGCCACAATTGATGGAGACTATAGTTTCTACCAGTGAGGAAAGCAATAAGTTGTCCATACCATTTGTTTCTAAGCAGGCATAATATGGGCCAACCATTGATCAGTGAAGCTATCTAAGGTTTCTGGACCCAAATATGCATTGGATGAATAAATTACCCTTCTTTTCTAAATCATTGATGTATTTAACATACTGTAGTCGTTTCCTGAGAAACGAGATGTAATAGATATGAATGTATTTCTTTCTGACAGGAAATACTCTGCTAACATCAAGCGTCCCTTTGCAGTCCGCTACGACCCTTTCACTTGCAGCGTGGAGGTTCTGGACCAGCCATGCAAGGTCCAGAATGCTTTGATCCAGGTTCGAGAAGATCTCAAGACCCTCCACAGTGCTCTGGAGAAGCTCAGTTCATCCTAAGATCAAAACTGGATCATCATCAGATCCCAGAAACTTGAAGAAAGGCCAATTGATGATGTAAACTTCCCCAATCGTAGAAAATCTTGACTAGACTTTTTTGATATGTGTATGAAAAGTAAAGATTATGTAAAAGAAGAAATAAATGTTTATTTTCATGAAATGTGCCCTCAAAAGTTCAGTTTTTACATTCAAAAGAGGCAGGAAAAGTTGCTGACGCAAGAAGAGTTGAAAGAAAAAGAGGCTTGTAGACCATTTTCTAGCTTCTAATTCCAAACCAACTGTTTTCATTTGGGAAATTCTTGGAAGCCATTTGTCTTTGTGTGTTTTTAAGCAAAGGGAAGGAGCTAATTATGAATGATTCGAGTATCGTATTGCCTTTCTGCTGGATGGGGTTAAAGCCAACAGTGAGGCCCAGAACATTATCAGTACCAGGTCACAGAGACCTTGCAGAGAAACCGCAGCACGGTCTGCAGAGCTGCGCTGCTGACAGATGCTCTTCTCGCTTCGTTTCTCGCTCTGCGTGCGACTGGAGAGTTTGTTTTTTTCCTTCTTTCTGAAAGAAGACCAACATTTGATCTCAGGCGACAGTGCGTATCGCACCAGCTCTCTCCAGGGCTGTCCCTCAAGAAGATGGATCATCTTCATCTGCTGGATTCATGAAGAAACTGCATCATCAAGACGTCAGCCGCAGTGATTTGGGAAGAGTTTCTTTTCCCATAATTGGACTCCACAGTAAATCAAACCTCCCTGGGAAAGCCTGTGTTTGCAGAAGAGGAAAAGATCTCACACTTTATACTTTAGTGAATCTCGTTCTACAATCATTCTCTCCCCAAAACCCACAAATCCTCCACAGAAGTTGTGTTTTCAGGATGTGAATCCACAGTGCACTAAACAAAAGCAGGTTGCTGCAGCAACTGGAGAACCACAAGGAGAGATTCAGTTCAGTTCATGTGCCTTTCATGCGTCATCCAAGAAAAAGTGTCTCTTGTTCTGATGTCAGGGCAAGCCCATCTTAAAGCTGGCTAGGTTATTGCCCCTGGGCTGCAGACAAGGTCATCAAGTTCACTTTATCCTCAGGGAAATTATCCATCCATCCATTTTCTTGCACCCTTACAAAGACAATGGGGCAAAAGACTGATCAAGTATGGCTAGTTTGTAAGAGCAAAATCTCTAAATGTCAGTAGAATTTAGGATTGCAACGCTGCATCTGGATGAACAAGACTTCTGCAGCAATCTCCTGCAGGCAGAAGAAATAGAGATGTTTGATGAAAATGCAGAGTAACATACTTGGAGAAAACCAAACACCCTGCAAAGGAAATTTTTTGTTGAATGTAAATGCAACTGAAAAGATCAATGGTGATGTCAATTTTCTGGCTGATCATCAATATACATAAAGCCTGACTTAATACAGATTGTTTTGTCTGAAAGATCACCAAGTCGCCAACAGTGGACTTTTGGCCCAAACGTGATGTGGTGATCGGCTCAGCGGTGTTTAATGGTTGAATTGTGGGATATACATGAGTTTTACATAGATTTAAATACCAGATACTGTGAAGGCCAGACTCTTGGTGGCAACAACTTCCATCAAGTGTTTGTGAAAACAAAAATTTAGTCGCACTCTTCCTACTTGAATTGGTTTAATTCAACCAAAATGAAGGTTTTTTATAACCTAAACGGCCTGTTGAAGGTCATACCATACAGTCTCAATTGAGACTTTGATTTAGCCACTCCAAAACCTGTATAAGTGTTTGTGTGTAATGGCTCTCACTATGATTCACTGGAGTCCCAAATGCTTTGAAACAACAGATGTGAAAAAATCTGTTTTTTAATTTTATTAGATCAGGACATGATGAGTTACTTTATGAGATCTTTAACCCTATTTTGTGTTGGTTCAATTTTAATTTCTTGATCCTACAAGTTAATTAAATGGCAGGTGATCACATTTTCACATAGGCCTAGGTTGGTTTAATAGGCGACAGCATTTTGTGTTTGAATAATATCAAAATTTTACATCTAATCATGCCTTAAAAATCCCAAACTCTTCCGTGGACTGTATATGAATAATGTATCTTTAGTTTATGCAGTTTATCTGATCAAACTCCACACAAAAAGCAGTGTCAGCTAACTATTTTTCCCATTGATTCTCCTCATCTGATCAAGATCAAAATGAATCGTTTCATCCTGGGAAAGGTCTGCAAACAAACCAGCTTCAAAGAGCCGTAATCTCCATCTTCTCACATCCCGATCCTCATTATTTCTGTTAGCTCTTTTTGTGTTGAGTCACGGATTAAAGTTATCTGAGGGGAAGATTAGAGAAAAGCCAGTTTTGAGGAAGCCTGATCTCACTTTTATCCCATTTCACAGTTTGTTATTAGTGTGCACACCAAGGCAAAGGTTTGAATTGCTTGTGAGGCATGAAAACTTTCTTTCAGATCAAAAAGGTAAGCGTCCGAGGACGTGCTTACAGGAAAGACCAGAAGATGGTCAAAAGAGGCGTTGTACAGATTGTGGGCAACAGATGGCGTCCATGAGTCACGAGATTCAAGAGAAAACATTGGACTCATTCAAACAAAGTAGCAGTGGCACGTTTTGCATCAGTGGACGGTGGGGAATGGCCCAGTCCAAGAAACATACAAGGCTGGTGAGGAGGTCTGAAGGAACGGTGCTTCTCTTCTCAGTTCGATCTGTCATTTAGACGAACTGCTACACAATACATCCCAGTGTGTTTCAGCACAATGAGCAGCTCTGTTACCACTGATCTTGCAACATGTGTGGAAACAGGTGACTGCCTGTCAAAAAAATGAGAACACTCCCGACTCTGCAGCTCCAACATGACATTTCAGGTTTAACAGAAGGTTGGAGACGGAATGATCAGGCTCGACTCGAGTACTTAAAAATGTTGGAAAAGTTTGGTTTGAGCTAGCAAACAGAAATGAGTAGTTGCATGTACTCTAACCTAAGTTATTACATGTTCAGTTTGAAGAGCAAAAAATAAAAATCCATGCTAATCATGTGTGATGTCAATGGGCGACTAGTATCTGAAAAACAGAATTTAGCAATCGCGGTGTTTCCATTAAATAAGGAATGCAATTAAAATCACACGCTAATAAGTTTGTTCACATGATGAGTCACAAAAAAACGTAACGCGCCGTCATCCTACAACTTCCTGTCATCTTCTTCATCATTTCCGCCGGTAGTAACATCTGGTTGTTGATGATGTAACTTGTGTGATGCGGATAAACTGTTTCCATTGCAATTTTTCAAAATATGCTAATTTGATGCAGCTGAAAAAAAACCATTCTAGTGCAAAATCTTTTTTTTTTCCGTAAATTGCCGTGTTTCCATTAAGCAAATGTCTGTTTGCAATTCTAAAAATTATCAACCTAGTTTAAGGTAAAGTAATTTAAGGATACATTACTTTACCTCGTCTTGCATCATCGCCAACTGCTGCAGATCCAAAGGTTGGCTTTTCCTTTGCAGTCTGACAGAGTACCAAAACGATACAGGACTTCACCAGGAGTTTTTAAAACATCAACAAGGCTTCTTAGTATTATCAAACTCAAATGGTGTCAATTCCTTGTATTTTCTTTTTTATATTCATAGAAATTGAGGTTGCTTCTACTTGTGCTTCAGAACAAAAATGATTAAAACCATAAGATTTCACTTTGTGAAGAAAATGGGAGTCAGTCATTGCTTCAAATGGCTGTAAATACACAAAACATTTTAAATATATTACTGTTAAAGTTAACAGAAAATATGAGCAGAAGATACACTGATCAGACTGAAATCAGTTTTTTAAGACTCAACTTTAGAGTTTCCTTTATTTTAAATAAAATACAAAAGTTCTCCGTAGATCTACGGTAATCAAGAAAGACTAATAGAAAATAAAAAGGAAGGATATAAGGAATAACAGGCAACTTTTTGACAATTAGAGAATAAAACTTGGAAATACAAATGTTTTCATACAATCTCATTAGTTTTTCAATACTTTTCCAGGCCTGGAGAATAGTAAAATAAAATTTTAGGCTTGTCCAGACTTGGCAGGAACTCTGTGAAATATAAAGTTGGGAAAAAAATCTAAATGTTAAGCACTTTTCCTTCAGAGCTCGCTGCTAAATGAGAAAGCACCACTTCCAAACACTGGAGTATAAATTATAAACTTAAGGATCCCAAAAAATCTCCGTCATGCAGGCAGTTCCATGAACTTTCACACAAATTCATAAAAAATTGTGAGAAGATATATTTTATTGAACGTACAACAACAACAACAACATCCATTCGAAGAGTTACTACATTTCAGTCATCCAAAAGCAGAGCTTCCTGTCACTGCCAACCACACAGAGCGGCAACATCCGGTGCCAACTGAGGCCCGATCCAACTGAAGACGATCCGATCATAACGGGCTGCAACGATGTAGGAAGTAAGCATCAGTGGCAATGAAATAAGAGCAGCTGCCTGTCTGGTTGAAGTAAAAACCTACCTGTGGGTGACCAAGATGATGGATGAAAACCTGACTGCTGATTTTTCCAGGACATCCGGTGGTGGCGAAGAGGTTTTCATTGGCAAAGGACCACCTGTAAAGAAAAGAAGTATCTACAAAAAGTCTGAATATTGACAAAAGACGGTTGATATTTTCAATTTTGGATAATTTTGAGGTTTTAAAGGGATCCACGACTAGTTGTAACAATCAAATTTATTTGGGAAATATTTATTTTAGATGTAAAAACAACACAGTAATGGTACTGTAGGTCATTTAGTTTTTTTAGATTTGAATAAAATATTGTCGCAGGAAAGTCGTCATGCTGTTCAAGCTGCAATGCATTCTGGGTAAATGACATCAAATTGGTCCAACTGCCTGGCTCTGTCCAGCCAAACCAGTGATGAGTAACGTTATTAAGCCTTTTCAATTTGAACCGGAGCACATTGAACTCGACCGGAGCGTAGAAATCACAAGAGGTGATGACGAGGAGAGTAACGGGCGTTTTGGCAGCTTTGTTTATTGTTGACCAAAGGGAGGAAGAGGACAGAGTTGCCCGTAGAAGCTGCTGCTACCTTCAGCTTCATAAATGAAACAATAAATGACTCTTACCTCTGGGCAAAGTCATTTATCTGCCCAGATAAATTACTGGTACTTCCAATAGAAGTACCAGTAAGTACTTCTACTGCTCTGCATCCCGATCGCCTGTGCTGTATAGGGTCCGGTGTCATGGTAACAGCTGTTTAGGGTCTCGCCTTGGTCCGGTCGCATCGGTATATTTAGTACTGGAGGCAGTAGTACCATTAGCACTTCAAAGAGCTTCCAGCTCTGCCTGTCTCAGCAGCGCTTCAATGCATTTACTTTTAGCTCATTAAGGTAACAATCACCTGTTAGAGCCTTTGTTAGTTTTGCTCCTACAAATGACTCAAAGTCTTCTGAAGAGAAATGTTGAGAGCAAAGATTAGGTCTTTCGGACATTGTGTTCTGCTCCAGCTCTCATACTGCGCTCTCCTTCCTGTTATGTGGGGAAATTATCCAAGTTCGCCTAATTTTTACTTTCTTTTTTGTAAACAGTGACAGTGTGGCATTATCTAAAATTACACCAGTCAAACGCAATGCAGTAAACAACTACTGGGGGTAAAGTTAGCCTTCCTGTGTTTACTCTTTAGAGTCCAGTACAGAATGTGTCATCAACCCATCGGGTGAAAAAATGGCGACCTCCATGGGTGAAAAATATATCAAAAGATCAACATTTTAGAAGTAATTATGAGTTTTGGCGTATAACAAACAGCAATTTTTTAACAATTTAAGCCAACATGTTCCACTAATCGTGGATACCTTTAAGGATCAAAATTTAAGAGATAAAGGAGAAAGTTCCTTACCTGAAAAGTCGTGCTTTGTCTTTATGAGCCGGCCTTTTCTCCTGAGGGTAACTGGATGAATAAAACGTATATTAGATGTTCTGTAGATGAACGACTGAAGCTTCGCCTCGTCCTTCCCTCACCTGGAGCGCGTGATGTCCCAGATTAGCCAATCGTTGCCCACCACGGCGCCGACTTTGATGGTGTTTGTGAGGCACCAGTCGGCGGACATGAGCGGCCCGCTGTGCCCGCAGTCCAGTGACAGAATGGCCTGCTGGGTAACCAGGTCGTAAAAGCGAATTGTCCCCTTCTTCTCCGCCACCATTAACTGATCAGCAAAGACGTGCCAGAAGAGATCAGTTTCTCCAGAAACACCAGTTTGTGCAAACTGAATGCTGCAGCTCCGAGTTAGCATGTTAAATGTAAAAGTTAATGACAAGATACAAAAAAACAAAAGGAGAAAGTCGCTATTGCAGCAAAAAGAATGATTTTATGAGACGTAAGTAGAGATAAACTAAACATATCCACAAAACAACACATCTTTAATATCATTTTCCACAAATAAATTATGGAAAAAACATTTTGTTTTTATAAAATTACTTCTCTACTGCTTGAATAGTGATCGGGTCTTAATAAACAAGCTCTAGAGTACTTAAGGCATAGCTTGTTGTCATTAGTACCAACAAAAGCAATTAAATCACAAGGTTTCCCCCAGAAAGCTTGTTAAGCCCGGTGCAGCGCAGTCATTCATTCAGCAGACTGCCCTGTTTTTGAGTTAAAAAATGTTTTAACGTTGACAGGAAATTTGAAAAAAAAAAAAAAAAAAAAATCACTTGATAATCATGTACTATTGGAAGATTAATGCTTGAATATTGACTATAAAGTCTTATAAAAATGCAAACATTTAAAAATAATTTAAATAAGTTATGCTTAACCTGGTGGCCCGCCAGGCTTATAATACCCAAACCCTGAATTAGAAAAATTAGCATCGTTCAATATGCACAGGTCGAATTTAACAAGAAATTAAAGTAAAAACAAAAATCATGAAACTGCTGATTTTCTTTAGACTTTATGTGAAAGTTTGTTCAACAAAATACTGACAAAAATAAAAAGAATGTAACTAAATTTCTGTCCTTGAGAAGGAAGAAGGAAAAAAAATCCAGGAAAAGCTTGTAACAATGAAGCACGGTGGTGTAGGGATGATGATTTGGGTCTTTATTGAGAACAAATCAATGTTCTTATGTCCTGAAAAGTTAAGATTAATAAACAAACCACTGTACTTTTATTTTCCTCTAACTATACATTCAAATATGGGTTATCGGTGCTGTAGATGTGATTTCAATGGGTTTGTCATAAAAATATACATATTTTTATATATATACATAATTTATTCAGACAGAGGAAACATAATAAACACTTTAGAGTTCAGATTATGTTTTAGTAAAAGATTAAAAGTTTATTTAGCTCATCTGAGACTAAAATAGTATGTTGAAAATAGTTCAAAACAATTTCCTCCCACCTTGAATACTTCCTGTGGGTGCCAGCAGACGCTCATACCCGGAGAGCGAAGCCTCAGGACGGCCGTTTCATTCCCGTCCAGGTCCCACAGCCTGCCGACACAACACCACCGGGAAATTAACACAATTAAAATACTTCACTAAAAATACTAAAAATACTTGATGTTTGACCTACTTTGATTTTAGAAATGATTGGGAAAAAACAAGCCTGTGTGAGATTAATCTTCTGCAATTAGTGATGTGACAGACTAATTCTCTTTGACATGTGAACAGCTTTTGGTCTGAAACCTGCAAAAGATCAGTCTTTCTCCTAATTAATGCCTAAATATAGCCTATAACTAGGAACCAGACTCAGATGCTTATGTAATAATAACAGAAGGAATTCGCTTTCCAACGCTCCTCATTTACAAACATCCTCGACTCTGACTGATATAATCCCAAATAATCCTTTTTTCACAAACAGTACGCCCAATTATCCCCTTTTTGGAGCGTTAAGATTGCACCACAGGGCTTTAATGGATCACACTCAAGATTACGCTGCCCCTAATTCATCAAACTTCTGCTGTTTTCTTATGATGAACACAGGCTTCCCACTTCTCCAGGGAAAAGGAGGATTTTTTATCCTTCACTGACAGAGGGGAACGACAGCCAGCCGCGCTACACTTCATCCGGATGGCAGCCGGTGTTTGGATGTGGGCGGCTCACTTATGTCAGGCGGAGGAAAGCGAGCGGGATCGAAATTCGGTGAAAATGAAACAGAAAGCACAGCCTGACCTCCGTTGTTCCTCGATTCTGGATTCATGCTCAGCTGCAGTCAAAGTGTTACTGGACGAGAAGAAAACACTGGAATGCTACTAAAGTCTAAGAAAGAACCTCAGACGAGCATTTAGACGTAAATTTCTCTATAAAAATATTCCTTGAACATTTTTCCCGTTTTATCAAGTTAAGTGATTTCATGTCACCACATACAAACGCACATAAAATTGATGACGAAATATTTTAAAAAGAAAAACAAGAAACTCCATCCCGTATACGCCTTCTCCATTGTGAAACATGGTGGTGGCAGCATTATGTTTCACAGAGTTTTGCAACAAAGTGCAGCAAAAACAGAAATCTTTCCATATATATAAAACTGCTAGAAACAAACTCCATCAGTCTTGCAGTAGTAATGGAAACAAAAGGTGGTTACACAGTATTTCTAGGAAGCTAGGTGCAATTGCAAGCCACACCTTTCAGATTTTTTTGGTAAAATTTCTGTTAGAGCCACCCAGGGTTTATGCTGGTTTCACCAACTCAAATTTAACTTAAGAACAATGTGAATAAAATTTAAGACCTTTATCACGACCTATATCACGGCTTGTTAGCTACCTAGCTTGAGAGCTACCTGGCTCTCTAGTTAGCCAGCTAGAGAGCCATATGATAGCTGCTAAAGCTATTAGCAGCTTGTTACCAGTAGTCTTAACCACATAAAACTGGTTCTTCTCAGTAGCTTTGTGCTTCTCACATGGCATATAGCTCTCTAACTAGCTACATAAAAAGTTATATGCCAGCTGCTAATGGCTTGTGTATATGCCAGCCAGCCAGCTAGAAAACATGCTTGCTAGCCAGGTTAATCGCCTTGAGTCACAGCTTGCTAGCAGCTGCTAAGAGCTTGTTTTTGGTTGCCAACTAGCTTAACTACCTTGAGTTACAGCCTGATAGCTACCAACTGCTAACAGTTTGTTTGTTTACTTGCTAACCAGTTTAACCACATTGACTCACAGCATGATAGTTGGCTACCAACTGCTAACAGTTTGTTTGTTTACTTGCTAACCAGTTTAACCATGTTGACTCACAGCATGATAGTTGGCTACCAACTGCTAACAGCTTGTTTGTTTGCTTAATTGCCTTGAGTCACAGCTTAATAGCTAACTGGCAACTAACAGCTTGTTAGCTTGCTAGCTACCTTAACCACCTTGAGTCTCAGTTTGCTAGCTAGCTAGTAAGCAAGCATTAGCATCTTATTGTTAGTAGCCTTCATCGCCTAGAGTCACAGAATGCAAGATGTCTGCACACAATTTTGCTATATGGAAAATTCCCTCAAGAAAAACCCCACTTAAACCATATAGGAGTAAATTGTCCTGCCATAACAAAATTTAAGACTTGGGATTAATAAAATTGATATTAAGGCCTTAATTTTAGATCGTTTTTCTAAGTTATTTACCCTGACCACCAAACACTGTCCTTCCACATTTATTGATTACTTTGTGTTTTGTATCACCTAAAATTCTAAGAAGACAGACTGAAGTTTGTGGTTTGAGCATGACAAAAAGTGAACAGGTTTGAGGCATTAATACTTTTATAAAGGAGGTTGCTTTGTTCCATCCTGTGGTGTGAGTGAGGACATTCCCCATGTCTCCTGCTAGAACAGAGTTCCGTCAAAACTCGGGGCTTCTTTTCGCTTGCGGAGTAGAAACCCACTGGACCGCAAGAGGAAAACAACAACTACACCCTGTTCTTTCTGACCGGTTGCCAAGCGGAGTTTAATCGCACGCAATACCACCAACAGCCAAACTTTGGTCAACCACGCTGCCCTGCGAAAGGAGAGCAGCGGCTCTCCACAAAAACAGAACCTCTGCAGGAAGAGGTGAAAGACGTAAGGTGACGGCACTCTGTGCACCGCAGAGTTGAAAAGGTCGTCTGAGGTCCTGTATCGTCTTATCAAAGTGTGAAGAAAAACAGCAGAGGCCTCACAGTTTGCTCTGTGCTTCCAGTAAATGGGGAAACGAGAGCCATTGCCGGTGCTCTTGAAGGGAAAAGGGTAAATAATTAAAAGTTTCTCTCTGGACGGAGCTAACAGGGTCAAACTGTGTAAATCAGGAGTCTGCTTCCTTTGTTAGCCAGTTTTTTTTTGCCATTTTCCTCCACAGAATAAATGTTTCCCAGAAGAATATCCTTAGACAAGTACGGATGAAAGATGTATCAGTCGATGTTGAAAATTATTGATTCATTTTTTGTTTTAAATATCTAAAATACTGCAAAAATTATTGTTTTATCTACTGTTTTTTCTCCCATTATTTTTTTAGTTTTAAGCAGTTCTGAGGTACAGCGGCCAAACCTTAAACTGCTGCTGCGCAAGTTACTAAACAAACTGTTGCTAGGTAACCAAGGAATGAGTGAGTTGCTAGGTAACCAAGGAATGAGTGAGTTGCTAGGTAACCAAGGAATGAGTGAGTTGATTCCACTAACTTTGCTTAGCTGTTGTGATTGATTGAGCTGCTAAAGTCTTTCTTCTGCTTACTTTCCCAGAATGCTGTGCAGTTCTGTATCAGAACTCAGTGATATCACTGGATAATATTGATCACATGTCTACCGCAATATATATTGTTATTAATTTATCGTCTAGCCCAAGCTGAAATATATTAGTTTATGAACTTGTGCAGACGTTCATTAAAAAAAATCAAATAAAATCAGCATCAAGAAAGAATTATATACAAGAAAGAAATATATTATATTATTGATTATTATTGATCATTTAATTGATCAAACAGTGGAGAAAATAACTAACATGGAATTAATCATGACGATGATTAATCTAAATTATTATAATTAGAAATTTATCACGATAAATGATCTACTTTTTCACTTCTGATACCAATACGGAGGATTTAGTAAACAGTGCTAAATTGACTAAAATGTTTATTTTTTTAAAACACCGATAGAAATGTACTTAACTTTATTTGATAATTCTGCACCAGTACAGAACACTTTAAAACACCAGTAGTTTCACAAGGTTGGTCAAAGACATAAAAAACAAAATTTTAATTTGTTCAGTCAATTAAATTAGGAGTACAACCGCCAATGTAAAATAAATAATAAAAAACCTGAAAGAATAAGTCAATTATCTTGATCAAAGATGTGAAAATAAACTGCAACGTTGTTTTAACTGCCCTCGTAAAAGTGTTCAATGTCATTCATATAAATACGGACTGTGGGAGAACCACAGTGCTGGTTCTGTTGGACCTCAGTGCAGCTTTTGACACTGTTGACCATGACATATTACTGAATCGACTGGAGAGTTGGTTCGGACTCTCCGGTCCAGTGCTTAACTGGTTTGAATCTTACATAAAGAACAGGAATTTCTTTGTTTCAATTGGAAACTTCTCATCAAAGAGGTCAAAGGTCACATGTGGGGTACCCCAAGGTTCAATCCTAGGACCCGTCTTATTCAATATCTATATGCTCCCACTAGCTCAGGTTATAACAGGAAATAATATTAGCTACCATAACTATGCAGATGACACACAGCTCTACATTACGATGTCACCAGGAGACTCAGAACCCATCCAATCACTGAACAGATGCTTAGAAAAGATAAATGTGTGGATGTGCCAAAACTTCCTCCAGCTGAACAAAAACAAAACTGAAGTTATTATTTTTGGACCTAAAGAGGAACGATCTAGAGTCAGTGCACAGCTTCAGTTATTACAACTAAAAACCAGCGATCAGGCCCGAAACCTGGGAGTAGTGATGGACTCTGACCTGAACCTCCAGAGCCACGTAAAGACAGTCACAAAGACGGCCTTCTATCACCTGAAGAACATTTCCAGGATTAAAGGACTAATGTCTCAGCCAGATTTGCTGCTGTTGTATCAACCTTCCAGACCTCTCAGGTCTTCTGGTTCTGGTCTGCTCTGCATCCCCAGAACCAGAACCAAACGAGGAGAAGCGGCATTTAGCATCTATGCACCAAAAATCTGGAACAAACTTCCAGAAAACTGTAAAACAGCTGAAACACTGACTTCCTTTAAATCTCAACTAAAAACCCACTTGTTTAGAGTTGTATTCGAAACGTAATCAATTGCAAATTTATTGATGTTGTGTTTTTATTGTTGATTCTATGTTGCATTGTATTTTGTTTTTGATTTGATGTAAAGCACTTTGAAATGCCTTGCTGCTGAAATGTGCTATACAAATAAAATTTGATTTGATTTGAAATGGTTCAGAAAGTGCCACTATGAATTCTAAGTATAGTGTAAAATCAAAATAATAATAATGGACAAAACATAGAATTACACTGAATAGATCTGCACCAATACAAAAATAATAGAATTTTTTCCAATACAGAAAAAATTATATATTTTCCTGTAATACAGAAAAAAAGAGATGCATATTGGTGCATCTCTTTGATAAACTATAAAATAAATAACCCTACGTGATTGTATTCAATATTTGATTAAAACTGTTTAATAGACACATTTAAAGTGAAAAGGCTTCAACAGCTTCATTCAGAAAGGATGAGATAATATGGCAGCTGTGACGTGTTTTTCCTAACAGAACACATGCAGACACAGATAAGACTCCAGGATCTGGATCAAGCCCAGCTCAGAGCTGCAGGTGTGTGTTATCCAAGTTCAGCCGCAAACTCCGTCAACTCCAGATCCTCCCAGGACCCTGTAGTGCGGCCTTCTGACCTCTAGGTGGCACGCCCCCCCTCTTCCTCCCTCACCCCGTTAACTCCACCCTGCTCCACCCGCAGCGCGGCTCAGACTCCATCCAGCCTGAGGAAGTGAAGGGCGGCTCCCCGCCTTGATGCAGCGGCATCGGGTTGCATACTGACTACAGCAGAGTTCCCAACGCTGCAGGAGATGGTGATGACAAAACTAAGCAAACTTATAGTGGAGGCTGTCCTGCCAAAGCCAACAGACTGACGGAGAGGTCGTGAACTGACACATGCTGACATAAACCTCCCTTCCTCCCTCTCTGAGCGGCCGCTGCTCTGTGATCGGCGCTCGGTTTGTGTGGGCTGACTGGAAGGACGCTCCTCCGCTGCTAACCTGATCTGTCCTAATATTTCCGCCCCGCTCTTCCTCCCGCGTCCCGTATTTTCTCATCATGACAGCGTTTAAATCTTTCAGCAGATGGAGCGCTCTCCTGTTTTCTCTGGACGCCCGGCGGAGGGAGGGGAAGCGGTTCAGGAGGAGGGGTTTTAATCTGGTGTGATCCAGGGCAATCACCAAGTATTTCCTCTGATTAACTGATAAAAATGCATTTTGCATTGCGAGCTTCAATGTTTTAAAGACCGTTCAAATAATTACGTTTTCATTTCTATACAAATCTATTTTAACATACTAATTAGGCCCATAAAGCAGGAAAGCAGAAAGCAAGAATAGAAAAGTAAAAACCAAGTCCACGTCAACTATTATTCCAATTTAGGTCAGCTTTCAAACTAAAGTTTAAAAAATCTGTTGCTCAGTAGTTCAGTATGGAGTTATTGCAGATCATTTAAGAGTGGCAAGGTATTAAATATGGACTGATGGATTAGCACAAATACAATCTGCTAAATATAATTGAGCAAATTACTGAAGGTAAAAGGATTTCCACATGTACAATGTTAAGATAGCTCAAGAGATTGGGAATGAACAACTGCGTAACCTTAAGAAAACCACCAATCATCACCTGTGTTTCTATTGCAAAACTTGAACCTATAAAAAGAAAATTGCTTAATGGAAACATGGCAATTTTGAAAGAACAATTGCACAATTTTTTGCAGTATTTCTCAATGGAAACACATTTTTTTAATCACATGAGTCATGTAATCAACAGCTGGATGATACTACAGAAGGAAACGACAAAGAAGATGACAGGAAGTGATAGTAGGATGATGGTTTGTTTTTGTTTTTTTCCAGAGCAACTGGAGAAAATAACATAAAGGCTGAACTCTAAAGCGATGGAAGACAGTTGTGTATTTTGAGATTTACCATCAAGGTAAGAAGCGAGGCAGATAAAGTGATATTCCCATGATGCTTAGTGCCTACTGTAGCTGCCTGTGGAGGCAATGCTAAAATGCAATAAACTGGGGTTGCTACAGCAACAATGTGAGGCCAACAAACAATTACGTCAAGCAGAAATCGATGCTAAAGGCAGCCCAAAGAAATGCAAGAGTGTGACCTTCTTGATTTTGGACTTTGTAATTGGTTTACAGTTGAAAACGCGAAAGAAGGTGTAAAACGATAGCAGAGGTTCGAATGAAACGTTTACGACGCAATTAGAGGTGGAAATCATTAGATTGATGGTTGAACTAGAAAAGGTTGGAAAGAAACGAAGTTGAGAGCTGCAGCTTCCTGTTCAGGTTCTGTCCCTCCACTGACCCTGGCTACTGACAGTTTTTTCCCTCTCCCAACATTAATTGAAGAGGAAAATTTAGGAACCTCGTTACAAACTCTTCCCTCCTTAGAGTGGAAAAAACCTCTGTGCAGCTAATTGGCTTTCCATATTTAACAATTTAGCCAGAAATGCTACAAAGCAGCTCAGCGGAGCATGTTGTGCTTAGCATTGGGTTTCACCGTGGAAACACAGTCAGGACTTTCTGCACCATTAACAAAGAACAGGACTGAAAATCAGAAGCTGGGAACACGCGGAGGAGCGGAAACCAAACGGCTCGAACCTGCAAGTGTGGTCATCGCTGACGGAAGCGATCTGTTTCCCCTCGGTGGGCTCGAACACCAAATGGTTAATGTAGCTGCTGTGGCCCTCCATCACCTGGGCGAAGCAGAGAGGAGACAGTCAGTAAAACTGAGCAGAGCTGGCCGCATATCTGCTTTCTATGCGTGTGTGTTACATTTCCTGTTTAACTAAGTAGCAAATGTCTGCGCTAAGTAGAGAGAAAGCTCCCCGTCTGAAGACCAGAGCAGTTCCAGATGTTGGGATACCTTGACTTCATTCTGATCTTGCAGATCAGAAGTCAGCAGGCGTAGTTTTCTGTCAGCCGCCGCCGTGCAGAACCTGCAGAGAGGAAGAGAAGACGTAACAATAAACAAAAAGAGGGAACAGAAAACACCCTGGGTGACAGACGACATCTCCACATCGGAGTCTGTGTGTGGCAGAAACTTGGAACAGGATCGTCGGCGGGGGAAAGCTGCCAGGGATATTCAAAGATAAACACAGAGAAAAACAAGACGGCTCACGCCATCTACGCGTGTCTTTGTTGGAAACCCGGTGCCGAGCCGTGGAGAGGACTTCCCCTCTAATCAGTCCTCGTACACACCAGCGCCTGCAATTACTCACATAATTATACTAACTCACTTATGACAAGGAAAAACACACACGCATCACCAGTATAAACAGACAGCGCTTCACACATTTTCGCAGGCGCAGGCAGATGGATTTGGCATGATGTCATTATAAATATCCTTCAGACAGCTTTGCCACAGCAGCAGGTTAGATAAAATGTGCAGAGGTGCTAGAACGTTACAACCTGAACTTTTTGGCACGTCGACTTTCCTTTAGAAGAACATTTACACACTGATGTGAGACAGAAAAACACTTTAAAAGCCATAAAGAACAGTGTTTTCCCCTAAATGATAATTAAAATGTTGTCACTTTTTATCTGATGATAACAAAAGTACATTTGACATTTCAGGAAATACTTTAATACCAAAGAACTGGGTTTCTACTCATTTTTCACAAGGAAACTAACTTAATTTCTCTTCTTTAAACTTTCCTTTAAATACAAAAGCTCATCTTCCTTCAGAAGAAAAAATAAAACCCTTACAGTCTGAAAATCTGATAAAATGGTTACAAACAGATCTATCATAGGCACTGAAGCAGAGAGATGTTCTTGTAGTTTAGTTCTTCTTGTACTGAGGTTAAAGACATCATCAAAAAAGCCTAACATATTTCAAATCTAATAAACACTTGGTGCTCTAATGTTGCTTCAATGTCTCCACCATGCTTTAAAGTCCTGCATCTGAAGTAACATGTATGACAATGCGATTAATGAACAGCTAAATCTAGCATAAATAAATAACTACTACTCAAATTAATTTATATAGATCGACATCACAGATTGACCCTCAGACGATCCAATGAACTTTGCTTTGGCATCTTGTTAGCATGTTGTAATCCTTAGCGATCTAATATTGTCACTAATTATCAGTACTATGATCTTCATGCTAGCGCTAACACCTTTGACAGGAGCTATCATTTTGAGAAGCTTTAGACATCCTTTGATTTGATCAGGAATTAGAAACGTCTTGTTATAATCAGGCATTTTTAAAAGACACATATTGTGCAAAATTCACAATTTGCATGTTTTTGTACGTCCATTTGTGTTTCTGCTGCTTCTAAAAACATCCCAAGAGCGTAAAATTAAAATAAAATAAACACCAAGGCAATTTGTTGAAAGTTTATGTTTCTTGGTGTCTGAAAAATGAGCCGTTTTAGAAACCTTCCGAATGTAACATCACAAATCAGCAGGCGTTTTCCCTTTTGCCTAGCAACCTCAGAAACCAAGCTCGTTACCTAGCAACCCTAGTGAATTTCCAGTACGTTTGGTCAGGTGGTTTTACCACTGTTTCACTGAACAGTGACTGTTGTTGACTTACTATCCAGAAACCACTTGCTACATTCTTGCTTGTTGAGCAGGAGGCTCTACTAATGCTTTTCAAAGATGTACAGGTTTATAATTGCGCATCTGTCTGCAGCCATTTTCAAGTGTGAGTGTAAATGATACGTTGGGGGGCCTGGCCAGCAAATTATTCGGATTTAAAGTGGCAGAGGCCCTAAAACAGCTCATCCTGATGGGAGCTCAAAACAGGTAGACTTATCTAAGAATGACTTTGTGCAAAAAATTTTATAAACATGTTTTGTATAGACCTCAGAGAAATAGATCTCCAATGGAGTTCTGATGAAGCTGCTTCCTATAATTTACTGATGAGTACTGATTCTGTATTTCTGTTAATTCCATCTGTGGCCATCCTGGGAAGACCGTGAACTTTGCCCTCCAAGGTTTGGGTGTCGACTCTCGAAGAAGAGCCACTGGCTCGCACACTGGCCGCTGTATTTACTAGATGACAGCCAAGCTTGAAAAATTAGCATGTGCGGTGGAAGTCAGTGGTTTTAATAGACGTCAGGCCTGTTTTTCAACACAAGCTGCAGTGGTGGCAGCTCAGCCGCCCCCCTGCCTCCCATCAAGCCCGTGAGAACGCTGGACTTTTCCTGGAAGGCACAGCTACGTGCCGACTGAAGGGAGAGCTTGAACCTGAGCGGGTTCTCATCAGCACAATAACATGTGCGCACGTCACAGCGCTGGCTCGAGGGTCCTGTGGAGTAAACCACAGAAGGCCAGGAATTAGCGCTGCCTTTCCTTTCCAATTACACAGAGCCTGCGCGCCTCCAGGGGGAATGCAGATCCTTCACATCCACAGCTCCAATCAAGTGGAAACTCTACTTTCTAATAATCCCTACTTGGGCCTACTCCCCACCTGAAACAACTTGGCTGCCGTCCTGGACGTGTGACAGCGAGGAGCGCTGATGAATACTTTCGGACAGCGTGACTGACGCGCTCTCCCAGAAAGAAAAAAATAAAACGATCCTATTATTTTAAAAGTCACAGATGTCGGCTTTTCAGGGCGGAAGCGGAGGATGGCTCGACACCCTCTAATCCTCCAACAACAGTCTGATGACATCTTACATAACATCCCACACTACACCGCTACGGACATTCTTCATTTGTCTTTTCAGAAAAACAGCAACTCGGTCACCACATGGCAGGAAATCGAAGTACTTAAGTAGTGGGCAGAATAGATCAAACCTTGATGCAGCTGAGCTACAGCAGCAGCAGACCACACCCAATACCACTCCAACACTGAGTGTGTTTTTACTCCTAATACAGTGGTGGATTCATTCGAATTGTTACATTTTTAGCTGCTGTGGTTCGTTTTCACACTGTGCTGTGTCAAACAAACTAATTGAAAAACCTGTTCCTCTCCTCGCCTGTGGTGGCGCTGCACCAAGAACCATTTAAGGACATGACAAGATAGCCGATATCCACTCCTGCGGTCTCCGGTCTACTTACATCCACATATGAAACAACCCAGACCTCTCTTTAATCGAGACCTAGATGTGTAGGTGGACTAGAGTTAGCTTTTTTTGGTCCACTGCACACTCACACTTCCCCAAACAAACCAAACGTTTTAGACAAATAAACTGAAGTTGGATTAAAGCGAACTAAACAGGACTGGAGTGAATGCACCAAAACTTGACAAGTGGTCCTGTATTAGACCTTGGAAGATCCGGTTCTGATACTCAACCTTGAGTCCATCAGATTCTCCGTTCATTTTTAAAATGGTAAATCCTGAAAAATAGAAATTTGACTTTTTTCTCTGAATTCAAAGAAATGTCAATTCTTTTTTTAAGTATAAATATTATCAATATTTTAGATGTACTTGTAAATGCATATTTAAGTTCAACAAAGACTGCTTTGAGAGTAAAAGTCACTGAATAGCTGTGGTCTCATTTTTAAAAAATATTTTAAAAGACAAATACTTAGTGTTGTACCTAAGGAAGAAAGCAATAAGATTTTTATAAGGAAGTAATAATTCATGAATTGCATGGATTGGCAACAAGAAAAAATAACAATAAAAAAATCAGTTCAGTGGCCTAAAATGGCCCACAGACCACACATTGAACACCTCTTGACTAAACCAGTAATGAATTATTTGATCATTTGTGATATTTTTGTTGTTTTTCTGATTAAAATGTTTGTACAGAGAAGTTTACAGGTGAAATTATTTTACAAACACAATACGGGACGTTGTTGCTAAAAGTGGTGAAAAGCATCACAGCAGCCTGAGCTCGTATTTCCCATCTCTGTTATAGACTGGTGACAGGTTTGAGCCGACGCCTGCAGCGGCGTTCTGCAGCGTTTTATCCGATTTATGGTGAGTTGGAGCGATCCAGCACTGCTACATCACTTAGAAAACTGATTGAGACGCCGCTCATTTTACTCTTCCTGTTCATTGCTGAAAACTGTCCAACTGAAGGGATCTGGTTGCAAAGCAAATTCAGTGACGCGAGTTTAATGAAATCAAATCAGAGGTGAAGTAAGGTGGGGAGAAAAAAAAAAAAGGTTATTTTTCTATATTTATTTTTGCTTGATAGTTTAAAAATAACACAATGAGAATTAATAGCTTGACTGATTATTTCCTGAGTAATACTTAAATAAGTACAGCTCTGGAAAAAAATGCAGCCTACTGCTCTGAACCTCATTGAAAACCTCCTGGTTTTTTCACCAAATCTTGATTTCTGAACTCTTTCTGAGTTAAAGCATTAGTATTGTTGTTTCTGAATGAACATAAACTTGTTTTCTTTGCATTATTTGAGGTAAGAAAGTGCTACATCTTTTTTGTTATTTTTCTGCAACGCTACAATTTTGCTTGAAACTTCAGAGACATGTCAATAGTTCATAAAATAAAAGAACAATGTTCATTTTCTTTAAACATATACCTATAAAAAGAAGTACAGTCAGAGAAACTGATCATTTAAAGTGATCTCTTATTTTTTTCCGGAGCTGTAGAATACCATTGAGATTGTTTACTTTAATACATAAATGTGATGTATAGGTTTTTTTGCCTAGAGATCACATTTTTATCCCTCCAGTTCAACTGTCACAAGAAACAAAATTAATTCAATTACATTAGAAGAGGAAAAGGGTGAGTATTTTCCAATCAGGCAGATATTAAACCTTACTTCCAGCTGTGTAGCACTTTGAGCCTCCAACTGAAAAAAAGTCCTTTCAACAGTCAACTTGCAGCACTAATCAAACACTTACAAGCAAAGCATTTGGATTATCGCACCAATGAAGAAGCATCTGAGCAGCCAAGGGGCTCTTGTGGTTGATATTGGAGTAAAAATAAACTTAAACTCTTGAACATGGATGTCAGTGAAACATTTGCATTGTGTGTGGGCTGCAAAACAAACAGCATATCTAATCCTTAATGATACAATATGCTGTTACCAGTCAACATGTGAATTATCTTGAAAGGCGATACCTGATGGTGGGTATCCTGTCCAACCGCGACTCGGGACTCCAAGCCAGAGCGTCAACCCGCAAGTCATGATGAAAAGCTCGGAGAGCATTGAACTGGACCCCGTCCACCTCCATGTCCTCCTCCTGCGGAAGCAGATTCATGTTTAAAGGAAAAGACAAACAATGCGGTGGGTAAATCTGGCAGTGTGGAGCTGCATCTCTTACTTGGAAGAGGCAGGTGCCCACCACCACATACTGGTTTCCACCATAGGCCAGCAGAGAGACAGGAGAACCCGAGCTAAAAGGGCTGAACTCAACCACGTGGACGTAGTCCTCACACGTCACGGTGTAGCTGGGACTGCGGGTCAGGTCCTCCTGCATGTTGGGATCTGGCAAAGCTGGCTTCAGGTCAGATTTCTACTGGAAACGCAGCAATAAAACAGAAAACAAACAAGCCACTTTAGTTCGCAGAAGAACAATAAGCTTTGGCTGACACTGAAAAAGGAAGATTTTCATCTCTAAATAGAGAAATACAGGTTGTTAAAATTAAACAGATCCGGTCCAGTAGGAAAAGCAGAACCCATGCTGGAACATCATGTTACTACCACAATCCTGAATTCATTTTCCTGGGATTTTATTAGATTAACTAAAAGCCGTACATTGAGCTTTATTCTGACACCTCCAGCAACCAGTTCCCTACAGAGGACACCCAATAATCCCAGTATAAATAACACTGTTGGGCGAAGGGTTCAGAGGTTTTTTATAGAGAACAGCAGTGAACATGAGGACCCCAGGAACGTCACAGAAACATCAGGATTAAAGCCTGAGGAAGACTTGACACCTAGAGCTGAGGGTTTCCATGCAAACTGACTAATCAGAAGACACAATAAAAGAAAAATTAAACCTGTGCGGGGATGTTTAATACAAATTTACTCTTTCTAATTTGTAAGATTGACTATGAATGCTTTTGTGTCTTTCTGCTTTTGTCCATATTTGTTGGAACGAGGTGTTAATTTAACTATAAACATAATTTCCCTCCGAGTTGCTGGAAGTAAGCCTAAATAATACACACAATCGTAACAAATCACCTATGTACAGCTTCTCCTGAAGTATGGCTGGTATCTAGTTTGCTCTGGAACAAAATAAGCGGTTCATACCGTCTTTTTTAACTCAAACGTATTCTTCTTTACTACCACGACAGGTGTTGAAGCTAACCGTCAAAGTCACATGGATACGAAGTATAACGGTTGTCTACTTTCATAGTCCAAATGCACCACAGATGAGTTAGTTTCGTAATAAGGGTGTGTTCATATCATAAACGTAAATATAACGTGAATATTTACCAAGTTGGTCTTTAAATGGGCTCGCTGAATCAAATACAGCGCGCCTTGGGGATGTTTTCTGCCCTATTTCCGCATACGTCACGGGAGCGTACCGTTTACTTTAAAGTTCGGGGGGGTCGGGTGTTGGACAAACCCAAAAATATAGAAATAGTTAACAAAATGCTACAATAAAATATTATTAAAGTCTTTTTATAATAAATATTTTCAAAATCTACTATCATAGGGTCGCAAAATTTGACGGGCATTAAAAAGAATATCAGGAAACCATAACTGATTCTTACTCAGAGCTGATTGGCTGGAAGGCAAAACGTCATCGTAAATTTAAACGTTCAAATCGGCAGCTGATTTCTGGTGGACTCGCTGCTGAAGGCTGGGGACATTATAACAGGTTAGAACTGATTAATCCAAAGTTTATTGACCTTTCTATAAATATATGTCGGAACAATAATAATGGAGGCATAAATACAACTATAATTAAAAAGAAAAAAATTGATTAATTCAAAACGATTGTTTGATCATTTAAAGTTGTAGGCTCTAAGAGACCTATTGTCCATCTTGAAAGAAATCAACACGAATTAGTCATGATGTACTTTTCCATTTACTTCATTTAGATCTAGCTTTCTAATTTGGCATTTCAATGAATGCATTTAATATGCTTGGCAGTTACTATAAATGTATCTTAATGTATTTGAATATTTTATGTGGTTGTCTGCTTTTTTAAAATAATAAACTGCCAGCCAACAGGTCAAGGGAAAAATAAGGGAAAAATCTGTAAAAAAAATGGAACTTCTATAAACAGATAAAAATATTACCATGACATAATTCATGCAAAAGGAGCCCCAACCAAGTATTAATTGCATAAAATGTTTATACTTCTCAGAATTCTGACATTTCTGTAGATAATACAAGTTTTTTTCATTGATCTTATGTAATACTCACACTTTTGGTTTTTATTACTTGCAAGCCTTAATCACAAAAGTCACAACAAACAAAGGCTTTAAATATTCCACCACGTGTAATAAATCTGTATGCATTCCACTATGTGAAACTGGTGACAATTATTGAGCATCTACATGATATTTCAATATTTTAGATGTACTTGTAAATGTTCAGGACAGTTTTCTGTAACTTTTCTTTTAGGAAACAATGTCAGCATTCGCAGACCATCTGAAGCTGATGGTAAAAACCTTCAGGAGAGAGTCCCACAGGGTTTTACCGTCAGAGAGGACCACCATCCACGGAGCGGACAGTATGCTGATGGTGCTACAGCTGGCCATGGCTGAGGTCAACAAGCAGGTAGCAGATTAGCTTCTCTATTCCTTAGTTTTCAAAAATGTAACCTGGATTAACAATGAAATAATAATTAAGGTATCCAAGAGCAGGATTTCCTCTAGAAAACGTGCTAAGGCCGATGGTTGGGCGCTAGGGCGGTCATTCACTCAATCAATCAATCATCCATCCATCCATCCATTTTCTATACACCCTTCTTCCCTAATGGGGTCGGGAGGGTCGCTGGTGCCTATCTCCAGCTGCGTCCCGGGCGACTTGTTCACCCTGAACAGGTCGCCAGTCTGTCGCAGGGCAACACAAAGACATACAAGACAAACAAACATTCACACACACCTAGGGAGAATTTAGAGAAACCAATTAACCTGACAGTCATGTTTTTGGACTGTGGGAGGAAGCCGGAGAACCCGGAGAGAACCCACCATGCACAGGGAGAACATGCAAACTCCATGCAGAAAGACCCCGGGCCGGGAATCGAACCCAGGACCTTCTTGCTGCAAGGCAACAGCTCTACCAACTGCGCCACTGTGCAGCCCATCAATCAATCAAACAATCAAATTTTATTTGTATAGCACATTTCAGCAGCAAGGCATTTCAAAGTGCTTTACATCATATCAGACACAAAAACACAATGCAACACAGAATCAACAATAAAAACACAACATCAAGTCAGATTCCATCAATAAATTTGTAATTGATTACATTTCAAATACAACTCTAAACAAGTGGGTTTTTAGTTGAGATTTAAAGGAAGTCAGTGTTTCAGCTGTTTTACAGTTTTCTGGAAGTTTGTTCCAGATTTATGGTGCATAGATGCTGAATGCTGCTTCTCTTCGTTTGGTTCTGGTTCTGGTCTGCTCTGCATCCCCAGAACCAGAACCAGAAGACCTGAGAGTTCTGGAAGGTTGATACAACAGCAGCAAATCTTTAATGTATTGTGGTGCTAAACCATTCAGTGATTTATAAACTAACAACAGTATTTTAAAGTCTATTCTTTGAGCTACAGGGAGCCAGTGGAGAGACTTTAAAACTGGTGTTATGTGCTCTATCTTCCTGGTTTTAGTGAGAACACGAGCAGCAGCATTCTGGATCAGCTGCAGCTGTTTGATTGATTTGTTGGACAGACCTGTGAAGACGCCGTTACAATAATCAATACGACTGAAGATAAACGCATGGATGAGTTTCTCTAGATCTGGCTGAGACATTAGTCCTTTAATCCTACAAATGTTCTTCAGGTGATAGAAGGCCGACTTTGTGACTGTCTTTATGTGGCTCTGGAGGTTCAGGACCCGTCGTGTTTTTGAGTTACTTCATTTACATCTAGCTTTCTAATTTGGCATTTCAATAAAACATGGAGACACTTTTAACAAATAAACATTTTTAATAAAAGTTACATACTGGAGCTATAAAATAAATCTTCTACTGCAGCAGCATAATCTCAAAATTCAATTCAATATTACAAAAACAACTTTTCCTTCTTTAATGCAGTCTAACAAGGTTTTTCCATTTGGAAGAGATTTTCTGGACAAAATGAGGTATACTGAAAAAAATGCTTTAATTGCATGTTAGTATTAATAACTGACACTCTCATTTTTCCTACCATTAACAAAGTAGTACAAGTTAAACTAATCTCTTCACATCCTGATGTTGCACAACTTTCCAGTTGCATTATTTCTTTGTTTTGTTTTAGTTTCTGCTCCTGACTCGATTTGTCCTTGGCTGTTAGTACTCACCATCTCTTCTCCTCCCATCGACAGCGTCAGGGAGAGTTCAAGGTGAGGCTGAGTGACGTCCTGATGGCGTGGAAACACCTTCTGCTGGACAAACTTCACCTGCCGGCCCCCGGCGCCCCTCGCCTGGAGAACTTTGAGCTCTTCCTGGAGGCGTACCAATCTTTCCTGAAACGCTCAAACACTGTAGATCTTACGGATGTTCTGGCCATGAACAAGGAGCTGAGAGCGGCGGGTTCGGATCCGGAGGAACCCTTGAGCGCGGTGAGCAGGAGCTGGTCGACATCAAAATCAATGTTTTACTATTAGAAGAGATATAAATGAAGATAACAAACAACTTTTCCACATTTTTTCACATTCCAAACACAAACCTTGACATATTTTTTGGGATTTTATGTGGATAATTATTTCCTTATTATGAAAAGAAAGTGTAAGGTTTTCACATTTCTGCATCTTTTTACATTGATAGCGCTACATAAAATGCAGTCCAGCAGTTGTGTCAACTTCGTTATCAGCATGACTGACAAAAAAACAGCAAACGGGGATGATTTTCTGGAGGGAGCAGGAAAAAAATTATGAAGCTAACTGTACAACAGTCCTAGAAACAGTTTTAGAGGTATTTATACATCATTAATTGGAGTTTACCATCATAAGAAATCATAGTAAATGATAGATGGCAGGATAAATGATCTATAACCAATGATTGCCTTATAAATACTGTTTCACAACTAGAGCTGCACTGATTGCAGTTTTCTGGCCGATCTCCGGTTGCCGATATTTGGATATTTGCTTGTGAACAGGTTGAGTTTAGCTTCATGAAGATTTACAAATTTACACTGTTTGAGTGTTGACATTAACTTAGAGTGGAGAGAGTAGATATCTTGAATAAATTTGACATTAAACATAATGCAAGTTTAAAGTGCGGCATCATTGTTAGCCTCTTTTTTTAGCATTTGCATTTGGTATCAGGCTAACTTGACAAAGATAATGCAGTATTTTAATTTGACAGTAGAGAAAACCATCTACTTTCAGTAAGTAGATACAGAAAAAGAAATATTGGCATTGGCATCGGTTATCAGCCAAGTGAGTTTTAGTATATCGGCATATCGAATATCAACCACATGGTGCATCCCTACGTCAAACCTCTCTCACCAAAAAGCAGAAGAGGACAGTTGTTGATTTTTTTGTCCTTTGCAGAGGAAAATTAGATTGGCTTCACATGTCAGTATCGGCCGATCACCAATCTCCCACAATTAAGGAAATCGGTTCACCCCTGCTCAGGAAACTAATGTGTGCCACACTTTTCAGATTTTTTAAGTATTTTTCCTTCCACTCCTTAACTTTTCATTGGTCACATAAAATCCCAAGTAAACATATTAATACAAAAATAAAGGTGACAGTTGAAAAAGTATAAATAAATGGTAAAATAGTGAAAAATTCTAATATGTTGCTTATTCCTTTACCAAGATCCAGCTGCTTGAGTTCCTGTCAGGTAACATGGAAAGCCCTGATCTCCCAGATTCATCAGCTCCTTTAACGCCGTCTAGTCAGAGCAGGCGCTGCCGCTCCCAGGTATGCCCAATTCTGTAATAAATCCTTTCTGTTTCCACTTGTAGCAGTATGCAAGCCTTTTTACCTGCTTGCACCGATCCAGCCTTTAGCTTTTCCAGCCTTTCTGGTCTGGAATCCATCCTGTTCCTATTGACAGGAACTCTATATCACATCGCTCAGGTTTCGGAGTGTAATGTGAAATCAATTACGGCGCGGATGTTTAATACTTGGCTCAGTGTGGAGCTCAACAGGAGCTTCTGTAACACAGTCTGCTTCCTCCTTCTGTCACTTGCTAATTTATGAGGTTTCAGCCAAGACTTGCTGCTATTTTACCACTTTCAGGGCGCTTTCATTCTTTATGAGCTCAAAACAGTCCAAGTTTGAGTGCTTTGCTGTGAAGCAACTGTTATATTTCCCCTTTCTGAGATAATCTGAGATTTTGATGAATCGTTTACAAAGTGCTAAGCATAAAATAAGAGATTCTTCTCAGTCTGAAAAATGTAGAAATTCACTGCAAACGCAAAAAAATAAAGTTGTTGGATGGGTATTCACTTATCCATCTGTGTGCCTAACCATTTTTTCCACCTGTTCCATTGTTATCAATCTATCAATCCATTCATCCATTTCATACATCTATTCATCAAGGCTCTCCTCAGAAAACTTGCTCAGGCGCTCGGGCAGTTAGTCATCCAGCAGCCCGCCTTGTTTTTGAGTTAAAAAATGTTTAAAGTTGACAGGAAATATCACTTGATTAACATGTGTCATTGGAAGATTAATATCTGAACAGCAACTATAAGCACAATTTACCACAATAATCACCAACTAATTTCATACTTAATTACATGATAATTAATTACAACCTGACATATAGACTCAAAAAAGGCCATTTACTGAAAAAACAACCCATTCGTAGCAGTAATTAAGTCAAAATTGTACAATATATATATATATATATTCACAAGTTGCATTTAAGATAAAAACACCTTTGTAAGTAAAAATATTTCACCGGTCGTGCTGTGGTGGCATAGGGGATGGCGCGAACCACATTTGGAGGCCTTCAGTCCTCAACGTGGAGGTCGCGGGTTCGATTCCTGGACCCAGCCGATGTTTGCCGCATGTCTTCCCCCCTTTCCTGTCTGCCTACTTTTGAATAAGGGACACTAGAGCCCACAAAATACCACCTGGAGGGAAAAAAAAATAAATAAATGTTTCACCCAAAACTCCTCAAGCTGCATATTTTAGTTCTAATTCACTTAAAGAAACCTGTACTATTGCATTTTAGCCAATAAAATGTTTATTTTCTTATTTACATATCTTAAATGTATGTCTAATATTGTATACAAAACGTTCAAGTGGTTATATTAAAAAAAAATCTGTAAATGTGCCAGTTTTTTAAATCTGATTAATCAAAAATAATCAATAAAATAAACACTAGTTGCAGACTAATAGATGGAAGGACAGGTTTGTGGATAGATGGACAGACAGATGAATGACTGGATTGATGAATGAATGACTGATGAGAGGATGAATCCGGTTTGTGATTTATTATGACTTTTTGTGATTAATCGTGATTCATTGTGATTATTTATAATTAATCATTTCATTCCTACATCTATCCGTCCCCCTTCAGTCTGGTTTCATGCTTAATGCCTGACTTCGCTGATAACAGATATCTGACAAAAATACCAACAGGAGTCTGATTGTGTTGCTAAAACAATATTGATTAAAATTTATTTTAGCTTAAAGTGCTTGTTTTATGCTGAAATGATCTGTTTTCGGTTTATTGGAGCAGATAAAAATGGCAGTGAGGCGAGTTTTCTGCTCCTATCTGAGTTTGCTGGTGAACTCTAAAAACGACATGGCCTTGGCTCTCACCCTCAACGTTCCCTGTCGCTCTCTGGAACGGCAGGCATTCACTGACATCAAGCGTGCCGCCCGAGACCGCCAAACATCTCTCTTCTTGGTAAGAAAATCCACATTTATTAGCAGCAAAACACAATATAGAGTCGTTCTTGTAGCTGCAACATTTGGGGGTTTTTTTTCTGGCCTTTTCAGGCTGTGACATCTTTTGTAAGAGCAATCCAGCTTGGAGGGAAGGGGTACGCGCCAGCAGAGTCTGATCCCCTCAGGAAGCATATCAAAGGCCTGTCCGCCTATGTCCAGTTCATGGACAATCTGGAGGAAATACTGGGGGAAATTCCTGACCCAAGGTACACAGCACAGCTTAATCCCAGCTTGGATTGCAGTTCACAGTGTAATTTCTTAATTTGTACTTTATATTCTAAAGATTCATGGTAGTTTTTAAGGTACTCTTTGGGTAAAAACTTGTAGTAGTGAGAGTAGCACTACTTCAACATATTTTTACTCAAGTAAAAGTACAAAGTAGCCGTCCAAGAAATTAAAAAGTGTTTGGGAAAAATTCTACTCAACTACTGAGTAACTGATCAAATTATCAATCATTGAATATTTAAAAATTACACAATCAGGTAGTCCAAAATGTAAAGTTAACAGGAAATGTTGATAGTTTAAGGATATAATTATTAGAAGTAACAAAGGTAGATAAAAGAAAATGTTTCCCAATCAGTGTCTTTCAATTAAAAAATCATGAAACATTAACAGAAACGTCTCTTGAGTTTTTGGTTAAAACATGTTAGTTTTTAATTCAGAGGGCAGAAAGTCCAGGAATTTTACTCAAGTAAAAGCAGTGGCAGTTTATAATAAAATTACTCAAGTAAAAAGAATCTTAAAGTTAACATTTCTTTCCTTTGTGGTAAAATCACTTTACTTTAGCACATTTAGCTTTCAGGACGTGCCTGAAGGCTAAACCAGGCACATCCTGTTCAAGATAAGGGGGTGGAAATATTTCCAGCTTCTTGGATAAGGAGCAGGCCAGCACACATATTCACTGAAATCGCACCTGTAATCATAAAATATACCTGTGCCAAAGCAGGTTCTTTTTTCTGAAACATCTTATTCATTTTTTCCCCTTTTTTCCAAGGAAACACAAGAGAAGCGTGTTAATTTTTGCAACATCAAAGCCGTGCTTCTTCTGGTTCCCTGACTTTGATCAATCCTTGAGCTCTACACATCATTTCACATTTCAGATCACATTTAGACGTCGAGGAGCTTGGCACCACAACAAAAGCGATTATCAGAAATGATTTTCCTGTTCAATCATGTAGATTTGGAAGGGGAAGCCGTTTTAGGTCTTTAGTCCGTGAAGTGAAATCTCTTACTGATCAGCCATAACATGTTATGTTTATGCAGTGTGAACTCCAGCTGCTTTTCAGAGGGCTTTTCAGTTCATCCCGTCTAATGAGGTGTTGTTTACTTCGTCCAACATGTATCGTTCAAAAAGGAGGGCCTTTGCCTACTCGGCAGAGAACTGTATTCCCTTAAACACCTTCAGCGCCCCTCGTTCGGCGAACATCTGTTTTCCCAAATGATATTGCTACTGAGCCTCAGTGTTGGGTCAGGGTCGGGGCACCACCTTTCCACCTTGTGGACGTCTTTTCTTGCACGCCTTAGTGCACTTAACAATGAATCCAGTAAATGCTGAAAGGTACGCCTGAGTGCAAGGTGACTTTATTACAAGTTGGGAACATTTTTCACAACTATTACTATTGGCAAAGCATTGCAATGAAATAAAAACACTGAAATGCGTGTGCTTTGCCTTTAAAGCCAATGTCCAAATAATTGAAAGCGAAGCTGCAGTATATCTTCTGAGGGCTTAAAGCTGGACGATACGGCTGAAAAACGAGTCACGATATTAGCGTTTTATATCCGTCTAACGACAAATATTGATTAGTTTTTCTGTTTTAAATATCTGAAAAACTGCCAAACTACATAGTGGCATGACATTTATTGTTTTATTCAGCTTTCACTCATACGTTTGCTTTTAAAAGAAGTTATGAGGCGGTGGTGAAACCTTAAACTGCTGCTGCGCCAGTTGCTCAACGGGTTGTTGCTAGGTAACCATAGAGTGAGCGAGTTGCTAGACAACCAAAGAGTGAGGGAGTGAGTGGATTCCACCAACCTTCCTTAGCTGAGAGAGATTGAGCAACTGTAATTTAATTTACAGTTAAATTACTGAATACGCTATCAGATATCATTTATTGATATTGATCAAATGTCTATCAAGATATATTGTTATTGATTTTACTCTGAAAAAGTTCTCTCACTGTTTGACAGTAAATCAATCTGAACTTTTACTATATTAGGTTGCTTTACATTATTTCTTTTTGGTAAATGACAAAATGTTGTCAAAAGAATTTAGTTTTTTTTAAACTTCCTTCAGTGAATGTGGAGCCAGACTGCTGGCCGCCATCAGAGCAGCTTTGGTAAAAGGATGCAGTACTGGAGACCCAGTGTACGCTGCTGCAGAAGAAACAACAATAGAGCTAAAAGAGAGGATTGTCCAGCTTCACCAGACCCAGAAACAAGCTGCTAATGTGGATGGGACGGGTATAAGTCCTGCTAGGGTAATCGTCATTCTCATCTCTAAAGGCTCTATGCTATTAGATTTCACTGTAAAGTTCTGATTGCAGCCGTTTCCGTCCTCAGCCAAAAGCTTACGCAGTCAACCACGCCACTGCATATGGAGGGCGAGAAATGGTAAAGGTGCTAATGGCGCTGCTTGACGAAGAAGCTGTGGCTCCGCCGTGTGGTAACAAGGCAGACCTGCTGTCTGAAGACCAGCCGGTCCTCAGCGGAGCCGAGGGAACATGTGTCCTCACGCTGTTCAGGTTGGTCACAAGCTCAATAAGCAGAGTCTAAGTTCAGCTAGCACAAACAGGTTAGGTTAGGTCTATGGGCGATACAAAACATGTTCATCAGATTTAAGTCTGCTCTGTTCTGCATATTTTGAGCTCCTCTCAGAATGAACTGTTTTAGGGCCTCTTGCCACTTTAAATCTAAATAAGCTGCAGGCAACTCAACATTTACACTCGCATGTGAAAATGGCTGCAAAGAAACAACCGTATATCTTTGAAAAGCAGAAGTGGAGCCTCCTCCACAACCAACAAGAATGCAGCAAGTGGTTTCTGAATAGTAAGTCAACAATAAAACACTTTTCTTTTCCAGCAGCCATTGTACAGAGGTTAAACCAGCTGGCCAAATGTGCTGGAACTCTGCTTGGGTTGCTAGGTGATGGGCTGAGGTTGCTAGGTAACAGTGCCTGCTGATTTGGGACATTCTGGAGGTTTTTGAGAAAGCTCATTTTCCAGACCACATAGCTAACTCTTAAATCCAAAACATAACACAAAATAATTTTTTTACAACTATAATTTCTAAAAATAAAAAAGGAAGATACATAAATACTTCCCTTTAAAACCAAACCTTTAATTGTTAATATTAGCAGCATACTATGGACCTGTTTTATGTTTTTCTTTGTTATTATCATATGAATTTATGCTGTTAAATTGGTTATTATTAAACCTGAACTGATACTTTCAGACTTAGTCTGATGTGTCCCAATAAACATGTTTTCCTTTGGAGTCCATATTGGAAAAAGATTTGAAATTTAAAGTTTGTGCTTGTCACACTGAGTTTGAATTACATTAGGCTGTTTTTACACTGTGAGAACGGGAAAAGCCCTGCAGCAACGATCCGACCAACATGGGACTCATGGCAACTCTCGATGAAACCACACGGGGGGAAAATCCTCCCACACTGGAACAATTTATCAGGTCAAACATCTGAAAGAAAAATACAGCAAAATAGCAGCCCGAGGGTGTGTTTGCAGTCTGTTGTCTGATGGTTGCGAAGATCTTTGACGTGACAGCAGATTTAAAAAAACAACAACAAAAAAACAGCAAGCATGTGGAAGCTTTTGGCTTTCTTAATTTATACAACTTCGCTTCTTCAGATCCCCTGAAGCGTCCACTGGATGTTCTCCAGAACCCCTGAGGAACAGAGTCCAGAGCCGACTAAACCTGCTCAAGCCCAAGGTAACACCAGCCCCCAGAATCCAAACCATCAGTTACTTCAAATTGAATCAGATGTGCAAACACTGAAAATAATGTCTTTACATCCTGTAATCTCTCCCTGGTACTGTATCATTTATTTGCTTAGCTGAAGCTCACAACTGACTTCCACAGTTCACGTTTTCACAGCTGTGTTTTAGCTCCTAATGCTGGTTCAAGTGTGCAGTTTCAGTCCAGGGCATAAAATGAATTATTTGTGGGGGGGCTCAGGCCTTTAACCATCACCTCATGATAGGTTATTCATTTGCCTATTTGCTTGCAATGCACAATACTTTAAGATCAATATTTCACTATTTCCTGTCCCATTTTCTTGGTTTCAGACACTTTCTGCATCAACCTTTAATTCTGAGTGTTCAGACTTTATGTTTTGCTCCGTTTTAATAACCTTTTACCCAGATGTTCGACATGAGGCACAAGCCTCACCTTATCATGGTGATGCTCTGCAGAAACACTTATTATTCAGAGCCATGACTGGGGAGCAGAAGCAGACACGGAGGTAAACCGAAACCGGTTTGGTTGACGGAGGCAAATAACCGCGAGGCGGTAATTCTAGGTTCAGCTGAAGAAATGTTCCACTCCCCATGCATCTTTGTCACAGCGAGGTTAGCAGGGATCCCCACTGATTCTTCACACGAGACTGTGTTTTACGCATGTGGGAGAACATGTGCAATGAGACATTTGAATCCAGAAGGAGCAGAAATAACTTCTGTTGTTGCTGTTGTATACTTCAAATTAATCTGTAAAGTTATCATAACTCCTACTCCTGTATTTGAGCCATTCACAGGCATGAAGGAGTATAAATGTTATGTCTGCTGTAGTTCTTACAAAGAGTAAGTGCAAAATAACTCCACAGAGCGTTCTCTGACACAGATCCTTTACTAATTTTAAATGAAAAATAGCTACTAGCAACTTCTATCTGTCAGAACCAAGAGCTGTGAGTTTGTGATGTAATGTGCATCAGTGACACAGACTTCTTCCTTGATTTCATTATCGTAGTTTTCGACCATGGTTTACATCCTGATTTACTGTGTCTGGCTTTTTCTCGTGAAGCTTAATGAAGCATGTCTCACTAATCATTATCTGTGTTTTTACATCAACCATAGAATTGGGCAAATAGAAGTAACAAAAATAAATTTGAGTTCATGATGAGCAATGGAGACACTTTTTAACGCATCACGAGTCACATGATCAACAGCTGGATGTTACTACTGCCGGAAACGATGAAGACGACAGGAAATGGAAGAAGGATGATGATTTACTTTTGTTTTTGTTTTTTTGGAGAGTGTGCGTCTGGCTCCACCAGAGTTTTCACATCATCACACATTTCATAAAAAGTTGTCATTTGTGCGTGTTGAATCCATAACTCTTCTATAAAATCGCCAAAACGTGGCATACGTAGTCACTCCCCTGTACTGTCACTAGGCCTGTCACAATAACAAATTTTGCTAGACAATAAATTGTTCCAGAACCTTTGCGATAAACAGTAATATTTGAAGTTTTTAGACCATTTTCAAGCAATAAAATAATGCAAGAATGCATTCACAAGGATCAATAAACTTCAAATTTTAATGAACATTTTTAACATTGGAACTGGAAGGCATTTTAAATATCCAAAATAAATACAGAAAACACCAAATAAAATGAATTATGAAATCTCTGTGAACAAAATTTTCTTTTTTATAAAAATGTCTAGTTGAGACCAAAGCATCAGACTGAAGACCAGTTTTGGTAGAAAGAGAGAAAAGAGAAAAACGTTAAATCAATTAAATAAAAATTTTGTTTGTTTCAATTTATCATGCAATTAATAGATTCATTGTGAGGCCAATTTGTCACTCCAGTGGCTGAATAAGACGCCAACGTCTCCTTTGATGGCTGAATTATGAGCACCTCATGTAACTGTTTACATCTGTTGTTGCCATCAGTTTTAATGACTTACTGTGTGATCAAGCTTTTTCACGTGATTTTGATTTAATTTGCAATTACGAAACTGCGTTGTTCTTTTGACACTAGCGGAATAGTGACAAAGATGTGTCACTATTTGCAATAGAAATGCAGCAAGTGACTTGAAAGCCGGATAAAATGCGACATGACCATTCAAGACAGCAAACACATGGAATTGGCACAGACTGGATTTTTTTTTTTTTTTTTTTTTGCTAATTTTTGCAAGAAAATCAAATTTGGGTCGCATTTTCCTGCTGTGTGAACGTAGCCCATGTCTGTCTAACTTCACACATTTTGAGTTGGAAATGTTTAAAGCTAATCACCTGTGCGAACCGTTTCTGTTTTCCAGCATCATATGCTGAACACATTTAGCGAAGCAGCTCCTTCATGTGATGGAGCTACCAGATGTCATCCTAGCTCCCCACAACCTGGTTGGCTTCCTGTTTGAGTGCGGCGTAATGGTCCCCAGGCCGCTCACCGCTTCCTGAACTCCGCGAGCGGAAGCTCTCCGCTTCAATTTCGCTTTGAAGATGCCGTATCAGTCGCACAGCTCGTCTAGCCGGGGAAACATGAAAGGTTATTTGTTGTCTGCTGAACGACTTTATCCCCAGAGTTCTCTGGGGATTTCACCGAACGCTGACGTCAGCTGGCACACATGGAGATGGACGGATTTTGTTTTTGAGACGTTTATAAATGCATTTCCCAGTGCTACAAACCCAACCTGCAATGACACTCAACATTGTTTTGCAACAGACTCTGATCTCAGAAAAGTGGAATTTATTACATTTTAAAAAGTAGATTATAGGCATTTTATTTCAATGACATTAAATCCTTTACAGGTAGGCCTGTCACAACAACAAATTATGCTGGACGATAAATTGTTCCAGGAGTTATTGCGATAAACAATAATATTGTTGTTTTGAGGCCATTTTGTAAGTGGTCTCAAATTTTGGTAATGACAAAATAATAATGCAAGAACACATTAACAACATTCATCACTGGATCTAGAAGACATTTTAAACATCCAAAATAAATAAACAAAACAACAAAATTAATTTTGAAGTCTTTGTAAACATTGTTCTTCAAAAAAGGGTTAGTTGACACCAAAGCACCAGACTGAAGTCTTTTATCATCCAGTTTTTGGTAGAAAGAGGGAAAAAAATAAACGATAAATTATGCCAATGGAAACAATTGAGTTTAATTTCTAATGTGATTAATTGATTTATTGATTATCGTGACAGGTGTTCCCAGACCTAAAGACCCAGATTTTGGAAATGTTTTGGACAGATAATACATTAAATTTTGGAAGTGAATCTTTATTTTTGTCCTTAAAACAGAACCTATACTCCATAGACTCAGCCAGCTTAATTTGCTGTATTTATTTTTTTCCCCTCTCTCTCCTGTTCTGATTTCTTCTCACCACTGTGACCCATTGGCTTGAAGGATAAAATCCCTGGATTGTGATAATCCTAAAAAGCCGTTGATCAAACAGTGGATCTGAGTGTTCCAGGGCACGGATTCAAGTCTTCAGGATCGTTCAGTTTTGTCAGAACCTTTGTCTCTCACCTTCCACTTTTTAATAAGCTGCTTTGCTTACCTATCGAAGTGTTGATATTAAACTAAAAGACATAGCTCTACCAATACATATGACAAAAAATCTAAACAGTAAACCTAACACAATTACTGGTACATTACAAAACTTAAACATTTTGTGTTTTCTCTTGTAAAAATTGACCTGTAGTGCTTTTTTTTAACAGGTTTGGATAAGTGTTTTGGCTATACAAAACATGTTTAACATTTTTTTGTGCAAAATTATTCTCGCATAATGAAATGCCTTTTTTGCACTGGTTTCCGAATGAGCTATTTTAAAGCATCTTATCACTTTAAATCCAAATAAGCTGCTGCTGGCCACGCCCCTCCAACTCATTGAAAAGTGGCTGCAAACAGATGCGCAATTATACAACCGTAGATCTTTGAAAAGTAGACAAGAATGCAGCAAGTGGTTTCTAAAGAATAAGTAAACAACAAAACACTTGTCAGCTATTGTACAGTAGAAAAACTAGCTGACCAAATGCGCTGCAGTTCTGTTGAGGTTGCTAGGTAACGGGTTGGGCTTTGCTGAGGTTGCTAGGTAACGGGCCTGCCAATTTGTTATGTAACATTCCAAAGGTTTGTTTTTTTTAACGGGTCATTTTCTGAACACCAAAAAAATTAACTTATTGCCAAAAGAGGCTAGGTGTTTTTTCTTTTTCTTTCTTTAATTATTATTATTTTTTTGAGCACTTGGGATGTTTTTTAGAAGCAGTAGAAACATACATAAGTGCAAAAATTTGTAAAATGCGAATTTTACATTATAGCTCCCACTTAAAGAAACACCATTCCCACCTGAGCACATTAATTTCCTGACACTGAGCCTAAATATTGACTAGATTATTCCTGCAAACAATCAGTTATTACTTTTCTGAAGGATTTTGTCAACAAAACTACTTACAGTGAAAAAATCTGAAGTTGGTGACAGAGAGGTAAAAGTTTTGGATTTGAATCAAATTAGAAGGCGAGGTGAGTCCATGTGAAGACCCCACAGCAGTATGTCTTCATTAGTTTGGAACATTTTAATTACGTTTCGCTGTTTTTGTCATAGTTCTAAAGATCCATCTCGTTTTGTTGTTATGTTGAAAACACAAGTAGGAAAATATTCCTCAGCGAGTCTTGAAAGGCAGGAATCCTGGGCATCAACTTGGATTCAGTGATACCGATCAGCATCGTCATATTGTTTGATGTTTTTATTAAAAATATTGACATATAAGACTGATCTCTCCGAGCCACCCACAATAAAAGACAGTAATTACTTTGGAGAGTCCCGATCCCCTTCCATGTAATGCCAACATGGCTGCTGCCAAACTCAAAACAATGGATGCCTAGATATTTGAAGTCCAAATAACAAACATTTATGTTCCCTTGAGCAAAAGCTCAACTTGTCATGTCATAGTGGTTTTTCCAGTACACACACTTCTCATTTCTTGGAAAGTTTAAGGAGCTGCAGTTTTACAAATTGCTATGCTAATTTTTTTTTTCCACGTTATAGTCACACTAAAGTGATGCAGACCACTAAGCAGCTTTCAATTTTCCTTGTTGCTGACAACTACATTTTTAAAAGTTCAAATACTTAAGTTGAATACTTTTGCAGGGTACTATACAGCATCTATTGACTTTTGGTGTTAGTGAGAGCTGCTAAAACGATCAAAATTAGAAAGGAGATTAAAAAAAGATAGTAAAAACTGGGATTGCTTTGTTTAGCTACAACAAAGGACCTGAAAGTCCAACAAAAGTCATACAGCAAAGTCAAAACAAGGAAATAAAGATGTAATAATGTGAGAATTATACAAGAATAAAGTCATAATAAAATGAAAATAAGTTTGTAATAATGTGAGAATGAAGTTACCGGTAATATTAACAGAAAAAAGTCAGGAGAATGAAGTGCTAACTTTATGAGAACACCACAACGTAAAATAAATTAAAAAGAAAATGAGAGGGCGTGCTGCGGTGGCGTAGGGTATAGCGCGACCCACATTTGGAGGCCTTGAGTCCTCGACGCAGCAGTCGCGGGTTCAATTCCCGGACCTGGCCGACGTTTGCCACATGTCTTCCCCCTTTCCTGTCAGCCTACTGTCATATAAGGGACACGAGAGCCCACAAGAAGACCCCCTGGAGGGGAAAAAAAAATAGAAAATGAGAAAGTTTTTGTGCAAAGAATCACGTTTTGACAAGCTGGTCACGTCAGAAGTGAATAAAATGACTTTTCCCAAAACGGTACAACTTTTTTCAGGTAACATTGCATCTTTATTCCGCCGATATGATCACTTTGTTGGCATACTTTAGTTTTGTCATTAGAAAAAAAAATCTTTGTGTTGTGGCGTAAAAAAGTTGATCTAGGAAGTTTGAAAACAAAAAAATACCAAACGTGCGTTCACGTTTGTTTTGTTGGTTTATTTCAGTCTGCACAAAGGGTGATCCAATCCCAGTTTGCCTGCACATACAACGATGAACCGCCGCTCAACCGAGTGCTGGACTTCCCAAGCACCAGCCAGATGCCAACTTGTGTTCACCCAGCACCAAAGCCAACAACCAGCCTAACTGTGGAAGACGGGTCCAACCCAGATACAGAAGATACAGCAGGTTGGTACACAACCTGTTCAATGGAAAAAGCTAAAGGCTCTTTGTGTACATTTTTATATGCAAAAATCCAAAATGTTAGCATGAACTGTGAGTTGAGTTACTTCACTACTGGTTGGGAAACTTTACACCTTGATTTTCCTCAGTGGAGCAAACCTTAAACCATTAAATTAATATCTTATTGGAAAATATATTTAACCTGCAATTCGCATTTGGACCAATGTAGTTAGGAGGGGAAAAAGTAAAATTCTGTTCAAAAGAAATCTTTGAAATTTCCTGGAAGAAACAGATAAAAATTTGCTAGAAAATGTGGAAATTTTTGAGTTTCAAAAGTTAAAAATATTTTTACTTTTGAAACTCAGAAAATTCTATGGGGTGTTTTTCTTAAAATTTCTAAGATTCATTTATGAATTTCTGAGTTTCTGCTAGCATATTTTTGACTTGAGACTCAGAAATGTATATTTTTTATCCCTAAAATGTCTGAGATTAATGTCAACATTTCTTCAAGCTAATTTTCAGCTTTTGACACTTTAATAAAAATTTCTGAGATTAAGCTCAAAACCTGAGTCTCTGCTAGCAAATTTTTGACTTTTGAGACTCGGAAATTTCTATTTTATTCTTCTTAAAAAGTTCTGAGATTAACGTCAAACTTTCTGTTTCTTCTAGCAACTTTTCCGCTTTAGTTTATCAGAAATGTTAATTTTTGTTCTGGTAAATTTCCAAGATTAATCTAAAAATTTCTTTTGGCTAAAATGTATTTTATGCTTTCTCGTACAAACTCCCATATCTACAGCAAGAAATAAAGTGACTCCACAGACTTTTTTCCAATGTTTGTATGCATCGATTTGCGAATATTCAGACTCAGCTTCACAAAGTTTACATGAAAAATGCTGAACTTCTGCTTCATGACATATATATATACACAATGCTTGGACTTCCAGTACACTTTGTGAGTTTACCTTTGGTTGCTTCCAACATTAAATCGTGTTTTTGGGTTGTTTCAGTTTTTGCAGCCAAGCCTTCCAGTGAATCCCGGAGAAAAGAGCGCTTTGAGGTACAGCGGGGGGTTGCTCCCGAGCAGAGGAGTGGAAATGCTCAAAACGGAGGTGGATGTCCAAGTAATAAAAGGAAAACTGGCATTCAGATACAGAGCAAGGGTAATAAGAGGAAGCAGCTGGATTCTGAGCAGCACACCGAATCAGAAAATGAACCTCCGGAGAAGAAACAGCACACCCGTGTGTCAGTCAAAGTGCCCGGCAAAAACATCTGCAAGTCTTCAAATAAAAATAAACTCATAACTGGACAGCGAAAGCTTACCAGCTTCTTTAGAGTTTAGGCTTCTTTCATTGATTTTATGACAAAATATGATTGGAAATTTGCTTAATTTGACTAAACACAAATTATAAAACGTATTTGTCCCTATACAGGTTCCCTGACTTATACTTTTCGTTTAAAAGTTTGTCCCTTTTTTTGGTTCTTGGACATTGATATGGAACTTAGCTTTGCAGCTAATTAGCTTGCCTACTTTAAACAAAAGGAAAACAATAGCAAGAACTGGCTAATGAGTTTTTCCTCAAATATGCATTTCTACAAATTGAATGATAAACAGGTTTTGTACGAAACAAAATGATGAGTTGTCCGACTATAATCTGAGCAAGGCGAGAGAAACGGCTAACTACAAACAGCAAACTGTTTAATTATTAGCCAGTTTGCTAACAAAAATTTTATGCTCAACAAATTTTGACAAATGTGTTAATGTCTAGCTAAATCAAAGATGGGCCAAGCAATAAAGTACCTAAAGCAGAGCAAAACCAATTATGACAATGTAAAAATGATTAGCATAAGCGAAAGCTGGCAGGAAGTGCTGACTAACTAGCTAGCTAGAAATGGCTAACTAAACACTAGCAATAAATTTTAAAAGGTCTTTCTACTAAATAAATTTTATAAACATGTCAGATGTTTCATATTTTTTCCTTTTGGAGCAGAACTTGAAATGTCTGACTGTAGCTTATTGATGAGGTGAGGTTAGCATTAATCCCTTTTGCTAAAGTCGCTAACCAAAAACAGATTTCTAGCCTTTAGCTCCAGATTTGGATGTTTTCCTAGGAGCAAAGGTGCCAAATGCCTTTCAATTAAGAAGTTGTCAAGACGCAAAAACTGATAACGCTTTTTAGCTAGCAGTTTTTAGCTCAACAACCTTAACACTTTGCTTTATTTCCTAAGTTCTTATTTTATGTACTTTGACATATTTCCAAATTGAAAAGCTTAAAAAGGTGTTAGCTTTTGGATTTGAAAATAGTTCTTGATCCAATTAACAAATAGGTGCGTTTTTTTAAAATGCAATTACATTTAAAGGGCAATATTGTCCCCCCTCCCCTCCAAATTAAATTCTCATTTTAAAACTTGAACTGTGTGAGGAAGGAAAATCAAACGGAGTCCATATTTGATCATTGCACTTTATTTCTAAATTATCTGCATACATGTCAACTGAAATGCATTTAATTACTACATATGAAGTCTTTTACTGTGTACAATTCCAATACAAGCTTCCACTTAATAAACTGTTCTGTTGATGTTTTACATGTTTGTCAATTTTTTAAAGAATGAGGACATGTTTATAGGTGTACTTGTTGAGAAACACTCAAACTTCCCAACAGGGTCGGTAAACTCTTCCAATCATACATCGCAGCACTGTAAGGATGAAAAATGAGAAATTGGTCAAAACAATGATTTGATAATCGTGAAAAAATGAAGGAGACATTCCCAGATTCTTACTGTCAAGGTCTTTTTCTCGTTTATTTAGTTTCAAAGTGAACTCATCAGGTGTCCGGTCCAAACTTCGTTCTTCCACCAGAGGATGACGCCAGTTCAGCCCACGAATACGTTGCCCCTCCAAGGTCATGTCCTAAAATATATTTATCACCACATGTTTAATCTGAATAATCAAGAAGCAACAACAGCTTAAAAAGATTATTTTTCCACTCAGCAGATGTTAGATTTCCCTTTATCAGCTGATCCAACTCTCAGAAAATGGAACAAATGTGTCCTCATGTTTTTTTACGATATCACAGTAGCCTGTTTTTTCCAAAGTTCTGGCTCACTCAGATGTAGATGTCTTTGTTGTTTCAATTATGGCTCTCTGTTCCCCATTACCACAGAGATAACCACTGTGTTCATGACACACTAGAGACGTAATCGCCAGAAAAACATATTGCAGCCAAAGGGTTTCATGAAACACCAATATATCATCATTCTTCCTGGTGTGATCTCAGTAAATCTTTATGGGCTTGTGATCATCTGACCTTTTCGGGTAATGGCATTTCCCGGTTTTTCAGCACTGCTGTAAAATTATTTTATAGGCGTGTGGGTAAAATATTGACTTAACAGTAGATGAGTGGATGGTGGCCAGCTGAGAAGGGTCAAGTGGAGATAATGTGCACTGTGAAGAAGTCTCACAATGGATGTTTATTAGGAAAAAATTACTTTTGCAAGTTTGTAGATTAATTCAGATTAATGGTATTGGCTTATAGACACAAAAAACTGCTTGCCGATGAAGACTACCATTGGTTTTAGCTGTCAAGTTGTCAACATAACTTGCCAAATCTTAAATGTATAAATAGAAGAAAAAGGTATGCAGTGCTTTGCTTCTCATTGTCAGTACTACAACGACTAGATAAGGTCCAATGGTATCACAATTCATAGCTTAGAAGGTTTTAATAAAATTAAAATAAAAGCTAGTTATGCTTGCCTGACTTTGAAAATATTAATATGTACTTGTGCTGTGAAATTTACAGATTTGGCTCTGTCAAAAAAAATAAATAAAAGGAGTACTCAGATAGATCAACAGTAGAGCAGCCATAGTAAAACGGTAAAAATTGCTAATTAATTATTTTCTAATCATTGTATTTCAAATTAAGCTTTCATAACATTAATGCTAACTTGTACTGTCTGGAAAAAAATTGCTTAAAACAGAATCCGCGCACAGCTAAGAACTTTTTTATCCCTTGGAAAACTTACCGGTATGACGATGATTTTGGATGTCCCATCATATGTGAGGCTCCGTCTGTACATCAGAGGAACCGCAGCGTGTTCAGTCATGTCGTCATCACCCAGAAATGAGTCCAAACCTTCTTGTTCTGCAGCGCCATCTTCTACTGCAGTTGAAGGAATGGCCGCTGTGACCAAGTGGCTGTTCATCTCAGAGAACAGCGTTAAAGCGAACAGGAGGGAGTAAATGGACATCGTCGAAATCAGTGTTCACTCTCACCAAACAGCCGATGTGACAGGGCATTAAGCTGCTTTATATAGTGAAGGATAGTGGAAGATCTCACCAAAATGCAGTCACGCATCTATCTATAAAGGCTGAAGGTGAGAGGAAAGTTTAAAAGGTGACTCAAAATAATCTACAATCTAATTAAAAAGAAAAAAGGGGAGATTAGAGATGGGATGAGAAACATGCTGGTTGTAATTCTTCATCCTTATCAAACTGGGGTTGACTGGTTGACTGAAAATAAGCAGGAGTATTAAGTTTACTGAAATAAACTCAACAGGTGGTAGGACAGAAGCAGGATGGTTAAAGATGCCTGTTGAGCGGTCATAAGGGTCATGCTTTGTGGCTTTTCAAAACCTACTGAAAAGCCATCAACAGGTGTCTTAAACACATACTAACCCTCTCAACTCTACTTTTTAGTACTAATCCTTACACACTGCTGCAGAGAATGACGTGTTCTCAGTTTATTCAAGGTATTTTACAAATTATATTTTACTGCATTGCAAAAACACTTGAACAAGTATTTTGATCTAGTTTATTATGCTAATATCTCTACCTCTTTTCAGCAAGTTATATAAGCTGGTTAAGTCAATTGTTCCTTAATATAGATTTTTTTTAAGTCCTATGTTCACTGGTGGATTTTTTTTTCACGTATAACAAGGGAAAATGTCTTATAAATGAAACAATTTGCAAGCGGAACTGGTAGTTTTTCATCAATATTAAGGAATTATTGACATAAAACAAGCTCCTGTATCTTGCTGAACAATTTTGTCTAATTTTATGTGAACCAAAGTATTTGCACTAGAAATAACACCAAAACCTTTGTGTTTTTGCAGTCTATATACAGAAATTAATCACTGTGAATTGTTTTGCTACACCTTTTCATTTTCTTATGAACACAAATATCAAGTGAGCCAATCACATTGCAGGGACTTGGTGCATTTAGGTGTCTGCACATGGTGAAGACGACCAAAGGAAAAAAATTATGTTTCAGTGACTGTATATCTACTGGGATTTTGATGCACAACCAGACAATGAAAAAGAGAAAATATCCAATAAGCAGACATTGTGTGGATGAAAATATGTTGTTGGTGTCAGAGGAGAAAGGCAGAGCATCTTTGAACAAACTCCATTTCAATCAGTGAACAGGCTACAGTTGCTTGAGAAAATACAGCAGTCTAAGAAATGAAAAGTAAGGCTACAGTTCAAATGGGTTCATCAAAATTGAACAGTAGGAGAAAGAAAAAATTTTGCCTGGATGAGTTTCAGTTGCAACATTCAGATTATAGGGTCTGAATTTTGCACAAACAGCATCTAGGCAAGAAACAATCCAGCTTTGGAACAAAGGTTCAGCCTTGTGGTGTTGTAATGGTGTGAGGAAAATTATATTTTCTTGTTCTCTTACTAACTGAGGATTGAGCCTCACAGCAAACCATCATATTGATGATGATCATGTCAATCGCTTTGACAAAAGCGCATCTATCTTCTATGTCACAAACCTCAACTTATTTCAAAATTTCCTGTAAAACATGACGATGAGTTCATTGTACTACAATGGCCTCACCATTCACCAGATCTCAGTCCAATAGAGCACCTTTGGGATGTGGTTAACAAACCAAAATCAAGGTAAATTAATTTTATACCTCCGTTATCAAGAAATTACTCAGAAAACGTATAGACACCATGAAGGAGAGCCAAGAAATTCAAGAACAAATGAGATAAAGTAATTGACATCTATCAGGTTTGTTTTTCTAAGGTCACCAGACTTAAAAAAAAAAAAAAAAAAAGTATTTTCAAGCAGCAGCAAAGCACAAATAAAAGTGTTGCAAGTATAAACAGTCTACAACACAATGTATAAATTGTTCTATACACTTCAAGCAACTAAAAAAATGCAAAATGCAACATATACTACGCAAGCCATAGCTGTTATATAGAGCCCATTTCTATACTTACTGATGCCACAATTCAAACACGAGCCACAACCCAAACGACAATATGAAAACACTTAAAGCGTCAGATATAAAAGTTAAAAATATCAACAACAGAGATTGTTTTTCTGTAAAAATTGTCTTACCTCTGCTGTTTTGCCACGAAAAAAAGTTATTTTCACCAATAAATCCACACCATCTTCTTGCTCTCAAATCATTCCTCTCAGAGAACTGTTCAATTTCCTAATTCTGAATTTGATTGGCTAACGGTGCTGTCAATCATTTTTCGGGCAGTTGTAGTGTCGTTCTATTGGTTCTAAAGATTCCAAAGAGGCGGGACTTGGTTAATTCGACCAATCCAGTGGCGGCAAAAAGGTTGACTTATTACAACAGGACTGTCAGTAGCTTTTAGCATTTCAATCACTCAAGCTAGGACTCTTTGGCAGTAGTTTTTGGGTTAAGATTGGAGCTCTCTGAGAATATTTGCGAATAGGTCAGATATTGTGCAATTTAGCGGTGTTGAGCTCAAGTTTGATCTTCTCAAAGTGACCGTCGTTAAGATAACGTGAAAAGATTTTGTCGCCGGAGACCTTGAAAGTAGCAAAACTACAACTACGTAGTAGTGCCAATATAGATATGAAAAATGAAAGAGGAAGAATAAATTTTGGCCAAAAAATAATTTTAAAAAAATGCTAGAACTAAAAATCGGAAATTTGTTTTATATTGATCTCGGACATTTTCTAGAAAAAATGTTTGAGTTTTCAAACTTAGAAAATTTCCAAAAATGCATACTGATGCATGCGATTTGTGTAAAAACTATAAAAATAACATTGTAATGTTATTTTTTCGTTTTCCATATGTAATAACTTCTAGTTTGTAACATTCAATGCTACATATTTATTATCACGCTAGCTTAATGCTCTAGAGGGCCCCCTCGTGGTGTGGGGGGTTCTAAGCACCCACTTAACTTGGGCAAGCTTTGCATTTCCACTTAAGGTCAGGTTGGTTTGCACTTTGCACAACTTGTTTTTGCAATTATTTCTGAAAAAACAATTTAAAACAGCTTCATAAAATGTATTCAATAAAGAGGAAAATACTTTTTCCAACTATGAAAGTCCTGATCTTTAAATTGAAATGGATGCCGCGACGTTCCCGTCTTTTGATTGACAAGCAACAACATGAAAATGCAGACCGTCAGCCGGTGATAAAAAGGCGGAGGCAAGCATAAATGTTGACACAGCTCTTTGTGGGTTTCTTCGCAGCTCAAAGGGCTTACCTTATTAACATCAGAGGATCCCGTAGAGCAGGGGATGGAGAACCAGGGTATGAATAATAACTATGGATCTCAGCTGAAGGGATTTTACTTGGAGCGGTCAGCCTTTATTTTCTAAGTATTATTGTTGGAGGGCTGGGAATTCTGCTGAAGTAGACGGCTGATCCAGCAGAAGCGCAACTGAACATTTGAGCTCCACACATTGCTATTTTAACCTTTAGGGCTCTTACTTTCTGTTTAATAAAACCAACTTCTTTTCAACCAGATCTATCCATTTTATCAAACCTAAACGCACAGCGGATGGACGGCACTTCACTTCTACACCACCTGATTTAAAGCCTCCAAAAGGAAATTGAAGGAACTATCACACTGTTTTCTCTAATCTGGATTTCTAAGAAATTATTACCATAATTCTCCAACATAGAACATTAAAAGTGAATCCAAGAGGCGAATAATCTCACGGGAGCCAGATGTGATTTGAGGGATCCTTGCTGGATCTCTGGCTGATGTCTTTAAGGTGTTCTCAGCTCCTGATAAAGCTGTTGCTGACTTGCAGCTGGCCTGGATTTAATCTCCTCCATATCTGCCTCATGCCTTATGTTTTGAGTTTTGAACTCGGAGAGGCTGCTGAGTGTTTTATTCATCAACTCTGTCAGATGCTTGCATCACCTGTCAGATGGCGGTGCTGTATTTCAATCACACCGCCTACAACTTGAAGTCTGGGCTCCATGACATCAGTAGCAGCATTGTTTTATGACCCTCTAGGGGTGCAAGAAAGGTCATTTCCTCATCCTGTATTAACACACTGCCTTTCATCAAAGACACCCATCTTCTGATGGGAAGCAAAAAACGGGAGAGAAGACAAACACGTTTTGCGGCGGACGGGGGTAAGAAGCTCCAGTTCCAGGGAAACTCGATGCTCCATGCAGGATGCTTCACATGTGTGCGCTCGGAGCCAGGGGGGCTGGCGTTGATGTGGGTGCAAAGATGGAAAGGGAATGAGGGGTGGTCGCATTTTGGGCAAGATTTTTTTCGTTTTGCCAAGAGAACCGACCATGGTTTCCTGGAACAATGCAGCTGATGAGAGTCTCTCCAAGGAAAATAAGGCTCTGACATCATGGGTTCTTAAAGCACACAGCTGAGCCAACACTCTCCTGCTATAATCAAGTCTCAGTGAATTTCCACTGTCGACTGAAACCGAGAAAGAGGGAGTATCTCCAAATCCCAAAGCTTAGTTGCTTTTTTTTTTTTTTTTAAAGACACTTTAATCTGGCTACTAATGTTCTGGTAGCACTTGCTGGACTATTTTCTTCTGCTTCACATCTGGATGATATAATGCAACATAGCGCTGCGTTAAAGTTGGTCACAATCGATGCATTACTTTCATGGCATCTGGGCAAGAGAATCTACAGAGATTCTTGGGGATTAGAGCAATAAAATGCTGATCTGACAAAAGCAAAAGCAAAAACTCAGCAGAGTTCGACTACTGCCTGCGCAACTGGGGGAAAAAATGAATGGCTTAAGACAGATGAGGCCTTACGTGGTGCTTTATTTTTTTCTCCCTGTGAAACAACCACCAGAATAAGTAGTGAAATTGGTGAGTGTAGTAAAACAGACCACAAGGTCATTCAAAAGACAATTGTGTGCTTAAGATGAGGAGTTGAAGAGTGTGGGGAGATTGTGTTTCAGAGTTCAGTCCAAAGTACGTGTCCTTAGATGCACTGGATCTCACAGTGCAGATCAATGAGAGCAGAGGCTGGTTTTTCCAGTCCAGGCTTCTGAGGTTACTCACAGATTCTCGTTTCACGACGCAACACTAAATAAGAGCACACAATGGAATAAGATAATCTTTAATTATTAGCTTGCTGTAAATGTTCTGCACGCAATCTGTCAGGTTTATTTGAAGGTTAGCTAGAACTAACTAAATGAAACTGAAATTGAGAAAAAGTTTTTGTTAAATGAACCGAATAAAAATGGTAATGAATTGCGGAGGGTGGGGGGATTATAGACATAATGTCCTTTGTTTTTGTGGTTTTTAATCTATTTAATCTTTTCTAACAAAATGGTGGCAGAAAAAGTTGAACAATGACTGAATAAATGTTTTGAAAATACTGTATGTAATGAAGTAATGCAAACATAATCACAATACTTTGACCTTTTTGAATTTTGCACTAAACATTTGCCAAATTATAAAATTAAAACTTCCACAATAATTAATAATATTTAACTAATAATAATTATAAAACTAGCAGATACACTCTAAAAACTAATATAACTAATTGAATTAGACATAAACTGTAATGAAAAGCCCAAATCTAGTTATTGTTAGTTAAATATTGTTTACTTTTAGTTTAGTTTTTACTGTTTATAGTAGTAATTTGAGTTTTTTCACACTTTTGTCAACTTTTAGGTGCAGAATTCAACAAAAAAAATTGATTAAATTTAGCAGACCAGCGAAATTGCTGACTTCAGTTTGAAAAGGCTAATAAATAGATGAATTAAAATGAAAGATATAGTTAGAATTTCTGTATGTTTTAGTGTTTTATAAACATACAATGTGGTTCTAGCTAGTTATAGTTTTTTCCTCATTCATTACCGTTGTTATTTATTCCGGTTAGTGACGATGTTCTCTCAACTTCAGTTTTTATTGTTTTGTTAGTTTTAGTTCATATATTTTTAATATGTTTGTTAAAATTGTCTTCATTTTGTGACAGTTTATGATAATCTGTGAAAAGATCGATCTCCTCCACCTCCTCCCTGAGATATTATGAAGAAATGCATTAACAACCAATCAGAACCAGGAGGCGGGTCTTAGCATTGTCAATCATCCTCATGTACAAGCTCTTAAATGTGCTAACGGCGGAGAAACAACTTACAGTTACAGAAAAAGTGCTCATCCGCCATCAACGCTAATGCTAACTAGCTTTAGGATTCACAACAGATTATGATTGACAGCGCTAAGACCCGCCTCCTAGCTCCGATTGGTTGTTTCTAGAAAGCAGAGGAGCTCAATTTTCTCACAGATTATCTGTGTCTTACCATCTTTTAAAATAAAAGTTACGACAGTGATCAATACTAACTGAATTAAACAAGAAGTCACAAGGAAATATAATGAAAAACCTAGAACTACTACAACCCAGCTCTGCATCCTGTAACCGGACCGTTGTGGTGGGAAAATCAATTCTGTATTAGTCTCGAGGAGGGATGTAATAACATCCAGGATGACCTGGAGCGAGCCGACCTCCCCCTCCGCTCCTCGTTTTGATCCCCGCCGCCTGCTGGGCGGCCGCCAGAGAGTCATCAAGGTCCCCATCCCTGCTCCATGTATGCATCCGTTTGTAAAAGTGCTGACGGCGAGTGGGCTGGAGCGCGGCCCGTCACTGCGAGCATCCTCCAAAGAGCTGAACATGCAGCTCTGGCCTCAAGGAGAACCACACCCTGTTGTGTTTGGGTTGGCAGACCCCTCCGCCTCCGAGGAAGTATCACGTTGTCTTTGGGTACGACCAGTGCGGTCAGCTTCAGAGTGCACACAGCTTGACTTTTGGCTTTATCTGCAGCCAAAATATCTTAAAGGACTTGAAGAGGGACAAACATCAACTATTTAATTATCTGCTGTTTGTGTGTCTGAGTCAACATAGTTCCTCGTAAAAGCTGCGACGTTATGTAAGAGGTAAAATAATGTCTTCGCGGTATTAGCTTTCCACCAACCGTCTGTGGGTCTGAAGTGCCTCAAAATTATTTACACCTCTTGTCAGTATAAATAAACCTATTCCGAGTGTTTTTTAGTAGAACATTAAAAGCATTGTGAAATCATCAGCTGGTCATCCACATAAACAAAATACTTATGCACTCCAAATTTTACGATTTTAACCTCTAAATGAATGGAAAAACATGAAGATTTTCCTTCCAGCTTCAAAATTACGTTTAACTTTATGCTGGAGATCACATAAAAATCCTGATTAAATAGGTTTAGGTCAAGGCTGGCCCGAGGTATATGCAAGTTAAGCAGCTAGCATGATAGCACCAAGCACCAAGCTAGCATGATAAAAAATATAGATACACCTCTGGAAAAAATTAAGAGACCACTTAATAATTTATGAACTACTGACAACATGTCTCCCAAAATTCCAAGCAAATATTTTGTATTTATTTGCAGAAAATGAGAAATGCTCAAAATAAAAAAAAGATGCAATGCTTTCAGACCTTAAATAATGCAAAGAAAACAAGTTAATATTTATTTAGAAACAATACTAATGTTGTAACTCAATATCTGGTGGAATAACCATGAGGTTTTCAATGTTTATCATCTGATTTTACTTTCAAATAGTTAAAACAACAACTCTGCATTTCAAAATGTAATTAATTATAAAAAACACCAACTATAGCATTTTACACACATTGGAATGACAAAGCAACTGGTATCGGGGGCCCCGAATGAAAACCTGCTTAGGGCTCCAAAAAGCCTTGGACTGCCCCTGTGTGATAAAGATTAAGGGCTATAAATGCTTTTTTAAAGGTATAATGTGCGAGTGTTGAATAAAAGCAGCCTCCAGACATTTCTGTGATGTTGACAAGTGGTTTATTCAGCAGGAATGGTGAACAGTTTGTCAGTATTTTTTTTCCTACAGAAGGCAATCAAGCACCATAAATAACAGGGCTGTAATTAAACAGTTTCTTGGACAGTGAGCTTCAGGAAAATACATTTACTCATTAAACACTTCAGGGAGTCATGAATGACTCACACACGTCCTCCCAGGCTTAAGTCTTTTTTGATTATTTCACACAATTGACAGATTGAAATGTTTGAGTGATTCATAAGCAGATGATTTGAAGTCGTTTCTGTGGTTTGAGCCTTAAAATATGCAATATACACAAAGGGATTTCTGTCTGGTTCATTCGCACTTCCACTTTTTACAACACTAGCCATATTTCAGATACTTACGCATTAAACTGCAGTGAAGTCGAGACAACAATTTAATCATGCTATAGTTATATTTTCATGAGTTATAATTTATTTAAAAAGTCTTTGGTATGTACTGTATATCTAAAGGAAGAACATATTTTCTCCATCTAGCTTTTACCTCACCCTACTCACCTGGGCAAAAATTTCTATTTTAAAAAGAATATTAAAAACCGTTGCAAAAGATTCACACACTTTAATGGTATTTTTTGAAGCTCAAGAGCAACAACGATGCCAGTCAATGGGATGCAAGCAATTTTTTGATTTAGATTCTCAGTAATTTGGTGTTTGAAGTGTGATCCTGCTCCTGAACCTCTAAAATTAAGTCAAATTTTTCCGCAATAAATTATTTGAAACCTTACCTGACTTTGAAAGTGGGACCATGCAACTTTTGTTAAATGGTAATAAAAATGCAAATGTTGATTTATGCATGCATAAAGATCTCAACTAGCTTTCGACATGGTGTTAAAATACAATTCTTTTACATTTTAGAGGGAATAGAGGGAAATAGAGGGAATCATGTTTTACCAAAATTATACAAGCAGCCTAATTCTCTAAATTATAGTACCAATTATACGGTTCAGTATTCAAAGACAAATCTTTCTGTGGAAATGTCTAAATTATCTGTGCCATTTGATAGTACCATGGACCACTGTTCTGCTATTTTAGCAATTTAACCCCTTCATGTGTACATACAGTGGTTACAATTTATGCAAAATAACGTTAATTAAGCATGTATCTACTAATAAATGTGAAATTTTTATGTTTTATTTTGCAAAATAAATGTTAAAGTAAACAATAAGTCTAAAATAGGTTCATGAATGTGCTTGACTGCTTAAAGAAGAAGTCGCAGTGGCTGGCTAGCTTGCGTAGCTTAGCTCTGTTAGCATAGACGTCAAAGAAGGAAATAGCTGTTTGGTTAACAAAATATCATGAAGATGTTAGGTTCATCAAGTTATTTAGAATGTTTGCAGTTTTTTTATTAACGTAGGATCTTTGAGGGTTCTTATAACAAACAAAACTACACTACACTGAGACTTTCTAGCATGCTTTTGGCTAAATTTAGCTAATACTGACAGATATGGAAGTGTATTGGTTCTAGAGTTGACAAAAAAATATAACTAAACAAATGTTCCCAACAGTTTCAGTTCCCTTTAGATCAATGTCCATAAGAATTGATGATTGATTTTCTAAAAATGTGGGGTCTGCTTTGGGCAAACGACATTATGCTAGCCATTTTCTCAATATGTTTAAGGCCAACATGAGCTAATAGCTGAAATATAAATCTTTGACTGATCACGTGTTATGTTTAGCGGAAGAAAAACCCCTAAAACAAATGTATTTCTCAACTTTTTGCCTAACCTCATAAGCACTGCTAAATTATTTAATTAAGTGGTTCGGTGGAATTTTATCGCAACTCTTGACTAGCCTTGTTATCATGCAAGATAATAAAGAGACAAACAACAATTATATATATACGCTCTCTAAAATCTAACTGTGAAAGTTAGAGGTTACATCTCCAACGTCAATCTATCTGATATGGCTGCCACTAATAAAAGTCATTTAAGACTAGGTTAACACTGCCGCAAGTAGTGACACAAATCCGATTTTTTTTTTTTGCCTTAATGCTATCTGTATCTGATCGTTTCATGAGCCACTTGGATATCCGATATACATCCAATCTTTTCAAATGTGATCAGAATCTTAACAGCCTACCTGAACGTAATTGATACTCGACAAACGTCACTATTCTGGGTCCTGATACGTGTAACCCATAATGAGGATTAAGTTGTTAATGTGTTGGCTCCAGTCAGATAATTTTAAAAAATTGGAAGCTAAGCTCCACCGTTAGCATCCATGTTTACTTCCGCAAACGCTGAGGATTTCTTCTTTATGGCGGTTGGCAGAACACTGAGCACGCTCTCCATTTGTGACGTTATTGCGCCCTTCCTACTGCGCATGCGGGGCACTTTCAGTTAGTTTACAGTTCACGCTAGGGAACACACAAGTCGCGTGTATCTGGAAGAGTGAACAACTACGCCGAAAAAATACGATTTGACGAAAAAAAAAAAAAATTTCGGAATTGGTTCACTTTCGGCTGCAGTGTGAAGGTAGCCTAAGTTAACATATTTTTCTTTTTTTTAAAAAAAAAAAAACTAATATTAGTTATCTTTGTTGCTGAGCAACCAGTTCCAGGTTTTCTTGCGATCAGAGCATGTTTAAGTGCCAATCTATTCACAGGTACAAGTTCTGGCTTTTAATACAAAATAAAATGTATAACTTCCTTATAAAGATTGATTTTCAGGACAGCAAAATCATGTTAAGTTGAAGTAAATTTAGTAAGAAAAATTATTTTTAAGAAGTTTACCTAAATTACTTAAATATGATCATGCAAACTATAAAAAAATGTAAAATATCACAAGCAAAATTATAATAATGAGCAAAATGCAATTACTTTCTGCTGTAGTAATTGCAGCAGAGGATGTCAAGCAACATCCTCTATTGTTGCTTGACATCCAACAATAGAGGATGTCAAGCAAAAGTTGCAAAATCCCACTTTAAGTTCCCATAATATTAGATACTTTGGCTTCCAGGGAGGCATATGCACACACGCACACACTGGACAGACAAAAGCACACCGTGACCTTTAACAAGCTTAAACACAACTGGAAGAATCACAGTATTTTTCTCAAGACATTGGCAAAAGGGATTTATGTTGAGAAAATAATTTAAGAATAGTAGAAAAAATAGCATTTTGCCTTCTTGGGGCCACAACATTGTATACTCATTTTCCTATTTTTTTTCTGTTTTTCTTTTTTCTCATTTTACTCTCCATGCATTCACAGAGATCACACAGATACATTTACTTGCTTCCACTATTGAAACTGCTTACAAATAAAATCACTATTAACATGGTGGCCACAAGGCTGTGCAAAAGGGAAGACCTCCAATGTAAGCCCTGCCATTCGTCTGTCTTAGCCATCTCTTTGCAAGTACCAAACTATAAAATAGCACCATTATACAGTGGATAGGATTTTTAATACAGTTTTTCTATATGAAACCATCATGTACAATGAGTGATAGTAATACATAGGTTAACATAATGGGAGTACAGTTTGATTATACACAGAGAGAGGAGACAGAGCCAGATATGAGCCATATTTGGGGCGTTTTCAGGGAGGCTCAGACAAAAAAAAAAAAAAAAAAAAAAAAAAAAAAAAAAGCAAACCAAAAAAAACCCTGTTTTCTGTCAATTATCATGCGGTGACTTCTCAGAACTGGCTTGTTTGTGAGATTTGTGAAGGTGATCTTGACCCTTAGTCATATTTGGATTATTTATAAGTGTAATTGTGTACTGTTGCAATTCTGCATCTCCCCTGTCAGACGTTGGTTGGTTGGTAATGTTTACCAGTTTATTTTGCATGACTTCCCAGTGGACTTTGAAACGGATGCTGTGCTGTTTGGTTGTCATTGCATCAAATTATGCAATCCAAGCCAAAACTAGTATTGGGAATTTTTTTGTCCTCTATTAAACAAGAGATCAGAGAGTGATAATTAACTTTACTAAATCTCACTTTACTGGGATTTTAACTAATAGAATTGAGAAATGGGAAAAATTTTGTTTTCCCTAAATGTTTCCAAACAAAAATGTGAAAGTTGTGGTGTGCACATGCATTCAGTTTTTGAAATGCCTCTGGAGGAGCTGCAGAGAATATGTTGATAGGGTCACTGTTAGTCATGCTCTATACAAACATTTGTTTTGTGGAAAAGTTGCACAGAGAAACTGAGATTTCTGAAAGAAGTCCTGTTTAAATTTGGCAAAAGCCACACAAGGAATGAAGCAAACATGTAGAAGAAAGTGAGTAAGTCCGATGAGACGAAATTTGGGATTTTTGTTCTTTGTCTTGTGTACATGCTTTTATTTTGCAGGACCAGGGAACCAATCAGTGTCAAAGGGAAGATTAGTGCAGCTAGGCCTGTCGCAGTAAGCAATAAATCAATTATTCGCATGATAAATTTAAACAAATGGGAAATGGAAATAATCATTTCCAGGATTATTTATAGTTTTTCAAAAACTGGATGACGCAAGTCTTTACTTTGGTCTCTTTAGAAGGACAGTTTTGCTAATAGGGACTTTATTATTCATTTTATTTGTTATTTCAGTTTTTTTCTTTATTGATTTTTGAAAATGAGTTCTAATATTAGTTGAAAACAGTCTCAAAACAAAAATATTATCAATTATCCCAATAACTTTTGTTGGCAATTTATAGACCAGATAAATTTGTTATTGTGACAGGCCTATTTACTAGTTTAAACTAGTAGAGGAGGAGCTACTTTGGAATGGTGTATTCCGGTATTGGAATGGTCTAGTCAAAGTTCAAAAAAAAAAAAAAAACATAAAAATGGGAAAATTTTAAAATTGATGTAACTGTCAGTCTGAAGACGTGCAAAGCAGGAGGGGACATATCCAGACAGACCTGCAGGATTCTCCCATTTCACAACTTTGTGGTGTTTTATAATATAAAACCCAATAAAACTGATTATTTTTGAAAACAGCAGTGCGGTTAATTTTCCAATATAGTTCAAATATTTTAGTTTTTTTCTTAAATCTTTGGTCTTGGCTCAATTTTATTTGCCTTAGCCTAAGAAGTTACTTTCAAAAAACTGCTCATTCATGATTTGTACGAAATGTTTGTTTTCAGATAGCTGGAGTTTTCGCAATCATATCTGGAAAAACTGGTGACCTGTGAAAAGCTAACAGAAAACAAACATAATGGCTGATTGTCACTATTTGATTAGCGCTCTCATTTATGCCAGCTGAACTTTGAATCCACTGACTGACCCATTTCTGTTTATTAAACAACCACGACAAGCTGAGAAGTCAGAAATCTTGGGTTAATTGAAGAGCTAATTAAAAAAAAACAACAACTAAAACCTACAAATTTTGGTTTAAGTGGGGTTTGGAAAGGAAATTAACAACAGCAACGTTTAAAAGTCCGACAATAAACAACATGGTGTTGGTCTTTCAGATAAACAACATATCCACAGTAATGCATAGTGCATAAAAACAAACGCTAAAGATAAAATTGAATTTGAGCAGGGATAGAAACTGCTATATGTGGCTGTGACAAAGAAGTAATCAGAAGAGTGAAACGGATGTGACCAACTATTCCTGTTTGGGTGACGTTCCCACCTGCTCTGGAGCCAAGGAAGGTTGCCGTTTAAACATGGAGGTATAGCAAGCTCTTATTGTGTCTTAGCAGCTAAACTAGTCTGTTAGATTGAGTTAACAAAGATTTCCTCCCGATATGGAATGGTGCAGTGTTTAAGATGATCACAAGTACCCTCATCCAACCTTTTAACTCAACTTTTCTACTGTTTGAAAGCTTTTAGGCCGTTTTTAGCTTCGTTTTGTTATGTTATACAGTGAACCATTCCACAGGGGTACCAGGTAAGGCCACTCCCTTCTCTCTTCCTAAGGTGTTGTCCATGCGATGCTTCCCTACATTCGGTAAGTTCTGCCCCCGGAGCTGCCTCGACTTGAGTTTTTCGGATGGACTTCCTGCAACACAAAAACAAACACATCTTAGAAGTCACTACCACTGAAAGTTGGGTCAGTTGTTACGTTATGGGACTTTAGGAGCTGTTAAGTTGGAAACTGGAGGATCTTTATGTGGCATTTGAACCAATAGTATTAGTATTTTATACCAGGGGTGGCCAATCCTGGTCCTCAACAGCCTGTGTTCTGCAACTCTTAGATGTCTCCCTGATCCAACACACCTGAATCCAAGAGCTGAATCACCTCCCTAGTGCAGTCAGGTTCTCCAGAGTCCTTCTAATGACCTCATTATTTGACTCAGGTGTGTAGAAGTAGAGATATATCTAAGAGTTGCAGGACACCGGCCCTCGAGGACCCGGGTTGGCCATCCCTGTTTTATACCATTCCCAAACAATAAGGAGAAACAATCTAATCTACAAGAACCAAACTGAGAACAACCAATGAGACCCATCAGAATCTAAGGGTGTTTTCACATTGGGGACCAAAATTGAAATATTTCTTACATTTTCAGCTGGTGTGGTTTGTGTCAAACCAACCAAACTATGAAAAACCCGTTCCCCTCCTCGCCAGTAAAGGAAACAACACAAAAGCCTCTGAAGAAGACAACGAGTGCAACTTCTTTCTTCGTAAAGTGTCAACAAAAATACAACGGCATCAGATTTGGCTGTAGGATTTCTCTTTTGTCTTTGTCCATTTCTACCGCTAGCTCCAGATTCCTGTTTGGTTTGGTTGCATTTACCCAGAATAGTTCACTTCTATATCTATATCTGTATTTGAATCGCACCAGAGTTCACTTCAATCGAACAAAGACCATGATTTGTAGGCAGACCAGTGTTTGGTTTTTTTGGTTTGCATCAGAGTTCGATTGCGTTCACACCTCCCCAAATGAACCAAACGTTTTAGACAAACTAAGTAGAGTTTGATTAAATCAGACTAAATAAGACTAGTGTGACTGAATCCTTAATTAGCTTTTTAACCACTTAATTGTCATGATGACACTAGTGGCGTTTCCATGACAAAACTTTGGTTACATTCCACTAAAGTTAAAAGAGCACAATTTCACAATTGCAGTGTTTCCGTTAAACAAGAAACACAATTAAAATCACACAAATAAGTTTATTCACACGATAAGTGAAAAAAAAAATTCCACGGCATTATCTTCCAACTACTTCCTGTCTTCTTTGTGATTTGTGCCAGTGGCAACATCCGGTTGTTGACCGAAATGCAAAAAAAGTGTCTCCATTGCAGTTTTGTGAAATAAATCAATTTCAATATGGCCAAAAAAACACCTCATCCTTCCACCAAAACTTTTTATCAAACAACGATAGTTTCCAGTAAGCAAATTTATTTTTGAAATGTTAAATTTTGTAATTATATGGTCAATGGAAATGTAGCTTCTGGTGTGTTCATGGACCCATTGACTTACATGTAAGTGTGTTTGGTGTGATGATTAAATTAAACATTAAAGTTCATGACATCTCAATTAGAAAAAGACTGTACAAGGACATTTGTTTGTAATCATTGTGCCACAAATCACCTAAACGCTAAAACATGGATTTGGCCATAATTCACTGCACCGTGTTTGGAGAAAACCAAACCCTAACGACCTCACACCAGCTGTAGTGGAGGCGTAACACAGTGGTGGGTTATGATGGGGGCTGGCGTCAGAGCCACAGGACCTGGACACCTGACAGCCAATGAGTCAGCCATTAACGCCTCTGTAAACCAGAGTATGGCAGCATCAACTGTGAGGCCATCTGTCCAATGGTTGGCCTAAACTGGGGTCAATAACAGAACAGCAATGTACTGACAGCCATACATCTACAATATACCACAGGGGAAGCAGCTGCCTAGTCAAAGTCCAGATCTTATCCTGATTGATATTTAGAGGTAGACCATTAGGGGTGCAAAAAATGATGTCTGAAAAGCAGAACGAACTGATGTGGAGAGGAGGTATTATTCAAATGTAGGGTGCACTTAATTTTCCAAATTCGTGTTACATAATGCTAATATTAGCAACATTAAAACATCAGCTTTTACCAAAGGATGAATTGGTTTATCCTTTAGTAAGGATAAACCAAATAATGACACATCCACCAAATTTGGCCAAATACAAACACCCTCTGTTCAAGCTGCTCGCCCATTTTCAAGATGGCCGCCATACTGGCTGTAGAATCCCTACATTTTGGTATGAATATGCACTAACTCGCCCAATATAGACGTTTCTAGCATCAAACTATATATTTTTGACTATGTAAAAACCAAATCTTAGACTCTAAAATATTACAGAAGCTTAATTTTTCCTTATTTTGAGTTTAGTTTAAAAAATAAATAAATAATCAAACACTGCTCTAGTTATCACGCCTGTTTGTATAGATTAGGGTGACCAAATATTTTCCTAAAGCAGACATATTGGAAATTTTATTTTCATATTAGGACCATATTATATAAATATTTGTTATTTTGCTTGCAGGTATTATAATATAAAAATGGTTTTTAGTTGTTGCTCAAATCGAGCCATAAATACATGATTTTATGGCATTAAGTTGGCTTTAGTTGTGATAAGATCGTCCATACCTTGAAGGATGGATGACTATGTCCAGATGAAGGTCTCTGTCGGAGGAAAACAAAGCCAGGTAAATTGGATTTATTTAGATATTACTTATTTTCAGGATTTATTGTGTTTGTTCATTGGTCTGAATCAGTCGTGTAGAGTTTGCTCACCTTCTTGTTTTTTGTCTTGTCTGGCTGCTGCGCCGTCCTGCGCTCTGTGCCCTTGTCCACTCGATGGCCCGGGTTGCTGACCTTGGGTGTCCTTGGCACATCTGTGTGGCGCTGTGCGCGAGGAGAACGAGATGTCTTGCTAGTCCTGGCGGGTGCGCAGTACATCTCCAGGCGCCGCAGCTCACAGCTTTGGAAGCAGCACTCGTCCACGATGCCATGCGACCGCCTTGCGCTGGGCCCATAGCCTGTTGGTTTATCTGTTTGGCGAACAAAGAAACTTGTAACCAATGGTGATTTAAACTAAATCTTGCCATCTCGGGTTGTTTACATTCAAGCAAAATTCAACCAAACTCTTTATGAAACTGTTTGGTTTTCCACGCATACAGTGCCATTTTATAACAGAGTCAAGTTACCTTCAGCTGTTACAAAAATGCTACATATATGAAATATGACTTCACATTTTAAGGCCTTGAAATTGGGTCTCTGTCTCTTTAAGAACTCATCACATCACTTGTCTGTTAACGCTTTGACACTTTTACTAGCATTGCAATAATTAGTTGGTATAAGCAGAGGCAGAGTTCCACCAGGTGTTTGCTAATTGCAGCTGGCTAGTCTGAATTAATTATTTTACTAGGACAAAATTATAAGAGCAAAAAGGGCAATGACTGCTTAATAACCTGACTTTGTGTTTTCTTTATTTCCATAGGAAATCTTAACCTTTATTCAGTTAGTTTAACTTTAAAGTAAACTGTAAACAACTTAAAATTGTATCCGATTTATTAAGTGACCCAAATGCTGTTCTTTTGTTGAGAATAAGTTCAGGTACATTGTACATTATTTTTTAAAATAAGTCCCAAATAATTTGTTAACTTGACATTAGTTTGACGTTAATCTACACATTGCTTTCCTTACTTTATTTTATTAAAATATTGCATGCTTAGTTTATTGTTGAGCAGGTACGTATATATTTTTTTTGTAGTGCTTGCTCTTCAAAAAGTTATACTTTTTGGTCTGCTAGTACGTTTGACTTGATGATTGATGAAATTCCTTGTTTTATGGTACTAAAAAGGTTTTTCACCCACATAATTTTAACTTCAAGACCAACCACCTCAACAATCTACATAAAGTATATTTTTGTTAGCTTTGAATAGGAAAGATTTGAGATACTGTAGGTTAAATTTTAAGCAAGTCTGGAGGGACTTTTTAGTACTTTTACTGAAAAAGCCAGAGGTCAACAGTGGCCTGGACGGATATTTTAACAATGATAAAACCTATTAAAATATCAATGAATTCTTAAAAATCAAAGTGCCTGTGATACTAATTTGGAAATATTTGCAATAATTGTGCTTATTTATGACGGTAAATGTGACGTTTTATTACATTCTGTATTGATTATGGACTATAGTCTGACATCAATTAAGCCTGAGGCAGCTGTTTAGTACAAGTAAGAAAGTTTTTGACAATTTTTATCTGCAATAAACTTCCAGTTGTGTGTTGGCGCAAAAAAAATGCAGGGATTTGTTGATTTTTGCGTGAATTTAAACTGCAATTCTGAAGAAACTGGAGGGACTGGTTAATCTAATTTGGCAGTAGAGAGATAAAAACTGCATTGACAACATAATATTTAAGCACAGTTGATGTTTAGTCTAGAATCTAAAGGGCCACATAAAAAGATACAGTGGGCCGGATTTGGTTTGAATTTGGCACATGTGCTTTAGTGGAAATGTTGCCACACCTTTTCTTTCTTAAATTTACCAAGTTTTATCTCTGGCTAACAAAAATTCCCATGACCTTCTAATAATAATAATAATAATAATAATAATAATAATAATAATAATAATCCGTACCCAGCACACTTAGCAAAGTTTCAGTCTATAAAACAGATTGTGTTTTTCGGCCTTTATTGTTCTGCCAGGTTTCCCAATGTTATGCTTGTAGTCGAGCAATGATAACAGCAATAAGTAAAATACGAACCAACCTAATGACATTAAATTCCTACAAGTAAAATTTACAGAAATGAACACCGCGGACCAAATTTGGCAGCTGCGTATTTGAGAATGTCCTATTCAGCCATTTTTGGCTCCGTAAATTTTTTTTCTTCGGCCCTCTGAGTCCGATCCACCTGCAGAAACATCGAGGCCTCTCTGTTCATTCACATGTTCATTTGGAAAAAGCCCCCCTTTGGAGCCATTCACATGCATACATAAGTGAAAATTTACTGAAAATGTTTTCAGTAAAAATTTATAAGGCTATTTGAAGGTCACTCTCTTTTCGTGATGACGCCATTCCCACCGTCTTACTCAAAGACGATGCTCTTTGTTGGAAAAACTCAGAATCTCCATTTAGAATTCCCAGCTCCTTTGGTAGCAAGGAAAAGGCTGGGAAGAGATGGGCTTTTCCCTGTGACCAAATGAAATAATAATAATTTAATATGGCATTTACAAGGAGGAAATGCCTCTCTCAGAGTTAATAGCTTTTGGCTTCGAAGTCTGCCAGCGCTGACAAAGTGCATTAACTCCTGCTCTGTGTTTGCCTTGTTCTGACGATGTTGCTTGGACAGAGGGAAGCTTTCATTCAGAAACAGAAGCATCTTTCTCCTCTGGATTGAGAAAAAAAGAAGATAATAGAGGCGTGAATGAGATAGAGGAGAGGAGGTTTTGTGGATGAATTATTTATGACTAGGAAACCCAAGTTGTCTAGATGTATAACTTCTGAATGAAACGTTTGATTGACGGTATGCTAATCTCGTTGAGCATTTTATGCTTTTCCAGGAATTTGCTCCAGTTACTGAGTAACAAACTGATGATGTGTTGCTGTGGGAGCAACCTTGGCTGCTATGTTAACGACTGATGTGAAGAAATAAAGAGAAAAACTTAACTCAAGTCCACACTGGTGGTTATATAAACACCAAACCATTACGAGCAAAAAGCAGGGATCTGTGTCCGTTTGTTTGGCTGCATTTCCAAGAAGAAGAAGAAGAAGAAGGAGAAAAGACTTTGCAAATTAACACCCGGTGTTATTCCAAACACAGTTTGCCACCCTGCTGCACAAACAGCTGGAAGGGAAAGATAAATCAACTGGTTGCTACTCTGGATAGTTAGGAAAAACATACATGAAGTACTCAGCTCTAAAAGGTTTTGGTTTTAAAGGTTTTAACACTTTCGATAATTACGCTAATCCCTCATAAACAACGACTTGCTTTCCAAAAGTGTTCTCAAACAAATGAGAGTAATTTGCATCGGTTTTATGCCTCCCTGAGCGAAGTTGCAGCTTGCTTTATCGTCTCCTTGCGTTCCAGAGCTCTAGTATTTTATAAGACTTGTTTTTTTGTTGTTGTTTTGGTGTGTGACAGGGTGAGTATGTAGGGTTCGATAACTGGCACAGAAAGCTGAGTTTTACAGCTTTTTATGGTTCATAAAAATAGATTCTTGGAGCTAACGCACGGCTCTAACCCGCACGGTGGCCGGCGTTTCTGACGTCTGAGCAGGACGATGAAAGCTGCTCCAACCCAGCAGAAATTTACCTGTTTACTATTAGTGCCTCTGAAAAATACGGAAGGTCTTTAACTGGTAACTGAAAACAAAGAGATTGGTACGGGTGATGAGTGAAAACAAAAAATAACACCAACTTAGTGTTTTTCACACCAGTTTATGTCTGCAGTTGCATCTCAATATATTTTAGTATCATCGTGACTTAAAGTTTAAATTAAGACTGAAGTTTAGATTCCCAAAAAATTACTATGTAGCTCCAAACAGAAATGTTTACTAAGCCGGTAACTTAGGGTTTCCTTCAGTGTATCATAAGCCTGGCGGGTCACCAGGCTTTACTTGTGCCCCCACCAGGCTTAGCATTGCTTATTTATTTAAGTTTCTTTTCTATATTTGCATTTTTTAAGACTTTATAGTTGGTGTTCAAATATCAGTCTCCCAATTTTTTTTATAACACATAAATATTAAGTGATATTTTCAAATTTCCTGTCAACTTTAAACATTTTTCTAGTTCAAAAACACAACGGCCGCTGGATGAATGACTATCCCAGCACCCAACCACTGAGCTCAGCAAGTTTTCTGGAGGAAACCTTGTAATTTATGCAAAAGTGTTGAGTGAACATTTCAGAAGCAGGCTTCAGAATATCTTAAGTTTAATCATTAAAGTTTGGGTTGTCATTATTTATAAGCCATCATCAGGCTTTTACTAGACAAATCTGTGTAAAACTTTGAATAATTAGACATTTACAAATCACGTTAAAACTGAATCTAACCCAAGATAAGAGGTGTAAGACGCCCAACGAACATCAAATTTCTTGTAGCGAAGAAATAAGCAAATATTGTCAAGAACATCTAACAAAGTGCCAACTTACACAGACTCTACAAGTCTAGAGTTGAAAGTCTAAAACTTTTTTTTAATAAAGATTGCCAGCTGCTACCAACTATTGTTTCATATCTGCCTTGATGACAATTACATTTAGATTTATTTCCAGAAAAAAAAAACCAATCTTGTTTCCATTTAACCTCCCAGCTGAACATGGAGAAAGACTGAGAGAGAAAACTATTGTTTATACACTCTATGAAGGAAACTTCCTGGAGAAAAATGTGGTCCACATTCAGTCAGGAATGGCAGAAATGACGATGAAATATCTCACAGAGAACAAATATCTCTTTAAAGTACTAAATTCACAGACATAGCAACCAAAGATCCACAGATATTTGCACCTCTGTGCAAATATACAAGTTAGTGAGATTCATCTTCCTGACTTCAGCTCAGAGAAATCAACTTCTATTTTTGAGGGATCCTCAATAATACCAACTCTGATAAATTACAGACTAAAATGAGTAAAATCATGCAGAGACAAAAAAGTCTCTAGACTGCAAAATTTAGTATCTATTCCACTTCAGCCAATGTTGAAACCAAACAGAAACCTGAAAGCTTCAAGCTGCATGTTAAAATTGGTTTTATTAAATATCAGATCTTTGGCAGGAAAATCATTTTTATTTCAAGACTTTATTATTGATCATCATCTTGATTTTTTGTTCCTGACTGAAACTTGGCTGAATCAAAAATAACAGCTCATCTATTTTTATTGAATCATGTCCTCTAAATTTGAGCTTTATAAGCCCGACCAGAACCGACAAAAGAGGATGTGGAGTCACAGTTTTGTTTAATTCTGCCTTTACTTGTAAGCAGACGTCTTATGTAAACTTTTTATCTTTTGAATATGTTGCCTTACTACTAAACTCGTCCTCTTGTATCTTGCTGCTGAATATATACAAACCTCCGAAACTCTGTGCAAACTTCTTTGATGATTTCACTGAATTATTGTCCCTAATTTTGGTTGATTTTGTTCTTATTGTTGGTGATTTTAATTTTCATATCGACAATCCATTGGATCGAGGCAGTAAAGAGCCAGGCCAGATCCTGAATCACTACGGACTAATCCAACATGTTTTGGTACCCACACAATATCATGGACACACTTTGGACCTTATCATTTCTAAAGGACTCATTGTATCTAAAATTGTAGTGCTTGATGTAGCATTTTCAGATCATTTTTGTATTTTTTGAGACAGTTTTCTACCTGCACAAAAAGACAACTATACACAGGTCATTTCAAAAAGATGCATTACAGAAACTATCAATTTATTCGGGCTTTTCCTTCGACTGCTACACACTCCTGTACGTCTCTGAGTGATCTAATAGGCAATTTTATTTTTAAAATTGAGAAAGTTATTGACACCATTGCTCCTGTTACTACAAAAGTAGTCTCTGGGAAACGTGAACCACCTTGGAGAAATTTTGAGTCGGTTAGAAAAGGGAAAGCAGAGTGCCGGAGAGCAGAACGTCGGTGGCGTAAAACTAAACTACAAACACATTTAGATATCTACAAAGATAAACTCAAAATGTTTAATTTTGAACTGAGAAATCCAAGAGAGAGGGTTTTTTTCAAATGTCATTTCTACCTCTATCAACAACTCTCGTGCTCTGTTCTCGATTGTTATCAGATTGACAAATCCAACTTCTTCTGTTAACCGTGAATTTTTCTCCTTTTTCATAAATAAAACAGAGAAAATAAGGGAAACAATAAACTCCTCTGTGTCTGCTGTTAGGAAACAATTAACTATATTTTCCCCTGAACAGAATTTACCTCTGATGACCCACTTTAACCTGATCACTCAAAAAGATTTGAGTGACACTTTACATCATATGAAATCATCCACCTGTTCCCTTGACATCATACAGTTTATCTTAAAGGTCTCAGATGTTTTGGCTCCTTAATCTTTTATAAATAATTAATAAGTCACTCTCCTCTGGAGTCTTTCCTCAGACTCTAAAGACTGCGCTAGTTAAACCACTTCTCAAAAAGCATAATCTAGACCAGGGGTCTCAAACTCCAGTCCTCGAGAGCCGCAGTCCTGCAACTTTTAGATGTGCCTCTGCTGCAGCACACCTGAATAGAATAATTAAGGCTCTGGAGAACTGATCTACACAAGGTGGAGGTAATTAAGCCATTTCATTCCAGTGTTTTGTACCTGTGGCACATCTAAAACCTGCAGGAATGCGGCCCTCGAGGCCCTGAGTTTGAGACACCTGATCTAGACTCATCAATTTTAAGCAATTACCGACCAATATCTAATTTACCTTTTTTGTGTAAAATACTAGAAAACATTGTTTTTCAGCAGATAAATGGCTTTCTGGCCCTGAACAACTGATTTGATGTCCACCAGTCAGGCTTCCGTCAACATCACAGCACTGAAACTGCTTCATTCAACAACCTCCGTCTAAACACTGACCGTAATAAAATCGTGTCGATTATGATAGAAAATTGGGTTGGCATTTCCGGTATAGTACTCAGCTGGCTTAAATCTTACCTGTCCAATAGAACCTTTTGTGTGTCCATAGGCAATTTTAAATCCAAACTGAATGAAATTACAGATGGAGTTCCCCAAGGCTCCATCCTGGGGCCGCTTCTTTTTAATATCTTTATGCTTCCATTAATTCAAATTACACAAAATAATAAGATAGAATACCACAACTATGCCGATGACACACAGCTGTACATTAATCTTTCAGCAGGAGATTACAGTTAGGTTCAAATACTCACTAAATGTATTGACCAGATTAAAGTCTGGATGGGCCAAAATTTTCTCCAACTAAATAAAAACAAAACTGAAGTATTAGTGTTTGGACCAAAAGAGCATAGATTGAATATAATCACCAACCTTCATTGGATTAAAATGCTCTGATGAAGCTAAGAATCTGGGGGTAATCATTGATCCTAATCTGAACTTTAAAAACCACATCAAATCTATCATAAAAACATCATACTACCATCTAAAAAACATTGTTAAAATTAGACGACTCTTGTCCCCACAAGACTCTGAAAAATTAGTTCATGCCTTTGTTTTTAGTAGACTCAATTACTGCAACGCTATTTTTACTAGATTATCAAAAAAAAGCAATAAGACAGCTCCAGCTTCTCCAGAATGCTGCTGCAAGAGTCCTAACTAAAACGAAAAGAGATCAGCATATCAGCCCAGTTCTAAGATCCCTGCACTGGCTGCCTGTTGCTCAAAGAATAGACTTTAAAATCTCCCTACTGGTTTACAAAGCACTTCATAACAGAAACCCAGACTACATTTCTGATCTTCTTTAATCATATAAACCACTCAGACCTTTAAGATCATCAGAATCAAACCTACTAACTATTCAGGGTCAGAACTAAACACGGTGAAGCAGCTTTTTATGCTCTGACACGCTGGAATAAGCTTCCTGCTCAATGTAAGACTGCCCCTACCTTGAGTTTATTTAAAACAAGGTTAAAAATCTTCTTATTTGACGTTGCCTGTTCTTAAGTTATTTTTTTTAAAGGTTTTATTGGCTCTAGTGGCTTTTATTTGATAGTTAATTGACAGGAAAGTGGGTAACGAGAGAAGGGGGAAGACATGCGGCAAAGGTCGCCAGGCCGGGAATCGAACCCGCGACAGCCATGTCGAGGACCAAGGCCTCCTTATGTGGGCTGTTCTTAATCCCTGCGCCACCACAGCACATCCCGACGTTCCCTATTCTTAAATATTTTTTAACTCCATTCATTCACTATATTCAAGATTTTAATGTTCATTTTGCTTATTTTTAATCTGCTAGATTTATTTTTTTGTAATTTTCTTGTACAAGCACTTTGAATTGTCTTTGGCTGAAAGGTGCTTTATAAATAAAGTTGCCAAAGTGGCGCAATAGGAGGCAGAAAGCGTTAATACTGAGGGAGGAAAACGACTGACATGCTGCAGCTGGGAGCAATTAACTAACAAAGATCAGGTGTGGAGGAAAATAACAGGACCTGAATCTAAATTAGATTACTATAGTATTTCAATTACATCTTTATCTTTGCTTATTTGAAATACTGAGATATTTTTAAATATGAGTTTCACATATTTAGTCCAACACACCTAAAGGATCAAATCTTCTTCAAAATCTTGGGTTGATAAAGATTAAAGTTTTTTGCAATTTTCTGAGGTGGATCCTTTAGAAAACCCAACTCTGATATATTAAGGTAATCCTGGTGTATTAGCAAGTAAGTAATTAAAGCTTTAAATATATAAAAATATAAATAAACCAATAAAACAAACCAAAATCCAACATTGACTATTGGATAAGTTTTTATTTCCTTTATCACCCTAAACAAGAATCCTCTTCCACGGCTCCAAATATTCAATATTTTAATTATTCTTTTGACTTTGAGTTTTTGAAAATGTTAGACACTTCCTTCCTGATTAATTAAGACAAACACACGTCTGACTCACTAGCTGCATTTGTGCTCAAATCTTTCTCTATATTCTGCTAATTCAGAAAAACACAATTTCACAATTGCAGTGTCTCCCTCAAAGGAGCAATATTATGTATTTTCCAGGCACAAAGTGCCATTTTATAGCATAATCAAGTAACTATGTTCACTTCAGCTGATATGACTTAAGAGAAACTTGACTTCAGAATTTGACGCCTTGAAATTGGGCTTCTGTGTCTTTAAAAACTCCTGCTCTTTGTGAAACTCTGCCTTCAGGAAATCATCACAACATGGCTCCTCTGTTAACCCTTTAACAACGTTTTTACCTGACAAGTAGCTCCTATAACGAGGCCAACAGACTAGGTGTTTGCTAATTGCTGCTGGCTAGTCTGAAGGAGCTGAGGTGAGGTGGAATCTGGTAAACGGCAGCTCTGAGGAGGAGCTGCGCCTCGAAGGCGGGGCTAGTTCCACCCATGCATTTTTGGGTGAAAGGATTTCTCAAACATGATTGAAAGAATCAAAGGGACACCCCAGGCATGTTTTTGATGAAGGAATAAGATTACAACATGATGTCTAGCTGTAAAAAAGTTTATTTTAGATAACACTGCCCCTTTAAGGTGTTTAACCCATTTTCACCACATGCCAACAAAAACAGAGGGTAAAAACTCCCTGAATATCCGCTCCACCTGATTTACGGGTCTAAATCCGGAGAACTGACTGTCCTTTACATGAGGCGCCTCTTTGTTCTGCTGAGCCCTAATTCCCGGCAGGATTTGGAGATTTTTTGGTTCAGGTGTCTTTTTTTTCAGGGGGAAACTACAACTTTTTTTCTTGGCACTGAAGAGGACACAAGAGGCCTTTCTTCAGACACTTTCTCATCATGTTTGAGCTCAGTGTATAGTGATGGAGGGAAGAGGAGAGGGGAGTCCTGATCATCCTGTAATCCCTGTAATCCCCTGCTGCTGAGGGACGAGGCCTCGTTGTGCGTGGGCGCGTGCGTGACCATGACATGCTGTTTACTCATCCTCTGGAGCTCAGGAGAAATTGACAGAGTTGAACACTGACCAGGAACGCTCGTTAACGGCTGCAGCCCAAAATAACTTGGAAAACAATACGTTTCAAGCCCAAAATGTTCGGTTATCTAATCCTGTGACTCATAATGGGCAATGTATTATTCATTCTGAAGATGTCCTGTTCTAAATTTAGGATGGCTAAATATTTTAGCATGACTTAAAAGTGACTGAGGCCACAGAGCTACTTGGAGCTTACACTTAGGCCAAAAAAGCCTTATAAAATATTTGATTCAGAAAACAAATATCCCAGTGAAATCACAGCACAGCCCATCTGGTAAAGCATTGAAGACAAGTCGGGATTTCTAGGTCAGGCTAATATTTGGAAAAAATGACTAGCATCTTGAGATGAAAGAGTGCTACTCTACTGGCTGCTTGCTAAAGGTGGATAAGGTGGTGTTTGGTTCTTGTACCCATTATCAATCAGAGGGCTGCCAAGTTCAACACGTCCGGCAGAAGGGTTGAGGGAAAGGAGCAACGCTGCAGACGGGTTGCAGACAGATACTTTACACACGAACGTACAGGAGAAAATAAACGACTGAAACCCAGGAAGACAGCAAGCGTCAAAGAACAGCACCCTGCTGCTCAAACCTCATCTTTTTTGTTGAGAGAAAAAAGTGAGTGTTGCCGTGGAAGAAAATACTATTGCCAAGCATTGTTCAGGTAAAATCACTCAGTCAGGTTTATTCATATATTGTGCACAATACAGAGAGTTTGTAGGATAATCAGTAATGAAGCAGGTCTGGATGAAAAGCTCTCAAAGCTCTCCCAGGCAGAGACAACACATGAGTTTTATACCAGAGATAAAGAATTAACAAGGGGTGAGACAGTCTGGTTCTGATGCAGCTGTAGAAAACAACTTCCAACCTTCTACATGTAACCCAAATAGTTCTTTTGGTGATAGTTCATAAGCATTTCATATGACAATGACTAGCAGATGTGACCATATTGTAATTTTTCCATGACGGTGTGCACGAAACACCTCCTCTCCTACAGATTGATGTAGGTAATAAAGTTCAATATACTCACCAAACACTTTGTTGAGTGCACCTGTTTGAGTCCTTGTTAGCACAAATAATAAATCAGCCAATCACATGGAAGCAACTCAAAGCATTCAGCCATCTAGAGATGATAAAAACGACTTGCAGAAATTCAAACCAAGCACCAGAAACCAGGGAGTTTTTCTACCCGCCAGTATAACTTGGGTTTGCAGAGAACAGCCAAAAAGAGAAAATACTGGTTCAAGATTATAGTCAAGTAACAACAGATCAAAGACCCATTTGGTAAAACCACTGTATGATAGAAAACCAAACAGGGAGAAACACCAGAAAACCAAACAGGGAGCCACTCTCAGCTCAAAGCAGGAATATAATCCAAAATTTGGATTATATTGGAGACTTGTATCAAGGATGTGCGTCTGAATAATACTGTATAAAATGGACCAAAAGATCAGACTATGCTACAAACAACTGACTCTGAAGATAAGAGGACCTGACTCTAGCTAATATTGAGTGCAAATATGTCTACAGGACCTTTTCTTTGTTTCAGTAAACATTTTCAGTTCAGTCCAAAAGTCTACAATCACTCCAAGTTGCTTCCTAAAAACATTTCCATTAGTAGTTTTAAGTTTTTTCTTTGGACTTTGAAGAAGCCACTTCTTGTACGTGAAATTTAGGAAAGCAGATCAAGGTTAAAATGTCAAAATTTGAAGATAATGCAGTTTGGTAGAAAATTTTTGAATGTTTGCTAGCAGTAGTAAAACTGCCTGAAGGACAAATAATCTCTTAAGATTTTTTGTAACGTTTTTCTGTTTACGATCACACTTTTATCACTTTTCTATGTTCCAAATGTTTAAGCAATCGCATTAATAGCTTTACATAGCTTTATACAAACTGGACTGAAGATCATAAAGAAAGCAGAAATATCTTGAGAAAACCTCTCCAGAAAAAAAGGAAAAAATAATAGAAATCTGGTGATTTTTCAGACAATATTTAAACTTTGCAATTACTTGGCAAGTATCCAAAAATTTTGTGTATGGGCAAAGAAATGATAACTTCAGAGTAGGGTAAAAAATAATCATCATCAAGGTACAGGGTGTCCTTACAACTGGACAGCTGATGTTGGATCAATCTGTACAAGTTGCATTATGCAATGTGTTAGCAGTAGTAACAACAGCACTAATATGCTAATTCAATAAGAGGATAATCAACCATTAGAGTTTGACTTCCATAAACTGTAAGTTAGATCTTAAGTCTAAGAGTTTCTGACAATTTCACCTGCTATAAAGGTTCATAAGAGGAAAGGAAAACCTGATAGCTAAACAACACTTGGTAAAAAACCTATTTCCGTATGTGAAATGAGTAAAAAACAAAACGATTCAGTGACATAAATGAGGGAATTTTTCTAGTCACGTGCTGCTATGTAGTTAATGGACACATTTCTGCCTCTTTTTATGTTTCATTGTGAGAATAAACACTATCAGGTTGTCCCCCACCGTTGCTATGCTTGTTCTTTAAAAGTGCCCTCTGAATCCAAAAACTAACTCAGAATTGCCCTCTAGTGGCTATATTACCTAATAATGCTCCAAAAGAGGGCATAAACTATAAACACAAAAAAAAACAATAAACACGAATAGGCATAAACGTACTAGCTAGCTAGGTGACTAGCTACAGTAAAGTTTCAATACAGCTCCACTTTATATGATAGCTAGCGCTAGCACAGCTGCAACTAGCTGTAAACTTGAGAAACTACTAAAAAAATCAGTGCAGGAATCAAATCCCCACTTGTTGCTATTTTTATAGACAGAAAATAACGAGTTTTAAAAAGACGCTAAATCGGACTAGCTAGCTATCTAGCAAAGTTGCGATACAATTCTACCTTATATGCTAGCTAGCGTTAGCAGAGCTATGTATTATAATCAGCTGTAAATTTGAAGGACTAAAAAAAGAGATCAGGATAGGAATCAAATCCCCACTTGTTACTATTTTTAGAGACAGCTCACAAAAAGAAAGAGTTTTAAAAAGATGCTAAAACGGACTAGCTAGCTATCTAGGAAAGTTCCAATACAATTCTACCTTATATGCTAGCTAGCGTTAGCAGAGCTATGTATTATAGTCAGCTGTAAATTTGAAGGACTAAAAAAAGAGATCAGGATAGGAATCAAATCCCCACTTGTTGCTATTTTTTCCCTTATACACAGCTCACAACAAGAGCAAGTTAAAAAAGAAGCTAAAACTTGGCATTTAGAAGTTGCAGGGTTGTTTAAAATCTGTTTATTATTGTTGGAGACAAATTATTGCAGAGAACTGGGTTTGATAGTTTAAAGATTGTGTTAAGTATGCAATCCAAAGTGGTAATTAAAGGAGCATTTCAAATACAGGCCACAATGTGCTAACAATCATCAGAGAAGCGGCAATAAATGTAGTAAGATCTGGCAGTGTTAAAGAGGAGAACAGAAAATAAAAAAATACACAGCAGAAACTGAATGTCCTTCACTGTTCCTGTTTTCGTAAATGGTTAGCATAGGTAAATGTTACAGGGAATTAAAAATGTTGTCTGGTTGCTGTTTTTGCAATGATGAAACCATTTTTGCAGGATAATTTGTACAAAATGAAAACAGTCGTAGATCCGATGAAAACACTATAGTGAGTTAGTAAACGTTTCCAACACAGATCCTGTTCAGATGCTAGCTGGCCTATATAACTGGAGATAACACATTTAATTTAGATAATTTATAGGCACTTTATAAGACAAATAATCCATTTTTATATAAAGAAATATATGATGAGATAAAACTGCAGTACAGCTACTTGCTACATGTATTTAGAAAAGTAGCATCTCGGAGAGTGCTTTGTTTTTTTGTGGTGTCAAAACCATTTAAACAAGATACATATTGTCAGGAATGTTGTTTTTATTTAGTTTTCTGCATAATGAAAATAGGAAAGTGAGTTGTTGTTAAAGACTAGCGATATCACCAATATATCAGTGGAGAAACAAATGCAGAAGACATTGCTTTAACCTTTCATGCAATTAATCATGGAAGCCAAGATAACCATAAATAACATATTTCCATTAATCATCTGTAGAAAGAATGTGAGTCATGTTGCTATTTAATGTGCTGTATTTATGTGATCCAGGATGACAGAATAAACGTCAAGATTTTGTTAAAATCAGGACAGTGTGAAGCTTCTGCAGAAGCACTTTCTAAACTGTGATGGGAATAAAATGGTTTCATGTGTTTTTCGGGTTTTCAGGAGCTCTCCCATCCCTTCAGCATACAGTAGCTACCACTACTGTATCACCTCTGCTTGGCTGTTGGCTGCGACTCAAAACCTGGAACCCTTTCTGGCCCCCCAGTTTTCCATCAGTCAACAGGTTCTCATGTATTTTCTAACCATTCCTGGTTCAGCCTAAGGTGAAAGCAATCAATAACTGGAAAAGAGAAGAACTGAAAATGTGCTATAGATGTTGATCTCCCTGAGAAATGCTATATCTTCTTCTCCCTTTCTGCTTGAAACTGGCAGCTGACAAAGTCTACCGCATGTGGAAAATCTTTCATAAGTTTGGGACGGAACCAAACCATTTATAATGGATTGTTAGGTCAAAACTACATATGAGTCATAGGGACAATCAGTTCCTGGACAGAACAGGGTTTTGTTGCAGATATGATTCTTGCTCAGGACATTAAATACAATTCAATCTAATTGCTGGATGACTGCCAATGAAACGTGAACGATGTGAATAAACTCCAGTTGTGTAGAAACCTGTTAACGTCAAACAAATAAACTTGTTCTGAGAAACGCATTGGTGGAAAACACTGCGATCATTTTCAAAATAATGTAAAAGCAAACTGTTTTAAAGCAGGAGCTGCATTTCTGTTACAAATGTTTGCAAGACCTTGTCAATGTTAAAAAAACCCAGTTTTTATTAAATAAGAAATGCAATTAAAATCACACATAAATAAGTTTGTTATTAAAAACACCATCCTTCAACCACTTCCTGTCGTCTTCTTTGTCGTTTTCACCAGTAGTAACATCCGGTGTGATTTGAGAAAAGTGTTTCCGTTACACTTTTGCAAAACTTTTCAGTAACAAATTTGATTTTATTTTATAATGAAATGCCTTCCTGCTGAAATGTGCCATACAAATAAACTTGATTGATGTATTGATAGAAAATATGGATGTTTTGGGGCACAAATACTTTAATCCCATATATGCTGCTCTATTGAAAAAAAAAAAAAAGGAAAAACTTTACAGCAACATCCAGTCGCTATTTTTTCTTTTTCTGACAATAATCACCAAACATTCAGTCATATTTTATTTCTGCTTGGATTAAAAGTAAAACACTTGAAGCCAGAGATGAGACTGGAAAAAAGGAGTGAACTACAGACGAAACATTAATGCAGGGAAAGTCAAGACAAGATGCCAAACTGGCTGCTGTTTTATTTATGAGCCTCCTGGAGGTGGAGAGCTCTGAGACCCACACAGCCAGCCTTCATGAATAAATAAAAAGGTGCACTTACTGAAATAAAAGCCCCTCTCTCCACAGACAAACTGCAGCGTGTCGACCAGCTCCGCCCCGCACAGGGTCTCCGGACCCGCCCCTGTTGCCGTCGGAGTCAGGGTGAGGATGCACAGCAGTAGTGAGAGGGTGTGGCTACAGGAGATACAGCACATCGCACCCTGCGGACAGCCAGACAGGGAGAGGCTGAATGTGTGAATTACAGTTGAAGTAACAAAGCCGGACATGACGGGAAACGGTTCAGCTTCAAAAGCAACCCGGCTGCAAACTCTAAAATAAAATAAGAAATCCAGTCGGAAGCGCATCTAGAAAGTTTTCAAAGCCAAAAGCAGAATTTTATGTGTTGCAGCTTCTCAACAACTGAGTAAAAAACCCTTCGTTTTCACTAACACAAAATGTAATAATTTATGAATATTATTAAATCTATGCAATTATTCTGCAGATTAAAATCTGGGATTAAACGGGATAATACAAAAATGTTACATTAATTTCTGAATTTCAGAGGAGACTTCAGAGAAGGAAGGAAAAACTGCGACAAAAAAAGATGCATAAGAGAAATGTAAAGCCACTTCAAGAGTTTGTTGCAAATTCACAGCTGGAGTCAGGGATTCAAGAGCCAATAGTAGTAGTGTTAGCATTTCATTTTAAAATGTTTTACAAGTTAAAGGTGCAACATGTAAAAATATAGACAAAAAGTTCAATTCAAAAAGTGAATTAGAGACAGAAAAACCCTCTAAAAGTGAAAGTGACTTTCACTTTTGTTTCAATCATTTTTTTTTTCTGCCATGGTTTTTCCTTCCACAAAACATTCCATTTATATCTTTGGATACCTATGTTCTTTTTCATATTAAAAATTAATCACTATAAGTCTTAATTTCTCAGAAAATTTCAGATTTTAAATTTTAATTACTGAAATAAATTAACTTTTCAATGATATGTTAATTTGTTTGCACAAATAAGTAAATAAAGCCAACAATTTAATGCCTTGCATGTTTGCGAGGATGGGCATTGGCTCCCCACAGCCCCCTCTTAGGAGCACCACTGGCAATAAGCCCTAATGCTGCGGGAGGGCTGCGTGAATCCAAATTAAAAACACACGTTCCCCGTTATCACCCTATACTGCAGCCAGCATATAGAAAGGAGTTAGCAACAATCCACATTAATCAGGAACATTCATTCATCATATATATCATTAACAAGCAGGCCACCGTCTCCCCTTGCCAAAGCTGTCAGCGCGTTATTACGCACGAAAAGTGCTTCGAAATTCAGAAATAAAGGATGCAGAAAAGAGCCGCCAGGGGATCTTTCCGATCCAAAATGTTTGATGGAAAAGAGTTATCCCGCCAAAGCCAGCGGAGAGAGCGGACCGGGCCAAAATGTGCATAATAAAAACGAATAAATTCATCCACATCAGAACCGCACAGCCCTAAACGCCCTGGAGCGCCTCAGATTAAGCTTTCCCTCCGTTTTCCGGTGAAATATTTAAGCTTTAATAACGCACACTCAGCAGCAATTAAGGTGAAAGTTTTAAAGCTTTCTGGTGCAAAATAGGGCATTACGCATGGAGGCGCAGAAAATACGTGCAAACCCAGGCAAAGCTTTTAAAAATAATGAATTAATCCCCTCAAAAAGGTGCGAATTTTTTGGGTGATATTGATCTGCAAGAAACACAAATGAGATTTGCATGCAAACTGAATTAAAACGGCAAAAAAAGAAAAGAAAGCCAAGTTAGAAAAAGCTCCTGGTTCGGTTTAAAGTCAGAAGGATGCTGAGCGCAAGCAGTGAGCAAGGTGACAATGTAAAATCAGCCGAGTTACCTTGAGGACATCACATAAATGCCACCGGGAGGAAGCAGCGCTAGACATCACCGCGGATCTCCGCAAAAAGACAAAGAAGCCCGGCGAAAATGAGCAACTTGTTTGAAGTCATTAAAAAAAAGAAATCGGGGCAAAGAAAGAGGACGAGATGCGGGGCAATGTCACATCTCAATATTCCCACTTTGTTCCATTGCGCAGGCTCGTTTTGGAGAAGTGAGATTTAGCGAACAGGAGACGGATTTAGAGAGAAAATCCCTCACATTTATCTACATTACACAGACATTTTCAACAGGAAACAGCTGGGGCAGCGTTTGCCTCCTCCTAGTTCTAAGTTATTCATTAAGGATTTTGGGCACATGGTCAAATAACGTCATTTCTCCCCATTTTTTTATTCTTTCAGTGAACGGGATGCAATCGAGATCTTTCTCAGACTTGGTTAGACAGCAGCAGCAGCAGCAGCACCTAACAGAACACCGTGGTTCTGGTTTATCCCCTGAAGGAGTAGGAAGTTAAAGACAAACCAAAGGTGATAGTTTCACTTTTACTGATTGTGCGCAATCTGGTGCCACGGAATCCAGCAGTAAGTTCGTTTAACAAGAGAACTCGGTGATAAAGTACGATTTTTGAGGCAATAAAGGAGAAAAAGTGAAGTCTTGATCCTTTTAACTTTGTGGGAGATGAGGATTTCCAGCTTCCCTGCGCTCTGTCACAGTGATTTATACCCCTGGGTTTCCTTCTCTTCTCCCTGAGTTTCTATCAGTCCGTGTACTTGGCAGGAAAATGAAGTATAAAATCACTGGCTTTCAAAGAAATTCTTACACTTATGACGGGTTTATGTGAAGCTCTCCCAGATAGAGACTCGAAATGTTTCCTGCTCTTTCTGCACCGGGCGTGAAGCTCAGTCAGATTAGATAGAGAGCGTCTGCAAACATTGATTTTCTCCAACAGATTTAGATCTGGACTTTGACTGGGACATTCTGACGTACAAATGTGACTGAATTGCTTATATTTGATGGCTGAAAGGTGTTCATTAATGCGTGTTTTGGTGTCGATCAAATACCAACTAAATAAGGTTTAGGTGGGTTTTTTTTAAAAAAAATTTGGATTATTTTGTTCAAACCTCGAGCAGAATTTAGATAAACTTTATAGGTGTCCACAAAATACTTTAATAACTTATTTACAGGATACATTTAAACAGCAGAAAAACAAACATTTGCGTGAATTATTTTCTAAATAAAGTGCAAAAATTAAATTTGAGAAAAAAATTAAATCAGAAAACTTTACGGTAAAGTGGAGAAATTAGATTGCAGAATTAAAATAAACTAAAAATATTGATCCTATCACGATAGGACCTATCTGATACTGACTTGGTATTGATTTTATCGATGTTTTGGATCGATTTCCAGATTTTCCAGTAATTATGTTTTAGCTGACTAGCTTCCATGTTTATGCTAAAGACTAGCATTCCCACAGCATGATGCTGCTACCATGAAGGAAAATAAAACATTTACGCATCTGTTCTTTTTCTAGACTTTGCTTGCAGTGTTTTTAATGTGAGGCGTTCCATCATGTTTCCGCTGATCTTTTACTTTTGTTATCTACAAAAGTAAATAACAAGCTAGCAACTGCTAGCGGCTGATTAGCATCTGAAAAGCTCAAACAATTCCTGAACTATGACCCCAAATCCCAAAAGAACCTAAGAAAAAGGAGGCATCTGGACCAGAAAGCAGAGACTCCAACGTCTCTCTGCCCAGATTTCTCACCATACGACCAATCAGAGATTCAAAGATGAGTAGCAAAAGCAAATGAGGTGGATTAGCAGTGCTCGCTAACAAATGATGATGTACAAAATGTGATTGTGGAAAATTGTCTCTGCGGGCTTGAAATCGAGCTGTTAGCACGTCATGAGGTCTTTAGTCCACGACGATTTGTTGAAGATACATTTAATTTAATCCCAGTTTGAGATAAATGAAGTATTTCTGAATTGACTTAGATTTTTTAATGTCTGACTCCTTTTCCACTGAGCTGAAGCTCAGAAGGACCATGATGCGGCGTCTATATTTGCCTCCCCTGCCGGATTGCGTCATTAACAGGAACTGCTTGTTCCAACGTGGAATACAATAAGGATGCTCCTCTGAAGGACAAAGCTATTTTCCTGATGACACCGCTAGCGTCCAGTTAGCTTAAAACGCTCCATCTCTGTTCTGAAACCTGATCTGGATTCCTCTGCCTGCAGTGTACTGGAAACGATGAGCTCGCCCAGTCTACAGATATTTGCTGAGGAAGAGGAGCGAGGCGGGATGGGAGGGAGGGAGCTGACCTTACCTTCCCCTGCCTGCTTCTGGAGCGTCTGGTTATCTGAACCGTGTCTGTGCCAAGTCACTCTCCCACACTCCCTCTCTTCTTTCTTTGATTGTGAGACCTTTGAACCCACTCAGCGCCACCTCCAGCCGCCCCACAGCTTCGTCTTTGGAGACATCCGCCTCAGTGAACTCAACGGCCAAGGAAAGGCTTAATTTAGCTTCTTTCTAGCATTGCATAAATAATACAACTGAATCATTTTAGAAAAACAAAAAATGTTTCACACTACCTCTAATTTGATTGTAATGAACAAAACCTGTGCTCTATCTATTAAACAATATTTTTTCAGGGTTTTCGAAGGTCTCTTTGGGGCTTTGTTATTGCTTCAATTGTTTTCCCAACACTGAAAACAATTGCAGGGCAAAATAAAATGCATCAAGCCTAGTAAAGTGATAAACAAGTAAACAACTTCTCCTGCTAGCTCAACTTATAACAAACAATGAGACAAGCTGTCATAACTATGCAGATGATACACAGCTCTCAATGATGATGTCACCAGGTCGCTCTGAACCAACCAATCACTGAACAAATAAATGTGTGGATGTGAAGAAACGTTCTCCAGCTGAACAAAAACAAAACTGAAGTTAAGAAATAATCTAGACTTAGTTATTACATCTCTAAACGAGTGATCAGGCCTAAAATCTGAGTGTGAACATTCAGAGACACATAAAGACTGTTACAAAGTCGGAAGATCATTTCCAAGATTAAAGGAAGATCCAGAGAAACTCTTCCTTGTGTTTATCTCTAATTGCACTGATTACTGCAACAGTGTCTGCCAGAATGCTGCTGCTGGCGTTCTGACTAAAACCAGTCCTTCCTCTGGCTCACTGGAGCTCAGAGAATAGACTTTAAAGTACGTTTGTTAGTTTATAAATCACTCAACAGCTTAAAACCAAAAGAAAAAAACCCATTTTTTAAAAGATTTGTCGTATCAACCTTCTAGGTCACTCAGGTCTTCTGAACCAAACATGGAGAAGCAGCATTCAGATTATATGCACCAGAAACCTGCAAAACAGCTGAACCACAGAGTTCCTTTAAATCAAGGCTAACTAAATGTATTTTTTCCAACTGTTGAATAATTGGTTACTGAATTCTGTTTTATGCTTTGTTGCTGAAAAGTGTTTTACAAATAAACTCGACTCAGAGGAATCAGTGTATCTTGTTTCGGAAACTCCAAACAGAAAAAACTGAGATTTGGATCTACTGTGGATCGGTTTCTGGTTCACGCTTTGAGTTTGTGAAAATTTTCATTCCTAATTAATTTAGAGATCAGATATGGCTCCACAGCGAGTCCTCTGGAAATGATCCGGTACTGGATTTAAAACGAGGAACATTCCCACTGTGAAACAGATTCATAGCCAGGAAATGGGGAAATTGTCTTATGTTTAAAGAGTTAACGTGCACAGAGTAAAATTCTTGGTTTCAAACTGAGTTCTATCACCTCATTTGGAACAGTGTTTACATATTAACACACGGCGATCCAAAAAGACTTGTGATTTTGTTTTTCCTGCAGCGCTAACAGCATCCCTTTGCGTCTCTGCTGCCAAACAAATGTCCGAGTCAGCGATGCACGCACACACACACACACACACACACACAGGAGACAGAGAGCGGGGCCGAATGCAAGTGAAAGGATGAAAAAAAAGGGTTGAAAACTGAGATAAAGCTTTTGCAAAACTTGTGCGAACTGAAAACGGGGTCCCAGACCCAATATGGGAGGGGCTGGTGCTAGCTAGCAGGTTCACTTGAGGACACACACTTGATTAGGAGAGTAATACCTCTGTTTCTGTTAATAATTTGGAGGGCTTTTCCTCCTTTACCCATTGACTAAAACAAAAGAAGAAAAGCGCTGTAAAAACAATGAATGAGGGGGACAGGATGGGAAATTTCTGCTGTTTTACCTCCCCAAACAGTCTGTGTGTGGCAACGCTAGCTCACATTGTTATCAAAGCCCCCTTGTGTCCTGTACATGTTTCATATGGAAGGAATAAAGGTGCGTCATGGAGCAAATGCAGAAAATGGGGTGCTTGTTTTGATACGCTGTCTTTCCACAGTAACATTTAGGGGTCACAGGATTTTGGCAAAACGGACAGGAAAATCTGTGGTGCCTGCTGATGATCAAAACCCACATTTTCAGAAACTGTTAACTGTTTGTGGCGAGGCTTTCAGCGAGCTAAACTTTAAGGTTGCACCACCCTGTTTTACTGGTGATGAAAACAAAAGCAGCATGGACTGGATTTAATGGAACTGTAGGTCTGAACTCAGCGACTGTACTTTAACAGCAATGATCAAAGTTAACCTGCAGACGGGGGTCACGTCATATATCCGTCACTTGTGGACAAAACTCCAACCTAGTTTGACCCTCTGCTCACAGCTTTTGCATGCAGATTGGATATCAACACCCCATAACCTCTCAGCAGCTCTACACTGCTAAAACACAAAATCTTACCGAGTATTTCTAGTGCAAATATCTTAGTACACTTAAAATGTTTTCAGAAGCTTGTTTTAAGTCAATGATTCCTTAGTATTGAAAAAATATCTTCCAATGGGTTAGTGCAAATATTAAGAAATTACATGTTGTTGAAACATTACATGTAAGTTAGTTTTGTCTTATTTCAAGTGTATTATAAGCCTGGCGGGCCACCAGGCTTTACTTGTACCCCACCAGGCTAAGCATTGCTTCTTTCTTTTTTAATAATTGCATTTTTAAGGAGCTTTATTTGGTGTTCAGGTATTAATCTTCCAATGCCACATAATTATCAAGTGATATTTTGAAATGTCCTGTGAGCTTTTTAACATTTTTTAACTCAAAAACATGACGGGCAGCTGGATGAATGACTGCACTAGCACCTTATCTCTGGGATTAACAAGTTTTCTGAGGGAAACCTTGAACGTACTAAGAAATTCAAACCAAAAATACTTTGTAAGATTTTCTGTTTTTGGTGTGTGCAAAACTTTAGTCTCAAAAGTCTAACATAACAGGCATTGCTTTTATTAATACTAAATTAATTTTAACAGCTAATGTGGTAATTGGGGTCTGTAGAGTCTTGTATTGAGTCAATTGTTTGAAATTCAAATTCAGAAATACTTGTTGCAAGTCAAATTCATGTAAGTTTCTTCAAAGATTGGTGGATGGGAGTTTGACTTCAATTATTGTTTAATGGAAACGACACAATTGCATAATTATGGTTTATCAACATTCGCAGAATATAGACGAAGATTTGTGCACATTTGTAATGGAAATGCAGGTCTTGTCGCTACATGCCATCAGTTCAGTATTCAGGCAGCAGAGACTAAACCTAAGCCTAATCCACCTCATTTGCTTTTGCCTCACTTCTTTAAATCTTTGTCTGAGCGTTTGATTAGAAATCTGGGAAGAGTGACACTGGAGTTTCTGCTCTTTTGTTTTCCGTTTTGGGGTCGTAGTTCCAGTATTATTTAAGCTTTTGAGATGCTAAACTGCTCCTCCCAGCTGTAAAAACAACACCTTCTCGCCACGGTTACGCATTATAATAACTCTCCAAAAGTCAGAGACGTGTAATGCTTCAACCACAAAATTATGAACAGAAGTCCAACAAAGAACAAATCAAAACTATTTGACAGAGATATTCCAAAGAGTGACGCAGTGGATGTTTTCCTGTTATATATCATCTTTTTCTTTGTACAATAAGGGAATCCCCTTTTTCTCTGAAATTATTCCCTATATCTGTCTGCTGTGGGTGTTGATGATTTAAGAGCATCTTTTTGCTCTTAAATAAATTGAAAAACAGGTTAAATGATGTATTTATATTTCATTTTCTTATATAATTAATTATTTTCAAATAAAGTTGGAAAATAGCATCTCAATACTACATAGAAAAACTAGTATTTTACATTTCTATCTTCCAGAAGTAGTTCTGACTTTACACTTTTTAACAAATTTAAGATTTTTCTGCATGCTTTTGCTACAACCGATAGTAGCCACACCGGCACACCCACTAGAACGAAACAAACACACCTAGTGTAACACTCGCGCTCTATTGGCTGAGAGGTTGCCAGGCAATGGTACTTTTTTGTTGAAAGCAGAAGTAGAAATTGATTCCCAAGCAAGCAGAGAGGAGATTTGATCAGAGTGCAGACGGGTTTTGAGAAAGTACAGTGAATATTTGAAAGAGAACAGAAGTTTTAAAAGTTTTGATAACAAAACACAAGAAATCCTGCTTTCACACTGAAAAAGTGTGCTCTCAAATTATGGCAGAAAAATTCCCCCATACCTTTTGCTCTTAAAAAAAAATCACAAACAGTTACTCTAATAAAACAGAGTGACGGATAAATCCACTGCAACCTTCAAAATAAAATAGGTTCTTCCGCTTCCCTTCAATTTCTGAAGTTAAACACGAACAGTGTGATAAATTGTGAAAAGAAGGGAAGTCAGATGCTCGAAGAACATCTGACTTCCAAGAACAGATGTAATGCGTTGTTATTCTAGTAGAACACCCACAGAAAAAAAAAACTACTTGTTAATGGGAACATTAGGAGCTCTTTAAAATCCTTGATATTGGCCTTGAATTTGTCATAAATAATGTTCAGGTTAGGGACCCAGTGGGTGTCGTGGTTTGGGGGCTCTGAGTTTTGTACTGAAAAGACTTCAGAAATCATCTTAAGGTTAGTAGTTTCCTCGTGTGCACTGAATCACAGTGGAATCTAAAGGAAATAATTGTTGGGGTTTATTTTTCGGGTTACAAAATCACTGCTGGCACAATTATTGGAACCCCTGCTGTTACCTTGTCCAGCCCACTATTACCACTAGTACAGAATGTAGTGTTCTCCTATAATATTTTACAAGGTTGGAGCATACAGAGAGAAAGATTTGTGACCATTCCTCTTTGCACAATATCTCCAAATTGTCCAGAGTCCTGTGTACTCTCTTCTCTTCAGCTCAGCCCTCAGGTTTTCAATAGGATTTAGGTCTGGGGACTGATATGGCCATAAAGAAGATCGGTTATGTATCTGATGCAACACATCGGAGTTGATTGGACCCCATGCTTCGGATTCTTATCATGCTGAAAGACGCAGTGCTGAGCCATTTATAGCTTTCTGACAGATTTTTATTTAATAACTCTCGTTTATCTCAACTTCAGTATTTTTAAACGACGTCTGATTGTAGATATGACCAGGGTTTGGAACGGTAACTAAATACTTGACGTAATTTTTATCATTTTAAAAGCTCAACACAGATTTACTCTGTTTGAAGGTAAAATTTTCTCCTTTTTCATTTTGAAGAGTCCCTAAAACAGAAAGAAATGGACTACAAACCAGGCTAACAAAATATTAGCAGCACCTCAGCTTAGTTGGCATATTACCTAACTTTAGCAAAGTAGTTAACGTTTGTTATCATTACCTAGCATGTCAATGTTATCACTTTATCTAAATATATTGAAAAAGCTGCTGATAGCACATAATGTATAGTGAAGTTATTATTTTACACAACCATATTAGCATTATTTGTAACATTATCGCTAACATGCTAATTAGCATTGTCACTATTGATAAGATGCAACTGTTAGCATCTTAGCTAACTTCTATTAGCATAATTTTTAAATTAAGTCTTGCTTTTGCGTGGTTAAATTATTACAAATAAAGGTAACAGAGCTTTAAATTACAAAGTCTGGATGGCTCCCTTTAGGAATTTTAAAGAGTTAAGTTGAAAAAAATTAATAAACTTAAAATACGGTCCTAATTATTAAATAAAAATATATTTTTCAGTAATATTAGAGCTGTAATTAAGAGCTGCACTGCTGATTTTGTTAAACATGTCTTTAATGTAGGATTTTTGGTCACTAAATAGTTTGTTTTAGTTTTATGGGAATTAAATAAAACAAACCAGAAATAATTCTCACCCGTTCTCCATTTCCATATTTTGTAACCCAAAAGATTCACTTCAAGTTATTTATTTTTCTTCTAAAATCTACACAATACATTATGAAATGAAAAAGTGGAAAGATTTTCTCCTGTGTTTGTGATTTTATAAACATAATAGGTACACAAGTATGCCCACTCTTTGGTATTGCACTCAGAAGTGACCTCAGGGGTAATTTGATGAAAGTCCAATTGTGGTAACTTTAGAGATAATTTGGGTCAGAAAACATTTATCTAGACATGGTCTCACAATTCACAGTGTAGATCAGAAACCAAGCAATGACGTCAAGGAAATTTTCTGTAGACCTCTGACACCACAATATATTCAAACAGAAATCAGGTAAAAAATACAAAATATTTTGGCAACACTGGATGCCCCAAAAAACACTCTGGCCTTCATTATTTGGAAGTGGAAGAAATATGAAACCGCAAGGACCTTATGAGCAATCCAGGTGAAGAGTCTTGGTCAGAGAAAGATGGCGCTCGAGTTTTCATTTAGCGACAGAAGGACAAGAAGAAGGTCATCTATTGTCTGCACACTCCACCAATCACGTTTTTCCTCACTGAAAGGTACATTAATATTTCTCTGGTCTGAAGAACATAAGGACTGCTAATGACCAAACTAACAACATCTGCACTGTGAAGCATAGTGGTGGCAGTATGGTGCTGTGGGGATTTTTGTTTGCAGTAACTGGAGATTTTACAATTAAACCTCCACTGTTGGTCTCTGAAATTCACACACTGAACCAATAAAGATGCAGCCAATATTGCGAAGTAGTACCTTATACCTATCTGTAAATGTCCCAGTCAAAGCCTTTACTTGGATTGAATTAAACATATTTATATTTAAAGCTACAGTATACAGCTTTCACAAAAATGTTTTTGACAAATTTGTCATGTGTGACAGTATGAGACAGATGATCTGTGAAAAGATCAAGCTCCTCATGTGAATAAATGCACGGCTCCTGCATTAAACAACCAATCAGAGCCAGAGGGAGGATCTTAGAGCTGCCAATCATCCTTGTCTACGCACTGCTGAATGTGCTAATGGCTGAGAAACAACTTGGTTTTCTGCTAATTAGTGTGATCACTTTCGGGGTGAGTTGGCAGCAACATAGCAGATACACAAGGGTGATTGACAGCGCAGAGACCCTCCTCCTGGCTTTGATTGGTGTGCAGATGACAGAAAGTCCACAGGGAGAATGCAGACGAGCTTGATTTATTTATTTTTTTCATACATAATCTCTCATTTCATGTTCTTGTGACATAGAGACAGTCCTAACAAATATGTAAAAACACTAAATTTTGTAAATTAACGTTATATAATGCAGCTTTGAGACCTTAAACTGGCAGACATTTTTAGGTGGCTTAAAATGAATGATGATGCCCTTCGAACTCGACTGGATACAAATGTGAGCGAACAAAACAGGTGTACCAACCTTGAAGACATAACTCTGTAATGTAGGGCTGGACAATATAAGTATTTTGTATTGATCAACGTCGATAATTAATGTTTTAAATATCTGAAATACAAACAAACTAGTGAGGTGACCTTTCTTGTTTTATCCAGGTTTCACTCCTTGCTGTTTTTATTTTTAAGAATTATGAGGCAAAACTTTAAACTGCTGCTGTGCAAGTAACTCAACAGGCTGTTGCTAGGTAACCAGAGAATGAGTGAGTTAGTTGATCCACGAGGCTTTTAAGCTAGCAGTGAGAGGTTGAGCGGCTAAAGCCTTTCCTCTGCCTACATCTCCCAGAATGCTGTCCGGTTCTGGATCAGACTTTAGTGAATATTCTATGTATTATCTAAGAATCTATGAATATTCTATGTAGATGTATTATCTATTGATATTGATCACATGTCTATGCTATATATATTGTTATTAACTTATGCTGTCATATAAGAAAGAGTGAATCCTTTAACTTCTAGCAGTTTGTTGCATCCTGCACGGGCCGTATGGAAGAACCGCGAGTCTACCCCACACACAGACCTGTTGAAACCTGGTCCAGGCATTCCCCTCTATTTGCAAATCCAGGAAAGTTCCTGTGACTCAGAAACAAAAACGCAAAACAAACAGATGAAGGAACAATATTATCCCCCAGTAATTATTGGCTTAATGTGGCTGCAGCAGCTAATCCGAGACGAGAGCCAACATTTCTAACAATGCACAGATTCACGGCTCGGCTTTGCTGGAAATCTGCTGCCTCATGCTGCATTCAGATCTGGACAGTGGCCTGTAAGCGACACCTCTAAGCAGGCAGGGAAGAATGCTGTCTGTGCAGCTAAATGAACCAACACAGGAGCAATGGCTTGGTGAGGGTGAGGGGTTGGGCTGCAGAGCGGGCCTCGCTTCTCACCATCTGGCACCGCCGAGACAATGTCTAGGAAAGAGACCGCTGCCAGGCCTCAATTACTGGGGGGAATAATCCAGGACACACTGAAGCAATTAGAGCCCCATATAAATCAATATGCTTTGGGTTAAAAAGTGATCTGCTCCCAACACTCTGGAGAGGCTGCTGCCTGATTTTTCTCAGAGACGGGAGCCTTGGTTTTTTTGTTTTCTGTTAAAAACCGACAGGATGATGCAGCTGTTGCGGTTTCCACCGTCACTCAGGCTGCGTCAACGGTCAGGTGAAAAGGACAGCGACGAAGAGAAGCAGGATAAATATTTACTCTCGGCTACTGGGCCTGAGTAAACAGTTGTGAAACTGATGTTGCATAAAAGCAGAAGCTGCATAAACAAGCAGAGCCGCCTGCAGAACAAATGTGTCTACGCAGAACCTTCACGGCTTACTGAGAATCGGTATTAAGATTTCAGGTCAAGCAGAAACTCTGGATTATTTATGTATCAGGACGCTTCGCCACAAGCCACTGACACCGATTATCAGTGTGTTACTGCCATCTATTGGCCGAACGGGACAACTACAACCTGATTTTTCTCTGCTTTAGTTCCCTGAACTCTGATGCTCTCTGCAATTTTTATTTTATATAATAAAAGAACAGCATGTCAAAGTTTTATTTAATTTACCCACTTTCTAAAAGGAAAAAAAAATTGTGACGGTGTATTTGGATATTGTAGATAGAAAAAAATATATATATCAATTTTTCTATAATTTTTTTTCTGGGGGAAATTTCTGAGTTTCAAAAGGCTAAAATATGCCAGAAAATATATATATTTTGAGAATAATTCTAGAAATAAAATTTCAAAAGTCAAAAATTTTCGATATTTGAAATTCAGACATTTCCATGTTTTCTCTAGAAAATTTCTGAGAATGTCAACATTTTTCAATTTCTAGTAAATTTTAACTTTCAAATTACAAAATTCCTTGTTTATTTCTAGATTTTTTTTTTGATTAATCTAGAATTTAGTTAAATAAGTTCTTTTGGTGGAAAATGACCCTTTTTCCATATAAACAATGGACATAAAAACGTGATGCTCAGCACACATTTAAATTTTATCTCACACCTGGATCTCAACACTTGGCCCACCAGTATTTTCTAAAATCAACTGTTTTCAATCCTAACCAGTTTTACATCAAGATAAACTGGACTGGTGGTTCTTATGGAAGAGGATTCGGAACAATAGAAATGTTGAATTTAATCTCAAGAATTGTTGTTTTTTTCCCCTTAGAGGTCCAAATCCTCTTCCATAGGTTCATGATCTGGTTAAAACTGTATTTTTATATATTCTGAAGTGTTAAAGGATCTGAACTTATTTTACACAGTGTCAGATATTCCAGCCCTTACTTGACAAGTCCAGGTGTAGTAGATGCATCTTGACCATCCACACTCCTAAAACTAGAAGCAACCTGCAGATGATAGGACCTGATTATTATTTAAACAGTTAAATGTGAAGGAATGTTGCAAAAACTCCAGTAAGACACTGAAATCTGTTTAAAAGTGTGAGAACTCGTGACTGCAGCTGAACTGTAAAGACTAAGAAACACAGAGACCGGTCAGAAAGATGAAGACAAAATTGGTGGGAACAAATGAAACAAAGACTAAGTTTTGTTTGACAGAAATCTTGAAACAATATACCCACCATTAAATCGGTCAGATGAGGAGGATTCTCCACTTCTTCAGGTAAAAAAAATTCAGATTAGTTCAATTTCTGCACACATCAAATCTATTTCAGCATACTTTTTGATAACATGTACACAAAGTAGATGTATTCTGCAACAAATAATGTTGTCTCTGTTGACAAATTGAGCAATATTGAAATTACTGTTGAAATGAATCATTTTTACTTAAAAATAAAAAGACAGATGAAGGATACTAAAAAGTAAGACAGCAATGATGGTTCAAGTTTTTAATGTTTCAAAGTTCAGAAAAGCAACATTTTTCTGCAGCCTTTCCCTGAGCAAGTCTGAATATTCATTCCTGTTTTACAAGTTAACTCTGTGATGCATAAAGGAAAAGAAAAACATTGACTCGTAAACAAAATCCAATGAAGACATTCAGAGTTCATGGGTTAAATTCTAGTCCAACTTCCGCTGCGAACGTTTGTTCCAGCTTCACGTCGTGAGTGAGCGAATGTTCCCACAGCAGCTTCTTTTGCAGGAAGACCAATCCACAATCCTCACAGACGAAGCTCCGCGTTTTCCCGGCGTGAGTCCGCCGGTGTTTCTTCATGTGGTAGGACAGCCGGAAGGTTTTATCGCAGAGGTCGCATTTAAACGGTTTCTCCCCCGTGTGGATGCGCATGTGAGACTTCAAGTAGCCCGACTGGATGAAAGCCTTGCTGCACACGTCGCACTTGTATGGCCGCTCTCCGGTGTGGTAGCGGTTGTGAAGCCGGAGCTCGTTGGAGGTCAGGAAGGTCTTCCCGCAGACGGTGCACTGGTGCGGTCTCTCCCCGGTGTGGATGAGCTCATGCCTCTTCAGGGACGTCTCCTTCATGAACTGCTTGCCGCAGGTCTTGCAGGGATAGCGCACGCCGATGTGGACCTGCTCCACGTGGTTGCTGAGCTGCAGCTTGGTGCGGTAGGCCATGTCGCACTGCGAGCAGCTCCAGGGTTTCTCCTCGGAGTGCGTCCCCATGTGGACCGTCAGCTCCGAGGCTGAGCGGTAGCACTTCCCACACTGCCAGCACAGGAAGGGTTTCTCCCCGGTGTGTTTTCTCTGGTGGACCGTCAGGCAGTTGGACGAACGGAACTTTTCGGGGCACATGTTGCAAGCATAGGGGAACTCTCCTTTGTGTATCCTCTGGTGGATGGCGAGGTAGGACAGCTGGACGAAGGATTTGTCGCACTGCGGACACGGGAATGGCCCGGCGAAGCCGTGCTGCTTCTCATAGTGTTCCCTCAGTCGTCTCAGAAGGGTGAAGCTCTTCTCGCACATCGTGCATTTCATTGGCCGGTGCATGAGCTTGTGCCGTTCAAAGGCGGCCTCATTCCCAAGGATCTTGCCGCACTCCTTGCAGTAGAGCGGGTCGTGGATCCGCTGGTGGACTTTGAGCATTGTGACACTCTTGAACTCCTTATTGCAGTCGTCGCACTTCATCACTTCCCGGATCTCCACCTTGCAGACGTTCTCCTGGTGCTCCTTCAGGGCGGATGGATACTCAAAGTGTTTGCCACAGTTGGAGCACCAGACGGGGATCTTGGCCGTTTGGCCTTGTGCAGAGTCGGTACCGCTTGCCTCACTGTGGCTGGGTCCGGCTCTCTGCTCCTTCTTCCACGACAGACGGGAAGTCTTCTTGTGGCAGATTGCGTAGATCTGGTGTCTCTTCAGGCCATGCATGTGTTTGAACCTCTTCTTGCAGTGGATGCAGTGAAACGGTCGGTCCTCTGTGTGGCACTGGATGTGCCTGTTCAGAGTTTTGATGCTATCAAACACCCTGCTGCACACAGGGCATGCCTTTGGGGCTTTCTTTCTGTTCAAACCCACTACAGTCCTGTTATCCATTGTAGTTTCTGCAGGCGGGTCAAAATCTGTTTCTTTTTTATCTAATCCATCAGGATCCTCCTGGTTCTGGGGATCTGCTTCCGCCAGGATCTGTTCCACGGTCTTGCAGTGCTCCTCTCGGATGCCCTCGTGCCCGTGGATGATCTGGTGCTTCTTCAGAGTGTCTTTGTATTTGAAGCCCTTCTCGCAGGTTATGCAGACGTACGGTCGCTCTTCAGAGTGGGAGCGTAAATGCTTTGCAAAGTCCGCGGTGCAGGGGAGGATTCGGCCGCAGATTGGACAGATTTTCCCTTCCACCGATACCTCCGAGTGCGCCTCTGCGTTCGCATCTGGAGCGCCTTTCCTTGCTTTCTGCTCCCTGCTCTTACAAATCTCCCTCTCATGCCTCTTCAACACGTACAGATTCTTGAACTTCTTGTCGCAAAACGAACACTTGTACGGACGATCTTCTGAGTGGGACTTCATGTGTCGCTCCATGTCGACTTCCCGGGCGAAGTACTTCCCACATAAGGAGCAGTTTTTATTTTCAGACATCTCAGAGGTGCAGGGATCTCCCACGTCTTCGTCTTTAGGGCTGCTGCTCATCACTCCCTTCTCATGAACCCGCATCATGTGGCGGTTCATGTCGTACTGGTCCCTGAACCGCTTATCACAGCTGCTGCACTTGTACTTCAGGTCGCGGTTTTCGTTGTGGATTTCCTGGTGGCGCCTCATGGCTGCGGCTCGCAGGAACGTCTTGTTGCACACTGGACACGTTTTGTTGTTGGAGTATTTTTTCCGCAGCCTCTTGGCTGCTTCTGATTCGCTGTTTGCCTTCGCAGCTTTTCTCTTCAGCTCCAGCCTCTTGCTTTGCTTCAGCGGCTGAAAAGCGGCGGGCTTTAACGCATCGTCCGAGTCGTCGAGTGGTGCTTCCTTGGCGTTGGCGTCCATATCTTCATGATCGTCGGACTCCACCAGTGTCGGCTGCTCTATCTGAATGTAGTCCAACAGCGTCACAGTTTCGCCCTCCACCTGCACGGTCATACAGCCCTGGATCTGGTCTGAAGACGACTGGATCTGCAGCTCGTCGGGATGGATCACGATCTTCTCCAGCTGGGGAAGAGACAGCGAGGACAGGATGCAGTTCCCAAACGATGATGGGATGTTCTGCGTTTCATCTGTGGCGAAATTAAAATTTGATTTCAATTATGGAATAAAAATTTTTAATAAGCTTTTGTACAAAAACGGGCTGAAATACCCTTTCAAGTTTTCTATGTCCAGTTACTACCACACACTAAGGTTGTGTAGTGGCCTAGTCAAAGCTTGGAGTTGAATTTCAACCCAGCTCAGGCCTTTTGAAAGGAAATAACTATATGGCTAGATGAAATAAATTCTACAAGCAGGACAATTTTTTCCCACAGAGATGGGAAGCTCACTGGTAGTTTTCACTAATGCAGTTGTTGTTGTGGCACAATCAGTTGTTCGGTTTTTTCTACTCAAAGAAAGGTTTTTTTTATTATGAGAAGATTTAAATAATTCAGTGATGACTTTTGGTCATCTGTGAAATTAAAATGATCTGAAAAATGTTACATATCGTTATCAACTTAAAAGCAATAAAAAATTAAAAATAAAAACCTCAGATTATGAAAATTTGACTAATGAATTTTAGAAGGTTCTGGATGCTTTTGCTCTGATTTAGTTTGATTTATTTTCAGTTTGTAAGATTAAATCCAGAAGTTTGTTTTCCATGTTTTTTTTTAATCTAAATCCATCTTCAAGAAGAGTAGACAGATCAAAATAAATACTACCCAAGACATGAACATTCTTTTGTTAGAATGGCCTAGTCAAAGTCCAGACTTAAATCACATTGAGGCTTGCAAATGTTACTGTAACAAAGGATGGGTTCTGAAGGAATTGACCCAGAAAAGTTGAGAGTAAATGCTCAGCCAAAGTCACATAAAATCCCAGTAAAAAAGCATTAAAGTTTGTGGTTATGTAAAAGTCAGGGGTGTAAATACTTCTGTAATGCACGTAGTTACGACTCACCAGTAAAATCCACGTGTCCAAGTCTCGTCTGGTAGCGCAGGACAGTTTTCAGATGCTGGGGGTCCGGTACCGAGTGAGCGCACTCCTCCAGCGCTGTCGGGATGCCACCGATCATGGACGCCGTCTACGACACAGAAACGAGAAGAGACCAAACATGAGGTGACAGAAGTTTTATCAAATATGGGAAATATTAGAGATCATTGACAGAAAGGTGTTTATCAGCCACCTGACTTGGCAGTGGGCAGCAATAAAAATATGTTAACGTATCCTTCAAACTACAACGTCCCAAACTTTCTGTGATATCTCGTTCGCTTGTTTTTCAATAGTCAGAGAGAAATTGTAACCTGTAACTACGCTTCTATTAATCACAGAATTACGGAAATTAAAATGACTAACATAACAGAGTTTCCCCCAGCATATTATAAGCCTGGCGGACCACCAGGCTTTACTTGTGCCCCTACCAGGCTTAGCATCGCTTATATTTTAAGTCTCTTTAAAATGTTTGCATTTTTAAGACTTTATGGTTAGAAGGTATTAATCTTCTAATAACTTCAATTAAAAAAAAAAACATTTTTTGTGCTTTCAGCCATATCAAAATAGATTTTTCAGGCAAAACTGCTGTAACGTGTTAACATGAGACTTGCCATGATTTTTATCACTTATTTTGTGAACTAGCTTAATTACGTGTAATTTAATTTAATTTCTTATTTAATGGGAACACAGCAATTGGGAAATTGTTTCTTTTTTCTAACATTAGCAAAATATCAACAAAGATTTCCAAATATTTGTAATGGAAACGCAGCTTGTGTGTTTAAAACCTATAAAACGATGTGAGTGTTTGTCTACCTGCTGAATGTCGGGAACTGGGAGAAGCTTCTCCAGTCGGGACAGGAAATCCAACATCAGCATCTGCAGAGCGTTGTCATAATCAGGTCCAAAATCTGTGGGGAAAACATCCTATAGAAGGAAAGGTCAGGTTTTAGTCTGAAGAGTACGTAGTTAAGAAGAGCTTAGTCTGAGGTGTAAAAACTAAAGACCTGGAAGAACTTCTCCTTCTCTTCAGGATCCTTCAACAACAACCCAACCTGATCCACAAAGTTCGACTCTGGAAATTGAACATCTGAAAAACAAGGCTGGAAACACAGAAAAGTTCACATTTATGATATCTGATTGGCTCTGATTGGTTAAATGTTTTATTTTAAGAGGCTAACCTGTGCTGCCCAGGTGGATATGAGGGATTTTATCTGATCCAGGTGCATCTGGATGGATTCTGTGTCTGGGATCTGCTCGGAGCGACACAATTCAAGAACAACCTGAATGAAAGGATGAAAAAGTCGTAGGCTGAGTGAACTGTTCTTCACTCATTCCCTTATGGAGGAGAAATCAATGTTACTTGGTTTTGCTCACCCGTGCTCTCAGTCCCAGGAGCAGCTGAGCTTTCTGGTCTGGATTCAACAGTTCTGGCACAAGATCAGTGATGGTGCTGATGAAGTCCTCCACTAATCCGTATTCGTGAAGATTTCCGCTCTGCACGATGTGCCACATGGCCGCAGACACCAGGCGGAGGGGGGGGATGAAGAGGCGAAGAGACGGCAGCAGGAGAGGCGGATCTGGAAAACATTTTACAGAATTAGAAAACCACGACCTTTTTTTTCTTTGCTTTTATACTGAAATATCTTAAAATAGTCGCGTTTAATCCCAAAAATAAACAGAAAATGGGTCAGCATATCATGGATCAATGACAATTTAAAATACAAAATAATTCCAGCAGTAAATGAAGGTAATAAATTTAAACTGTAAAAATTAAGTTATGCATTAAATAGCTGGATAGATTTGACTGTTAAAAAGATGGGCGTTTAAATGCAACATTTTCATTGAATACGGTTTAAATAACTATTAAACGCTTTATCATTTGATTTTGATAGTTGTTGCGTTCTGTATCGTACAACTCAAAACATTAAATTAAAAAAAAGCTTTTAACACTTAGCTTTCCAAAAAGTTACTTGTTTCTGGTGCTAATCATTTATTCTCTAAGATTTCTGACGCCCGCTCCAACTTCTGCTCCAGCCTGCCACTTGGTGCGTTCATGGACAGAAACACGTGTGGTAAAAGCGAACTGTAACAGCGGCGCAGTCCGACACTGTGATGGACGCAACATCTGTAGCTGTTTACTTAATAAATCTCATTAGAATACATGTAACTGATGAACATAAACCGCTGCAGATGATATAATGGTTGTTCTACTTTCAGATCTCAGTTGCTGGCAGCTAGCTTTTCTGACTAGTTTTACCTGAAGCCCTTGAAGGCAACATTTGTCAGCGGTTAGTCGGTGGCTATAACGTAAACTAACGATAACCACGATTGAAGCACATATTTAAAGAATGTGAGGATCTGTTTTTGTTAGGTACAGGTCCGCACTTATTTACACTCATTCACCCAGTCCAATTCCCCGGCGTGCGGTGCAACGTAGCAAAAACCAACCGCCATCTCAGAGCGGCGTACGCCATGTTTGAAATCGGGCGCACACACTCTGAGAGAAAAACCAACAACTCGGTAAAAACAAACGCTACACAAACGCTCATCTATTTACCGTCATTGGTAGGTTCCGAGCTCTCCATATTGTGCCGAAAAGTACTCAGTTAGGAATATAAATCAATTCGGGGACGTTGTGAGTCGACGTCCGCCCGACCCTGCGGTGCAACCAGCTGCTGGCGGGGAGGAAAAGACGGTTAGATATCCTGTTGATAGTGCGCAGGCGCAGTATGTCAACATAAGCTTATTTGATAACATTTACTGCTTTTACCGTGATGTATTTTCACACGCTAGCACAAGCTATTAATTATTCTGACATGTTAGGAAAAAATAAATAAATAAAATAATTTTAGAGCCTCTTGCTTGCAAATATCCTTCTTCAAATGATTAATGCGGTCTAACTTGTTCACCACCGCCACCTAGAGGAAATTCGGCATTTAATGGCAGGGTAATAATTTGTATGACGAGCCAAAAGTGCCAAGAAAGTAAAACATTAATTATTCATTGATCATAAAAGCAAAAATATATGTAATAGTTTAAATAAAATCAAATATAAATATATGCAAAAAAGTATATTTTTATTGAATCACAGCACTTTTAATCAATTTCTGAAATCTGAAAATTAATATATGTCTAAACAAACACTGAAATATATTTGATGATGTTGAAAATATGACCATATGGGTAATGAGCAATACTTGACAGATTTTTTAATAGCTACAATTTTAAACAAATGGTCGCATTTTGTTTTCATTTACCAATAGAAAAAATGTACACCTAATTTAGTTATTGGATTGTACATACAAGTAAACTGGACGATGAAATAAACATAGGAATTATTTTCTATAATAGAAAATTCAAGGAACTATATCCACATGGAGCCATGTATTGAATATATGGTTGAAACAAATATATTTTTGTAATTTAATATAAGGAGTTCCAAATCTATCAACAATATACACAAGTCTAAAATTAATCCTATGTCTAAGTACGAATAATTGAGGGCAACTACATATTTAGTCACTTATTTATTAAACTGTTTCACTTTTGACCTTTGATTATTTATTAGTCACATATTGATTGCTCTAAAACAAACAAAAACATCTATTTTTTTAGTCTGAAGTTTGTTCTGTGAGAAAGAAATCCCTGTTTAAACTTTATTAATTCATGTCAACTGCATAGTTTTTACACAAAAGCAATGAATCTGCATGTAATTTGGATTGATTTAAGTAACTCTTTTTTACATAGATTTTACTTAGCACCCTCTCTGAAGTTCTCTTCCGACGATTTAATCACTGGTGACAAAAACAAATAATGAAAAAGGTTAACTGGAAAGAGCTTGTGAACAAAAATTTAATAAAGAAATAGGAATGTCTCAGAAAAATTAGGAAATGTTACAGACAATTTATGAAGAGCAGACAGGAAACCTATTGATACTCCAACTCAATCTCATTTCCAAAGACCGTCTCAATGTTCTGTTCGTGAGTGACACAGTGTTCGTTCAACAGTTTTCTTTGGGCAAAACCGAGTCCACAGATCTCACACGTGAAGATCTTCTGTTTCCCATCGTGAGTGAGTCTGTGTTTCTGCATGTTTCTCGACAACCTGAAGCGTTTGTCGCAGATTTCGCATGCGTATGGCTTCTCTCCTGTGTGGAGACGCATGTGGATCTTTAAGTAGCTTGACTGGATGAAGGCCTTACAGCAGACCTCGCACTTATATGGGCGCACGCCGGTGTGGTACCTGCTGTGCCGCAGGAGCTCGTTGCCGGTCAGGAAGGATTTGCCGCACTCTGTGCACGGAAAAGGCCTCTCGCCCGTGTGAGTGAGCTCATGCCTTTTCAGTGACATCTCCTTCATGAACTGCTTCCCGCAGGTGGCACATGTGAACCGGATACAGAGGTGGACTTGCTCCACGTGGTTCTTGAGCTGCGCCTTTGTGCGGTAAGCCATGTTGCACTGAGCGCAGACCCAGGGTCTCTCCTCGGAGTGGGTTCCCATGTGCATGGAGAGATCCGAGGCGGCGCGGTATGACTTCCCACACTGCCAGCACAGGAAGGGCTTCTCCCCGGAGTGTTTCCGCCGATGAACCGTCAACAAGGAGGAGGTCCTGAACTTCTCAGGACAACTGTCACAGGCAAATGGAAACTCCCCTCTGTGGATCCTCTGGTGGATAATGAGATAGGAAAGTTGGACAAAGGTTTTGTCACACTGAGTACATGGGAAGGGTCCTGTGAAGTTGTGCCGCTTTTCATAGTGTTCTCTCAGACGTCTTGAGATGATGAACGTCTCATCGCACATCGTGCACTGCATCGGCCTGTGCAACAGCTTGTGCCGCTCGAAGGCGGGTTCGTCAGCCAGGATCTTCTTGCAGTCTTTGCAGTACAGCGGGTTGTGAACTTTCTTGTGCACCTTGAGCATCGTTATGCTTTTGAACTCCTTTCCACACTCATTGCATTTCTTCACGGTCGGTTCTGCTCGGCAAACGCTTTCCTGGTGTTCTTTCAGGGCGGACAGGGACTCGAAGTGTTGGCTGCAGTTTGAACACCAGACAAATATTTGTTGGATATCCGTTTCACCTTGATTGGACCCTTTCTTCAGCGAGTAACGTGGGGGTTTGTTGTAGCAGACTGCATAGATCTGGTGTCTTTTGAGTCCGTACAAGTCTTTATAGCGCCTCTTGCAGTGGACGCAGTAATACGGCCGGTCGACCCTGTGGGATTGGAGATGCTTGTTCAAAGTTTTAATCATATCAAACGTCTTGGAACAGACAGGACACACTTTCAGGCCTTCTTTGGACATCTTCAGAACAGGTACACTCTCTTTTGGAGAGTCTTCAGACCCCTCCAGATCCATTTCTTCTGGTCCACCAGTATCACCAGTACACTGAGCATCAGCCTCAGAGAGAAGCCTCTCCAGTTTCATGCACTGCACCTCCCTGATGCCCTTGTGGCCTTTGAGAGTTTGGTGCTTCTTTATTGTATCTTTGTACTTAAAGCCCTTCTCACACGTGAGGCAGACATATGGTCGTTCTTCAGAGTGAGATCGTAAATGCTTCTTAATGTCTCTGTTGTTCTTAATGGTCATGCTGCAGATGGGACACACTTTATGTTTAACTGATACTTCAGTAGACAGTAGCATATATGGAGTCAGCTCTGTATTTAAAGGTGGGTTGTTTGGAGGTTCTGCTGATACATCTGCTGATACATCTGCAGTTGTTTCTGGATTTAAGGATTCCTTTTCCTTTTTCTTGGCCATTTTCTCCGCTCTTATTTTGCAGCTCTTCTCATGCGACTTCAAGGCGTAAGGGTTTTTAAACTTCTTTCCACACAAAGAACACTGATGTGGGCGCTCCCCTGAATGAGTCTCTATGTGCCGCTTCAGATCACTCTGCCAGGCGAAATACTTCCCACAGTGAGGACAGGTTTGATTTGTGGCGGACTCTTTGGACTTCCTGGCTTTCGTATTAGTGCCGTCACGCGTCTCTCCCCTTTCATGGACTCGCATGGTGTGTCGCTTCAAGTCGTACTGGTCCCTGAATCGTTTGTCACACTTTGAACAATTGTGATTGTAGTCGCGCTTTGTTTTGTGAATCTCCAGGTGCCGCCTCATGCCGGCAGCTCGCGGGAACGTCTTGTTACACACAGGGCATGTTTTACTGTCGTGGTATTTCCTTCGGACTCTTTTAGGTTTCACCGGATCCTTCTTTTCTTTAATAACTCTTCTTCTCAGTCGGAGCCATCTTGTTTGCTGCGGGGGCTCTACGCCATTACCTGAATCCTCATGTGGTGCTTCCTGCACAGATTCCTCTATATTTGATTCTCCAGGATCATCAGGTTGAACTGAACTAGAAGGCCCAACATCGTCAACCAGCGTCACAGTTTCCTCCTCCACTTTGACGGTCAAGGTATCAGGCAACAGCGCCGGCAAAGGCTGCATCTGTATCGGGTCGGAACAGACCACAAGCTGGTCCAACTGAGGAAGAGATAAGGATGACAGGATGGCGGTCCCAGTGGAGGATGGAATGGTCTGAGTTTCATCTGTGTGGAAATAAAAACTGCTCAGCCATTTCTACAAACAAGAATTGGCTTGAATTTGTTGAGTTTTCTTCTAATTATACATCCAGTCAGAACTTTACCAGAAGCTCACTGAAGGATACAAGTACATTTCCAAGTTCTACACAGATACTGAGACAACAGAAGAGACTCACCGGAAACATCAAGACATCTGAGCCTTGTGTGGTACCGCAGGACAGCTGCCAGGTGCTGTGGGTCAGGGACAGAGTGAGCGGACTCCTCCAAGGCAGAAGGCACTGCACTCAGGATGGATGCAATCTGAAAAGTTAGAATTTTGAAATTAAGGTCTGAATTTTGAGATTAAAGTCAAGCATTTTGAGGAAAAGAGTCAGAATTATGAGAATAATGTTGGAATTCTGATGTTAAATTGAGAATTATGAGATTAAAGCTAGAATTTAAAAAATTAGGTCTAAATAGTGAGAATTAAAAAATTTCAAGAATTTTGAAAAAACAAAACAAAAAACCCCCCAGAAATATGAGAATAAAGTCAGACTTTCAAGGTGAATTTTTATAAAATTCAATAACTACAGAAAAATGACAGAATTATCAGAATAAATTAGGAATTCTGAGATTAAATTGAGAATTTTGAGATTAAAGCCAGAATTTAAAATTCAGGTCTAAATAGAGATAAAAATCAAGAATTTTGAGAAGAAAAAGAAAATCAGAAATAGAGTAAAGTCTGAACTTAGGAATTAAGGCGAATTTAAATTTTTTTAAAATTTGAGATTAAGGTCTACATTTTGACAATAAAGTCTGAAGTTTTGAGATCAAAGTCAAAAGACTGAGATTAAAGTCTGAACTCTGAGATTAAGGTAAACATTTTGAGATTAAAGTCTAAATTTTAAAGTCAGAATCCTGAGATTAAATGTGAAATTTCTTATTTTTCCCCCCAAAAATTCTGTGGAATAAACATTACAGTGCATGTTAAGAAAGAATGGAAGTGAGGGATGATGAAGCTCCAGCTCTTCTACCTGCTGAATATCAGGAACTGGAAGAAGTTTCTCCAGTCTGGACACAAAGTCCAACATCAGCATCTGCAGAGCGTTGTCAAAATCAGGCCCAAAATCTGTGGGGAAAACATCCTGCAAGACAATGATCACAGTTCACCTATAAATGCATTTTATTGCCAACCAAACATCAACTTCTGGTCCTATACCACGCTGTTCCGGACAAACCTGGAAGAACTTCTTCCTCTCCTCAGGGTGCTTTAACATCAGCTCCACCTGATCCACAAAGTTTGTCTCGGGAAAACTCACATCTGCAAAGCAAGGCTGGAAATAAGATGCACAGGTTCAGTTTCAGTTAAAGAATCGAGTGAATGATCCAGAAGACATTGTGTAAGCAACCAACCTGTGTTGCCCATGAGGATATGAGGGTTCTGATCCGATCCAGATGAATCTCAACAGATTCCGTGTCTGTGGACTGCTCCGAACGACACAGTTCAAGAACAAGCTGCAAGAAAAGACGTAATCTCAAATACTTTATGTATTGTTTATGACAGTATTTTTGTACGATTAATAAACGTCTCTGTTTACTCGTGCTCTGAGTCCAAGAATGAGCTGGACTTTCTGCTCTGGGTTCAATAGTTCTGGCACAACATCTGTGACTCTGCTGATGAACTCTTCCACCATCCCATAATCCTGAACGTTCATGCTCTGCACCGTGTGCCACATGGCTCCAGAAACCAAACGGAGGGGAGGAATGAAGAGGCGAAGAGATGGAAGCTGGAGAGGCGGATCTGTAAATAAAGATTTAATCTTGTTTTTGCATTGACACTGAAAAATAATGTTTTCAAAAATCTGGCCTTCAGTTTTGAGCTGAATTTTAAAGGATATGTTACACTAAAAGTGGAAAAGGTTATATTTTAATGAGTATGTTCACCTCATATATATGAGTATATGAGAACCTCTAGTTTTTTTCTATACTTAAAATAATAAATTCATATTTTATGAAGAGATATATATAAAATATCTTTAAAAAAGACAATTTTTTTTATTTGTGAATGTTACCTGGAGAATTTTCGACTTTTTTCTTTGGCAATGTGTTGGAGTGTGAAATTTGCTGACATGTAATCAGTTTGTTTAGACTTACACATCAGACATTAGGTCCCATTTTTTGAGTTACAATTACAGTTTATCAACTTCTTTTTATTGTCATTAAATGCACGATGAAAAGGATCTCCTTCTATATAAGGAATATAAGCACATCTTCAGACAGCATGAGAAAAAAAAGTCTCAGTGGTCTCAATTAGTGGCCCTAACTGTCTTCCATATAATTATGTTGAGGAAACATTTATTTATTTTTAAGGTTCTGAGTTTATTATGAACACAATTAAGCAAAAATTTAATTATATTTTTTCATAATTTGTGGCATTTTTTTTAGCTCCATATAGCTTAGTAACAAGTCAGGAAATCGTTCAAAAGCAGCGGTAAAAGTTCCGCAGAGACTAAAATGGCATTTAGAGGTGATAACTATCTTGTATAAGATAGCTCAACAGCAGCTTTCCAGAGAGCAGTTAAGCTTTCAGAGGGCAAAAGGTAACAGTCGAAGTTAAACCCTCTTTAGTAGTAGTCGTTATGATAAGCGGTCACAGCGTAAATTAACTTTTAGTAATTTCCAATTAATTAAAACAAGACGATGCTTAGAGGTTAGCTAACTTCCAACATAAACTTTAAATCTAAGTTGAGCACACAGCAGATTGCTGGTGGAGCAACACGGCACCAAAACGCCGTCAACATCCCGAATCGAGCTACGCCATATTGAAAATGGGGCGCACACACTCCAAAACACGAACTAATAACTCATTAAGAACAACGAGTGCTGACATTCTGTATGGCTTACCGTTTTCTATATGATCCGGGCTTTCCATGTTGTTTTTTAAAGTTAGCAATCTGAATAAACAGTTTACCTCGACACTGTTTCAGGTCGACGTACACATAGACCTGCAGAGCAAACGGAGAGACGGAGAGGAAGGGCGGCGCGGCGGTTTATACGTACGGCGCATGCGCTGTACCAGAATATAGGTCAATGCGTGAATGCTGCCGTCCACCAGTTTGCTTACAGCGGCACAATAATAACACACGTCGGTTTTAACGTTAATTTATAAGGGGATTTAATTACCGTGCTGTGGAGAAAACAAAATATATTGGTGACATATTTGGTGAAATATATTTAACGTTGCTATTGAGAGATTATTTCATGGAACGACAAAAATTGCTTATATATATACAGTATATATATACTGTATATACATACTGTATACTGTATATACAGTATATATAAAAATTATTAGGCATTTTTATGTCAATAGTGCCTTGGAAAAGTACCACTAATTTTAATTGCGTTTCTTTGAACTCAAGTTTTGCGTACATTTTTAATGTTGGAGAAAGGATTTCGCAAGTTTTTCCACATATTTTTGCTTAGCTCAGCCCACAAATAAATATTCCTCTCACAAAAACAAGGTAAAAAGACAATTAAGACTTTAGGTGTTTTTAAACTGAGGTCTTTATTAGCTGTCCACAATATCATGTCATGGAACGACAGAAACCGTAGCATGAGTGTAACATTTCTCTTTGTTGTTATACTCCACCACATCTCTGCTTCTTACACCATGTATAATTTATATTTTATATATATATATATATGTATATATATATAATTTGTACAATGTACATTTTCCCTTCAAAGGAACAGAAGTAGCAAAAGTTTCATCCTCGTGTGGATTTAAACTAACCCATGCAAGTTATCACTGTGTCTAGGGAAAATTAAGTATATTACCAGTAACAAATACGCAGGATAATAAATGCTCAGATAAACACAAAGGAGGGTGTTGAGACAAAGCTGCTGTACAGAACACATTCCCAACAACATTAAACAAGAAGAGCCATGCAAACTGACATTTACTCTACAGCTTTGACCCATTTTGGGCCTGAAATGCCAGAAATGGGACAAGCTAAGCTGTTTTTTTGCTACTGGCGTAACATTAAGACTAACAGAAACAGATAGGCATAAAATCTTTGACTTTATTTTCATACTTTAGTTGCTGTTGGGTCACAATAAGACTTTAACTCAAGCTCACTGGTAAAATACTCTGATTGTGTGAGGCTACAGTAACACTGGCACAAAAAAAGTGCTTGACATCATCATGAACCTTGGTTTGCATCAGGTTATATATCACTTTCAAATAAAGCGTTTCCACTAAAATATGTGAATATGTGATGATTCATTTAAGTTATTAACATACAGTAAACTCTTTAAAGCATTCAGGGTAAAAGAAACAAAAACACACCCTGGGCTGCCACAGATATTTAACTAAAAATATATATATTTAAGCAAATTTCAGTCACTCATTTAGCTCACATTTACGCCATAGCTAACCTCATGGGAACAAAATCTGATGTAAATATTGCTTCTACTAAATATCTTAAAGCATTATTAAATATATTCTTTTCAAAACTGCTGAATGTAAAATAAAATATATACTGCTATGCATGTAAATAAGAAAATAAAACTGTAGTATAGCATCTATAATCTGTCAATATTTATAGAAGTTCATATATTATGTTAAGATTTTCTCAAAATTTGGGCTAAAATATGGATGTAATTTTGAGTGTGCTACAATAATTATATTTCATAAGAATATAAATAGTGGTTGATAGTGAAACAAACATTACATGTAAAAATGAAAACTGATTTGACTGTTGGATTTGGTCTGTTGCTGGAAAAAAAATGCACAATTTCCTAACCTCCATCCGCTTTGTGTTACATTCATTAAATAGATTTCAGCCGTATATTAAAATACAACTGAATGCATAAAACTTGAGAACTTCTTAATGAATTGTCAATATTTGAAAAACAAAACAAAAAAACTATTACTAAATACTAGGGACCTCTGTTAGCATTGAGGGGAATTACTTGGTATTTACTTTTTTAAAGATTTAAAAAAATATATATTGACCCTTTTCACATGACGTCACGCTCCACTCCGCCATGACGGACATCAAAACGACCAATATGGTTCTGGAAAGGCTGTCAAAAAAAAAAAAAAAAAAAAAAAAAAAACACCCGGTAGTCTAACATCGCTTTTATTTATTCTATTTCACTTTAAAAATGGTCATAGAGTGCTGCGCGGTCGGATAGAAACTAAACTTGTCATTTTATTTTATAAGTTCTTATATGGCAGCGATGGATAGCAGTTGTTAATCATAATGACTCAGCCTTCAGTGTAATCGCGGATTTGCAGCGAACATTTTTTTTTTTTTTACAAGATTAACGTTCATACATTTTATAAGTATGTATAATTAGAAAGATATGAAATATCGCACTATGGAGACGGTACGCGTCTAGCCATTGGTAACCATGGAAACAATGCCGCACCGTCATGTAGCCTAGCGCATATGGGAAAAAAAACTGGTTAGCATCTTCTCTTTTGTATGTTTTTAATGTTGTTCCGGTGTAAAGAAAAACGCTGTTTAGGACACATTGACATATATCATGTGGTGTGAATTCAGGCAAAGTCGGTAAATTGATCAACACATCACCAGGGAGGAGATATGGGTCGGTTTCTAAGCTAGCTGTTTCCAATTTTTGTGAATACCGTCATCAATGAGGCCCAACCAGGTGAGTTACGTTCACAGGCAAATTAGCTTGACTCGAACAAGTAGAAGCCACGAATAAACTGGAAAAAACAACTTTGGAAAACAGTCATACCCATGCGAAAACAGTCCTGTTCAATACTCCCGTCCCTCACTTCCGACGTCCAACATGGCGCCTCGAATGATAGAGTGACGTACATGCTAAGGGTCAGTACTGTTGTGTGGAAAATTCAATGCACAAATTACCAAGAGATGTTTTTTTTAAACTTTTGTTAAATTCACACTTTGTATTAAGTCTGTATTTAGTAGACTTAATTTTTTAAACTGCTAATTATTAATTTCCTGGATGATTTCTTGATTTTCTACACATTTTGTCCTTAAGATGGATGATCAAAATGTTGTAAAACCCATGCTATACCAGCAGGGGGCGATAATAGATATGAACTTCATTAAAATCCATGGTAACTCGTGTTTTTTTTATAATTTCACCGTTTCTTCTCAGGACCTTTTCAGCTTGTATTTTAATTTTATGAAATCAAAGGAAATACGTAGGAAGAAAACATAAAATTTACTTAACTGTTGCAGCTTTTAGTGCTGAAATACCGAGAGAGAATGCAGAAACTGGGTGCTTTTTAATGATTTTCGGAGATCCAGACCATTCAGATGCAACACAAACAGATTGTTTTTTTGGGGGTTTTTTTTAAAAAAAAAGCTTTGCAAAAATATTTGGCATGATCTGGAAGGAGCTTTAATATTTAAGTATTTCTGTCATTATACATTCATGTGAAAATGTGATTACCTCCAACAAGATTCAGTGGTTTTCAGAAAAATTTAGACATGGAGGTATTTAATATGTATTTAACAATAATAAATTTTTTAAATAATTTAAATAAACAATAAAAGAAAAGACTATCAAGTCTTTTAGAAAGTTTCCAATTTTAAATCTCAGACATCTTTAGTCTGATTACTGTTTACGTGAGAGAAAAGAGTTAAGACGTTTCAGAATAATTTGTAATCAGATATTTCAAAATAAAACAACTGCTGACATGTCCATGTTGGCCGACAAATCATGTTCACCCTGAGAGCAGATGTTCTTTTAACATCTTCACCCTGAGGGAAGATGTTAAAAGAACTCTCCAAAATCCCTAAAATGTCACCGCACAACCTACAGCAGGTTTGTGTTACTTTTGATATGAAAGTGTAAGGAAGAAACAAGTTTAACTTTATTGATGCTCTCAAAGAGAAACATGAAGATTTAAGTTTGCAAGAAAGACCAGAAAAAATATTTCTTCACAAACTGAGTCTGAAATTTCTCTTGATATCTTTTGTTTAATTATGAAAACAATGTTCATTTTCGTTTTTTAAGTGCAACTATATCACTTTGTTTTCCAGAAATCAACATAAATTTGATTAGACATCAAAATGCTAGCATTTTATTAGCTCCTTGTCATGTGTTGGACATTATTTGTCATATTTGAGTTTCGTCTTTGGTTTCTTATTTATTTAGTTTCAATACTTTTAGTTTATTTTTGGGATTTCTAGACTTTTTAAAAAGTTGATCTTTACATTTGCTCCACCTCTGCCTCCCTTTTACCACCAAACAATGTTTATTTTGTGTGTAATCTCAATTGAACTAGGAAGTTTATTTCAATACTAAACAGCTAAGATAACTTAATACACAGATGGTAGATTTAAATGCTGCAGACTAGCCTGAATTTTGTAATCTATCCTGACTATCTGGGATGTTTCACAGCAAAAATTATTTGAGGGGAAACCCTTAGGTTCAGCTAAAACTGGAGCAACCAGCATCCCACAGTGCGATGTTGCATAACACACAAGTCATACAGATGGATTAAACATGCAAGTTTGCATAATCCGGACGCACAGCGGGGAGCACGTTTAGTGAGGCCGGTGTCGTCAGCCAGGCGAGTGAGTGTGGGGATTTTATACCATCTTGCAAAAACGATGACTTTCAGAAGATATTTACAGTTTGCTTTCAAAAACACGTGGTCCGTCTCCAGAATCCCGCTCTGTCTTGTGGCGAATAAAAAGTTAATGAGCAGCAAATTCTTTTACTTCCCGCTCAGAAAAGAGGTCCACGAAGTAAGCTGTGCATAAAAAAGCAACATAATGGCAGCTCAGTAAAGGAGGTGTCATGCAAAAAGACAAATTATTTCCCGCGTTTTAGGAATCAGTCAGCATAGATTTCTGGTTTATTGGAACCGGCTCGGCGGCGGCGGCGGCCACGGCGGAAGTTCCTGTGATCAGTTTGGCTTCTGCGACATGGCAGATAAAACACAGTGAAACGTGTCCAGCGAGAAGACACTGACAGACTGAAATGTAAGCAAGTCCACCTTAAAACTCCTCACATTGCTACGGGTTGTATAGCATGGATTTAATTTGCTGCCATGGCGTCCACTTCCAGAAAATGTATCATTTGTATTGAATGAGTAAAACTTCTACTTTAAAATCTGAGTGAAAAAAGTGTAAAATATGTATTTCATGCACGTGTTCTGTGTGAAATACAGTTGAGAGTTGGATTATTGTGAATGAGGCGTCTTGACCAAGCCAGGTTTGTTTTTATCCGTCGGGACAGGAGCTCAAGGCAAAAAAATAAAATTTAGTCACAAACGTCTACATTAACGTTCAACAAGCAGCAGAATTAAAGGGAAATCCTGGCGGTAGATCGTCCAACAGCAGTTTGACGTGGGCGGGACAGTGTTTGCTAAAATCGATGCTGCGGCTGGATGGGAATGGGGCGGGCGGCGGTCACACCACCGAGCCCTTGGAGGTGGAGAGGTGGATGGAGTGGATGCGAGTGGCCAGGGTCTTCTCCAGGTCGTGGAGGATGTCGGAGCAGAGGCCGGGGCTGGACGCGGGGCTCTCGGCGGAGGTGGCGGCGAGCGGCTCGTACAGGAGCTGCTTGAAGGCGTCCAGTTCAACCAGCAGCACCATGTTCTTCAGGAAGTAGCCCTCGATGAACGCCGTTAGCTCCAACGCGCCGAGAAACTGCAGAGAGAGAAGGAAGGTGGAAAAATGCAGCTCAAGTAAAGACGTTGTGATACCTTGAGATGGGTAGTAACTAGTTACATTTACTTAATTATATTTCTTTTAGGAGTATTTTAGCATTGAAAATGGGGAAATGTCAGTTTTTTATTTTCTTTTTATTTACTTTAAGTTAAACAATTTGTTTTTGCAAAATGTTAAGTCATTCTAAACATGATTTGCTTTGGAAAGTGTGAATAAATAGAAATCAGTCATATCTTAAAAACCCTTAAAATCAAAAATGTTTGTTATGACGTAACATAATTTCTTTAAAAGTTGACCACAACACATTTTTGTCATTTTTTTAAGGTTTAGTTTTATGCTAAAACTGAATAGTATTTAATTATCTGCTGGTTTGTAACTTTGATTACATAATTTTTTTTAAATTACAGGCAATGATCCCATTTTATCAGTAATACCACAATAATCTTCACAAATCCTTTAAAAAAATCTGAGAGTTCAGATTTTAATTTCCCTTTTTTGATTTGGTTTATTTTTGTTTTTTGCATAATGACATAAAACTCTGCGGTGAGTAACTTGAAGTTGGTGTGAATTTGAAAAAGATCTTATTGTTATATAAATTAGGTTAAATAAGGAACAATTGCTCATTGATCATTAAGACAGGAGAAGATAAGGGCTAGTGATTACATTATTTCAGTTTTATGACTGAGAAATGTTAAAAACAAAGCTCTAAAATATTTTTAGACCCATTTTCTCAATTATGCCTTAAATCAGAGCTCAGCAAAACACAGCCGTAAAGTTTATTAGCATTCACAGAAACATGCTAATCTTAGCATAATATTGTTAACATTTAAAACTAATTTTAACAGTTAGCATTAGCATGCTAATCTTAGCGCTGACAATACCTATTCAGGTATACAAATTCTGGCAAGAGGTGAATTGCTAACAATAGCAAGTACATTCCTTTTATTCTACAAAATTTACAGTTGAAATTTGAAATATTCCAATAAAATTATGGATCAAAGTACGAGAAACTCAACAAATTTCCTCTTTTTGGACCAAAACACACCAGCTAGCATTCACTATTTTCTTTCTTCTTTTTTTGCTTTGTCAAGACAATAGTGAGTTCGAGGCTCTCAGAAACTGGCTGTCATTTGAGGCATTAATAAATAATGGAGGAGATGAGCAGGTGCATTACCAGTCTGAGGCGTATTCCCACCTTGGCGTGTTTGTAAAGGTCCACGCAGGTTTCAGTGGTGATATTCTTGGAGCAGATGATCTCACAGTGTCTCTGAAGGGCCTCTAGTTGGAAGAACTTGGCTGCAGACAGGAGCTGCAGGGAACGGTACATGCAGGATTAAATAAAACCAAACAAAAACAAACTCAAAGTAATGACGCTGCTATGCAAACCCTCTGCATTACCTCCATCACTTCTGTGTTGCGGATGTGCAGAGACTCTGTGCCTCCACAGTACAGATACTGCATGACCAGCTGCAAGATAAAACACACCAAAACATTTAAAAGTAAATAAAAGGCTCTAGATTCGGGTTTTTCATATCCCAAAAATACTTTTTTAAACCAATTCTGGACAGCTGCTGATATTACGTGTCTACTACAAGCTAAAAGAGTGATTGTACAATGGATTAGTTATTTGAAAACATTTGGAGAGCCCTCAGGATATTTGTGGACTTTTCTCTAGAGGAAAGAGGCCAATTAAGGACAAGAATTACCAGATCAGGATGTTAAGAGTCTCTACGCTGCGTTATCTCCTGTATTTTGGTAAATTGTGGGTTTGTTTATTGTTGTTTTTTTTCTTTGGATTATATATATATATATATATATATATATATACATATATGTATCTAATAGGGTGCTTATTGTTGTTAATGATATCGGCTACCTGTCAAAATATGTGAAGGAATTCACATGGAAAAGTAAATGAAACTCAATTTTAGTGCAGGGTTTCCCCCAGTGTTTTATAAGCCTGGCGGGCCACCAGGCTTCACTTGTGCCCCGCCAGGCTATGTATTGCTTTTTTATTTAAGTCTTTTTAAATTGTTTACATTTGTAAGACTTTATGGTTGGTGTTCAGGTATTATTCTTCCAATCTTTTAATAACACATAATTATCAAGTGATCTTTTCAAATTCCCTGTCAACTTTAAACATTTTTTAACTCAAAAACACGACGAACTGCTGGATGAATGACTGGCCTAACACCCAACCACCGGGCTTACCAGGTTTTCTGGGGAAAACTTCCAGTCTTACACATATCCAACTTGCTAAAGAAAATTAAAAAAAATCAAAATGTTTAACTTCTTACGTGGAAAATGTTGTATTTGACATGACTGATCTCAATGCATGTGTTTTCTGCTGCTGGTCTGTTCTGGAGCAGAGACTTGAACCTGGATGAAACAGAAAAAGTGTCAGTTTTCTGAACTTATTGACTAAAATCAAACATATCTGCATTAAAGCCACAGCTTCCCAGTACCTGGCTGATGCCGTAAACAGCAACACCTTGTGTGCATAAAACGGTTTCCCCTCCACCAGGAAGGTGACGTCAGACATCTCCTTGTTGTTCAGGAAGTGGGGGTCTGGGAAACACAAAAGTGCTTTAATTCAAGAAAGCTAATTATAAAGAGCAGCAAATATCAGAAGATAAAGCTGATATAGGTTTTACCTCGAGGTTCCACTCAAAATTAAACAATTACCATTTAATTTGTATTCTATGTTGTTATCCCAATGAGTCTCTTAAACATTTCTCTAAAACCCTCATTAATGTTTCATTTTGGATGTAAACACCAGGTGGCGCTGCAACGCTGTGCAAGTTTCCTGCTTAACCTCAAAGTAAAAAGTTATTATTCCCAGCAAGGATGAACTGAATTAAAGTAATAAACAGAAGCACAAAATGGATGACTTTTAAAAATATGTTAAAATTATGTATTGTTTGTTTAGTTTCAAGATGAGTTAAAACCTAAAAATGATAAATTTACAATTTGAAAGCCTATATGGTATTTTTAGAAATTGGATTAAATGGTACCTGGATAAAAAGTATTAAAACATTTAGAGATACACATTTAATTTACGAAACTACTTTTAATCTGCTTCATAATCATAAAAAGAGAAATCTCAACGTTACTTCATGACGTGAAAGCTTAATATTATGATGTTTATTTAATTAGTGGTTGTTTATTTGAGTAATGCTGTTTGCGGCTAATAGTGCTAATTAGCAACTATTAGCTGCACTTCGCTAATGGGCCCTTTGCACCTCAGCTTCCGCGTTCAATCGTTTCCGATCTATTGAAAATGGGACTTTACACTGGATGTTTGCAGGGCTTGTCCAAGGTAACAATTAATGATGTACATCGATCCGAAGCCCCAACAAGTAGCTGGAGAAAGGTTTTAAGATGCACGCCTCGTTATACGTTCACAGATACCAAGGTGAGTTTTACTTTCTTTAAACTTTGTGGCTAACATTAGCTTTAGCTTATGCTAGTAGGCAATATTCTCTGACATTTTTCTTGTAAAAATGTTCTATTTAAGTATCTAAACATTGTTCATCCATTCTAACGGACAATGTTTTTACCTTATGTTCAAGTATATTACGTGACTCTATTGTTGTTAGTGTCAGAGACCAAGTAACGGGGGATTTTAAGGTTGGGCTTTTTGCTTCTGAAGCATGAAGCACAACAAGCCCATAGCTTAACAGTAGGGCAGCTCTGGTGTCGGAGTTCTAGTTCAGCTGACTGTTCAGGTTCAGAGTTTTTGCTTTTTTTAAAATTTGCCGTGTTACTTAAGGTCTCCGTGTTATTTCGTTTTATTACTTTTGCATGCTTCTTGTGAAGCAGGACGGTGTTTACAGCAGTGTGTGCAGGCGGATCAGTTGCTCGGCTGTCTGGTTCTGGTCTGCTCTCTCGTTCCCGTACATTCGCTCTTTCAGGCTGAATACAGAAGTTGTTCATGGAAATTACCCAGGACGGCTCCTTTACCTTCTTCTTTAGGCTGCAGAAGCTGATCCGGAGAGAAGTGAAGACTGTAAACTTTGCTCCCTATATATAAATTACTAATTAATACTCATTAATAATTTGCTCTGTGTTAATTAATGTCGTTAAAACGCATCAAACCCAAAAATACAAATAATTTGCTATATTAGCTGCAGATCAACCATGAATCAGCTGTTCACCCTCTGACCACTAGATGGAGGTAAAACATTCTAATAGGATGATCAACAAGCGGAGAGTTTATGGGAAGGAGGAAAGAGGATCGATGCTAATTTGCGACAATCGTCCACACCAAGGCAAGAGAAGGACATAAGACACAAAAGAGTCAGAAACTCATGGAAATAAATAAAAAATGATTCTGTCTTCACAAAGTGAAGGCTTACCCAGGCGTGAGGTCTGTTTCCTCTTGATCTCTGTCAGTTTGGGGATGGGGAAAGGTCCGTAGCACTGCGTGAAAATGACCGACAGCTGCTGGCTAATCGCTTCATTCTGCAGACACACAGCAGCAGCAACGTTAGGGACAAAAACTTTCCACAGGCTACAGTTTTAAATCCTCTGGTTTCCCTCTGTTAATCCTGAAAAAAACATCATGCAAATGAGGAAGCTAATAGTTTCAGTTTGTATTCCCAACAAGCCAGTCTGTCTTGTGTCTGTAGACTGAACAAGCGGTTTGCTGCTGTGAAGGGAAGTCCCCGGCGACCTTGCTGGTTCGCAGGATCTGGAACATGAGCGGGAGGCCGTGTGTGATCAGCTCCTCAGTGTACTCGTCCTCCTGGATGCAGCTGAAGTCTTTGAGCAGACCCTGGATCAGCGGCCGGCGGTTCTGCATGAAGCAGGTGCGCAGGGACTCGAGCCAGGTGTGCAGCGTCCAAGGAACGCCTGGGAAAAACACACACACACAAAAAAAAACGCAGAGTGAATACAGAGAAATGGAGAAAAACCAGGGTAGTCACAGGAGACAGACGGATCATGTTTCTCCACTGGATGCCATGAGTGTTGGATTAGTGGGAAATCAGAGGTAAAACAAATGGAGCATCTGAGTTTAATTAAAAGTGCTTGTTAATAACGACTCTAATGCGATTGATGGAAATGAAGTGAGCATAAAACACAGAAAGACAGAAAATTAGCTGCCTATTCTCTGCCTTCATAACGATGAAGATGCGTTTAAAAAGCTTAAAGCTGCAGGTTATGACTTTTATTTAAAAAAAATATGTTTTATACATTTCTGTTAGTTTCTGTGTCATGTTATACTGGCATACTGTGTCATGCCAGTATAACATGAGTGCTGCTATTGCAGTCTGAGGAAATGCACCGCTCCCAGTCAGAAGCAACCAATCAGAGCCGGGAGGAGGATCTTAGCGCTGTCAGTCATGCTAGTGTACACTCTGCTCAATGTACTAATGGTGGAGAAACGACTTATATTGCATATTTAAAATGTCTTCCAGTTGTGGTGTTAAATATTCAATAGAATTTAAAGTTTATTCATCTTTGAGAATGTTCTGGAAAACGGTCTCAAACAACGATATTATCGTTTATTGTAAGACAGGAGTGTCAAACTTCAGTCCTAAATGGCCGGTGTTCTGCAACTTTTAGATGTGCCTCTGCTGCACCACACCTGTATAGAATAATTAGGTCATTAATGCTCTGGAGAACTGATCTACACAAGGAGGAGGTGATTAAGCCATTTCATTTGGGTGTTTTGTACCTGTGGCACATCTAAAAACTGCAGGACAGCGGCCCTTGAGGACTGGAGTTTGACACCCCTGTTGTAAGAACTTCTGTGAATAATTTATCGTCTAATAAAATTTGTTAACGTGACAGACCTTCGCACACCACTGAGGTAATTTGTTTGTGGATGCTCTTTGCCAACGTTCATCCTGTTTGTATCAAAGCCAAAGTTCTGGCTGATTAAAATGTTGAATTGAATGCACTGAAAGCTGACGGCAGCCACATTTAAAAAGCTTCATCATCCTGTTCACACCTTTGACCCGTTACTATGGCCTCAGATAAAACGGCTCCTGTTTTACGGTTGGGTGAGCTGCAGAGGGTGGGAACAGGACGGGACAGGACGGGCACAGCATGAGCACATCTGCAGGACAGCTGGAGCTTGTGTGCCACTGAGGCATGCATTAGTAAATCTGACCTAAGCTGCGGATGTCAATGGTGATGTCCACATGGCCATGCTCTGCGCTATGGTACATGGCCTCTCTCAGGGCCCGCAGTTTGGCCTTTCCTGTTCGCAGCGTCCCGCTGCAGTTGGCCTGCGGGGCCAGCCTCTTCTCCCCGGGATCCGAACCCTCGGCCAGGATCTCCTCCAGGGACAAAACGTCCCCCTTTTCCTTCTCTGAGTGGGACAGAAGCTTCCGGAAAACATTCCTGGACAAGAGGGAGACAAAACGCAGAGTTGCACCATGGGTAAAAATACAAAAAAGATTAACTCTGTCAATTCACACATGAGTACTTTAGCTATTTCTCTTGGTAACCACAAAAATCCTCAGCTGCTTTTATTTAAATTCTGCATTATTCTCTGAAAATGTTAGATTAATTCACTGGGGTTATAAAACCATGTTTCAGTTAATTTAAATATAATTTAACCTGAGAAATATTATTTAAACTGGTAGTAGCTGGGTAAAATAGAACAGAATATAATTTAATGATTTCTAAGGGTTAACTAAATTGGTTATTAGTTGGGAAACTGCCAGATCAAAAACCACCAAAGATTTTTTTAACATCATGATGTAAATAAAAGAAAAGACTCATGACCCGTCACTGCGTTGCTGCAGCAGCGGCCCTGATCTGAATGGATTCTAACATCTAACAAATGAGGTGCGATCCCAGGTCATAACGCATCGCTGCGCCATCTGCTGCAGCGAGGAGGAGGAGCGAGTTGGAGCGTGCAGCGCTGTGAAGCTAGAGGTCTGTCCATGTGGAGTTTCATGTTTTTGACTGAAATCTATTCTGATTTTATGTCCTGGGTTGTTTTGGGGTTTGATTATTCTGTGTTCCTTCATCTCAATCTGATTAGATCTTGTTTCTGTTTCTTGTTACTCCAGTTTAATTACAGTTCTTAGTCCTGGTTGTTCTTTATTATTAGATTCATTTCCTAGTCTCTTGTGTACTTCTCGTTCGCCCCTGTATTTAAACTCCTCTCCTGAAAAACCACAAACTCTCACCAAGTATTTTTAATCTAGTTTCTATTACAAATATCTTAGTGCGCTTGAAATAAGGCAAAACTAATGAAACAAATAACATTTCAGAAAGACACAGGAGCTTGCTTTAAGTAAATAACTACTTAATAGTAGTGAAAAAGTTATAGTTTAGATGGATGTTTTCATTTATAATATGGGGAAAATGTCTTGTTAAAGTTATTGGATTATTTAATTAAAACAAGCTCCTGTATCTTGCTTTAAAGTTACTTTTAAATCAGTTTTGTCTTATTTTAAGTGAACTAAGATATTTACCTCAGAATACTTGGTAGGATTTGGTGTTTTTTGCAGTGAGTTTCTATACAATTTTGTTAAAATACAAGCTTTATTGTTATTTCACTTATAAAAAAGGAAAAACGTTTTGTTAGAAGTGAAATAATATGAAAGTGGAACTAGCACTTCTTCATGAATATTAATAAATTACTGACTTAAAACAAACTGCTGTATCTTCCTGTAGTGTTGAAAGTTTACCATTTACAAGAACGCACCAGTTCTGGTCAAAATCAACCAATCAGAGCCAGGAGGAAGATCTTAACGCTGTCAATCAACGTCGTGAATGCGCTGCTTAATGTGCTAATATAATAACATGTAATAAAATATAATCTGCCAGTACATTTACTAATACCTTTTCATTAAAATTAAGGAGTTATTTACTGAAAACAAGCTCCTATGTCTTGCTGAAAAGTTACTTTTACTACTATTTCAAGTGTACCAAGATATTTGCAGAAGAATAGACCAAACATACTTGGTAAGATTTTGTGTTTTTTGCAGTGTTCCAACTTATTTACTGTCCAATTTTATCAAAATAAGAGTTTTATTGTAATTTCACTTATATTTTCACTTATAAATTTTAAACAAGTTTTTATATCTGACTGAAAAATACCTTTTAAGTTAGTTGTGTCTTTTTTCAAGCGTATTAAGATATTTGCAGTAGAATAGACCAAAGATATTTGGTAAGATTTTGTATTTTTGCAGTGTATTTCACACTCCCTTTGGTTCCTCTCATTATTTTCCCCAGCTGAATTTCTCATTGGATTTAAGTTTTTTGTTCTGCTCTGGCTCTCTGGGATTTTTACAACTTTATCCATCCCGTTTTTTTTTAATTAAACACTCTTCATTTATTCGACTTTTCTACCTTCCTCCACCATCAAAACACAAATCACAACAGATTTCAGACCCTTAAAAATGATTGCTATCAAAACTAAATTAAAACTGAATTCTATATAAAGCTATTAGCCTTAATCTGAAGATAATCTGCATGAGAAGAACCAGCCCTAATTCAGTGCCAGCCTCTTTACAACATATCGAGGCGTGATCACCACTCCATAATTGATTGTCTTAATAATGCTGCATTGTGCTGCTGCAGTCGCTCTCCGCTCCACTCCATTTCCCCGCCGCCCTGAATGCTAATAGGTTTTATCTTAGGCAGTAAAGTGCAGCCGCAGACATCGTCACGGAAACTGAGATATCTCCCGTGAGGAGCAGATTGAACGGATGTGAAGGGATCAATACTGTGGTGATCAGAGACGTAGATCCAATATAAGTTTTAATTTTGATCATAACTAATTAAAGCTTCTAACAGTTTAACAGCAAGAAAAATAAAATGTTATATTTTATATTTATTTGAATGTTTTCTTTGGCTGACCTCTCTATAAGGTCCATGCACCTCTACTTCTCCACAAATGTTTGTGAAAAAACTTTCTTGTCAATCACCCTCCTCTCCACTTGGTCTGTGCTACGCTGCATCTAGCAGAGCCTGTTGTGAATGCTCAGGCTCGTTAGCATGATTTTCCTGTAACATTAAGTTGTTTCTCTGACATTAGTACATTTAGCAGCGAGTACATGAGGTTGACTGACAGCCTCAAGACCCTCCTCCTGACTCTGATTGGTTGTTTTTGGTTATTTCTTCAGTAGTAGCTGTCACAACATAGTGATAATTCTAACAAAACATTCTTTTAAATAAGTTACATCCTGCAGCTTTAAAAGGGCATGAATAGTTTTGCGAGATGCTATAATTTGTATTAAATTACAGTTTTATACCCGTGTAATTCTCTCATCCACATGAGAGACCACAAGATGTTAAGAGCAATAAAGCAAAAGCTGCGGCTCGCCTTCGTATCTGAACTTGTTAGCATGTATTTTATTTTCACTTATTAGTGTTACAGGTGGATTTACGGTGATTGACTTGTTTCACCTGTGTCCGTGCGACGCTGCAAGGCTGAAGGAGGTCATGTCTCCCAGCGGAGTGGAGGAGATGCCGTTTCGACACATCGTCCCGATCATGGGGTCTGCTCCTCTTTCCAACAGCAAGCTCACCAGCTCAAAGTTTCCTAAAAGAGAGAAAATGATAGATTTAGAAACCACGTCAGTTTACTTCTGCTCTGTTTCTTAAAGGTCAACAGTTCAAATGTTAGCATGGAAACAAGCCTAATAACTTAAAAATAATTTAATTACTTTATAGTTTCATTTTAATTCACTGTAAAAACACTGAATCGTCCCATGAACTTTGCACTAGTTCAGTCTTTCTCAAATGGCTTGATGACCACTGGGTGGCACCCAGTGGTCATCAAGGTACTGCAAGCATGATGCGTGCGATTGGACATCAAATAAAGCTGAGGCAGCAGTGGGGTAAAATAAGAAATACTGCCCCTACAGGAGAGAGTTGGCATCACAAAAACCCAATAATTTTAAAAGTTTTTGCTGAAAATCTGCAATAAACGTACAGTTGTGCGCTAGTATGAAAAAATGCTGTGATCTGTTGACTTTCTGTGAATTTCCACACAGAAATTCACAGAAAACTTGAGGGACTGATTGATCTAATTTAGCTTTAGCATCTGGGCTTGTTGCATAGATAAATTTTGTTGGGCAATAAATTGTCTGCAGAAGTTATTGCAATAAACAATAATATTGCTGTTGGAGACCCTTTGGTAATGGTATAATAATAATAATAATAATGCAAGAACACGTTAAGACCAATTAACTTTAAATTCTAATGAGCATTTAACACTAGAACTGCAGAATATCCAAAACAAATAAACAAAACAACAAATAGAATCAATAATAAAGTCTATAAACAAAACGATTCCTTTTTGTCATCCAGTTTTTGGTGAGAAGAGAGGAAAAATTATAAATAATTCAAATGGAAATTATTGACTTTGTTTAAATTTAACAAACTCAATCAATTGATCAATTGATTTATTGAGTTGATCAATTGATCCCCAAAGCCACATGTGTCAAATTGATTTATTGAGTTTGACACATGTGGGTTAAGTGGTCCTGAGCCTGAAAAAGTTTGAAAAACACTGCTCTAGTTTTTAGTGCACACTTGAAATAAGAAAAGTCACTTAAAAGTAACTTTTCAGGAAGAAATAGCTGCTTTTTTAAAGTAAATAATTTCCTAGTATTGATGTGTTTGTGCTGCTTCACCTGCAGCTGCAGCAAGTTGGAGCGGCGTCTCTGTGTAGTTCTCCGCCCCATCCTGCAGGGCGCCCTCCACATTGGCTCTGTTATCCAGCAGCAACTGTGGGACAAATGGAGGAGGGAAACAAACAGGACAGGAGAGGGAAAACAAGCGAGGGAGACGAGGGGTGTTACATTTCTGTTGTTACAAAAAGCCTCGGCTACTGGACAGACTCTGAATATGAATCACACTTCCAGCCTGGGCTTCTCGTTCAGTTCTGCTACTGATGTTGAGCTGAGGAGGAAGAATTTGTTTTCCTGAAGACAAAACTCTGATTGTTGTCATGAATGTTAATAACTTAAAGATCCTGGAGGCAACACTGTGCACATTAACTGTTACTCCAATAAAATATATCTTATACTCAGAGTGAAAAGATACTCTGCGTCCCTGCGGCTGTGCATCATCCTGCGTTTTTCAGCTCAGCTTCAGGAGTTTCCTACTTTTTAAATGTCGGGACATAATTTTACATCTAGTTAACGTCCCTTAAAAGGATAGCTCAGGTTTTTTTAAGCTGGGGTTTTGTGAAGTAGTTATCAGTAGTCAGCATCTCACTTGATCTAGAAAGAAGAGTTTGGGTGCGAAACCTTAATCTAACCCTTAATTTCAACACATAAAAACAAAAATAATAACTAAACAATATAACAGCAAACATTACTTTAAAGATTTCGCTTTGGAAAATGAAGATATGCTGGTTGATACTTCAAAGCACTAGCTAATGCTGCATCTTACAACCACAATGTCAATGTATTTTAGAGCAGGAATGACATGTTTTTTGAAAAGTGTGCTACTTATTTGTGCTGTTTTCAACCCCTTTTACTCTGACGCGTCTATTTTGTCATGTTGCAGCTTTGAATAAAAGTCAATATATTTTACTTCGGTGTAGTAAATGGCAGAAGATACATTTGACAAATGTAGCCTGGTTCTTTTGAGGTATGTCTTTCAGCTTTTCTCAGTGAAATTGGAGGAATAACATCTGTGAACATCCAATATTTCAAGCCTTCTCTGAGATTCTTTACTAGATTTACGTTTGTGGTTTGCACTGCAAAAGCACAAAATTTTACAAAGTATTTTTAGTCGCACTGTACCGTGAAGCACTTTTATGTAAGATACTGTCTACAGATGACTACTCTGAAGAACCCCGATTGAACTGTAAGAGCTAATTAATTCCTCTTCTAAAGCACATCACAACAGGACCAAGGAAGGAGTAATTAAAGGACTTTAGGCATCATTATGTCATGATGTACAGTCATTATCAGTATTTTTAGTACAAAGGTGAGGTCAGGGGGCCAGAGGTTAGAGGTCACAGGTCATTAACGTAACTACCTGCACGACAGGGATGTGTCCGTGCAACACGGCGAACGTGAGTGGCGTCGCCTGGCGCGTTTCGGGGTAAACTGAGGGGTGCTTGTTTACTGTGCTTGGCACCTGGGAAGTCATAGGTGAAGTTCAGGGAGAGAGATACACAGCTGTTATCACATTCAGAGCTCAGGGGAAGAGACGGGGAGGAAGCAGTATGCAGGACAGGTGGAAGCAGGAAGAGGGCAAGATGGCGGGGCGAGATTTTCCTCTTGAGTTTTGCAGAAAATCCTGAGCAAGTTTAATCCTTCCTCTCATCTCAAATCCCCGCTCTAAGCATGAGGAGCTACATCTGCCCGGACCCGGTTCTCTATGTTGGTGTGGCTCCACCTTTTCGTGGAGTTTCGCTCTCAACAACAAACAAAACCAGAGAGAAGATGTAACGGTGATGACAAACCCATGCAGGACTTGAGATGACAACTCGGAAGCAAAGCGGAGGCGACGCTCTGCAGGTTTTTATTGCCGATTAATCATCAAAATGATTCGCAAAAATCACCCAGAGGAAAAACAACTATTTGATGTGATGTCACATTTCATTTGGGCTCTGATGCTAAGCAGCAGCGGGACCGTTGGTGTTTCATTGGGTAATGACATGAATTATTAATATCTTTATAATTACAGGGAGCCGTGGCAGAGGAGGGGAAAAATCTGAGGCAGCGACTGCTGTATAAATAATTATATATATGTATTTATCTATCCATGCAGTAATATGTGTGTTGTGTTCACTTTTTAAAATTTTGATGAGTTTGGACTCCAGATTGTGCAATGGATTTAACAAAAACAGTTGAAATGATTCTGGATCATAGTTAAGGCTTCCTAATGACCCAATTAAAACCAAAACATTAAAAAAAATCAGTCAGAGCACCGATGGTAACAAACTCTACTCGTTATTACAGGCGAAAACGATTTCAAAATGGCAACGAATTAACAGAGGAGGAGAAGTGCACACGTCTCCAAATTGGACCTATAAGCTAGTTGCTGGAACTCTGCCACAGCAAAGTTAGAAAGATCCATTGAAAAAGGTTTTTATCACACAGATTGTGGTAGATTTTTTCAGCCCAGCTACTTTTCAGTGAAATGCTGATAAAAAAGTTCTTAAACGCTCAAAAGGGGAGCCATGTTTTGATGCATTCCTGAAGAGCAGGAGTTTTTAAAGAGACAAAGGCCCAATTTCAAGATAAACTACATAAAATTTCTTTGACATTTGATATAGACATTTCTATAACAACTGAATGTAACATAATTACTTTATTGTGCTTTAAAATGGCACTAAATAAATAATAGTGTTGGGGCATGCTGCGGTGGCGTAGGCCCCTTTCCTGTCAGCCCACTGTCATATAAGGGAGACTAGAGCCCACATTTTTTCCTCCCCTGGAGGGGAGGAAAAAATAAAATAAACAATACTGCCCCTTTAAGGAAAATTGTGGTATTTGCTAAACCACAGCAGAAAAAACTGGAACAGAGTTTTGATCTTTCAATCTGTTACAGAAAATGTTAACTGTCTCATACTTTCATATGCTCGGTGAAAAATTTCAGTAATAAACTTCTGAATGTTTTCAAACGGTTGTCATTTGCTTCTGAGTCACCACAGGGAAAAATCTAAAGAAGCCATCACTACTGTGGGCAGCAGTACAAACACACAGGAAAAACTGCAAAGAAAAAAACAGGAAAAAGCATGATTTATGATTGCAAAGCCGCTATTTTACTGTCTTATTTCAACTTAACAAATACATGCAATAAAGTTCATGCGGTACTTGGCAGTGAGTTACACAGAGTGCACCTGGTTGTGTAACAGTGGTGTATTATGGATGCGCCATAAAGCAAACTGCTGCGGCGTGAAGCGAAATGAAGTGACGGGCAGAGCGGAGGGACTATCAGCGGATTATTATTCAGGATCGGTGGGAAGAGAAACCGACAAACGATAATCGTTTGACATCAGTGCACTTTGTGTAACGAGCAGAGAGCGAGCAGGTGAGACAGAAACAGGAGAGGTAAGGGAGGGGAGAAGGGACAAAGTTCTCACAGAAACAAAAGTGAATGAAACATTAAACTGGGACAGAAACATTGTGATGTGTTGGAGAGATTGAACTCTGACCTCGCTGTTGATGTCGGCGCCGGCGTCCAGCAGCATCTGGACCATGGCCTCGTCGCCGCGCACGCAGGCGTACATGAGAGGCGTCATCCCCTGCAGGAAACACAAGATGGCCGCACCAGAGATTCATGTTGTGTTTGTTTTACTTAAATAAATAAACAAGCTTTCTTTTCTTGTTTTTAAAAAATTTGAGGTTCTACGGTAGATTTGTGGCTTTTCATTTCTCTTTTCAGGGTTCAGTGAATTCTGCAAATATATTCACTGCAAACAACTCAGGTTGTGAAAACCGGGCAGAGAAACCGGGAGACGCCGACTTCCTGTCATCACAGGAAACCATTCCTTCATCCAAACGACCAATTATCCATTCTTTCATTCATCCATCTATCCACACAGCCATCTGTCAATCCATCCGCTACTCATCCATTCTCCATCCATCTCGTTTTCTACCATCTTTTCATCCATCCATCCACTTTTCCTAAGATCGATCCAATTTTTATTTATTATTCACCTTCGTATCTGAACTCATCATGGCGGCCATAACGGGCTCCTGATTAAGTAGATCAGTTTTCCAGGAAATACTAAAGACTGAATCACCACAGAGAGATACGAGTCTCTGACATAAAGTGCTGCAGCGGGTTATGAGCGGCTCATAAAAGGCCTCTGTTGAACATAATGGCCTGAGTCAGACATGATTGAAGTCGGCTTTACAGAAGCCTGTTGAAAATACTACAGCACCTCTGATGAATGGAAACAACTCCCTGCCTTGCTTACGGTAAAGTTTTCATTCTCTTTCTTTCTGTGCTCAGAGAACAATGTGTGTGGGCAGGAAAGCCTGCATGTGGTTGCAGTGCAAAAACAGAAAATTCAAGTAACTTTGGTCTAGTTTCAAGTGCAAATGTCTTAGTAACCTTGAAAGTAAACAAAACAAACTTAAAAGTAACTTTTCAGCAAGATAGAAGACTCAATGATTCCTCAATATTGATAAAAAAAGTACTTATTAAATTGGAATTTAAAAATTATTCCATGTTTTTGGGGCGTGCTGTGGTGGCGTAGGGGATAGCGCGACCCACTTTTGGAGGCCTTGAGTCCTCGATGCGGCCGTCGCGGGTTCGATTCCCGGACCTGGTGACATTTGCCGCATGTCTTCCCCCCTCTCTCCTCCTTTCCCTTCAGCCTACTGTCATATAAGGGACACTAGAGCCTACAAAAGACCCCCTGGTGGGGGAAAAATAAAATAAAATAATTCCATGTTTTGAAATGATTTCAAGGTTTTTGTGAAAAAGGAGGGAATCACCGTGGCAATCAGTGACATCACTTAGAAGCTTCTCCTTAATATTAACCCTTCACAACCAAGAAATGATGAGGTCCTCACTAATTACATTGGCAGATGAAATTTTACCCATGTTATAAGTATAAACATAAGTAAAATTATAATTTAAACATGAATTGTACAATTTCCCAATATACCACTTTATATAATATTCGGAAAGATTTTTTATATATTACGTACAACAGGAGTAAATTAGTTTTGTATGTATTGCCTTAAACCTCCACACAATATGTCAAATGAGAGTATAATAAACAAAATAAAGAAAGATTTGTGGTCCAGAACATTTCTTATTCCCCTCAAAGCAGCAACACTTTTTGCCAACTTTGATTTAACTTCAGAAATGTTATTCAGTTATTTTAACAATATTATAAATGTGAAGTTTGTCAAAATGTGTTTATGTTTTGTCAAGTCAACAAGTTGTTTCTTCAGACATTTATTGGTGTATCAAGTTCTGCTACACGGCTCTAGGCAGTTGGTGGTTACCATAGCAACCAGTAACCAACAGCTCCTCCCCCTTTTTTCTGTTGCCGTCGGTAACTGTGGCACGAACTAGAATCAGCTCTGTGTTTACTTTACAAGTGTTATAATTTAACATATATTTTAGACACATTTAATCATATACGATGTGTCACCATTAATTTTGTTTTTAACGGTTATTATTATTAATGTTCATTTTCACTATGTTTAACTTTACAAACTGCTAACTGGGAGACATCGCTTTCTAGTTTGTTTAGGGTTATTTATTGTATTTTATTTAATGTATAAGGGCAGAAGCTGCTGGAGTGATGTTAACCACCAACTTGATTTCCTCTTTTGTTGGAATAAATACAGTTAACCTGAACGTGTCTGTTGTAAAGTCAACCTACTGAGTCGAACATACACTTAAAATGATCAGTTTCTCAGATTTTATTTCTTTTTATAGGTTTATGTTTGAGTAATATGAACATTTTTCTTTTAATCTATAAACTACTGACAACATGTTTCTGAAATTCCAAGCAAATATTTCGTATTTATTTGCAGAAAATGAGAAATGGTGAAAATAACAAAAAAGATGAAGTGCTTTCCGACCTCAAATAATGCAAAGAAAGTAAGTTCATATTCATTTAGAAACAACAATACTAATGTTTTAACTCAGGAAGAGTTTAGAAATCAATATTTGGTGGAATAATTAGAAGTTTTTCAATGGGGTTTAGAGCAATGGGCTCTTCTTAAGAGCTTCTTAAGAGCCCAGAATAAAAGCAGGGTGCATACATAAGTGTGTGTGTGTGTGTGTGTGTGTTTGTGTCACACCTGTTCGCTCATGCTGTTAATCCCATCGGGCCCCAGCAGGTTGACGGCCTGCTTGACCAGATCCGTCCGGCCGCAGTTGAGCATCCTGAAGCCCAGATCCTGCAGGAACTTGGCCTCGGTGGAGGCTGCGTCCAGCTTCCGGGTGGCGCAGAAACAATCTTCAGCTCTGCAGATGGAAGCGGCAGATACATTATCGTGACTAAGTGGGGGCTTATCTCAAAAATGGATTTGGGGAATCAGTGGGCATTCATCTCCCCAAAGGACGCCAGGAGAGAGCGGGAATGATTATTGCTCAGCTTTTTCCCGGCTTAAACCAGAACCGAGTCTATACGCATCGGATCTGTTTACACTCAGAGATGATTCACTCATATTGGAGTGCGAGTGCTCAGTCTTCTGCCTCCTCCAGGTGAGGCTTCTGCTGCGACTCGTTTTTTCTCTCTAATGACTCTTAACTGACGCTGCGAACAGCTGCTGCTGATCCGGTTCTCAACAGGGTCGCAGGGAAACCTCTTCACAATATTACTCTGAGTGTACCTGACAATTATATCTGGCGATTTGAAAAGAGATGCTAATTGGTAACAAACACCTTCGCCGTTCTGTTTGTTTCATCTCTACAAATGTTTGAAGTGGGAGGACTGTTAACTCATGACTCCGTGATAAAATCCTTAGAATTATTGATGCTGCATGAGACAAAAGCTTAGCAGATTTTTGATTTTCTGTCTGTGAACTGTAACACAGAGATGTATTTCTGAGAAAATGTTTGTAAAATAGCAACTGCAACTTAAATGAAACAAAAAAGGCTGCTGGTCCAACTAAAAAAATAAAGTAATTACATAATTATCCCCATTTGTGTATTAAAACTTGACCAGCAGGCAAGGTTTATGTTGCCATCTGTATTAATTGTTTTTACTACTTTTTAAGATAAAAGGGATTCTGAATAAAAACAAGACTTGTTCTTTTTTGCAAAGTTTCACACGATAAATTAAACTACTTTTCTACTGTTTTGTCTTTATTTAGTAACCAAATCGAAACTGAAGAGTCATTTCTAAAAATATTCTGTGAATTCTTTCTTGTGTTACAGTGTGATGCTAAAACCAACAGGAAAGCAAATAACCTTGAAAAAAAGAATTTAATTCGCTGATAAAATTTTTATAAACCTATAAGCTGATGATATTCGGTTGGTGCTGCGTTCACACCAAACGCAATGTGAGAATCAGATGCTTCTGGTTTACATTCAAAGTCTGTGTGGAGGCGCCCTGCGTCGCGTTTCGTATGGGCAGCACAATTTGAAGTGTTTCAAGTGTCTGACAGGCGTCCAGACAGGCGAAAGTTCAGATTCTCCAACTCCAGCGTTAAACAACTCCAGCGTTGTTTAATCTGAACTTTCGCCGTTCGATTTGGGGAATCAACCAATCAGAGAGACTCCTCTGTGTCTCTCTGGTGCATTTCCTGACATAATCTCAGAAAAAAACCATAGAGGTTAAAGTAATTGTGGCTGTTTGCTTTGGTCCTGTAATCTACGAACAATCACAGTTACGACTACAGAGACAGGAATAGAAAGGATCAGCAAGGAAGTTGGGATGTCGGATAAGTTACAACTTTTACTATTTGAAAATATTTCCCAGCATTTGAGTTATCCAAATAATTTAATGCCGAATCACATTAAATTAAATTTAGACGAAACATGCAGAAGACAGTGGAAGAGTTTGCGGTACGCGTGTAAATGCCAAAGAGTCGCCTCTCAACGCTCGCCTAGACGTGTTCGGTGTGAACGCAGCACGAGAAATCTAATCAGATTTTGACCAAAACCAGTGAGAAATTTGCATAAATAGTCGGGAATCAAAACCTGTATGGTATATTTGGGCTTTCCTTTTGCCAGTCGCTCGTTCTTACTTTATTTGCCGCGGCTCACAGTCCACCCCAGGCAGCAGCAGCCTGGCGGCCTGTCTCACGTCGTCGCTGTCGACAGAGAAGCTCCGTCTGTGTTCGGTGTGGGCGACTGCCACCCGGATCCACTCCATCAGCGGAGGCAGAACCAAGAACGGCCTGCAGAGCAGAACAGAGTTCAGTACTGATTAGCATCAGTCATTTTAAAGTCAGACCACATTAAATTTGACGAGGGTAATGATTTGTTCAGCAGCACGGTGTGAGTAAGTTACACTCGTTATACAATTTCAATGTAAAAATATTAATAATTTACACCAGTAGCTAAAATCCCAGCCTGGCTTAAACAGTTTATAGAGACGTCGGTTTCATTTTAGGCTCAAACTAAACTAATTAAAGATGTCCTTACAGACACAAAATCAATACTTAAAATTTATTACAGGGACAGTTCAGAGCTGAAAGAGATCTGGAAGTGGTAACCTGTTGTTACCCTCATTCATCACAAAGAGCAATGGCCTGACTGATAAATGATATTCGCATTCTTCATAATTTATTATAAAAGTGTGTTTGTTAGATTAATCAATCTAAAAATAGCCCACACGGTGCTCTGAGGAGTCATTTTATCTGATGCAGAATAAAAGCAGGGTGCATCAGAAAGGAAAGAATTTGGATCAAATTCTCAAATTTCTGTGAAAAGTCAATTTAAACTATATTTCACAGCAGTGATGGATGAAAGCACAGCAATAGTGTAAATTAAAAGTATTTACAGTTTTTATTCTGTAAAAACATGAAGGAATCAGTTCTTTATCACTTTTCACTTGTATAAATACGAGTTTAAGTTCAAATCGAGCTTTAAAGTTTGAAAAATTCTCTCGTTTAAAGTTTGACGTCTTCGTTTCATTTAAGCACATTTTTACACCACTTCGATGGATGCCAATTTTTTAATGAAGATTTTTACTTTTTTACTTTTTATTAGTTTATTTATAGTGATAGAACACTTTAGTCATGTTTAAACAGCTTTTTAAACCCAATTATAAATTATTTATTCACATTTATAACAACAATAAAAAGCCATCTTTATATTTACATGTAACGTTATCGCTTGTTAACTCCATTTTTTTAATAAATCCTACTTAGTTTTAATTTGTTGTACATTTTCATGTCAGTATTCAATAAACTTCTGTAAGTTTGCAACTTTCAGATTTATCTGACCTTTAGAAACAATATTCACATTTAATTACAGACAGTAAAACTTTAAAGTTGGTAAATTAAATCGCATAACTCTAATCTTATCCATCAAAGAGTTATCACTGTAATGACATTTAACAATTAAGCATATAGAGGAATATCAGGAATTAGAATTGGAGGAAGAGAACATCTCATTTCCTTGTTTGCAGATGACATCATATTTTTCATAAGTAATTTGAAGATCAGTATTCCCAATTTATTAAATCTAATACAAGAATTCGGTGAATTTTCAGGATATAAAATTAATAATTCTAAATCAGAGTTAATGTTTCTTAATGAAGATGAAAGGAGAAGTCCTATTGTGGTTACTCCATTCAAAACAACTACAAAAGGTTTTACATACTTAGGCATTAAGGTCACCCCATCCCTGAATGAAATAAATGCAGCAAATTATGACCCCCTTGTGGAAAAAGTCACAGAAATGTTAAATCGATGGTCAAATTTGCCAATATCCATGATAGGTCGAATAAATTTATTAAAAATGACAATTTTGCCCAAATTTTTGTACTATTTTCAAACACTTCCATTGCCACTGTCAGATTCATTTTATGACAGTTTGGACAAACTATTTAATCAATTTATTTGGAGTAATAGAAAAGCAAGACTCCGTCTAAAGCTACTCTATTTGCCCTATGAAAGAGGTGGACTTCAAGTCCCTAACCTCAGATGGTATTATATGGCCGCCCAATTAACATCAGCTACTCATTACTTTTGTCCAATGGCGCCTCCAGCTTGGGTAGACATTGAACAGAAATCTGTTCCAGACTTCCCCTTAAACACCTTCCTATATTCTTCAGATATAAAGACACTTAAAAAAAACACAAAGAACCCTTTCTTAAAAAATACAATTATAACTTGGCATGCAGCACATAAACATGTAGGTGACCGACCAGAGTTATCACAATTCACCCCGATTTGGGGTAACGAAAGGTTCACCCCAGGAAAAAATGATGGAGGATTTAAACTATGGAAAACCAAAGGCATTCAGAAAATTAAAGACCTATATGCCAATGGCATGTTGCTTACATTTGATCAGTTATGCAAGAAGTATTTAATACCCCCCAAAACATTTTTTTAAATATTTACAACTGAAAAATTATATGTCATCAAAACTGAAACGAATAGTTGACATTCCACCCTTAACAAAAATAGAAGAGGTGTGTGTTGGGGACTCAAAAGGGAAAGGTTTTCTTTCGGTGTTCTATAATTTGTTGATGCTTTCCTCAAAGGATTCAGCAATTGATAAGTTAGAGGCTTGGAGAAGCGATACTCTTGAAGATATCGATGAGGAAGACTGGAATCAGGCCTGTTTAAAAGCGCAAAAACAAACGATAAACACACGATTTAAACTTCTGCAATATAAATGGCTTATGAGAACCTATATAACCCCAGTTAGGCTTCATCACATGTCCAGTGATATTCCAGACACTTGCACTAAATGCTTATTTGAAAAAGGAACTCTTCTCCATTGTTTGTGGGAATGTCTTAAAATCCAGAAGTTTTGGAGGGAGGTTATTAGATGTTTATCTGAATTGTTTAAGGTTAAAGTTCCATTAGAGGTTAGAATCTGTGTTCTAGGAATATACCCAGTGGAATTTAAACAATCACAGACTAAAACTAAATTGATCGATTACGGACTTCTTCAAGCCAGAAGATCTATTGCATTATGCTGGAGGAGCATGGACGCTCCATGCCTGGGATTGTGGAAGAAAGAAATTGCAAATTCACTCGGACTGGAAAGACTAACATACATCGCCAAGGGCAAACAGCGGGACTTTGAGAACCGCTGGGAGACATATATGAGGATCATAGGGACTGAAGGCGGAGCTCATTAATGGGTGTCTTAAATGGATATCTTGACTACAGTTTTTATTTTCATATTATCTTGTTTTTTTGGGGGTTTTTTTCTGTCATAATCTAAAGTGTTTTATATATATTATAACAAATGCAGGTTTGAAGGGTGAATGCGTGAATGAATGCAAGTGTGTATAAGTACGTGTTTACAATGTTAAGTTTGTTTGTAAATGTCCTAAAAGAGAAAATTCAATAAAATATATTGGAAAAAAAAAACTATTAAGCATACACTGTCTAGTCTATATTTTAATATATTTTTTAAAATAAATCTTTGAACACTGTGCAGTTCTTTTCAAAATGTAACCTTGCTTCTGCTATTTAGTTCCAACTGAACTTTTTCTTCGTATTTAATCACATTGCTTGTCATCCTGCAGATTTATTCAGGTTCTTGCTGCTCGTCTCCAAGCTTTCGGTTGAATGCTAAACAGAGTTTTGTCTCAGAGGAATGGAAACTCTGCTGACGTGTCACTCCGCCTTGACATTCCTCACGTTCCCCAGGGTCGTCTGGATGGAGTTTCAGCGTTTCTCAGCGAGGAAGAAAGCAAGAAAGATGTTGAAATATCTGTCCGTCAAGAAGCTGCAGGCTTTGGCAAGTGTCAGCGCTGACCAGCCCACACTGCTGGAGCAAATATCTTCAGCAAGAAAGTAGAAATGTAGGTTCTTGTTGTGAGCCTGTACTCAACTTGTCTGGAAGGTTAAAAGTACAGATGCAAAAATCACCTCAGTTGCCAGAAGTCACATTCTGCAGAGTCCATTTGGGACTTTAATAAATCTGAAGCTGTTGAAAATCCTATTATTTCACTCAGAGGTGTTAAAGATGAGACTCAGCTAAAAGTTTCAGAACTAGAAATCGACGCCTCTGTTCCACACTGTAAATTGTATTTAATTGAAAAAGATGAGTGGACACAACTTGACTTTGGTCAAGGTTTATTTAAACTCAATTAAATGAGGGTATGTTAAGAACAAGAGGAGTAAATGTTCAGCAAAGAAGATTAATCCAAGAAAATGTCTGAGTTTGAAAAATTCCTAATTTTCAAGAAAAAAAATTGGAAATTTTGAGATTAGGCGTAGATATTTTTGAGAAAGACACTTGGAAATTTCTGAATTTTTTTCTGGCAAATTTTCGACTTCTAACACTAAGAAATTATCCTTTTTTTCCATTTAATTCCTGAGGTCCATCTAAAAACATCCACATTTTTTTCTAGCAAATTTTTAACTTTTCAAACTAAAATTTCCTATTTTTTTCCATTTAATTCAGGCGGTCCAACTAAAAGTACCTCAGTTTTTCCTAGCAAATTATTGACTTTTGACATTCAAAAATTTCCTAATTTTGAATGTTTGAATTAAATTCAATTTAATTTCTGAGATTAGTCTAAAAATATCTGCGTTTTCTCAAGCAATTTTTGATGTTTGACACTGATAAATTTCCATTTAATTTCCAATATTATTTTAAAAGTATCTGAGGTTTTTACAGCGATTTCTTTGACTTTTGACATTCATAAATCTCTATATTTCTTCCATTTAATTCCTGAGATTAATCTAAAAACGCCAGAGGTTTTTGAGCAGATTTTTGACTTTTCAATCTCAGAAACTTCCTTGTTTATTCTAGAAAATTTCTAACATTTTCTTAATAAAATTTGCTTCTTTTTTCAGGGAATTTTGTGGTGTACAGTGAGCAATAAAGTTGACTTTAAGTTAATAAATTAAGTGGATTTAACTTTTGTTTTCACATAGTTACAACACATTAAATAAAAACCAAACATTTTAAGTTAAGTCAGCACTGTTTTTCTGTATTGGCTGACATTAAACATCAAATATCTGCATCGTATTGGAAATAAAAAGAGTGTGTTGGTGCAACCACCTCTCATTAATCTCAACAAACCTTCATAATCCAGGATCCAAACATAACTCTGCGTCTCACCTCTCGGTTTGTAGGGTGACTTTGGACGGCTCCACGTTGGGGTTCTCCCACTCCATCTGTGGGCAGTGCATGAAGTAGCAGAGGGTGTAAAGCGCTTCGGGTTCCCAGTGGACCGTGGAGCTGCTCTTCTGGTGGACCGGCGTCCCGTTGCTCGGGTTCTTGATGTGTAACGGCTGGAGGTGATGCATGGCCCGGGAAACCAAATCACCTGGAAAACATGATAAAAATCAGCGTCGCTGATTAAAACTGAGCTGTAAATCGGAGGTTTAGTTGATGTAAAAAGGAAATGTGTTCCCCTGACACACAAAGCCCGTCTACTGATTAAGCTACCACACGCCCACGCTGTCTTGAGAGGTAAATTGTTGTCTTAAAGCCATCCTACACACATAATCTCTGATTTTCTCCTTTGTTCGGTTTCACTTTCATTCAGTTCATTAATTCAGGGTCAGTGCCCAGCAGAAATATTTCACTTAATAACCAACACAGCTAAAATTGTCCAATTTTGTTTGATTTAGAGTATCTCTAATTGCCTGAGTGGAGAATTTAGGTAAGTTTTGTTACAATGGTGATTCAGATTGGGAAAATGTAAATAATCCCACTGGGCAACACTTTTACAGCCCTTCAGGTGTAGCTCTGAAAAACCAAAATATCTCATTTTAATCATCTAAACGGGCAATTCTGAGTGTACAAGAAAACAAGATGAACTGAACAGATTTATTTTAATTATTGACACTTTTTATTTATTTTTTTACCAGCTGTAACATCCAGAACGAGTGGTGAAGATTAACAGAATTTATACAGAAGGCAAAATTATGGAAAAACATCATAAAAAATAAAAATAAAAATCAAGAATCAAAGTTTTAACAGATGTTTACTGTTCGAACAACTGCTATTGAGCAAAACTTTATATGTATTTTAATTAAAGTGGGTTTAAAAATGTAACTTATGCAGCCCATTTTTATCCAAGAAGAGCAACATATCTCCAAAAATCACAGAGATTACATTTAATCCTAAAAGGCAGGGGTGTCAAACTCATTTTCATTTTGGGTTATATGAAAAATCTGAATGTTTTTGTGCCAGAAGATATTGATAAAACCAATTAAACTGTAAAAATCTCAATAAACGGCTGTTCCTACAGGACTTTGTGATTGCTTTTGCCTTTTTCTGGAGCTAAACTACAGATTCTGTGGTACTAATTTAGAAATGTTTGTAAGGAATTTCTATAATATTTGCGCTGATGCATGACGTTAAATGTGACTTTGACCAATTTTGAGAGACATTTGAGGCAAAATCAGAAATAAATGTGGAGATTTGTTGATTTTGTGAAAGACTGGAAGAACTCATTGATGTAATCTGGAGTCTAGAGGGCCACACAAAAAACTACAGCGGGCCAGATTTGGCCCCCAGGCCTCGAGTTTGACACGTGCAACAGCAGAATTTGAATACAAATTTTTTTTGTCTGCATGATATTTTGTTCATTGCTTGAAGCATGATCTAATTCCAGCTGTGTTTGTGCGCAGCAGGAGTGAAGAATATTTTAAAAAAGCAGATTTCAGAGGAAGTGTGAAATTCAACTTTTGAAATTCGCCACATCCACGGCACAGTAGCAGATATTTAGCCCTGACATTCAGGGAGGCATAATGCTCAGATTTACAGCGTTCACAGCTGTGGATTGATCAGGTCATTAGTGATGCATTTAAGAATAACGATTAAATGGCTGTAAGAGGGAGAATATTGCAGAGTCAGGCTGCAGGGTTTATTTCACAGATAAATTTATTCCTCTGTTGATCTAATTATTCATTCAGTTTACTGCAACATTGGAGCTTTGCGTTTCTGTAAGGAATATAAACAAGGAGAAGAAAAAATACATTATTTTGATTGATGAGGGATTTGAAATATAATAGAAGTGTGAAAAATAAAGAAAAACAACTTTGTGAGAGGAATTGTTATCACACTGTTGATTCTATGGGAATCCATTAAGGACAAAACTTGCATGCAGTGTGCTTAATATTCAAGAAGTAGTAACAGATTTACTGCGACAGACTGGCGACCTGTCCAGGGTGACCCCACCTCTCGCCCGGGACGCAGCTGGAGATTGGCACCAGCAACCCTCCCGACCCCATTAGGGAAGAAGGGTGTAAAGAAAATGGATGGATGGATGGATGGATAGTAACAGATTTAGAACTTTTAAGGAGGAAAAACATATAGCTGAAATGTGTATTTTGAAGGTGGAACATCCTGCTATTCGAGGAATAAAAAGAGTAAACAGGAGATTGCAGCTTCGAGAACTGACAACACTCCTGGGGGGTTTGGAAAACCCACCACACGATTGCTTCTTAAATAAATAATAAAAAAACCAACAACAACTAAAATAAGAGACACAACACAAGCAGTAAAAACCGCAGCCGTCCCTTTCAGCTACAACCTGGAGAGAGTCAAAGACGATAAACAAGATTTCTTTGGCTTCGTTAATTGTTTCTGTGACTTTGATTTTGTCAGTAGGACGATGTTTGCTCCCGTCTTCTCTGCTGTAATTATCCAGCAACACTCCTGTGGGGTTCATGCTTCGGCTCATCTGAATTAATCACAGGGGACAGCTTACTGCCTTCGTTTCTCCACGCCAACTTCTACTTGAGTCAGAAGGACTCAGAACCGGGAAACCTTTCTTCCCTTTTTCCTGTAAAAATTCTTAAAAGGAGAAACTATTGCTAATGTTACCAACTGAAACAACTCATGAAAACGTCAACTGTGGACTTAGCTTGACTTCTACTATTGTCATAGTCAGATATATTGTAGAAAACTCAGTAAAATTGAAATATAACTTCAAAAACAAAAGTTTATATATGATATTTATTATGGAAGGTGCTTTGAGCCAAAATTTTCCCACCAAGTGGAGTGGAGATGGAGATTGAATCCATCTGCTAGATCAGGGATCTGCAACCTGACTCTTTGGAGACACAAGCGTCTCTTTGGTTCACAATAATAAATGAGAAAATATTGCTCTGTTTTTGTTTAATTCTCTTTTAAGTGTTAAAAATAAGCAATACAAGCTTTTAGCTTTTGTTTTATTTGACCAATTTTCAATACCTCACTGATAAAAAAATCCTTACACACAAAATCTTCTGCTTAAACATCAATATTTGAACATTTATAAACACAGAACTGAAGATTTAAGATGATGTCCATTTTTTTTTGGGCATAACTGTAATTACTGTTGCATTAAGACAGTCATAAAAATAAAATTTAATGATGGCCTTTCCTGGTTTCCAGAGTTGGCAGCTAATTCATTCTCATTGTAAAATGAAATATCGCTTATCTCCATCTGTGAACCAGAGCTTTAAAGCGTTATGATGATGCAGTGAGGCTGGGATGGACGATTCCTTCCCCGTCCTCTGACTCACTGTCAAGGCCTATCGCCACCCGGAGGACACGTTGTGGACATTTAATCATCGGTTAGTAATACGGCCATCTCAGTGCTCTGCCTCTGGGGCACATTAGCAATTCGATGGCAAATATTAATCACAGTCAATTACAGAACATGTCATCATCAACAGGGAGAAGCAGTAACTTTTACCAGCAGTTCTCAGGTTGAAATTAATCATCGTTTGATATAAAATATCTGAAAGAAGGTCACAGATAACCATCTGTGCTTAATGGATGTTTGATCTGCTAGGATGTAGCACACAAAGAGTTTTAGGCTAGCTAAATCAGAGGCTAATGGCTTATTAGTTGTAGTTTCCCAAGCTGATTTAAAGAACGTGATAAGCAAAAGATGAAGTAAAAATGTTATTTGCAGTAGCAGAAACGGCAGAGGAAAGCAAGGGTGGCTGAGTCACAAGAAAATCACTGATCCATCTTCTAATTTGTCTTCTTGTGCTCTGAGATCATAGGAACATGATGCATTGTTTGTATTGATAAAAAAAATAATAAATCCAACAAGGAAAGGCAACATGGCATTAACTCCCAACGAGAGGACCGAAAACAAAGAACTGCGGGAACAAATAAACCGTCTTCCTGCGGAAGCAGCCTGATGATTCATTGGGGTTAATACACCAGCCGTCAGAGCAGCACTTGATGCTCAACTCAAAATAAATACCACACTGGCAACAAACAGAATGTAATAAAAGGGCAAAAACAACAAAGGAGGTTTATATAGAGAGCTTTGTTAGAGCTGGTTGTCATAAAACCTTCAGGTCTGTTTGAGAAAATATAAAGTTTTATGTATTTTATTGGGATTTTTATTTGAACAGACCAGAGTAAAGAAGCAAATAATTGGAAATAGAAGTAGACGTGTTGTAATAAATCAATTAATTGCATAATAAATTTAAACAAACTCAGCAATCTCCATTTTAATGGTTTATTGTCTTTCTCTTTTTCCACCAAAAAACTGGATGACAAAAGTCTTGAATCTGGTGCTTTGGTCTCAAACAAACTTTTTTTGTAAAGAATAGTTTTGTTTATACAGATTTTATTATTCATTTTATTTGTTATTTCCGTTGTTTTGTTTATTTCTTTTGGGTCTTTAAAATGTCTTCCAGTTCCAGTGTTAAATGTTCATTAGAATTTAAAGTTTAATTATCTTTAAGAATGTGTTCTTGCATTATTATTAAACAATTTATTACTTGAAGACGGTCTCAAACAACAATATTATTGTTTATCGCAATGGCTTCTATGGACAATTTATCATCCAGAAAAATTTGTCATGGTGGCAGGCATGAATAGAAAATAGAAAATAAATTATATAATGTTTTCACTTTGTAGGAACAGATCTGGAAACTCTTTGGTTTCTAGATATTTTTTGCTTTTTTGACTGTGTTTAATCTGTAAACAGAAGTTCAGAAGCCATTTCAATGTAGTTCTGGTGTCCCGTGTCATAACGCTGCCACTACCATCTTTTCTTGTGGAGTTGGCATGTTCTTATTTTCTGGCACAAACTATTTGACACTGATAAAAACACATAAAGGTCTTATTTATTTTGTCATTACTTCATCTCTGCAACTCTCTCTAAAGCCGGCCTGCCAGTTTCCAATCGAAACATTTTTTTTTAAAGTTTCATTTTTGGACCAGAATGACAATAATCATTGCTTCTCTTTGGTTTAGATTTGATCCAAACACAAAAATTACTCCACAAACAACAGCAGGTTATCTGGAGCACTTGCAAAGAACACTTGAAGTCAGCAGCAGCGTGACACCATCTGTTTAATCACAATGGGAGACAGCAGGGTAATTAAATATTTCGCTGTGAATCATGAATCATCAACATGTTTTCTACCACATACGTGTTCACTGTTGGAGTCAGCAAGCATCAAACCTCTCATCTGGTTATTTTTCCTCTGTTCTGAAACAAATTCTGAATGAAACAAGGAATTGGAGTCCTGTGATGCAAGATGTGGTAAAAGACCGTGAAATGTCTTTTTGGGAAAGTTTGTTTCTGGATCAAAGCAGAGATGATCACAGCTCCTCCTTTTTGGTCATTAGTGCCAGTCTGCTGCAGCAGAAATGACACCAAAGCACCAGAAAAGCCAAAATCACCAGAAAAACAGACGTGATGTTTTATCAGAAACCTACAGGGGACGAAGTGGGGCTGCATCAGTGCACAATAAATGACTTGTATGTGTATGATTTTTAGTGTCCACTGTGTTAAATGAGCTGAGATGTTATGTTTCTTCATAACCATTTAAAAAAGCGCCATAAATGCTTAAAGCCCTGGAACATATAAAAAGCTAATTTAGTTTGTGCAGCAACAGCTGTTCAAAAGGAGGGTAAACAAACTCCGACACGAATAAACAGCCACAACGAAACACTCTCAGCTTCTGTCTTAGTGCATATAGCTTAGCATGTTAGCTTTCGAACGCTTGCAAATTAAGCAAAGTCAAAAGAATATACCAGCTAATATACTTAACATGTGTGATGTTTAACTGAACTTGTTAGCAAGCTAGAGCAGAATCTGAATGCAAAATAACGGGAAATTAAAAGTTTCCCCTAGAAAACTTCCTAAGCCAGTTATAATACACTGGGGGAAATCCTGAGTAAATGGAGCTGCTATTTACAGCCTCACATGTACCTTAAAGTACTAATAATACCCATAATAATATAAACTTTCGGCCATCTACAGGTGAAACAAAATGAGTAAAAACAGCAAAGCTAATGCTGGCAACTGCCTTAGCATTAGCACACAACTTAGCACATTTAGAAGAAGTATGCAGACATATTTTATGCAGGTTTGTGAAAGGAAGAAAAGGGAAAACACAAATAAAACAAACCAATCCTGAAATAATTATCTGACCGCCAGACATCCTTGTTCTGACTGACTCTGTAAGAATCAAATGCAGAAACTTATTTTTAGTTAAAAGCAACATAAAAAAAAACATATTTAAATTATATTTGCATCCTTTGTAATTCAGAGTGGGATCCCCGGCCAATTTCCACCAACTGGACTTCCAATGCTTCAATGGTTCCTCAGCTGCTTTTCCAGGGAAAACAAGATGTTGGATTTGTTCTATGAAATTCTCAGGGATGTTTATACATTCGTTCCAAGACCTCCTCTTAGCAAAGCGGATCAAAATGTATTTTTTTCTCTGCTCTCGTTCTGAGGAAACCTGTCCAAAAAAGAACTGAGGAAACAGTCAAAGGATTTCTGCAAGGTTGTTTTGAGGCTACAGACTGGGATGGACTTCACTCGACACATAGACAGAACATTAAAGGTGAACTATTATGTTTCCTTGAAAAGGTTTGGATAGGTCTATGGGCGATAGAAAACATAATCATTACATTTTTTGAACAAAATAATTCTTAGATGATGACATTTTACTCTGCTGAGTCCTGACTATTTTGAGCTCCTTTAAGGACGAGCTACTGTAGGGTCTCTCTCTCTCTCTGCTGGTCACAGCCCCCAACTCAGTGTTTACACTTTCACATGAAAATAGCTGCAAACAGATGTGCAGTTATACAACCATCCATCTCTGAAAAGCAAAAGTGGAGCCTCCTGCATAAACAACAAGAGTGCAGCAACTGGTTTCTGGATGGTGAAGTCCACAACAAAATGTGTGTCTTTTCCAGCAGCCATTGTACAGTGCATACAGTGGGAAAACCAGCTGACCAAATGTGTTGGAGATACGCTTTGATTGCTAGGTAACGGGTTGGGCTGCGCTGGTTGCTAGGTAATGGTTACATCCCTGCTGGAGTTCTAACTAAAACCAGGAAGATAGAGCACATAACACCAGTTTTAAAGTCTCTCCACTGGCTCCCTGTCGCTCAAAGAATAGACTTTAAAATACTGTTGTTAGTTTATAAATCACTGAACGGTTTAGCACCACAATACATTAAAGATCTGCTGCTGTTGTATCAACCTTCCAGACCTCTCAGGTCTTCTGGTTCTGGTTCTGCTCTGCATCCCCAGAACCAGAACACAACTAGGAAAAGCGGCATTTTTGCACCATAAATCTGGAACAAACTTCCAGAAAACTGTAAAACAGCTGAAACACTGACTTTCTTTAAATCTCAACTAAAAACCCACTTGTTTAGAGTTGTATTTGAAACGTAATCAATTACAAATTTATTGACGGAATCTGACTTGATGTTGTGTTTTTATTGTTGATTCTGTGTTGCACTGTGTTTTTGTGTTTGATTTGATGTAAAGCACTTTGAAATGCCTTGATGCTGAAATGTGCTATACAAATAAAATTTGATTGATTGATTGATTCCAGAGGTTTTGAAACTAGTCATTTTCCAGACACGGGAAACATTAACTTACTGTCAAAAACGACTGCATGTTGTTTTTTAAAGCAACTGAGTTGCTTTTAGGAGCAACAGAAACTCAGAAGGAAGAACAAAATGTTTATTTTCCTTAATACGCCGCCTTTAATGCCACGATTGAGCGTGTAAGTAATTATCTAAACTTATGTGTGAACAGCACCATCCCTATTGAACACAAAGACACTTCCTGAGTTACAAACCCCGGAGGTTTTATGGAGAGAAACAATGAATTAGCGACAGTAAAAGTACTTCATGCAGGTGTGATAACTGGCAAACCAGACCAGTTACAAAGTGAAAAGAAAGCACACCTGAAAGACGCAAAACAAGGAGCAAGCAAGAAAAGCAGATAAATCGATTTATTGTTTTATTACTCTAAAACCGCTATTAGCCTCCTGCCTCCATTTTAAAATGCTATTAGTGAGCCTGCATTAGCTGCAGCTGTCTATCTTTCTGGAACAGAGTGCAAAGTGAGTGTTAAACACAGATAAATTCAATCTGTCCCTCAGTTGTTGGAGTCAATGAAAGAGGCAATGATGAGTATGCTCTATTGTTACCTGACTGGCGCAGCGGCAATAATTGCTAATGAAAAACATAGATAGTTGAGTGTTTACTTTCTCCAAAGAGCTGCTTTACACACAAAAGAAATGCCTGGTTTCACAAACCAAAGTCTAACATATCAAATATACACATAACTCCTGAAGCTCAAATTTAAAGCTGTTTATATATTTGAGGGTAAATTGTTACAAGACAAATCATCACAATCACATTATTAAATTTGGGTTTGATACTTTGCAATCATTCAAATTACATTTAATTGCTTTCCTGCTTTGATTGTTTTCTCTCTGCAATTTGGACAATTTGTCAAGTGATTTCATAGGTCAGTGCGACCAAATCTCATGTGAACAACAAACCGCATCAATCTTGGATATTCATTCACTCCTCCTACACTAAACATCAACTCTTAAATTCAGCTGGAGAAAAAATAAAAAATAAAAATCGCTCATTTAAACGTCTTCATTGCAAAGGTTTGCTTGGATGTAATTAGGCAATCATATAATCATATCACTGCTGTTGTCTATAATTAAAATTATAGACAAGTTAAATTGACTTTCTAACATTGATATATACACTCACTGGTCATTTTATTAGGTACAGCTTTCTAGAACCTGGTTGGACCCCCTTCTTCCTTCAGAACTGCCTCAATCCTCCGTGGCAGAAATTCAACAAGATACCTGAAATATTCCTCAGAGTCTGGTCCATACTGACATGGCAGCATCAGTTGCTGCAGATTTGTTGGCTGCACATCCACGATGCGATTCTCCCGTTTCACCACATCCCAAAGGTTTTCTATCGGATGGAGATCTGGTGACTGTGGATCCATTTGAGTTCAGTGAACTGTTCAAGGAACTAGTCTGAGTTGATTGGTGTTTTATGACACAGTAATTTATCCTGCTGGAAGCAGCCATGAGGAGATGGATACATTGTGGTCATAAAGGGATGGACCTGGTCAGCAGCAACACTCAGGCAGGCTGTGGCGTTGATACGATGCTCAGTTGGTACCAATGGGCCCAAAGTGTGCCAGGAAAATAACCCACAAACCATTGCACCACCACCATCAGGCTGAGCCGTTGAAACAAGGTAGGATGGATCCTCTCTTTCTTGTTGTTGACGCCAAAGTCTGACCCGACCGTCCGAACGTGGCAGCAGAAATCGAGACTCATCAGACAGGGCAACGTTTTTCCAATTTTCTTTTGAGCCTGTGCGGATTGTCGCCTCAGTTTTCTGTTCTTAGGAGCGGCACCCAGTGTGGTCTGCTGCTGCTGTAGCCAATCCGCCTCAAGGTTCGACGTGTTGTGCGGTCAGAGATGCTCTTCTGCATACCTCGGTGGTAACGAGTGGTTATTTGAGTTACTGTTGTTGTTCTATCAGCTCCCACCAGTCTGGTCCCCTCTGACCTCTGACCTCAACAAGGCATTTACACCCAATAGAATGTCTCTATATTTTCTCTTTTTCAAACCATTCTCTGTAAACCCAACAGATGGTTGTGTGTGAAACTCCCAGTAGATCAGCAGTTTCTGAAATACTCAGCCCAACAACCATGTTACATTCAAAGTCACTTAAATCCCATTTCTTCATCGTTCTGATGCTCAGTTTGAACTGCAGCAGATCGTCTTGGCCGTGTCTGCATGCCTAAATGCATTGAGCTGCTGCCGTGTGATTGGCTGATTCCACATTTATGTTAATGAGCTGTTGGACAGGTGTACCTAATGTTGCTGGGATCAGGCACAGATGACATCTCTCACACAAACAAAGTGGCCGGTGAGTGTATTCAGCAAGTTACATTGACTTTATAACATATATCTTAATCTACATTTCACATTCACATAAAATCCTGTCACATCTATCTCTTCTTACAGCGCTGTAACAAATTACAATACTAAAGCGTGAAAAGCATATCAGTAACTATGGTAATAAAAGGTGGAGGGAACATTACGATGTTGGAAAATAAACAGAGCGTTGATTAAATCTGGGATAACCTCCATCAGTATTGACATCCCATTATGATATCATGTTTTTCTAGTATTATGCTGCCACCTTTGGCACAAAAAGAAAGAACCAACATTAAGTGATTTGTGACAGGTACACTGTCACAATTTGTTTCAATTTCTATGGTGTAATCTATCAAAGATATCAAGATAACACAGTCTGACAGAAAGAAAATAGAATTTCAGAGCTAGGAGCTGAAAAGTTGGAACAGAGTTAGTAAATATTTAACTAAAGGATGATGCATCTAAAGTTCAGACTCAGGTTTAGATGGATGTTATATCCTTGTTTCTAAAGTACCAAACTCTATAATATAATATTTAAGACATAACAGTTATTTTTATCAAGAACTGCAATGTGAAAAAAGAAAGAAAAGGGTTAAAAAGACCTTTTTGTTTTTGGAGAACTGTTAATTTAGAACATAAAGTTGAAAATATTACACTTACTGGTGACTTTATGCAAAGAGCTGTTTGCACCAAATATCAGAAAAGTGAAGAAATATAACATGATGATGAATATTTCAGATTATACTGGGATTTTCCTGCACTAGAAGGGGAAAATGCCAAGAGAGTAAGAGTTGTAATGATGGAAAAAAGCCTTGTAAATGTCAAAGGTCAGAGACGAATGAGCTCGCAGGTTCAAGAAAGGCAACAGTAAGAACCAAGGTAAGTGGGATACTGTCTCCAACGTTAAAGTAAATGGGTTTCAGCAGCAGGGGGCCAGATCTGTCCTCGCTCCTTTCAAGTAAGAGAAACACTGGTTCAACAACACTGAAGGATAACTGTTTGGAAAAACGTTGACTGGCCTGAATAGTCTGTATTTCAGCTGCAGCATTCACATGGCTGTGTCTGGTTTAGGTGTAAACATGAAATATGAATCCATGTTGCCAGGTCAGACTGCTGGAGGAGGGTATTTGTACCAATCTTACTGAATACTATTGTTAAAAATTTCCATCTTTATGATCACAGCACAGCCATAGTGATTGCTTCTTCCATTAAGATAAAGAAACATGTCACAAATTGTTTCTTGACTATCACAGCAAGTTCAGCTTATTATCTCCCTGTGTCTATTTGCAACAGATTTGTCCAAATATGCAGTTTGGGAATCTGAAACACCTTGGCGCAATGCTACTTTACTCACTATTTGCTAGCAGTTGTAAAACAGCCAATCCAGAAGCAGCATTCATTTTTCTTGATGCTGATTGGCTGAACCCCCAAGTATAAAGACGAGGAAGAAGTTAGCTTCTGCAGTAATGCGAAAATCGTTTCTAAAGGGTTTATTACTGTAGTATATCAGGCCTGGATGGGCTAATCGGGAGTACTGGGACATTTCCCGGTCAGTCAGACATTTGGACAACCAGGGCCGGTTTTCTTACTTTTTTCTTTTTTATCATAAAATAGGCTTCGTCTGACTATCTGTAGTCAAGTTCCAAAAACTTCAGGGCTCAAAATGATTCAGTTTGACTGACATTGTAATTTCAAACAATCTGCGTGATGCCATCATATCAAGACAGATTAAAGTCTCTAAGAACAGTATCTGGAAGCAGGATGAATCCAAGCTATGAAGATTTCAATAAGTTCTGAAGGAACAGCCCAATTATTAGCTATATTAGCTTTACCTAACGGGGTCAGTGAGCCTTCTAACACACTAATTATTTTCTTTCTCAAGCTAAAAGAATATTATTAAGAGTCAGGAAATGCTAACCCACCGTCTAATAATAACTCCAATGAGATTTAATTACTGCAAAATACAAGATAAGACTTTCTTTGATTTGGTTTGGATGGATGAATGTGAACCAGACTTGGACTGGGAGGTGGAGTTGTGTCGTCAGCGTGCCTTTGCTGTCTCTCTACAGGTTTTGGTAAACAAAGAGAGAAAATGGCATTCGCTCAGAGTTAAAGCTCAGTTAACATTTTGTAGAACATATTAACTCTAAGTTGGTGAGACATACATTGGAGATGGCATGGCAGACTTGTAGGAGGGCAGAGAAGGCTACGCAAAGTGAAGTGAAATGACAGGCGGCCCCCCAAAAAAGATAGAGCTGTCCATTATGAAGAGACTGAAAAAGACTCAAGGGTGGTTTTATCATCACCAGCTAAAGTGCTGCAGTGGGCACAGTGCCTGTTTTTAAACTTAAAAGCCCCAAATCACAGAGATGCTGCCTCATCACACCCTGTTTCATGTTGTTTACAAAGTGCATTATGGTTTCTATGAGCCCTGTGCAGAGAAATGGGTCAGACTGTGAAAGATTAGGAATGATGATGTATAGCAAAGTGGGGAAAAGTATTTTAAGTCTAATAAAATGAAAAATGATTCGACCTCTGATGGACTGGAGATGAAATGTAACACCCCCTCCTGTGTGCAAAACTATCCCATTATCCCATCTTCACACAGTGAGAGAGGGATAATGGAGCAGAGAGGATGGGAAGATGTCTCAGTCGCAGCAATAAAAAGCCAAGATGTTAATGAAATTTTGCAGAAATGCCTTAAAAAGTAAATCTTAATCATACTTTTTGTATTCAAGGCCCTGAAGCTTGTGTACGGGTGTAAATTTCAAAGATAATATTCTGAATTTCAAATACTGAATTTTTTTAACATCTATGTTGTCAAGCTGAGGCAGGAAAGAAAGATTTCTTAAAAAGTCAAAACACTGAGCTAAATATAAAACAAAAACTGATGGATTTGTTTGCTTTGGAGCCCTATTTTTGTTTTTGGATACCTGCAATTTTCTAAGTTTTTTCACCAGTTTCATCTGTTTGATTAGCATCATTATTCTCATCCGCTGCAAACCTTCTTATTTCAGACATGCTGATGCAAATCCACTAAAAAAGCCAAGCAGAACCAAACCATGTTTTTGTGTCAAGTCACATGAAGTGCGGAACTGATCAAAGACAAGAAGAAAAATATTTCAGGTTACATTCACACCACATATGTAAATCGGTAATCCAATCATTTAAACCCAGCTTATAATAAAATCCTGAGAGTTTGGATGGATGTTGCTTATTTAAATCAGTTAAAAACTAGTTTTTCAGAGTAATTTGCTTCAGTTTACTTGTGTTGTTGCACATTTGGTGTAAATTAACTCAAAATAAACGTGCAAGATTTGTTTTACTTGCTTTGTTAATGCATTTGGCAAAAAAAGGTTTAGATAAAGTCGCTATAAACTGTAATTCCACCTTGACATTTCAAAATTTTATCAAAACAAGAATAGTATATTTAACATATTTAAAGATTAAAAACTAACAGTGCAGCAGCTAGGACTGCCACAATAACTAATGTTGCTGGACGATAAATTGTTCCAGAACTTATTGCGATAAATGATAATGTTGTTTTGAGACAATTTTCAAGTAATATAATGGTAATGGCATAATAATAATACAAGAACATATTCTTGCAGGTAAATCAATAAACTTTAAAATCTAATGGACATTTACACTCTGGAACTGGAAGACATTTAAAATATCCAAAATAAATAAATAAAAAAAACAACTACAGAAACAACAAATAAAATTAATTATAAAGTCTCTGTAAACAAAATTATCTTTCAAAAAAAGGGGATAGTTGAGACCAAAGAACCACACTGAATACTCATTCAGTTTTTGATTAAAAAAAAAAGAGGGAAAAGAGAAAAACAATTAGTAAAGCAAATGAAAATGATTTAGTTTCTTTTATTATATTGTGCAAATAACTGATTTATTGCAACAAGCTTGTAACCCAGTTTCTGCATTTCTCACAATCAAAGCCACTTGTTTTTCCACGTTTGTGCTTTTACGGACGAATTTAGCTCAAAAAGTATCAAGTAACCAGAATTATGAGGAGAAATAATGATAATAGAGTCTCAGCAACATTGCATAGCATTAAAAATAATTTCTGTGAAGCAGGAACTGCAGCAACAGGAGAGCCTCATTAGTAAAGCCCTGGACTGCATTAATACATCACTTTTTGACAGAAACCTGAGTGTATCTGAAAGGTTCAATGTTCCAGTTGGTCACAATATGTCAGTTCAACACGTCTGGATCCTTTATGCCACACAGAGCAATGCATGTAGCTGAAAAGAAAGCAAAACAGTCCTGACAGAATAGCTCAGACGCCAGCATCTTTATGCCTCGCTCTGACAAAAACAGCAAAAATATAAGTATAAGATAAGAGTAGATATAATGTTGGCCTCAGAGATGAAACACTTAGCTTTCCCACTTCTAAGGGAATCAAATTATGGACATAGTGATGAATGCTCTTCTTCAACAGCCTCTTCCATTATCCGTTAATTACCAAACAAGTCGAGCGTGAAATTGCCCCGGCAATCAGCTCTGTGAGGCTGCTTTACTTTTAAGCCGCCCTGTTTATAGTTCAGATTTTAAGCTAATAAGTTAGAAACGATTTTGGAGAAAACAATTCAACTTTCCGAGTGTCTGATGATCAAACACCTGCTTCCTGCTGCTGATTTGTTCCAGGTCTTTTCTGCCACTCTGCAGCTGGTTCACGTTTTCACAAACGGTTCCTTATTATGAGGAATTATTCTGGGTAATTACTGTAAATCAGAGCCCAACTGGATCCAACTTTTATCAAGCATCCAAATGCTTTCATTCTGCATAATTTCTGAACAATTGTGGTCAGATTCTTTCTCTCCTTGCAGTTTCACACTTACACTTTAGACCTGAGCAGTTTTCTAACAACAGGAAACTTACTCTATGATTCACACACAGGCACACTCTGCAGTTTTCACAAATATGCTTCTCAAAGCTCCTGATCCATCTTATTTTTTTAGTTGTTCACCAATATCTTGCACAGCGTCTAATTCACAAAGCACATAGCACTTACCTGAGTGAAGTTGCCCCCCACCTTCTTCAAATCAGACAAAATGGTGTCAAACATTTGTGCAGCAAATGTTTTTAAAGATAAAAAGAAATGTTTCTAGAGGTCATGAAAGGTCAACCAGCCCCTCCCCATTTTCTTCAAACCATATAAAATTTATGTCAATCAACTTGACTACATTTGTGCTGGATTGTGCGGCAATTTTTTTGCTTGTGCTGCTTTGGCTTTGAAAATATTAACGAAATTTTATTTGTGATTTTGCAAAAGTGTGGACTGGTTGATTTTTTGACCTTTAAACTTTTATTAATATCTTCAAAGCCAAAACAGAACAAACAAACAATTATGCTGCACAAACGTAGCCGAGTTTTTTGACACCAATTTTATCTGATTTGAAAAAGTGGATGGGGGGAGAGAGGGAGTTTGACCTTTTATGACCTCTGGAAACATTTCTTAATATCTTTAAAATGATAGCGGCACGAACAAAAGTTTAACGTTTGACACCATTTTTGTCTAATTTTAAGAAGCTGGGTGGCCAACTTCACTCAGGATTTTACAACAACGTCTGCAGTTACTGAAAGAAATCACAAAGATGAAAAGAATTAGAAAAAGAAAAGAAAAAATATCTTATGGTTATAGTTATAATTAAAACAAAAAATGAGAAAAACAAAACAAAACAGCCTTAGATATATATAATCATCTTTATTCAGGGATGAGAAAATATCAGATTGGGAGCTAATTGTTCTGGTTTGCCACAATTATTAGCAGAATAATAAACAATTTCTATTATAAATAGGTAACAACCATTTTTGTTATTTATATTTTACTTTAAGGAGCTTAGAGAGAAAGTAATTCATTATGTTAAAGTATTAAATATTCCACTAAAAAAAGGTTGAATAGTTGTCATACTATAAGTAAAATAACAATAGCTGCTGAAAAGAATGCTGAAATATAATAACCTCCTTATATAACCGTATATCATCTATAGGGATTAAGTTTCAACTGAACTTTTATTGAACTGCTGTTGTGGAGGAGTCAGTATGAAGCAAAAAGTTACATTAAATCAGACAAAAAAAACCAGCAGACTTTGCAGATTTAGGCTGAAGGTTCTCATTTTTAAAGGGAGGAAACGTGGCAATATTTGTTGGTGTAAGGAAGTTCAAGAAGTTTCGTCACAGATTAAAGATGCATCAGTTAGAAAATTTTAATCGGCACATCTTTTAGAACATTGCTTTTTTTTAGTAAATTAACAAGTAGATCTGGAGGAAGCAAGGAATATTCATAATAAATAATTATTAGGCGAGTGTTAATGATGTCTTTAAATTATTGGACGTGCATCCTCAGGCCGTCTGAATAACAAGTTAACATCACGCTGCTCGTTTAAATTATTTAAGAGTACAGGAAGATCCTGACTGTTCCCTCCTCATTTGGAGCTGTAACTTTGATACTTGTGTTTGATTATGCCAACAAAAACAAAACTATAAAGTTGGTCTATTTAAAGCAACCTGGCATCTCTTCATTTGTGCTTTTTTGAGCAAAAGAAAAAAGGTCATGTTATATCTTGCCAGACGGTGACCTTTTTTTCCCCCATCCTGTGTTTGAAGAGGAGGACACATTTCACTATTAAATAGGCACCACACTATTTTATATCTGTCTGAGAGATGTAATAACAGCAAGTATTTATTTATCCACAGTGCTCTGGGAGGAAAATTGCCATCTTATATCTCATCTTTGCTGCTCTGGACCATATTTCACCTGCAACAGGGGAAGACTGATGGTTCAGGAACTCCATACCAGGAATGAATTATGCATCACTGCAGTTTATCTAAGCAGGTACACTATTTTTTTTATACCAAAATTGACTAAACATAACACCTTTAGACTGCCTTCATATTGCCTGCGCTATTTTTAAGTTGTAGTTTTTCCCAAATGCCTATAAATTGTTGTTAATAATTTTAATTTTTTAGTGTTTTTAAACAAGTTGGATTCTTTTTTTTTTTTGCGAAATTAATATTGCTGTTGTGTTGCAAGATCTAAAGTTTTGCAACAAACAACACCCTTGAATTTTGATTTAAAGAACAGTTTGAAAATAACAACCTTTAAGCAGATATTAAATATACTTTGCATTTCATTTCCGTTATTGGTCGGATGGGATATTCTAATCTTCTAATAAATTAAATTATTTTTGGTAATAAGTATCTGTAAACATCAGTCTTGGCGTAATTAATCTGTATGATTTGTTTACATTATGTTCCGCCGGCATGTTATTGTTTATGTCCAGAAATTTTGCACAATGCTGAAGGGCAAAAAAACGAAAAGCATTGCCGCGGAAGAACAGTTCCGTTAAGTAAATAAAGTCTGGAGATGTAGGTATTATTAATTTAGTGCATTGCGCCTCAGGAAAGTGTGAAATTGCTAAAGGACAACTCAAAACCACTTATTTATTTCTCTCTGTACGCTATGTACGGAAACTCGTTACCATAGCAACTCGTTGCCAACAGCGCCACAATACGTTTCAGGATTCAACGCCAACCCCCCCAAAATTTCTCACACAGAGAACAGGAACATTCAGTCCGTCACAGAGGCATATTTTTAGGCTTGATGTTTATTTGCCGATTATTAATAACGGATAGCAGTGGTAGATTAGCTACCGCCGCTATTAGCTAAGCTAACAGTACGTTTGTTGATTAGCTAATTTAAACACCTGTCAAATAAACGTAACTTAACTACTTCCCTCTCCCTCGCTTTTTTTATTCTAAAATAAGACTTTTTACTCACCTTGTTATCTAATTGTCATAGTGTAGCAAAGCACCGTCACTTTTTAGCGCGTTATACTGACAACTTAACAGCTAAATCCAACGGTCTTCTTCTTCTTCTTCTTCAGATTTTAACGGCAGCTTGCATCCATTATTGTTGAACTACTGCGATCTACTGGATCCTTACACTTATTCCTCAAATTCTCCTATTGAGCCCAGTATTTTGTAAAAAAAAATATATATATATATATATATATATTTTCCCTTTTGCTTCATTACTATTTAACTGAGCAACCACATTCTCAAATTTCTCCAATAGTATTCATTGTTGTGAAGCAGCTTTTTGGACTCCAGCACAGAGATGCGTGACGTCACGCTGCAAGGGGTTAAAGTTAAATAGATGCGACTATTTGAATAAAGGACTATATCGAGAAGTATCAGCTTTGGTAAATTTTTCCTCTTTTGTAAAAAGGCAGATGGAGGAACATGTTGAAAGTAGGACTCTTGATGCAGTCATAATGTACACTTGCTAGGCAGATGCACACTCGTGTTACTCAGTGACTCGTTAACTGAAGATCAATCTGTTCACAAAATAGCAACATGAGGAGAAAATCTTTCCACAGAAGCCACTCAGATCCACTAAACTTACACTTGGAAGCAGTTTGTGTTAGCTGGATTGTGTGAATATTTAGCTCAGGTAGAGGAGAGCCCAAAGCCTCTACAGGAGCAGTGATACAGATAATAAACTGGCTTTGTAATTTACAGCATCTAAAAAGTCTTATTAATTTCACCAGGCATATTTCTTTCCAATTCTTCTAAAATTGGATTAATATCCAAAATATACAGGCATTAAAATTAAATGTGGTTTAGTGAGACAATTTCTCATATTATGCAGGATTTATTGAAACTGTATTTGTATTTAATAGGCTGTTGAGTGACTACTCAACATTATTAGTTTGTACATATTAATGATACAGTTGCCTGGAAACAGCTGGGTAGCGGCTGCTGGTGTTCTGTTAAATTAATAAATATCAGATGATTTTTTTTTCCCCCTGCATATTTTTAGTTTCTAAAATTACTGCAGACAAAACATGATTTTTAAGGAATAAGATCTGGCAGTAGTGATAAACTATAAGTGTAATAAACACTCTGCATCTGCAATTCCCCAAATATAATCCTAAGTATAATTTCTTTCAAAGTCTTTCACTGCTTTTTTATTTTATTTCGGTTGCTTTTTATTTTATAAATATTTCTGAGTTTTGTTGTTTTTTTAAGTAAATTTTTTAACCTTTCAAACTCAGAAATGTCCACATTTTTTCTAAAAAAATTCTCAAATTTATGCTAATAAGTTGGAGTCACAAATAAAAAAAAACAATAAAAGAGCAAAAGCTGGACTGCAATAGTACAAAGGAAGTCTACACAATAAGAACATTTACAGTAGTTAATTTTAAAATGTTCAAATTCAGAAATTTCTTAATTTTTTTCTAGAAAAATTCTCAGAAATTTACAAGATTTTTTTAGTGGAAATTATTCCTTTTTAATAGAAATATCTCTACATACTAATTGTAATTTTTTAAGTCTTTCACCACTTTTGAAGGTTTTTCAATTATTATTTTTGTTGCTTTTTAATTTTATAAATATTTCTGAGGTTTTTTCTTAGCAAATTTATGAACTTTTCAAACCCTAAAATAAATTTTTTTTCTACATACAAAATTTTTCACAATTTACAAGAGTTTTGGCCATATTATGCCTCCATACAAATAAAAGAGGAGGTACTGGACTGAATTAATACAAATGAAGCCTAATATACAATAAAAACTTTGAAGGATCTTCAGAAAGTCTAAGGATCTTTTCTTCCAGACCGCTTTAGAAGATTATGAGAGACTGAGCAAAATAAAAAGAAATGGAGGATGACTCAAGACTTTTAGAGCAAAGTACTTTTCCCCCTGATAAACGACATCATGCCTCACAAACTGCTCACAGGTCTAAGAACAGACCTGGAATTCACCGGTGGAAGCCAATGATTTATGGTTCTGCAGCGCGCTTTAGGGTTAAAGCAAACAGGATAAACGTACAAGGACTCCGCCACGAATTGTTCAAACGTCTTTGGGGGACAGCCGGTTTTAATGAGAAACAAAGATCATTTTAAGTGGAGGTTGAAACCCTCGGAGGCGATGACCTTGGATTTAAAGTATTCCCCCGGCACGGATCATAAACAGGTGTTGGACCAGCTGAAGCACAAACGATCCTGGCTGCTGAGTGTCAGAGGGAAATCAGAGGTTTGTAGGGATGGACAAGCGGAGCCTGAGGGAGCGGCCATGTTCATTCCTACGCCCAGGAGCAACAGGGATATGATGTACAAATCCAAAATATTCACTGTTATTGTTTCATAAAAGGAGAAATAGTGACTGATTGACTCTCTGTGAAGCAGAATAAAGAGTAAATTTCCATAGACAAAGCAGTCTGGTTTAGCTTAGCACTCAAAGTCATTACAAAGCTTTGCCAGCGTCTTCTTTTTGAATAAAAAGCTACTTTAACTTTCAAGAACAAAGAGAAAAACAGCATTGAAATTTATCTTTAAATGTCTGCAATGGAAGCTTGTTGCTCGTCAAATGCCTTCGAGGTTCACACAGCCTCCTCCTGGATTGCTTTTTGTATTCACTTGTGATGAAGCATTTGGTAATTTAAATGGGGCACGGTGACATTTTGAATCGGTAATATTTATCTACATCAGAGCAATGCATTCCCGAACAGAACTATTCACTGATTACATCCCACTGATGACAGATATTTAGTCATCAGTTGCAGTCATCTAGTGGGTGTTGCAGGCACACCCACTAGAAGGAAACAAACGCACCAGTATAACACTTTCATTCTATTGGCTGAGAGGTTGCCAGGCAACGGTACTTTTCTGTTCCAAACCAGAGCAGAAAAAGATTTGCAAGTGAGCAGAGAGAGATCAGTTTTGATGGCAGAAAAATTCCTCTATACTTTTTATCCCTATCTCCTGAGTCTTGAAATTTTATTTAAACTAAAACCATGACACTTTTAATAGGTCACAATTTATTTATTTACCACATGGCCAGAACTTTTTAGAGATAAGTAGTTGTAGTCATGAGCTGCATTTCCATTGACCACATTGAAGATGCGACAATTTTGGAAAAACAAGTTTTTCTATCACTAAAAAAACATTTCCAACATCAATGTGAAAACTTCAACCCTTTCTGCTTGACTTTACATGTTGATTATTATTTGGATTAACTGATAAATAACTGAATGAGAAAAATATTTTTAATTGAATTTAATGCTAAAACTACCCCACTGTAGTGGTTTTGGGTAAAACATACTTACAAAGAGCTTTTTCTATGTTAATGCAAAATGTACAGCTCTGGAAAAAATTAACCACTTAAAATGATCAGTTTCTCTGATTCGACTCTTTATAGGTTCATGTTTGAGTAAAATGAACATTGTTCTTTTATTCTATGAACTACTGACAACATGTTTCTGAAGTTAAAGCAAAAATGTCATTTATTTGCAGAAAATGAGAAATGGTCAAAATAATGAAAACGACGCAGAGCTTTCAGACCTCAAATACTGCAAAGAAAACACGTTCATATTTATTGAGAAACAATAATACTAATGTTTTAACTCAGGTAGAGTTCAGAAATCACTATTAAGTGAAAAAACCAGGAGATTTTCAATGTGGCTCAATGCAGTGGACCCTTAAATTCTTTCCAGAACTGCATTTATTTATTGGACAGTTTTGGCTTTCCTCTGTGGGTGTTGTTCTTTCAGTAAATGGTTTCACAATTAATCAATTAACTGGATTAATCCAATCAATCATTCCAACTCTATAACAGAGGATACCTGTAAGTATCTAAATAAGTGTTTGTCTAACAGTGAGGGAAGTTTGAGCGGGTTAAAACGGGAGGAATTCACTTTATAATAATTAATACTATGCTTGACTCCCCCATGAGAGTTTCCATTTGATTCTCCAAGCTAACACGGCTCTGACTGCTGTCTGCTGACTCATTCCTCTAAAAAAAAAACAAAACTTGTTGATGCTGTGTAAGAAGAAGGAAGCTCCACTCACTCAGCTCCGCGATGCTGCCCACTCGGGTCGCCAGCAGCGACTGTTCGAGTGTGCGCAGCTCGGCCTGGGAGTATCCGTGACCCTCGCCGCCTCTCCCTGAGCGCTGCTGGTCTCGGTGCAGGTTCAAACTTTCTGGCAGGCTCAGCACACCTGGAAGAAACACAGAGACAGACACCACGGCTCATCAAGCAGCTGAACTCGTATTTGAGGAGAAAATTTAGTTAAACTAACTTCTTTCCCTCCCCCACTCTCACATACAGGCGGTATCACGAAACACCAGAGGGATGGAAGCTGCAGAGGAAACGCAGAAATGCAAATCAGCACTTTTAGCTAAATGTAGAAAAACAGAGCTGGGAGTTCGGAGATCCACATTTATTTTCTTCTCCAGCTGCAGCTTGGGGTAAACATTTATCTTCATGATTAAACGTAAAGCGTAGGGTTAAAAGCATAAAGTGCTAAAAATGAATCCTAGATTCCTTCTGAAGCCGAATACAAGTTTAAATTCCTGTTTGCTTTCATCGTTGTCTATTTTGTAATTCATCACCTGAAGTCTAATTAAACTCTGTTATTTCTATGAATTCAAATTGTGACCTTGGTGGGAGAGGTTTCTCGTTTTATGTAACCACTTATGATCTCAGGTGTATTGTTTTTGTGGGTTTTTTTCCGTCTTTGTTGCAGCAGATTATGTTTGCTGACAAGAATGAATCCATTTAGGAAGCCATTGTTGCAGCCAGGCATTGTTAAGCTGCAGAATGGCTTGTGACAGATTGGATATTGAGTTTTTTTCTCCTGCAGGAGAATGGAAAGCAACACCACACTGAGGGCTAATCCTAATGACCCAGCGCAGCAGGATAAGCCGTTTCTCAACAAACAGTAATTAAAACATGGGGGAACTTAGTCTATTTGTCTATATTTGATGCCAGAATTGAAGACAAAAGGCCCATGCAGTTGGACAGAAGGCAACAAGCCGGAGTTTTTCTTGAATTTAGCCTCAAATTCCTCCCACAGCGTTTTCTTCCCACATTGTCCAGCCCGGGAATTCCAGTATTCCCCAATCAGAGTCCCACTCCCTTCTTCCCACAGCCTTTTCGGGTAGGTTTACTCAATTTAGAGCTTCCAATAATTCCTTTAGCAGCTTTTTTCCATTGCTACGTGACCGCTAAGCAGGAGGCGCAACGCAGCTTATATCTGGGTGTGCCTGAACATAAATTCCTTGGGAGAAATATATGAAAAGTTTCCAAAGAGTGGAAGTATTTCAACAAAACAGAGGCAGATTTAAACCATGTGCACATTTTGATGCGATTAATGACGAAGCTGAAGTTGGTTTCCGATTGCAGCTTCCGATTTGGGAAATGGTAGAAGGGTGACTCCACTTAATTTTTCACTACCTTCATCATCTTTAATCTACTCTAGTTAAAAACTACAATATGTTTACTCTTCAAACCTGGACTGGATCATTCTTCACAGAAACCAGAACATTTATTTTTAAGTTTGTGAATCGTGAAGCATTCATCTGACTTGTGAAACGTCAATAAAGGTTGATATCACCACTTTTTACACATCTGGATGACACTAGAATTGCTCTAATTCCTAAACCACAACACTTACACTTTTCAAACCTGGACTGGATTATTCTCAACTAATGCCAGAATATTTAAAACCAAATGTTGGATTCGTACAACCTTTATCTGATCAATGAAACTTCAATAAAGGGTGATTTCAGCTCTCTTTTTCCATCTGGACCACAGGAGGATTGAACTCACCCTCCTCTCAAATTTCTATTATTTTTGTTGTTATATGCAGTTTTAGCTTTTTCATAAAATATGCAGAAGATAGTGGAAAATGAGGTGAAACTGCCCTTTATTGAAGTTTCAAAAGTCAGATTTTGTCACAAAATCGCAAAATAAAGGTTTCATAAATCCCACACTTGGTTTTAAATATTTTGCTATCGCAGCAGATTGATCTAGTTCAGGTTCACAGAGTCTAGATGTTTTAGGTTTTTACTAGAGTAGATAAAATATACTTAAGATAGTGAAAAATTTAGTGGAATTGCCCTTTAGCCTTTTTTCAAATTGAAAGCTGCAATCAGAAACCAACTTCAGCTTTGTAATTTAAAGGTAGATGTGGCAATGTAATCAATTATTTCCTCTCCGGTAACATGATCAGCTGCTAATAAATTAGAAAACAGACATTTATAAAAACTGTACAAGATCATGTGACATTAAATTAAATTCAAAAATAATTTATTAATCCCCAAACATAAATAAAATGTTGCTCCAACTCATGTATAATTTTCTTCCGAGAGTTTTTGTAGATGCTGATGCCTCCAGTAGAAGACTGTATTACATTGGTTCTAAATAAGCCTCTGACTGAAGACACACATTTACTGTAATTAAATGATACAGATTGTAAATAATGCTGGTTTTAGGTGAGTTATTCAGAATGTTTTTCTGTTTCTAGATAGTATTAAATTAAATTATTAGCCTTAAAGTCTTAAAGCAAAGAATTTACTGAAGAAACTGAAAATTTAAATAATTAAAATAAAGCAAACACTTTCCTTCAGAAGACTAGACATCAATAGATGTTTTTATTTGGCTGCTTGCTCTGATTTAACCAAGAAATATTTGTTAAAAATCACAATACTCACAGCTTTTAACCCTATTTGGTTAAAAAATATGGTAAAATATGGTTATATGACCGGCATATATGGTTAAAATATTTAGGCCTCAATTGTTCTCGTCATATCCATGTTTAAATGGAGGATATTAACTTGAAGTCTGCAGCGAAGCTAAAGAACGCAGCATATTGAGTTGGTCTTGCAGCAGTTTTTTCAGAACAATAAATATCAAGAGAAACCAACTGAAGTCCAGGTTCTGACAGAAAACTTCAGAACGCCTCAAGGCAACCAGAAAATTCATTGAGACTTTAGTTTTATCTCCTTTCCCACAGTGAGGTTGAGAAATCTCCTGAATTTCTCTGGGAATTCCAAAATTAGATTTTGAACTTTGAAATACGTTTCTGTGTTTTCTGAAATCACGGCCCGTTATCGTTACTGCCGTCCAGATTTAATCTACTTATACCTCTTTTTGTTCTCCTACTTCAAAAAGCTACGCTTTTAAAGAACCCACAGGGTGCAACAGAGTTATTTGCTGAATTATTCATCCCGTCAGATCAAGACGTATAAACAAGTCGGCAGCCATCTCTTTTCCCACCTCCCACTCCCTCTACATGTTATCTCTCACTAACATTTGGCTTCTCCAAATACAAAAAAAAAAAGAAGGAATAGTTGATCCTGGGTGATGTTTGTGTAATAAACATCAGAGGTGAGAAAAAAACACCAGTCTGGCTTCCTGAAGAGGAAAAACTGATGAGCATGACAGATAAGAAATGCCGTAGAGGTTAAATGTTTGACCTCTAAGGCAACAAGAAGAGTATGGGGGAAGTTGTCTCCCATAATTCGAGAGCAAACATTTTCAACCTGAAAGCAGGATTTCATGTTTTTCTTCCCAAAACTTGTACTCAAAACTTCTGCTCTCTCAAATCTTTCTCCTAACGCTCAAAACCTGTCTCTGCTCGAATCCAATTTCTGCTCACTCTTGGAACAGAAAAGTACCGTTGCCTGGCAACCTCTCAGCCAATAGAATGAAAGCGTTCTAGTGGGTGTGTTTGTTTACTTCTAGTTGGTGTGCCTGTGTGGCTAATGTCATTTGTAGCAACCTGCGCCACCCACTGGACGTAGGGAGAAACAGCGGCCTCAGCTTTCTGCTCCGTGTTAAAAGCAGAGTGAATATTTGAAAGAGAGCAAACATTACAAGTATGGAGAAGAAAAACATGAAGTCCTGCTTTCAAACTGAAAATGTATTGCTCTCGAATTATGGCGTTAGAATTCCCCCATAAAAGAGCTCAGCAAAATGTTGAGAAATGGGTTAATTCTAACTAAATGGGTAAGATTCGTTGTGCTTTCTTATTTTGGGAACATGTCAGCCGCTATCGAGTTGATAAAAATAGAGACTGGGTCATTGGGACAAGACCACTACAGAGCTCCACGAGGCGTAAAGGAATCCCTGTAGTGATTTCAACAGGACCACTGCCACTCATGCAAGTCCTCATAAATAATGTAGAGGATATCGAGCTCTGCAAGGATACACACCACGACTGTGTGAGAACAAAAAACACAGGAGTATTTTCTCAAGTAAAATAAAGATTAAGAGCTGCTAAAACGGACATCATGTTTTTGCCAAGTTAATGAACCAATCTTTTTGACAGATTTTTGTAGTTATTTGAAGAACGAGTCTCTTCACACATTTTCTCTGTGAGATGAAGTTATCCATGTAAGCAACACCAGAGCACTGATGGCCTGGTCACAATTAAAACTGCCTGGATGGAAACCAGAAATGTAAATGACCTAACTTAATCCTGTTTTCAACCAGGCTGTCCATATTTAGCCATGAATTCCAAAATTTAACATATTTCTCTTTATTTTCCACATTAAAGCAGTATGTTTGCAAACAGTGGAATTAAAGAGGACTTGCACTTTCCTTCTGCCACCCCACCAATCAGAATGCTGAAAACGAAATTAGATTCAGAAAGCCTGACATCAAAAAGTGGGACAAAACATAGTCTGAACTGGAAGTGACCCGCGCCATTGAACTGCCATCTTGGTAGGCAAACACAGGGCAAAGCATGGATGAACTATGACTTTGAGACCAACAAAGAGAAAGTACCAATGCGCAAAAGACAGATTTGTCAACAAAATCACTGCTGTTGGGATCTAAACACATATGAAACAGAATGCTGCTTGTTAATTGTTGTCATAGCAACTCCATAGCAACTGTCATGACAGTGAGTTACGGAAACCTATCAAAATGGCCGTCAGTTACAACATTCCCAGAATGGTGACGTCACATGACAACTATGTACAAGATGTTGTCCAGCTAGCTTGATTGCACCTAGCCTGTTAGCAAAAAATAGCACTGCAAGCTGTCAGAGATGTAGAGGTCATAACTGTTTTAATTTAATTGAAACTGTTGGCAAGAACCAATTTTATTAATTAATATATAAATATACCAGAAGACAGCTCAGTTCCCCATGGCTCCAACTGAATTGATTTTAATATAAATTTTATCCAAAATCATGTTGTAATTTTCCAAAATAAAAAGGAATTTCAAAATCTTGTTTGAAAAAATGTTCTTTGAGGACTTTTCTGAGGAACAGAAGATTAAAAAAATCCCCCACAAACCTTGTTTTTTGATACCTGTTACACATAAATACAAATGAAGAATGTCCTGCTTTTATTTTCTAAGAACAGCTAAAAAAAATATTTTATTTTTTTAAAGTAATACTCTGAAGGTTTTGAGAATTTTTCACACAACACAATTGTGTGCGAGACTTTTGGCTGAATGGGAAAATGACAGCCTCTATTAGGCTGGCTGAAATCTCCTTTTCTGAGTCCACAGGAGATCACTCTGAAGACTAGCAGGAACCGTGGTGGCTTTGGAAAAGCAGCTTACCATTTTCACAGGTGACAGTACAATACGGTTTGAGCAGAGCTCAGAGGGAAACAGCTGGTTTAATGGCACACCTTGACATTTTGAATTGGAAACATAAATATCTCTCCAACACCAGACATTTGCTCATGACTTCGGGGGCAAAAACACTTTTATATGTTATTTTTCTTGTTAGATTTTTTTTTACTGAGCCAGAGACAATGCATCATGGCTTCCCCATGTCTGCTGACTTACCAAGATAAGCAACATTGGCATTTTTCTAATGAAAATTTAGACTGGAAATTTAGACCTGATATCAGCAGAGGCGGTCCTAGCCTGTTTGGCGCACCAGGCGAACCACTTTTCCAAACCCTGCAGCAGCATCAAACTCATTTTCCTTTTGAGCCAAATCAAGATAATCATTTCTTAAAGGGCCAGTTGTGCCAGAATGTATTGATAAAATCAGTTAAAATATAAATAAATTCTTAAAATTAAATAATACTGAACACATTTTCTCTCAGCCAATAGAATGAAAATATTATACTGAGTGTGTTTGTTTCCTTCTAGCCGGTGTTCCTGTGTGGCTAAAGTTGACCGTAACAACCTGCGCCACCCACTGGATGTAGGGAGAAACAACGGCCTCTGCTTTCTGCTTCGTGTTACCATAGATATCCGGCACCTGTGTGCTACTCATCGCTAACAGCTATTGAACTTAGACAGGAGTCTGTTCACCCAACCAAAGGAAATGGATCCACAGAACCACTTAGCCACACCATGGTATCCATCTATCTAAATCAGAAACAGGCACACCCACTAGAAGGAAACAAACTCACCCAGTTTAGCACTTTCATTCTATTGGCTGAGAGGTTGCCAGGCGACGGTACTTTTGTGTTCCAAGTGCGAGCAGAAAATGATTCACAAGCGAGGAACATATTTTCAGTCAGTCCAAGATTTCACGATTGTTTGAGATATTCTTTTAGCAATAAAAAGTGTTTGTGGTAGTAATTTAGAAACATTGGCACATATGCATGATAGTAAATGCAACTATTTATTGTTGAGGGATTTGGAGGGACTGATTGATACAATATGGTAGTAAACAAATAAAACTTGCTGTAAATTGATTGATAAAATAATATTTAAGCTCACTGTTATCTTGCTGGTTCTACTTTTGTGTCTTTGTAGAATCTAGATGGCCACATAAAACGCTGTGGCGGGCCGGATTTGGCCCCCGAGCCTTGAGTTTGACACATAAGAGAGGATTTAAACGATCTTGTAGTTTCTCTGAAAGTTCATTTTCTGCTAATGCCAAGAAATCAGAGCATTTTCATTTTATTTTAGATAATTTAAGAAAAAAAACTGAAAGTTTACTGCCTTGAGTTTGACACGTGATTTATTTTCCTTGCTCTTTTTTTCTCCTCATTTCAAGACAAACTAGTATTAAAACAAGGTCTTTTCAAACAGAGAAAGGACCAAAGGACTGCCTGCTCTGTTTGAGATCAAGCTGGCAGCATAATGAGATCCGTGATCAATTCGTCTTCGTGACAAGCTGACAACCCCGCCTAGATGGTTTTATCGCCGGGGAACTCGACCCTTAAAGTCCAACCTTTTCAGCAAACTTCTCAGGAGAAATCCCTCGAAGATAAAAATATCTTAACTCAATTGATTTCCCATTAAAAGCTACAGTTTGTGAAACAATGATGTCATGCTGAATTGCAAGTGAAGGTCAGTAGGGTCACTCTGCACCATTCAGATCCCTTTTTTCTGCAGGAATGTCCAATTGATTTCTTTTTTTTTTTTTGTTGTGAAGGAACTGCGCAGCCTCCCTTGTCAGCGAGAAAACTCTGCAGGAATATTAACAGGTAGTTGCCATGGCACTAGGCGCCTGCTGCCTCGCACTGCAGCGATTGGCTGAGCTGGAAATGCTTTACCTTAGGAATACCGTTTAGAAAAAAAGCTGTGATTTTTAAACCCACATCACTGAGCAGACAACACAAGCAACACAAAGCATTTTATGAAAAAAAGGGCATGAATTAGTGTGATAGCTGCTGGAGCTGCTACACCACAGAGACATTTATTCCCTCATCAATAATGAATGAATGTACTGGGGACCGAAATGGTCACAATGATTAAATGGTTGACCCAACTGATGGGCTGAGAATTGATCCATAACGCAGCTGTTGGTAGAAACCCACAGGAGAAAAGCAACGAGAAATCCACAACCGATTCCACAATTTTCTGACGATTATGGGCTTTAATCTAAAAATAAATATCACATCACGACGCACGACTTCAATTCTAATCAGATGGAAATGTAATTTTATCTGGAAGAGTTTTATTTGGTGGAGATTGGTAAAGTAGTTTTTGTAAGGACTTTTTGGGGATAAACTAGATAATCTGAGACAGATTATTTGATTCTTTCAGTCTGATACGAGGTATCGCACAATAAATTAAAACTATGTCCAACTTCTATTTTCTCTCTTCCAAAAACTGGATGACAAAAGTCTTCAGTTTCGTGTTTTGGTCTCAACCAGTTTTTTTCTTTTTTTGAACGATAATTTTGTTTACAGAAATTTCATCATTCATTTGGTTTCTGTTGTTTCGTTTATTTATTTTGGATATTTAAAATGTCTTCCAGTTACCGTGTTAAAAGTTAATTAATATTTGAGGTTTATTAATTATTATTCCATTACTAATATATCACTTGAAAATGGTCTCCAAATGACAATATTATTATTTACTGCAATAATTTCTGGGACTATTTTTATATAAAATTTGTTATTATGACAAGTCTAATATTGTAAATACTGAACTTCATGTTTTACTTATCTTTCTGCTCCAGTTCACCTGATTTAAATTATTACATTACCTCCTCAGGATGATATCAGGTGATGCGAAAGCCTCAAAATTACTAATAAATTTCAATGCGGCAGCAACGAAGTGGAACTTCAGATTTATGTCTTTCCAACATCTTAAACATTTAATGGGGCGGTATTATGTGTTTTCCAGGCACAAGGTGCCATTTTATAGCACAGTCAAGTAGCTATGTTAACTTCAGTTGTTATAAAAATGCTATATGTACCAACTATGACTTAAAATAAATTTTACTTTGTAATTTAATGCCTTGAAGTTGGGTCTCTGTCTCTTTAAAAACTCCTGCTCATTCTGAAACTCTGCTTTAAGGAAGTCATCACAACGTGGCTCCTCTATTAACCCGTTTAACAGCGTTTTTACCAGCGTTTAACTGAGAAGTGGCTTTCATAACGAGCTCAGCAGATGCGCTGTTCCACCAGGTGTTTGCTAATTGCTGCTGGCTAGTCTGAAGGAGCTGAGCGGGGGAGTCACAAGCTTGGAAACTGCAGCTCTGAGGAGGAGAAGCGCCTCGAAGGCGGGGCTAAGTCCACTTTGGCGTTTTACACAGCTGAACGGTTGCCATGGAAAGGAAAGGATTTCTCAAACATGCATGAAAGAATACATTTTAGACGAGGGAATAACATAACATGATATAAACTTCACTCTCAATTTTAGGAAATACTTCCTTTTTAAAATGAACATCTCAGTTAATTAAAACATGTTTTAATTGCTATTATGTAAATAATATCTGCCCCATATGCCTATTTATTGCACTTACTGTATGAATTTTGACATTCTGCCCTGAAATTGGGAAATAACTGGGATTTTTCTTGCTGATATGAGATTCTCTGAACTATATAACTTTGAATCAATCCAGAAAACATAAAATCAGATCATCGTTATTAGTTGCCTCTTTGCTTATGTATGATAAATGGTTTCCACCATGCTGGGAGAAAAAACCCTTGTCTCCCAGTAAAATGTCTCCTAACCAATTGGTCCCTCACATCCTCATGAATAAATCAAAACAAACAGCGTATCTGGTATGAAAAGTCATCCAGATGACTTCTCTCTCAATAATTTGCAGAGCATGCTCTGAACCTCTCGGCATGTTTACACACATTCCCTCCCCAAACATTTTACATTTTTGGAAATGCGTAGCTTAAACGTTCAACTAAATTAGCTTTTTTTTTTGTTAATCTTACCGTTTTGTTAACTGCATCTCATATTTGGCTGCATAATAAGGTAGTTTGTGTTCACATTCAGGCAGTAAAATCTGGTTGCAAACAAAAATAGTTCATAATTTCTCGCAATTATGTTTCAGTTTTTTGAAATTTGATTTGATTAACCAAATTTTTTTTAGATAAATAATTAATTTTAGAATAAAACAAATGGCTATAAAACAGCTACATATTACTAATTATTAATTATAAAGCTCTAGTTACATTTATGTCAGGATATTATATTTTCTTTTGGTGAAATTGTTTAATTACAACATTATTTTGTTTTTATGCACTAATTTGCTCTAAACAAGAATTAATTTCTGTTCGAAATATTCTAGCTTCCAAAATTTTGTATAAAATTACATTTTAAAAGGTAAAAGTTAAATTAAAAGGAAAAAAAGGGCATTTTTAATCTCAAATGAGGCAAAGTAAGAATATAATTTAGCCTCTAATAAAAATGCTATCAAGCATTTCAAATGGCTTTTAAGAGTTATTGTGACATTCAGTGGCAATCAGATGCAATAATGATGGAAAAAAGGGAAAAGGTTAAATCTGAATTTATTTATCTGTGAACCAGAGGTAAATCTATCTTGAATATATGAATATTTGCAAAAGAAACATATTAAATTTATTCTATTCTGCTTCAAAAACCAAAAAATAGTCTTAAAATGTTTACATCAGTTAGCTGACTGGCTGTAAATTAAAATAAAAACTCAAAAATATTGATTCAATTCCTATTTTTGGTCTGAACTCAGCAGATGAGGCCAAAACAATTACAGCTAGAAGTCAGAAACTTACATAAAATCTTCAATTACAGTCAACATTTAAGCTACAAGCATGAAAATCAGCTTTATTTTCCTCACCTCTGAGTTTATTTTCATTTTAAGGGAAACCAGATCATCATTAGCAGCTCTAATTGGTCTGACCTTGAGCAGACGTGTAGATCCATATGTTCTAGATCGTAAATCACAAATCTGAAAAGGCAAACTCTAGAGCAAAGTGTGGGACTCTGCAGGTTGTTCTTCATCACCAAGAGCTTCATCCTTCATCATCTGGACGTCTTTATCACGCCAAACCAGATGGACCGCAATGGCTGCACCAGATGCCCGACTAAATTTACAACCACGTGGCAGCATCGTTGTACTAATTAGATGAGACGCACATTTACCGAGCTCTTTATGTTACAGAATACATAATATGTTGCAGTATCTTTAGTTTATGCTCCATTTCAGTCACAAGAGGGGAAGAGAAGAAGAATCACAACGCAATCAGCAGAAGATGTCATCATGTGGCTTATGTTACTCTTATATAAAGAGAGTAGTTGTAATAAAGAAGCAGTTTTAATTTGAATATACAATTGAAGGAAAAAAAAAAGATTTTTAAATCATAAAAATGTCAGAATCAGTTAATAAAGTCATAATTTGAAGGGCAGGAATAATCTAAACATTTCAAATCACAAGAACGGCTTCCTTCCACTCTAAAATGTCCTGGATGTTATTTTAAAGTGTTTTTAAATAATATGTTGTAATTAATGCAAAAGTTATGTAAAACGAAAACATTCTTTTTCTTTCGACAGAATTGCTAGGAAGCAGCATCAATCCTTAAAGCAGTTTTATTTTCAAGTTTGCTTTTATTATTTGTCTCTTCCAATACTAAAGAATGTCATAGAAAAAAAGACTGACATATTTTTATTTATGTATTTTTTTTCCCCAATTTGCAAAGTGCAATGCTTTCTGAACTCTGCTTCTGATTGGTTAGTCAGCACCTTCTGATGACTCCTAACCAGGAAATAAAATAGTTTTTACACTAAGGATACTAGTTTTTTTCCCAAAGTTTTAGAATATTTCCATGTATTTACTGTTATGTGCTAACAAGGTTTTTCAAGTAACCATGAAAGAAGAAAAACGTTTCATCTGAAGACGTTGGCCCACACACCAACCTCATTTCGAGTGGATAAAAATAAGAGAATATGATGTGGATGAGGGAAGCATTTTGGTGACTCATATGAACTTTAATGTTTGTAAGGTTCAGGCAGGAATATTCCTGAGCAACCGATAAACACTGAGTAAAAATATTACTTTGGAACAAATGTTTGAAAAAGGTTTTTTTTGGTTTGCCATTAAGCAGCTACAAATGCCATCGAACATGATCCAATTTGAAATGTTTTCTAGATTATTTTGCAGTCATACACTGCAAAAACACAAAATATTACCAAGTAATTTTGGTCTAGTTTCTAGTGCAAGACAAACTAACTTAAAAGTAACTTTTTAGCAAGTTATAGAGGCTTGTTTCAAGCAAATGATTCCTTATTATTGATGAAAAAGTTCTAGTTCCATTGGCAGATAAAATAAGTGAAATAATCTGCCAATAAAACAAATATAATTTAATTAATAATAAAGAATTTCTAACTTAAAATAAGCCTCTATACATTACTGAAAAGTTACTTTTAAAATAGCTTTGTTTTATTTCAAGTGTACTCCGATATTTGCTCTAGAAACTAGACCAAAATTACTTGGTATGGTTTTGTGCTTTTGCAGTGTACTGATCTAGACAACGCATCGTCACTCCATATATGGGCATGCTGATTTTATTTCAAACAACTCTGCTTGCAGCCTCACTTTTTCGGTTTGAAAAGCTGTAAAAAAAAAATAAAAAAAAATCAAACTTTGAAGTATTTATGCAAGAACGGTTGAGATTTAATGCAAATATTAAAACATTTCCCCTTTTAGGTGGAGAAATGTGAAGATTTCCTCACTAACAATGTTTGGTTTGTTTGTTTCTATGCACTGTGATCACTAACTTAATGAACACTGCTGTTCCCAAAAGCAGCACGGCTATATATAGCACCAAAACTAATTTATTGGTTCGCTCGGAGGTACCAAGCAATCACACGTTTACACCTTTTCTAATAGAGTGCTGCTGGACACTCTTTCTCTTTGTTTTTTCTTTTGCAGAAATCTGCCCCTGGCATTTTACTCGCAGTATTTCCCGGCGCAGCATGTGTAAAGAGACGGACGGACGCGCTCATCCCCTCAGCTCCTCCCCGCCAACGTAAATAGAACACGTCTAATTTGGCAAGGGCGATGTTGACATTTGGATCTGATGCCCCGGTGGGAAGGATAAAACGGCGACGAATTAGGATGCCGCTGCCGCACAACACCTGATCTGTTCCTGTGTATTTAGCAGAAGGTTCTCAACACTGCATCAGCGAGAGCAAGCCAAACAAAATCCCCTCATATCAGAGGATTATTAGCCACATCGTTCTACTAAGAAGGCGTTTGGGTCTGAATGGAAACAAGAGCCAGCAGACGCTTTAGAGCTGAATTCCTGCTTCCAGCAAAACAGCTAATTTTGCTCTGTTTTGGGGAAAATAAAGTGTTTGAATTAACTTAAAAAACTGAGGTTCAGTGATTCTTTGGCAGAATAGAGCTGAAGGCAAACAACAAATAATCGTGTACTTTGGGAACGACGTTCCTCTTCCTCCCACCTCTTACAAAATCGCTGGCTGACATTAAGACTTGCAAATCAGACAACTCATTAGTTAGTCGTCTTCTTCTGACCGTTTCTCCATGGAAAGATGTCCTTCATGAAAAGCTTGGTCATTCTCATGTTAGAACATGAGAATGATTTTACACAATTAGTCATTATTTGCTTATCAGAATCAGTTTAAGAAGCTTAATAACAAAAACAAATTCCAATGATGTAAGAAAATGTGCAAACATTCTGAGATATTCTAGATTTGAAGATTTCACTGTGTCTATGCACATATTTTCAACAAATATGTTTTATTTTTAGCTGTGATTAGGTGTCTTTAAAATTAAAACTTAAACAGAACCTGCATGACAACATGAAGTAGGTTAATTGAGATCAAGACGCATCAAGATCCCAACCAAAATCAAAGATAAAACAGAAGTATGTAAAAACACTACCACTATGTCATAAGACAAATAATGTGAACAAAATCAAACTCCTCTGCCGTCTACCTATAAACCTAATGTCATCTGCACAAACTCACAGCCAGAAACAACCAATCAGAGCCAGGAGGAGGGTCTTAATGCTGCCAATCACCCTCGTTTTCACCACAACATAGTAAAACCCAATAAAACTAAAACGTCTATCATTTACAGGGAACTACTGGCAGCTGTTGTTGCCAGAATTTAACTACAGCAAAATTCTACACAAATATGGTAAAATATGGTAAAATTCTGTATAAATACAATAATATTTGGTATAAATTTGGTAATATATGTTGCAATTCTGCATAAATACAGTAAAATTCGGTATAAATAAAATTCTGTATAAATATGGTAAAATATGATGAAATCCTGTATAAATATGGTAAAATGTTATAAAATTCTGTATAAATATGGTAAAATATGGAACATTTCTGGCAGTCACATCTGCCAGTACTTTGCTATAAATTATTGATCTTTTTCTTTTAATGTGCATGAATGCTAAGGCTAGTTAGCACAGCAGATAAACAGTTTATCTCTCTCGTATCAAACTGTAATGTCGTCATGACATTTTTTAATAAAAGTTATAATTTACATGCTTAATGCAGGTAAAAAGCTAAACTTTCCTTTTCCGTTTCAAATGATAACTCAGATGCAAGTCAGAAACAAACAAAAAATAAAACAATCATGCAGATCAACACTGGCAGCTCTATATTTGGAGGCAATATGACCGGACCGCTGACGTTAAGGCTGGCGACGTGGCTGATGTGACCGCGCCGCATGCTCACGGGTCACCGTGCCACAGGGCGCCGCCACCAGTCGCACGGGGTTAGGAGGTGGCAGAGGTTAGCCAGCTGTGACCGGCTGCAGACCACAGGCTGGCCTCAGATAATTTCATGTGTGGCCGCAGAGCTCAGATCTCACCATGAAAGAGCGAGAGCAATGATCAAGAGTGTGAAAGAACAATGGAGATGGAGCACAATGAAGGCTGCAGAGAGGAAACAGAAAAGTGGGAATGTAAGAGTGATTGATGTCTGGAGATTGAAGAGGGGAGGATAAGAGTGAAGGAAGACGACAAAAGGCCAGGAAGTCATGTTTTATCCTTCAGCTTCACATCTACTGCCTGCTGAGGAGCCATCTTCTCTTCCTGTTCCTGGCCCAAAAAGATAAAAGCAGAAAACATGGACAACTTGTTGCAGAGCTATTTAGGAATAATTCAGCTCACAGGAAGTCATAACTCCTGATTGATAAAGCAAATAGTGCCTTTAACATCATGGAGCAAACACAACCTTTATGTTTAGCAATATGACCTTCAACTACAAACAAGCAAACAAACCAAGCAGCTAAAGAGAAAACTGAAGATTTCTGACCGACTGACAATGAATTTTGGATTTGTGTGTCGAACATGGCTTTTGTACAGAGACACCTGTGTCAAACTTAAGGCCCGGGAGCCATTTCTGGCCCACTCTAGCTTTTTATGTGGCCCTCTTGACTCCAGATTGCATCAATAGGTCCCTGCAGTTTTTCACAAATCAGTAAAATTCACACAAAATCTACAGATCACACATTTTTTCTGATCTTACTGAATTTTTTTCTCAAAATTGGCCAAAAACATTAATTGACTGCTGCCTCAATCTTACTTGGTGTGAAGTGATTGATAAGGTGATTAATAAAAAGTCACATTTAATGTTATACATAGAGAAAATAAAGTAAAAATGCCACAAAATGTCAGGTTCCATGTTTTTCTGTGTGTTTATTTTGAAGTTTCCTGTGTGTCTGAGTCTCTGTGTTGTCCTGTCTCCCCTTGATTAGTCCCCAGGTGTGTCTCGTTCCCTGATTACCCTCTGTGTATTTAGTGTCACCTGTGTGTCTGTGTCTTTGTCGGGTCCTACGTCTAGGTAACGTCGCTTCACGTTGGATGTTGTGTCAGTCTGTTGTTGTTCTCCTCACGTGTACCAGTTGCTACCGGCGTTGAGCCCTGAAGTCAGCTCAGCCGTGCTGCCTGTTTTGTGGACCTTTTGGACTGTTCTCATTCTCATTAAACCACCATTTCATCTAAACCTGGGTCTCTAGCGTCTACCTCACCACCTCCTACACCAAACCAAATCATGACACAAAATCTGTGATTTGGATTTTTTTAAAACCAAATCACAATCACAAAATACTGGATTGACTGATCAGTGTGAAAAGATGTTTAATATTATTTAATCTTAAGAAACACTTACTAAATGCTAAACCAGTTATTTATTGATAATTTAACAGTTTAATGGGTTTTATCAATACATTCTGGTACAACCAGCCGTTTAAGAACATTCAGACTTTTGATTTGGCCCAAAATGATAATGAATTTGACGTTCTATCTCTCATGAAAAGCTAAACAAAGTTGGTGGCAGCAACTGACTCGCTCGCTCTTTGGTTACCTAGCAACTCACTCATTCTATGGTAACCTAGCAATGGCCTGCTGAGTAACGGGCACAGCTGCAGAGTACAAACACATGCCAGAGTTTTACATTTTTAATTGGAGAAACAAAAATGAAACTTGACCTGAGGTGAGTTATTGTTTGTTTTTCAAATTAAGATTAACAGTAGTTGTGTATCCTTTTACCATATAGTTGCGTAAATTGGAATTACAAAAAAAAAATTAAAAAATCGCGTAATGGAAACAAAGCAATTTCGCAAAAATAAAATCAAGTTTTTCCAATAGAAAGTTTTTGTGCTGAAATGAAATGCTTTTCCAAAATTTGCGTTTTCCGCAAACTGCAATGAAAACACTTTTTTGCATCATACATGTCATCTGTTATAAACAAAAGACGTTTTCAAAAAAAAAAAGAAAATGTTTAAATATCTGTCAGAAACAAAGTAAAGGATGCGGCACATTTTTTAAAAATAACTTTTTTGTAAACAATCCTTTTCAGGTATGATTTTAATTGTTTTAGTTTTTTAACGCTGCAATTGCACAACTGTGTTTTTTCTACATTATCAACATAGTTTAGTTTTTGTAATCAAGACTCAGTTAATGTCTCTTTTAGAGAATAAATCATTTGTAATAATTGGCATCAATTTTCGCAAAAATAAACAAAAGACATTGTTAATTAAAAGAAAATGTTTTCTTTTGTATTTCTGCCATTCTTTAGTTCCTCAAAGTGCCTTTCAGCCCATGTGGAGCCAAGCTGAAAGGATAAATATGACTCCAGGGTCATTTTGCATTCAGCTTAGCTGTTTTTTGTGAATACATGGGTGTAATTTCGATGCCCTATGTAAAACAGCCGCTCTAAAGACGAGCGATGAAGCAGTAAACACCAACATTAGTGGCGCTTTAAGCCTTCCTGACTTCAAATGATGCCCCTTTTCCTCTGGAGGATTTTCTCCTCTTATAAACAAGCACAAATCATCATCATCATGAAAATGTCAAAGTGCTGCTTTTACTCTGTCAATAACGTCAAGCTGCTGACACTTTGACAAAGAGGGAGCGCTTCTTGGAGGAGAACGAAAGTGAAATCGATGCAGAGTTCGCAGCGTTGGTTTTCGCCCCTGCTCACCACCGAGGGAGACCCCGAACGCGACCCAGTCACAATGTCCCGGCACCCCTCGGCCGCTCCAGATGGTCGCCATATGTCCTCGCACCACGAACACCAGAACCCACGGCAACGAGAGGGCAAGCTTCACGGGCGCCGGTGTTTGTTTACCAGTGTTTCCCTCTGCTGTTTGTTGTGTGTCTGACGGAGCTTCTGCAGCTACAACAGCTGATAGCTGGGGCAAATGAAACGTCGCAGGAAGGGAGAAGGTCCTTACAAAACATTTTGTTCTTTTCCATGGTTTCTGTGATAAGAAAGAGGGGAAAGTAAGCTCTCTGGATGATCTGGAGAGATTCTATTGAGCAATGGGAGAAATGTTATGAGAGACTAAACATTCACAACAAACAACTTCCAACTACAGCTGTCTTTATCTCTTTCTTTAGGATAGAAACCTATGTTTAAATAGGCCAAACAGACTTTACATCTGTTTCCAGCCCTTCTAAGATATAAGCAGAAACTTTGTGTGAGAAGGAAAGAAAGAAAAAATACATCCAGACTATTTGGACTATAACGGAGGTATTTTTACGGGGTAATAATATCATCTCTCACAGTTTTGTATTTTTTGTCTGAATGGTTAATAAATCCATGTGCAGTTCCGTCTCAACCTTCCAGAAATAAAGATACAGTAATTAAATCAATTTTCAATCAAAGTTGAGAATATATAAACACGTTTTCAATTAGGTTTTTTAAATCCGTATATATTTGAAATTTTAAATTGAAATTTGTGGCTGCGTATGAAGTAGACCAGAGTGGCTCTGTATGTCATAACCAATTTTGTAAATAGTTGGTAAATTGTTAACTATTGCAATCAATGATAATTTGATATGAGACTATTTTCAAGTATGATATTGATACGCTCTCAAAGACCAATAAACGTTAATTTTGTATAGGACACTTAAAGGGGAAGTATACAAAATTCACATAGTGCCATTTTATAGTACAATCAAATACCTAACGCTTTTAACGCTTTGAAATTCAGTCTCTGTCTCTTTAAGAAACTCCTGCTCTTTCTGAAACTCCGCCTTCAGGAAATGATGACAACATGGCTCCTCCATTAACCCTTTAAGAACTTTTTTTTTTAACCAGCGTTTAACTGAGAAGTAGCCCAGCTCATGAGCAGTTTCACCAGGTGTTTACTAATTGCTGCTGGCTAGTCTGAAGGAGCTGAAACTGGGAGGGCAGCAGTTCCACGGTGGAGATGTGCCTGGAAGATTAAATTACTTATCAAACAGAATTAACAGAATGAAAGAAACACTCCATGTATGTTTATGATAAAGAAATAATATTATGATATGATGTAAAGCTAAAATAAAGTCAACTGGTAGATATTTTAAATATCCAAAATAAAACACATGAAACACACAACCAAACCAAAAATAAAACAGATTATGATGTCTCTGTAAAAAAAAGAAAATATGTAGGTTATTTTAATTTATTATGTGATTAATTGAACAAGTTTAAGTTTCCAAATCTGAAAATAATATCCAAGAGTCAGTTCAATATTATTCAATCAACTCGCTATTTCATTAGTTGGATGTAATATGAAGACATCAAGCAAATGTCTGAAGGAGCTTCTGTCATTTTTACGTAAAAGTAATTATGTTTCGTATCATTTTCAGTGTAGGACAAGAGTTAACAGATATTAGCCTCAGGGTTGGTGGATATTATTAACGGAGGGGTTGCAGTCATCAACAAGGGGTCACTGTGATGTAAAATAAGAACATATTAACCTGTCAAAACTGACTTCTGTTTCTCATGGTTGAACTTTATGACGTTACTTTGGCTCCATGTTTATAACAAGACTTGCTGTGGTGAGTCAAAGTCTATTCAGCTTCACTGCAGTGAAACATGTTGATTTTTTCCCTGTATTGAAAAATCTTAAACTACATTAAACTGAGTCATTTCATGATAATTTGCAATGTTTTTTTTAAATTAAATAATAATGTTTTATCATTTTTAAGGGGTAGATTCAGGTTTTCTAATGCCTGGAGAGACATTATCTATTGATATTGATATTGATCACATGCCTACCATGATATATGTTGCTCCTTAGTGTTGCTGAAAAAGTATTAGTTATAAGTGAAAATCTGTCTGTGGAACAAGATGTTTTCCCATATCACAACTTATATTATATTTTACTTTTTACTAATACTTTTAATCAATTTTAAGGAATTATTGACTTAAAACACATTTGTATTTCTTTGTTAAAAAGTTACTTCTCAGTGATTTTAGTCTTGTACTAATTTATGTGCATATTAGAAACGAGACCAAAAATACTTGGTAAGATTTTGTGTTTTTGCAGTGTATTAGAGCTGGGCAATGAATTAATAAAATATCAATATCAATAGATTTCTCATGGCTAGCTAAGCAAAGTTAGTAGCATCAACTAACTCATTCGCTCTCTGGTAACCTAGCAACAACTCACTCAGGCATTCAATGGTTACCTAGCAACAACTTGTTGAGTAACTGGCATTGCAGCAGTTTAAAGTTTTGCCACTATATATCATAAATGCTTAAAAATAAACAACAAAAACTTGTAGCTTAAAAAGCAAAGGTAGTATTTCATATATCTAAAACAAAAGACGACCGATATGAAATATTTATGGCGTGATATGTTTCTTCAAACCCAGCGACTCCTTCGCCAAGTTTGGCCGACTCCAACTTAACTTCTAGGTCCATCAACGAAGCTTAATTTGCAGGAATTAGCAAACAGCCTCTACCTCCTGAACTCGAGTCGTTCTTCACATGGTGGAGGAAGAGGAGGGAGCAGACAGTCAGAACAACGGGCTGTCAGAGAGGCTGAGCGGCGGCGCTGTAATTACACTTCAGGTAGGCAGGATGGTGTCAGGCCCGCCCTCCCTTCGCCTCGCCAACCTGTCCCTGGAGGCGAATTAGCTGAGCTTGCTTTCCACGGAGGAATCCAGAAAAAGTTGGTATCAAATGTCAGATTAGCATAGCAGAGCGAGAGGTAAATTATTTGGCATTATATCGCTCTTTGAAACCTGAAGTCAGAAAGTACCGACTCCATGTTTCTCCTCTGACAGCCGCCCTTGCGTGACTTTGCGGTGCTGACGCGCGCAGCTTGCGGTCTGTTTGAGAGGAGATAAATCCTTGATGGGTGGCAAGTTAAAGGAGAGATGAAACGCTTGGAGTCGGGCTTCACCTGAACCCTGACATGACTTTATCATCAAACACGCATCCGAACATGGAGGACAAAAGTGGAATATTAATCCACATATATAAATTTTTCTGCTCAAGATTAATAATTGACCTTTATAGTTTTATTGGATTAGTTAATAATTAAGCAACCACAACTCTGTAGAATTTAGATGGTTAAAAAAAGGTAGACAACTTCCTACATTTTTGTTTTCTTATCTCCTTGTAAATGTTTGGCAGTTTGTTTAAAAGTGCTTCATGAATAAAGTTTGCAACTTGATACAAATCAGCAAAAATGGAAGAAGGTGTTTTGAAATGGGCCTGTTTTCCTTCAGCTGTAACATGGGAGCTTGACAGAGATAATGAGAAGATTTGTAAAATAAAAGCTCTTAGAAAGTGAGGCAGAGGTTCACTTTCCTTAGATTAAAGCATATTCAAGGATTGGATTTGGGCTTTTTTTGCCTCTTCCTGCACTGGTTGTTGTTGATAGTTGTTGGTTGTTTGTTGTTCTTGGTAGTTGATGGTATTATCGGTTGTTGTTAGTAGTTGTTGGCTGTTAGTTGGTTGGTTGTTGTTTGTTGGTTGGTGTTGCTGGTTATTGTTGTTCTTGGTGGTTGTTGGTGTTGGTTGTTGTTGGTTGGATGTTGCTAATGGTTGTAGGTAGTTGTTTTAGGCTGTTGGTTGCTAGTTGTTGTTTGTTGGTTGCTGTTGTTGGTTATTGTTGTTCATGGTTGGATGTTGCTGTTGGTTGTTGTTTGTTGGTGTTGGTTGGTTGCTGTTGGTTTTTGTTGTTTATGGTTGGATGTTGCTGATGGTTGTAGGTAGCAGTTGTTTTTGGCTGTTGGTTGCTGTTGTTGGTTGTTGTTGGTTGCTGTTGTTCATGGTTGGATGTTGCTGATGGTTGTTGGTTGTTGTTGTTCTTGGTGGTTGTTGTTGTTGGTTGCTGTTGTTCATGGTTGGATGTTGCTGATGGTTGTTGGTTGTTGTTGTTCTTGGTGGTTGTTGTTGTTGGATGCGGTTGTTCATGGTTGCATGTTGCTGATGGTTGTTGTTGTTCTTGGTGGTTGTTGTTGTTGGATGCGGTTGTTCATGGTTGGATGTTGCTGATGGTTGTTGGTTGTTGTTGTTCTTGGTGGTTGTTGTTGTTGGATGCGGTTGTTCATGGTTGGATGTTGCTGATGGTTGTTGGTTGTTGTTGTTCTTGGTGGTTGTTGTTGTTGGATGCGGTTGTTCATGGTTGCATGTTGCTGATGGTTGTTGTTGTTCTTGGTGGTTGTTGTTGTTGGATGCGGTTGTTCATGGTTGGATGTTGCTGATGGTTGTTGGTTGTTGTTGTTCTTTGTGGTTGTTGTTGTTGGTTGCTGTTGTTCATGGTTGCATGTTGCTGATGGTTGTTGTTGTTCTTGGTGGTTGTTGTTGTTGGTTTTTGTTGTTTATGGTTGGATGTTGCTGATGGTTGTAGGTAGCAGTTGTTTTTGGCTGTTGGTTGCTGTTGTTGGTTGTTGTTGGTTGCTGTTGTTCATGGTTGGATGTTGCTGATGGTTGTTGGTTGTTGTTGTTCTTGGTGGTTGTTGTTGTTGGTTGCTGTTGTTCATGGTTGGATGTTGCTGATGGTTGTTGGTTGTTGTTGTTCTTGGTGGTTGTTGTTGTTGGATGCGGTTGTTCATGGTTGCATGTTGCTGATGGTTGTTGTTGTTCTTGGTGGTTGTTGTTGTTGGATGCGGTTGTTCATGGTTGGATGTTGCTGATGGTTGTTGTTGTTCTTGGTGGTTGTTGTTGTTGGATGCGGTTGTTCATGGTTGCATGTTGCTGATGGTTGTTGTTGTTCTTGGTGGTTGTTGTTGTTGGATGCGGTTGTTCATGGTTGGATGTTGCTGATGGTTGTTGGTTGTTGTTGTTCTTGGTGGTTGTTGTTGTTGGATGCGGTTGTTCATGGTTGCATGTTGCTGATGGTTGTTGTTGTTCTTGGTGGTTGTTGTTGTTGGATGCGGTTGTTCATGGTTGGATGTTGCTGATGGTTGTTGGTTGTTGTTGTTCTTGGTGGTTGTTGTTGTTGGATGCGGTTGTTCATGGTTGCATGTTGCTGATGGTTGTTGTTGTTCTTGGTGGTTGTTGTTGTTGGATGCGGTTGTTCATGGTTGGATGTTGCTGATGGTTGTTGGTTGTTGTTGTTCTTGGTGGTTGTTGTTGTTGGTTGCTGTTGTTCATGGTTGCATGTTGCTGATGGTTGTTGTTGTTCTTGGTGGTTGTTGTTGTTGGTTGCTGTTGTTCATGGTTGCATGTTGCTGGTTGTTGTATTTTCTTAATTTCTCTGATCTGTACTTTAATTGTCCAAACAAATTAAGGCAAAACAGTTTAAAGAGTGAATTCATTATTGGACTCCTTTGGTTTCACTTCATTCATGCAGACAGGAGCTCCAACTCCAAACGTCTACAACGAGAATGAATTATGTTAATTTTAATTCTTAGAGCGCGATGAGAATCTGCAGAGCCTTACAGCTTTAGAGAAATGCCATCGTTGCATCTCTGCTCTGCTGCGCGGCTGGTGAAAGCAGTCTGCCCCCAACTCTGAGCCGTCTCATCCGTCAGGCTGACAGCGGGCGCTGACGGCTGGTGCTGACTCGCGGAGAGGCCGGCGGCCGCTCCAGAACCCGGGTCAGAGCTCCAGATCAGGACGCCATCTCCGTCTGTCACATCGCATCGCCCATAGCCACGGGTGACGGATCAGAGTGTCAGGCGGGTTCTGGATCCTTCGGTAAAAACGCGACCCCTCCTTCGACCTCTGTCACCTTTTACTACAGGTGTCAGGTGGGATGGCGCCGATACGGCCGCTTTCTGTCTGAAGCTACAGGTTAAACAGGGAATGACGATCGCTCATGTCAGCAGGACGCAGCGACCCAAACTGCCCCACGCCGCCGACCCCTTTCCTCTGCTTTCAACCCAAATTAGCTGAACAGAACTACAACAAAATGAGACAATCACAGTGCAGGTGTGTCGGATATCAAACCAAGGGAGAGAAATCAATCCCAGTTCAGCATCGCAGCTTTATTTGCTTTCATCTGCAAAAACACAAAATCTCACCAAGTGTTGTTGGTCTAGTTTTTTAGTACATTATAAAAAAAGACTAAATTAACTTAAAAGTACATTTTCAGGAAGACATAGGAGCTTGTTTCAAGTAAATAATCGTCCTTCTTTTGTAAGATTTTCTTTACGTTTAAGGAAAATTATTTCAGTGGCTTTGCTTCTTGAAGGTAACGCAGTAAATTTGAGAAGCAGAGCCTTGTCTGAGTCAGGTAGCTAGGAAACAGCCCTGCCAGCCGGCGGAGGAGGGTTTGCAGAGGATGCTGCAGGGAAACTGTGACTTTTCAGATCCTCCTCTTGTGTCACAGATTTAGATGCTCACCGACTGGAAGACGGGGGTTTTTGCTTGCGGGATTACTCGTGGATTTCACCTATGTGTTTACTTTTTTCTGTATTTGTAGGCTGAGGCTGGTTTTTTCCTGTCCTGAACTCCCACTGATTTAGGCTTCCTGCCAGGATTTGGTTAGAAAATATCAGTAGTGAGGGAGTTTCTCTTCAGAACTGGGTCACTCAGTCCTTCTGCCTTGTAACTAAATTCACCTTATACCTGTTTACTGCTTGAAGGAATTAATTTAATTCACTAGACCAGACATGTTTTTTTTTCTGAATAAGTGGTATCTGTGTCTGCTGGGATTTTTTATGATGAAACGGTTGCGGCGTGGGAGCAGTTTACTCACCTCGGCTGTGACACACGCCATGGTGCAGTGATGATAAGATCCATCTGCTTTATTCGTCTGTTTGTTTGAAACCTGAGGGAATGGTTTACGACGCCGCAGCATTGCTGTAGAGTTTTCATCAGATTCGGAGGCTGTAAATTTGACCTTCTAGATCTAAGAGCGGAGATTTGCGGTTTTGTTTCTTTTATTTACGTTCTGGCCGACCCAGAGGATGGGCCGGGTGTCAAACCCTTATTTTGACTTCCTCCGTTTTCGCCGCTCTCCATCTTGTTTGTGTATCTTCTCAGGGTTCCTGGGATTGTCTCCATGTTTAATTCATGCAGAGGTTTGTGTATAAGTCAGCGAGTTTCTCTTCCTTTTCCTCTCCGCTGCAGCTGAAGGAGGGGTGGCAGGAAACGAGGCCGAGCGGGTCAGTTTGATCTCAGACCAGAGAGAGTTTGTGATGATTTACAGCCGGCCCACCTGTCAGCCGCACATGTCAGTCAGGAGGATCGACCCGCTGTCTCCTCTGAGTGAAACAACATGACATTTCTGTGCTGCTCAGAAACACTTCTGCCCTGGAGTTGTTTCTGTAAAACAAACTTTCCTTGTTTTTGTTTTTTGAAGTACTCTACATTTGTTGCCGAGTTCTGGATTCTAAGGAAGAGGATTAGGGACACTGAAAAAGTTATAATTTTGACATTTTTCTCAGAATTTTGACTTTAATCTCCTGAGATCAAAAGTCCGAATACTTTTCTTTTTGGTCCTAATCTTCTTCCGTAGATTACTCAAAAATTTATGGGATCAGAAGTATATAATACGTTAATTAAGGTAATAATTTGGAAATTATTCACAACTAAGAATGCTTTTTTTCTTAGTTTCATATTAACAGTAGATGCCTTTAGTTTATTTAATTAAAGTAAAAGTATTTGTAAATTTTCTTTGTCTAAAATAATCAGTTTCATTTTAAATGCATTTAGTTTTATTTAATTATTTTCAGTTTTAGGACATATTTATGTTTTTGTATTTTATCTATTCTGCTTTGTTGTTTTATTTATCCTTTTCTAACCTTTTTCTGTAAGAAAAAGCTTTGGGGTATAATTGAATCATTCCTGCCAACACAAACCACATTATGGTCACTTCAATAAATACTATTTTTTTTTTTAAATCACATAAAAAAGGATTAAACTAAAACACACATACAGAATAAATTCTGAGTTCTGCTGAAAAATAATGCCAAACGTGTGTAAATGATGGATCATTTAAATAGAGATTTACTTATGGAATCAATATGTGGAAAACATCTGGATTATGAATCAAACTACTGGAAAATTATTTAAACTACCAATCGATCCTAAATCTGAATACAGAACAACTAACCAAAAGGGAATAAAGTAAAAACAAAGAAGCTTTCCAGAGTAAAAGCTTGTTGCCGTAGCAACACTGATTCATCACAATGTCTTTCTCTAAGCAACAGATATTTTCTAGATGTAGATTTTAAACGGTTAATAGCAATACTAATCTGTAAAGTTTTATCTCTACTTACATATAATCATAATTAAAAGGGTTAGCTAACAAAATACCAAAACACACGCGTCCGTCCTGTCTGGAGGTTTTATTTTAACAATATTATAAATGTCAAGTTCATCAAAATTTGTTTGTATATTATGTGAATTTATTTTGTTTAGTCAACAAGTTAACATTTGTTTCAGACATTTGTTGGTGTTTTAAGTTCTGTTGCGCTGCTCTTGGCGGTTGGTGGTCACCATAGTAACCGGTAACTGACAGCTCCTCCCCCTTTTTTTCTGTTGCCGTTGGTAGCTGTGGCAGCTCTGTGTTTTCTTTTTACAAGTGTTATATTTTAACTTTGACTTATTTATTTCAGAAGTGTCATTAGAATCATAATCAGTTTTACTGGCCAGGATTCAGAGCACAAACAAGGAATCCGACTTCAGTTTTAAGGGAACTTTAGAGGAAATAAAGTAGAACAGTATGTACATGAGCGTATGTACTGTGGGGTTATTATATGGAAAAAAAGAAAGCCAGAGTGAAGTGAGATTTAATCAAAAGTGCATCAATAAAGAAAAAGAATGTGAAGGTTCTTGAATTGTTTTATCCTCCTTTTCAGTTGAACTTTTGCGCAAAAATGCTGCAATAAAATAAGAACCACCATTTGAAAGCCATTCAAATTGTGCAAATATATTTCAGCAAATAGCAGCAGCAGAGCAAGAGTAAAGATGAAAAAGACGAGCTAAACGGAGTCTAAAACGTTGGTTTTAGACTCATTAGGGAGCCTGAAAGTTGACTCCTAACCAAATACAGCTCAGTATCCCTTGGTTATGAGTTATGACTCTGAAATAAAATTGTCTTAACAGCAAAATGTCATATGGGAAATTATTTCAAATAACAAAAACCTTTGAAAGGGTTTGCTAGTCAAGAAAATAACGTAAAGGAAAAATAAAAAACGGCACAGAGCAATTAATTCAACTCTGCTGCGCTTGGTAAAGCCGTAAATAAGCAAGAAAAACAATATCTGCGTCAATTACAGCTGGGAGATTTTAACTATATTCAGCAGTTATCTGTGTTTTTGTATCGTTTTTTTCAGGGATGGTGTTGAAAAAAAAAAAATCTAACTATCACTGAAATGAGTTTTAATCGTGCTGAGAATCATTTACAGCGGCGACCATGAAAATGAGGCGACGCCTGTTGTAACACCAGGTGTAATTATCATATATATGAGGATTAGACTGAGCTGATATTATCATATGTCTCCTCTTGCTTAATATGCACCATTGGAGCTGCTGAGTACCGATGTGTCAAAACATTCACATTAATTATCCAGCTCACCCCCGACTGTCAAGATTTGGAAATAATGACTCCAGTCAATCTCTAAATTTGAAATTAATGACCACTGTTAATATTTATTTTTGCAGGTACCGCAACACCAGACTGCCACAGTGTTTTCTTCTAATGAGGCTAAAGTAATTTACTGGGAAAGGGGACCAAGGTTGAATAAGCTGTAGTTCAAGTTTAATGTAATGTGAGTAACTTTAAACATGCTAGGAAGCGGTTAGCTTAGCATGTAGCCTTAAAACTAAAATGTCCTAGACTTTTTGCTACATATCGCTCATCAACAGCAAACCAAATATTTAATGTGAACAGAAAAAAATTTAAATACAAAACTTAGAATTTACTTAATATAAAACAGATAAGTATATTTAGTAAAATAAAGGTTAAAGGAAATTAGCATAACAACAAAAGCTAAAATAGATGAACTATCTAGTTTGTTTGTTTGTGAATAGTGGCAGCCATCTTGAGAGTCCCACATTATTAGTTTTCCTTATTTTTCAAGCCAGAAAAGGAGAAAAACTTTCATTTCACAGGAAAAACAGCTCCAATAAATTACTGAACACTCCGCAGGGCTTTAGCACAATATCTCCTACCTTTCCCTGCTCTAGGTGCCCTGATGAGGCTGCAGGATAAATAACTTGATTTGAAAGTAAGTCAGTACAGCTCAGAGGAACAACTGGGGATGATCTTATTCGACTGCAGCGCCTGAAAACCCTTCATTCCAAATGCATTGCTTCTTTTTAGCCTTTCAGCAGTATTACTGTACCTCTTAAAGAGGCTCCTCATCTCTTGTTGTCCTCTCGTTTTTTCTCCTGCACCTTAAATCTGTGTCTCATTTTGTAAAAAGACAAAAAGCAGTGTTTTCACAGGTTCCTCTTATTGTAATCTCTTTTCCTGCACAGTCACGATGCAGTGAACTGCTCCAGCTAATCTGGTGTTTTCCTCCCAGATTGCTGTTGGACCGCAGCCAGAAGCTGAAAAAAATGAAGAATTGTTTCGTTTTTAACAGACTTTCTTCATTAACCGGATGATTTTACACATCTAGGTTACGCAACAGACACAGACATCGCCTGGGTGGCGTTAACTCAACTAAGGAGCCAGGAAGGTAAACAAACATTTATGAGCAGCTATATTTTTGCATTTTAAAAAAAGAAGCATTTAGCCACAGCTTATAAACCCTAAAAAAGCCTCTTATCCCCTGAAAAACACCTGCACTGAAGGAGAAGCTTTGCCAGAACTTTCCGAGGCCCTTTCTATTTTTAAAAGCCGCGACTTGAAGGATAAATAATAATACCAGCCGGGTTTTGTTATGCCATGTCTGTTCTTCTGCAGGAATAAATGCCTACATTGTGTTTTTGTGATTTTTTTACTTTTTATTTTTCCTGAGTGCCAACATGTTTCTGAAGTTATGTGCAAATGAGCGATGAGTCCATTTGCACATAATTTGTGGGTGAGAAAAATGAAGCTTTGGTAAAAAGGAGAAATGTATTTAATGCTAGTTTATTTCAGGTTTCTTTTAGGTCATTTGAGCTCTGATACTTTCCTTTTTTAGCAGCAAAAGTAAACGTGTCTTTGTTTCATAAGCTGACAAATGTACTGTTGAGTACCAGTCACCTTGTCTTTTCAACTCTGTTCATATCAGCTGATTTTGTAGTGAAAAAATAGATGAGACATAATTCACCTCGTCTTCTATGAGTTTTTGGGCAAAATTAAGTCTGGCAAATATTGAGCGTAATATTCTGCAATATGATTTTATATTCAAAGCGTAAAAGCAACACCTAGTCCCACTGCAGCAAAAATATTTTAACATTCTGATGATTTTGACACCACTGACCACTCGGTTCTCCCACAACAGTTGTCATTTGGTTTTCATAAAGTAGATCGAAAACTAGCTTTCTGATAGATTACAGAGTGAAAAAATAAATAGGAAACACTGAGCGTTTTTCTTTGTCTATTTCCTAAGGTGTTCCACAGGGTTCTGTTCTGGAGTCAATTCTGTTTGTTAATTTCACCTTTATGCTGATGATACTGTGATGTCTTCTTTGACAGACTCCATTTGTATCACTTGTATCATTTAATCTCCTGCACAAACAGTTTTCGTTTCATTTACAATTCATAAAAGACCAAATATAAGATCAGAATCTCCAGAAAAAAACAATGATGAAAGCCTAAAGCTCCTTTATGCAGCACTGTAACAGAAATAGTTACAATGATAATGAATTTTATTAAACATCACAATTAATTCAGCTCAAAAACATTTAGTGTGAACAGGATATTAAAATAAACGTTTATCTTCAAGAGTCAGATCAGTGTAACGCACTTCCATCTCCGGATACAACAACATGCCGCTAAGCATTCTGGGAAAGAGTTCCTACTCGTGTCTTTTTCTTCTTTCAGTTTTTTTAAGTGCTACCCTATAAACTCTAGTTTACTCAACTCTTGGAGGTTTAACAGAATGAATTAAAAGCTAACAACTTACTACTGTATGTTTATCTTTCACAAACTCACATATTTTGTTTCAAAATCTAAAGATTTATTTGACTTAAAGAGTAGAAGATAGTAGACACAACTAAATGCAGCTCAAATGTTTTACAGTGTAGTAGACACAACCAAGATGGAATAAATATGTAACTAATGCCTGATGATGCATATTCAACACATACAGGATGGAGAATCATACTGGAAGCACTCTGCCATCTAGTGGTCAGAGGTATGCCACATTTTTCTAATTATAAATATTTGATCATCTAATAATTATCTGATATGTATCAGTTGTAGCTGTTACAAATTAACGAGCTTCACTTAACTTACAATCTGTTTGACAGCAAAAACTGAATTTATAATAAAGTAAATATTTCCTCTCAGATACCGTCATTTCACCAAAAAAGACTTTAAGCCCCAGTAACCAGTAACATGCTACCTTCTCCTATAATTTAATCTGTTTTGACAAAATGAATTTGGACTTGCTGCAAATTTAGGCACAATCTTGTAATGAGTCATGAAAAATTCAGGCCTGTTCATAAAACACTGCAGGAGATGTATAGTGAAAATTAGGCTGAAAACTTAATGAGTCTGCCCCGGTTTCATCTCTACTGGCACATTTTTAGACTAAAACACAGGAAAGTTGAGTTTCTTTCAGGCAATCCAAGTCTCAAATGCAACAAAATAACAGTTTTTTCTTAAAGCTTACAAAATAAAACGAAAACACAGATTCTTTTGCTATCAATTGGATTTAGCTTTCACAGAAACTACATCTAGCTGTTTAAATTCTCTAAAAGTTTGGATATTTTATAACTGAATTAACTGTTTTCTCTAAAAAACTGCAGCTTTAGGTTTCTTTTGTAAACCCCTGCTATGGACAACAGGAAGCATTACTGAACACTTCCACTTGTTTCCATGAACAAAACACAATTATGAGCTTAACAAGCAACTTTTCACATTTTCCTAAAGCAACACAGTTTGTTTCGGCTCCTCCAACCTTCACTGTTGCTGCTCTCATTACTGGTTTTAGTGTAAAACTTCAAAAACTAATACCTGCCGTCTGAAATGTTTGCTTTTTTTATCCACACTTTTTTCTTTTTCACTTCAAAGTAAAGCAAGCATCAAAAACCAAACTACGTCAGCCATTGTTCAGCTGATATTCTAAGCAACTTTGAATGAAAACAATGAGGAATAAAAAGGGATTAATGAATTTAGCACAGAGCACCAGCAGGATATTGAGGTTTTTTTCCTATTTTCAGCTGATTTATGCGCACCACGTCCTGCTAAGATCAGCCGCGTGCGACAGCTTCGTTTTGGATGCAACAGGAAGTGCGGTGCTGTGAGGAGAGAGTAGCTGGGAGGCAGCCGCAACAAATGAACCAAATTCAAAGATATGAAAGATACAAAACCGAGCTGCTCAGCAACTGATTACAGAGAGGAGTTCAAATATTAGAAGAGGAGATCCGAGTTCAGCGCTACGATCTACAGGAGCAGGAAGTTTTCTGTGATCCGTTCTGATCAAGATTTCCTCGAGACGTCGCTCTGCAGCTTTCAGTTGCCTCCAGGTGTTCTGCTTTTATTTTACTTCTTGGGTCCATTTTTAGTCTTTTTTTAAAATGAAGAGCGTCAAACTCCTTGATTGTGGAGTTTGACGCTTTAAGAACAAATGTTCTTAAAGGGCCGGCTGTGCCAGAACGTATTGATAAAATCCATTAACAAATTGTTAAAATATTAAAAACAGCTATCTCGGTATTCAATAAATGCTTCTAAAAGTTAAATCATGTTGAAAATCATGTAATCTGGCAGAATACAGATCAGAACTGCTTTGATTTGACAGATAAAATAAAATTTAAGTTCATAACTGTAATCTTGAAAGCTCTATTTATGTGTCCTTAGAGTTTATTGGGCCTCATAAGAACGTACAACGGGCCGGATTTGGCCCCCAGGCCTTAAGTTTGACACGCAAATCTTCACAAAAATGTTTGATTTCCTGTAAATCTTTCAGTTTTAAACCTCTTTATACTTAGTTAAGATCAATTTTGCACAATTACTGCAGCATTTTGTTTAAAAAAAAAGCAGTTTAATGTGCTTAGCCCTTCCAGACTGAACATGTCGGGGACGATCCAGCAAAATTTGCAGCACCATAACTCCTCCACACTTTGCGCTACCTGAACATCTTTTTTAGTTTCTGAAACGGGAGACGTTGCACTTTCAGCCAATATCAGGTTTTTACGGTAATTTCACTTCCGCTGCAGCAGGCAGTGAAGTTAATTTGATGAAACACTCTTTTAATAGATGGTAAATTATGAAAATAACTTGCTATGGGCAAATATATTCACTCACAGGACATTTAAGGAACTTCATACAATTAAAATAAGCAAAAAATAACCAGGTGGAGATTTGAAATTTAGGACGTAAAAGCTTAAGACCAAATAAACGTTCAGAAACCGCAGAACAAAATGATTAGGAAAACCTAAAACTCCTTTGCAGCATCGCTTTACATTTACTTAACGTCAGTTTTCCACAATTATTGCAGCATTTTGTCTAAAAAAAAACAAAAAAACAGTTTAAATGCGTTCAATAAAAGGTTCAAACCTATAAAAGGTGTATGTCTTAAAATGTTTCCTGGGAAAAGATCCACTGTCCACTGAGAAAAACGCTGCTGCCAATTAAAACCGGACACAATCAGGCTCGACGCTTTGAAAAACAACAACCTGACAGGAAGTGCAACTGAAAAAATTAGACATTTTCCTCCTTTTTCATCCCGCTGCTTAACATTTGCTGCTCTAATAAACCGCCAGCCTCATACGCTGCATCCTTTTTGAGGGCACTGGGGAACTCCAGCTTATGTAACACCACCCAATTAGTAAGCTGGGTCAGTCAGAGAAGCTCTTGTAAACATAAAGCAGCTCTTTTCTACGTTTGAGGCCTCGGTTCCTCCTGAGCGAACGGCCCCGGCCGCAGATGTGGACGGAAAGGCCGCCCGCCGTCTGGCTCCTACGTCTGACCTCATCCACGCATTTAGCAGCAGATATACATAGAACATCTGTAAATATATACACGGAGGAGAAGAAGAGACGAAGAGACGCATGTGGATGTGAGGGGAGCAGAGAAAAATAAAAAAACAAAATGAAATCTTGTAGTTTGTTCTCTGCTGATTGACTGAATCCCACATGCATGTTTAAAATCTCTGAGTCGAAACCAAACCAAACTGGGTAATTAGAGCACCATGATACTGGGTTAACTGGACCACAGTGGGAGAAAACCAGCACTTATACGGAGCTGCTTCAACCACATGTTTCATATGAGCTGGAGACTCAAAGCACAGTCTGTTTCATGAAGCATTTTTGAATTATTTTAGCTTATTTATTCGCTTTCTTAAAGGCGCACAGACGTCACCTTCACATCAGATTATATAAACATCTAATTTCTCGTAAACACCTTTAATAGACAATCAGCTGAGCTTTCATTAGAGAGCGCTGCAAACATTTACACAAATACAAACATCTGCTCTAATTTAAAAGTATGTTAAACTGGGATTAGATTAGGGGAATATTAGACGGATTATTTTAAAGCTCAGTTTTGTTGGATTTTTCTTTGTAAAGACGAAATGAATGAAACTGATGCATCTCCTCTTTTTTTGGTTTCCCTTTCCAACAATACTTTCAAAATTTTGACCAATCACTGTAATTCAAAGATATCAATGTTATTATTAATCTTTTTAATTGTATCACACCATAAGAAGAGAAAATGAGGAATAATTGTGAAGTCAAAGCTTCTTTTTGCTTCCCAACTCTTTAATTTCCAAGCTGTTTTTCTCTTTGAAGATAGAAAATGTTTTCTTGAGACAAAAAGCTCCATTAAAGCAACTTCAGGCAGTTTGAGAGATTAATTTACTGGCATCGCCTCACCTCATTATTCACCAAAACACACACAGTAAGTTCCTCAGAAAGCCGCAGACAGCTCCATCCTTTAATGAGCCTCAGATCCTCCCAATCTCTCCTCACAGAAAAAATTAAAGAAACGGAACCAAGAAGTTGTTTTATTTCTGTGCTCTTCCATCCTGACATGTTGCAGATTCCTCTCAAGTTAATGTACTGCGCATATTTTGGACATTTCTGCAGGAAAGGAAAATCAATTTGGGCAATTACATTTTTTTTTCTGGAAGCAGAGTATTAATATTTTAGTTTAAGGATTTTCCAGAAGGATCCTCCTGTCCTGAATGTGCTGATTTGGCTCTGCATACCCTGAAAGGGTGGAGGACTTATATAACTCTAAGTTTCTCTGCAGAATCACACGCACACACACACACACACGCACACACACACACACACACGCACACACACACACACACACACACACACACACACACACACGTTGGAGAAGCTCGGCTTATCCTCAAATAACTCTAGTTATCGTATTTTTGGAGAAGGAAGAAGGTAAACAGTTTGGAGAAGAAGAAGAAACTCTTCTTGGCGTCTGTTTTGGGTCTGTGGGTTGGATATTATTCTGAAGATCAGACCTGATCCCCTCCGGAAACAAATTATCTCAGCCTCAGTGTTTACAGAGATTTTTTTTATCTCGCTTTCTCCTGATCGATGTTCGACAGATTGTGTCTTAATTCTCAGAATCTTGCGTTAATTCAATTTGCTGAGAGCCGATTTTAGGTGGCTGATGTCAAGTCAGTGGAACATCCGTTAAGTTTTTAAATATTTTCTATTGTTATAAGGGTTTTGTCTTCACTGCAATGTTTAAGAAGCACAACAAGAAGCCTGCGTGTGTAAAAAGGGAGATTAGGACTCATCCAAAAAGCTCATCTGTGCTTCAACAAGCATCTGGTCTGCAGGCCTCAGAAATGAAACGAGGCTCCAACTGATTTATTATTTAAAAACATTTTGAAAACAACATGGAAACTCGAATTAACCCGGCAGAAGAAGGAAAACACTGGGATTAAACTGGTTACTTGTGGCTTCGCTTGACTGGTTTAATATAAAAAAAAACTAAAGTAAAATAAAGTTTAATGTTGTAGCTTTCATGAACCAGAGATATTTCTGTTGGTATGATTTTATGAACGTTGTCACACCTGAGTAATCAGTGAAGCAGCACACCTGTCGCTCATCACCTGTCTGTCTGGTTCTTTGTTTTTAAACAGTTAAAAGTCGTGAAGTTTTCCTCTAGTCGTCATGACTCTTTGGTTCCTTTCTTTTCCCCTCCTATCTCCTCTCCTATCTCCTCTCCTCTCTCCCCTTCTATCTCCTCTCCTCTCCTCGCTCCTCCTCTCCTATCCCCTCTCTCCTTTCCTCTCTCCTCTCTCCTCTCCTCTCCCCTCCTATCTCCTCTCCTATCTCCTCTCCTCTCCTCTCCTCTCCTTCCCTCCTCTCCTCGCTCCTCCTCTCCTATCCCCTCTCTCCACTCCCCTCCTATCTCCTCTCCTATCTCCTCCTCTCTCCCTCTCCTCTCCTCCCCTCCTCTCCTCGCTCCAGCAACCAAATATCAACTTCAAAATCCTTTATCTTTATCTGTAGATAAAGTTATGATGTCTGTAGCTTTAAAATCAAGTTTCTATTGAATCAGAATTTGAAAAATAATGTTATAAAGCACATTAAAAGCAGAGAATACATAGAACTATGTATTCTCCCAAGAACCCAAGATCATATAGCCAGTAAATTCTCCAAAGTCCCACTCTGTGTGTGTGACTCAGTCCGGAGAGATCAAAAATGTTTTCAAATGACAAAAGGAGAATCTGAATCACCAGCAGATCTGATCTACATCCACACGCTTCAGAGACTCTGCTTTGGCCTTCAAAGAGTGCTTAGCGAGCCAGATGATTCCCTGATCACAGACGGGACGTCTTCCTGAGACGGCGTTTATCTCCCACCTCTGATTGACCCGAGCCGCCCCACCCGCCTCAAACGATAAGAGCAGATCAAAAACCTCTCATAATACCGTCGCTGCAGGTGTTCAAGTAGCGAGCGCTCTGATAGCGCAGCCACAGCAACGGACATGAAAACGCTGCAAAACCACAGAATGCTACAAACATTTTTAGTCTAGTTTCTAGTGCAAATGTCTTGGTACACTTAAATTAACATAAAACTAACTTACAAGTAACTTGTTTTAAGAAATAATTCCTTTATATTGATGAAAAAGTTACATGTAAAATGTCTTGTGATAAGCAAAATAGTCTGTACCTTAAGAAAAACAATATTAGGTTTCTATTTCTTGCTCAAAAGTTACTGGTAAGTCAGCTTAGAGCTAAAGGGAAAATAAACCAATGTCACAATAAACATTTGATTAACATCAGTAGGTAATTTTTGGTTGAATATTCAACTATCTGAATATTCAAAGCCTTTAGTCACATGTGTCAAACTGGAGGTCCGGGGGCCAAATCCGGCCCGCTGCAGCTTTTTATGCGGCCCATTAGATTGTAATTTACGTCAATTAAGTCCCTACAGTTTTTCACAAATCCTCAAAATTCACACTAAATCAACAAATCCCCACATTTTTCTATGATCTTACTGAACATTTTTCTCAAAATTGATCAAAAACATTGTGTTTAACAGACTGCTGCCTCAATCTTACTTGAAGTCAAGTGATTAATGAGGTCTTTAATAAATAGTCGCATCAGCGCAAATTTCTTAAAAATTCCTTCCAAACATTTCTAATTTTGATGTTCAATATTTAATCTTAAGAAACACTTATTGAAAGTTGAAACAAACAGCTATTTATCAATATTTTAACAGTTTAATGGGTTTTATCAACACATTCTCGCATTCTGGCACAACCGGCCCTTTAAGAACATTCAGATTTTTGATTTGGCCCAAAATTAAAACAAGTTCGGCGTTCAACCTCTCACGTAAAGCTAAACAAAGTTGGTGGCGGGGACTGACTCGCTCACTCTTTGGTTGCTTAGCAACTCACTCACTCATTCTATGGTTCCCTAGCAACAACCCGCTGAGTAACTGTCGCAGCTGCCGTTTCACGTTTTACCGTAACTTCTTAAAGATTGAAAACGTGAAAGGAGAAAATGAGTAGAAGAGTTCGAGAGGGAATTGTGGATGAGACAGAAAAAAATCATGTCACTTTGAATGAATTTCAGTTTTTTAAAACAAAAAACTAATAAAAATTTATCGATATCAACTGATATTAAGAACTTTTATCGGGATAAATGTTTCAACTTATTTCAAGTTTTGTCCTAATTCGAGCAAACTAAAGTATTTACAGCAGAAAATAGACAGATTTTGTGTTTTTGCAGTGTATCTGCTCTCAATTCAACATGAATCCATTATTATTTAACCAAGAGAAAACAAATCTGTTAGAGTAAAATCTAAAAAATAAACAGCTACAGTGGACTCCTGTGAATACCTGAGAGCTCCTCTATAAATGCTGCACAAGCTTAAAATAATCTTTGAGTATAAATTGCAACAATATACTAAAAGTGCTTCACAAAATGGATGAACGATTATGGAGAACACCACAGCAGCAGCAGAAAGCTAAAAAAAACAAATACAAACAACATATATGCTGTGATACTAAGTGAGAACAGAAATACAAATAAAACGATTCGACATGAAAATTGAAGCAAAAAACACTTGAGGCAACAAACCGGAGGAGGACACAGGAAGGTGGCGCTCAGCTGTCCGGTCAAGATGGCCGACAGGACAGCGAGGCGGCTCCAGGGGCATCTGCTGCCGAATCCCCTCGGAATAAGACAGGACTCCACCTGCAGGGGCTTAACGCCCCACCAGTGATGCATCAGCGCAGTAAACGCTCTGGGGGATTTTGGTTTCATGGGGATGAACTGCTGCAGATTTAAGATCCAAAAGGTTTCCACAGTAATCACTATTTTATCCCAGAAGTTTAAGAATCATGTAGCTTGAATTTCCCCTTGGGGATCAATAAAGTATTCATCATCAATATTCTAAAGCACAAATTAGATTAGTTTGGTCACAAACTTCTCGCAGTGTTTTGCGACAGTTTTCAGTTTTGAGATCTGATCACATATTTAGTAAGAAGCTGAAATCAGAACGTTTCTTCCACAACAGTTATTAGCCTCGTTAGCTGCTTTTCCATTGATTATATAATTATGCAATATGGCATTTAGAAAATACATTTGCTTAGTAGAAACATGTTTCAACAATTTTTTAAAATAACTTTTTTGATAAAAAGTTTTGGCATCACACTTTTGATCTACAATCGGACGTCGCCAGTGGCGCAAACCATGAAGAAGAACACGAAGACAACAGGAAGTGGTAGGAAGATGATGTCATAGCATGTTTTCTTGATTATTTATTGTGTGAACAGGAATTGCAAAATTGTGTTTTTCCGACATTAGTGGAATATAAACAAAGTTTTGAGCATAATTGTAATATAATCACTGCTAATGTCTGTTTGTTAAAACCATTAGCACCCAAACTGATTCGGTATTTCTCAAATGAAATATTTCTCAAGATTTCATGAAGTGCATCAGTCTATTTTCCACACAGCATAATGCTGCCTTCACAGCTGGAGCGGTGTTTTAAAAGATTCCCCAAAGCACTGACTCAAACACAGTATCCTCATTAGGACAAGACAGATAAAATAAAATATTAAACTATGAAAAATCCAAAGAACTCACACATGGAATCAATTTACATGAAGCAAGAGTTGATAATTAGATTGATAATCATCTTTTTGACTCTTCCCTTTATTTAAAGGTGTGGCAGTAAAAAAATGGACTTAAAAAAGCTAAAACAACTTCTACCAAGTGTGAAGGAAACGTTGCGCATCATCTGACCTTTTCTGTTTCTTTTAAAGATGAATTCGAAGGATTAGGATCTTTAAGAATAAAATTCCTCCAGGCCCGTTTCCTCCACACAGATTTACAGCTTTCTCTTCGGCCGTTGCAACTCTGGGACGTCTTACGTAACGCTGAACGAGCTGCCAGGTAAATTACAGGCCGCAACGTGACGAGGGAGCTGTTCACAGAGCGACGCCCCCCCCCACCGCCTGGACGTTGGCCCGCAGAAAGAGCCGCCCTCGTCAGCAGATCTGGAGCGCTGCCGAGGTCAGGCGGGGTCACGGCTCAGAGGGGGCTCACTGTAATCAGGGGCACGCTTCCTACTCCGCCTGCTTCCAGCCGCTCGCAGAGGAGTGTTGGCATGAAAGGAAACACGCAGCGTTCTCAGCTGTGCTGCAGCGGGGGGTCTGTCGGACGCGTGCGCCGCAGAAAGAAGAGATTGATCTGATAAACACGCCGTTTGTTGGGTTAGAAGCGGTTCTGTCGGGGCAGAGGACAGGAGAAGAAGGGCGCAGTGAAATTCACTTAGAAGATTTTATCTGCAGGGATTATTTGGAGAGAACCGGGCCAAAATCATGTGTAAACACGAATACTGAATACTAGTTACAGTAACTTTATTATGACGTATCGACACTCTTACAAGTCTGACATTGGTTTCTGTTTCCAGTTGTTTCTATATTTCAACCACGTAGCTTTTGATATTGGATGAAATTAAAAGAATTAGAAGGTGATTTGGTTTCTTCATTATTCAATTCCTTTGGTACAGAGTTCTTTACAGAGGTGGGTAGTAACTAGTTGTGTTTACTTTTTTGAAAAAGTTACTTTATCTGTATTTTTACTATGCAGTACATTTTATTTTTACTTAAGTTAATCTATTGTGAAGTATTTCTCCTCTTACTTGAGTAAAATTTCTGTTTTCTCGACCCACTGAATGAAGAACAAACGAGTTTTAACCAAAGATTCACCAGACACACACCTGCAGTTTTTTAGTGTAAAAAACTGATTTGAAAAATGTTGTTTTGCCTGATTTTGCTATTTTTTGTTACTTATATGAACTATTGTCATTTTGGTTCTTAAAATACCAAAATTTTCACTTAACTTTATAATTTGGTCCATCCATTTTTTGGAATGGCTGCTTTTGCAATACTATTTTTGAATACTCTGTCAACCTCTGGTTGCAATAAACACAATAAAAGATGGAGGATCCCAGCCTTTCTTTGCTGTTTTGTTTCATAAATAAGTCCAAACTGAAACCTCCCACAGTCTTTGGTTTGAATGAGCATCGACAAACAACATTCCCATCTTCAATTCTTTGTATAAATTAGATTAACCCAAATTTATATAATTTTCTGTTGCTACAGCAGAAAATTGCGATGTTGCAGTTTTGCAGTGTTTTCTAAACTGCAAAAACACCAATTGTCTTTGGTTTAGTTTCTTGTTCAAGTATCTCAGTACACTTGAATTAAGACAAGAATAAATTACAAGTACGGTAACCTTTAGCTTGTTCCAAGTAAATAATTCTTGAATTTTAATGAAAAAGAACTAGTTTCACGAGCAGATTATCTAATTTATAACCTGGTAAAATGCCTTTTTTCAAGCATACTAAGATATTTGCACTCAAAATGGAACCAAAATACTTGGTAAAATTTTTGTTTTTTAAACTAAATCTAAACTTGGACAATAAATTAATAATTGGCAGGTGATTAATATCAGTAGATAATACAACGTCTAATAATTTCACTGAATGCCGATCAAGAAGTGAACAGCATTCTGGGAGATGTAGGCAGAGGAAAAGCTTTAGCTACTCAACTAACTCACACTTTCTCTGGCTACCTAGCAACTCATGAATTCTTTGGTTGCCTAGTAACGGCCCCGGCTGAGTAAATGGCGCAGAAGCAGTTTAAGGTTTTGCCTCATAACTGCTTAAAAATTTTTAAAAAATAAACAGCGTGGAGTGAAATTTGTGTAAAACAATTTTTTAGACATTGAAAACAAAAATACTAATCAACAATTATCGATATCGACTGATACGAAAAGCTTATATCCTGATACCTTCAGTCCTACTACCGGGTGACTTAGAAAAGTCAAGAATCTCGATTACTGGTGGGCCTATGATGATAAAGAAAAAACTTCCTGTAAACCTGCAAAGGAGAAAAAAAGGAAAGAATGTGATAAATTGTTTAAGGTAGGCTATGAAAATAAAAAAGGGATTATAGGTCCAAAACACAAAATCGCGACCCTGAGATACACAGACAGACCTGGATTTTTTTTTCTAATCTGTATTGGTCAGCAAGATTATTCTTTATACTAATAAAAGACACAAAATGTTAAACTCCATGAAATAGGCCCCTAAAAGCTCCTCCTAGTGGTAAAATACGGAATAGCGTATCATTTACCCATATTGAAGAGTGTCATGTCTTCCCATTTAATATCCTCCATTTTGCCACCAAATGAAGTCATCTGATATTACCAAATAAAATGTCAGGGGCAAAAATAATCCTGTGGATTTGTTATTAAGCATAAATAATTACCAGGACGGCTGACAGGTGCAAGACGAGTGTGATAACAAACCCACAGGAGCATGAGTCGGGTATGTGCGTCCACATTCATGAGAGGAAAATGAGACAGGCTGGTAACTCTGCGCCTTGCCATGACATCCTGCTGACTTTTAATTTTTCCGGAGAAAGCAATTTAACACATCAGGTCTTGTTGTGGGAAGCAGGCTGAATAAAACTGTCTGTGTGTATTAGTGAGCGGAAACACGGTGATAAGCAAAGGAAGACAACAAACATAAAAGTTGCTGATTGAAGGGAATCAGGATTATTTTATTTTTTTAAAAGAAAATAATTAAGTTGGACTGTTAGAGGTGTTAATTTCTGAACAAAATACAAAGTATTTCCTTTAAGCAACTTTATTTGCTATTAAATTTTCACTTTTTAAAAAAAAATAAACAATTTGGGATTTATCAAACTTTAATTTATGAAGAAAAAACAAGCATTTACAACGATTTAAGATAGAGATACTCCTCTGTAACGCTTTGATGAAATGGTAAAGCTTGCTAGACTAGTTCTAGTAAATGCTAAAGCCTGCAGAGGTGCTGCTTTACCGACGGAGCGAACCAATTATCAACCCCGTTTCTACGGTGGCCCTGAGGTGCAAACCACTACAACATTAACAAAACGAAATGTCCCAGTAGGAGACCTGAGAGATCGCTGATTGGACGACGGTGCTTTTTTTTTTTACCTCTCTAGGGGTCTTTTGTGGGCTCTAGTGTCCCTTATTTGAAAGTAGGCTGACAGGAAAGGGGGACTGAGAGGGGGGAGGACATGTGGTAAGTGTCGACAAGTCCGGGAATCGAACCCGCGACGGCCGCGTCGAGGACTCAGGGCCTCCAAACGCGAGTCGCGCTTCTAATTTTTCTAATTCAACGTTTCTAATTTTTTGTTGTGATTATTTAATTGTTTTGGGGCAGAATAATTACATTTGATACAGCTGATTCTGATAAATCGTTTTTACTGATGAACACAAACACACCTTTACAGTGATGTATTCATGAACACATTCACACAATTCTATAATTCAATGTGCATTTGCTATAACATGAAGGCAGTGGGTCCACGATGTACAGTAAATCCGTTGAAATTAATCCACACAGCAGGACTCAGCGAATACGTATTCATGCCTATTGTCCAATCAGCGATTTCTTAGGTCTCCCACTGGGACGTAACTCTTCTGCTTTGTTAATGTTGTAGTGTTTGGTGGTTTGTTCATTCCTCCTTGAAATGGCAGGAATGAACCTAAATTTACAAAATATTGTTGTTGCTTGGACACAGAAAGCCTCAGCCAAAGGTTTGGAATGGGATTGTGAACATAACAAGTAATTATCTTAAAGATTGTTGGCCTTGATGTTTGCAAAATACCAAAAAAAAAAAAAAAAAAAGACTAGAAGCATTAAAATATGATCTGAAGTTGTTTCCAGATGAATCTTTGTAGTCCAATAAAACTAATCTGCAATAACATCACCTTATCAGACAAACCAGTCAGCAACATTCACCAATTTCTAACGTTTTAAGTGATTAACCTTTAAGTTTAATTCAAGAACACAGAAAATATGAAATAAATGATACAGACGAACGTTCATGGTCAGTTTCTGCCAGTGAGTTTTGGTGCAGTCATCTGGCAAAAGGACCTTTCTGTGAATACTGATAGCGCTTTAAATTAACACAGACCAGACAAACAGGTAGCTCCAAACTCAAGCAGTGAGATTGATTTTAACATTTTCTGGCTCAGATTTAAGTTCACTGCTTACAAACTACAGTTTCTGCAGCTTTTAGAGGAGCATTAATAGAACTAAGTGCACATTTATGGAGATTTCTGTTTCCCCTCACTGGGGATGAAAGGAGAAAACAGTAGTTTCTGAGGTCACAGCGGCTGCCTCTGCTCCATCCCTTCAAACAGCAGCAGGAGGATTAGATGGCTGTGTTGCCATGCATGGCTGCAGCCCGCGTTGCCCCACTTAATAGCTGCCATGAGATTGAGGGAAAGAAAGGCTCAGGGTGATCTAAGGCAAGGAGGCAGGAAGGGAAGGAAGAAAAGCCCAGCCAAGGCGAAGGGATTCCCCATAAGTCTGGGCCGTAACTCTGGCTGACAGGCAGCGCTGACGGCGGGCGGATCAGGATGAAGGAGCTCCTGCTTCTTCATCCTGGCGTCTGATGCCAGTTTTGGCATCAGACGCCAAAACTGATGCCGCATTGTGAGATCATGTTGCTGAAATGGATGCTTTTATGCGTGCAATATTAGGGAATGTTTTCATTCGGAATGGTCTCGGAGTCGACTGATAGGAAAATAAAACAAACACAAATAAACAGTGCAGAATGACGAAATAAACACTTTAGAATAAATCAATCAGAAACCATTGCAAAAATTATTTTGCAAAAAGATCAACTCCAACATTCATGAATATCAGACAGAGTGTTGAAACTGAAAGACAACAGTGCAGAATAAACTGGTTATTAATTAAAAAGAAAAAAGATAAATTAACCCCACACTACCCATGCAAACACAAGGTCGATAATCAAAATTTAATTTGAGCGAAAAAATTCAAAAACAGCTAAAATAACATGTAAGATTCATCCATATTCAAAACTGTCCACCTTCTAAAACTCAAGAGAAAATTATACTAAATAAATGTGAACGTAGTCAAATTATTAAGGTAAATTGCACCTAGTTAGGTGCAATTTACAACATTGCCACTAGATGGCACTAAATCTGATAACTGAGACCTTTAAAAGTATCTGCAGCAACTTGTAGTATTTTCATTTCTGCTAATAAAAATACCACGGCTTTTTAAAAAAAATTAGTAAGAAGAGAAACAAATAATACGTTGCAAATACTTCACAACCGTCAGCTGAATTAACTGCAGAGTTTTACTTTTACAAACCCAGCCAGCAAATGTAACTGTAACTCTGTAAAAGATGAATCGGCCCCAACAAAACATTTCTGTGTCACGCTCTGCGATCCAGTGATAAAGTTGTCTTGTAAAGGGAGATCAATGCATGTTTCCCTGCAGGCAGTGTCCACTCCGGCTGGATGCGCTGAATGATTTTTGTCATCCCAACCTGCAGAGAAATCGATAATTTTTCCCTCCTCTCTTCCCCGTAACAACCACAGCGTTGGGATTATTTCTCACTGCCGGTTATCAGGCAAGTTGCAGTCATCGCTGCAGGGTCAAGCGGAGGTTAATTACAAACGGAAAGGAAATGTGATACTGAATAATTGTGTTTATACTTTACTTATTTGAAGAAAAAAACAACAAAGATTCAGTTTAATTGGAATGCTGGGCAGAAATGCGCAAATGAGAAACGCGGAGGATGTGCAGGTCAGAGAACCAAGCCGCTGTCGCAGAGAACCAACTTCAGGTGTGAATTATGAAAAAAGTTTTATGATTGCAAGCTGGGAAAAAAATCCTCTAACCCTAATTTACTGCAGGATAGATTCAGAGCAAAGTCATGCTTATGAATATTCCCCTGATTGATATAAAACGGACAACAGCAGCACCATAACCAAAGTTTCAGTAGAAAATGAACTGCACCTGCAGAGGAAACGTTTTGGTTTCTGGACAATTTTGTTGATCGGTGCGAGAGCATCTAGCAGAAAATGTATGAGTTGAAACTGATGCAACCAAAAGCAAACGTGTCACCAGAATACAAGAAACCTGCGTCATGACATAATTACTGCAAATTATTTAGCTTTAAGCTACAAAGAAACGGACCGGGAACTGAACCTGGAGGTATGCCACTAAAAAATGTTCATGAAATAATGATTTCTCAGCACTTGATTTTGAAAACAAATCATTTGTGAATTACAGATTTAAACCAATCAGGAACTTCTTTTGTTGATGATGTCTGATTAAAAGAGCCGATTAAACATCACTTATAAATTCTTAAAAACCGCTCCAACTACTATAACTGTAAAAGAACAACAACGATTAAGTATTTATTTTGCTTGTTAATTAATTAAGTAATCAGTATATTGTAATAATCTTTGACAAAGAAGATAAAATACCAAATGACCTCCAGCTGGACATTCCCAAACTCAAGTTCAATGTTCTTTTTAGCCAAGTTTATGTAGAATACAAAATGTTGTTATGAATTTATGGCAGTTATTGGCTTCTAGAATAAAACATGAAAAAAAAAAACAATCAGAAGAAGGAGGACGAATGGATGCATCATTTCAGTCCATCACAAAAGACAATTTAGAGACCCAACACTCAATAAACTGTTGGTTAAAGCAATGTTTTGCTGGTTCTGGTTCTGTGCTGCCTCCCAATACCCTTTTTCTGTGCACTGCTGGTGAAGCTGGCTCATATAAGGCTACTCCACTTTCATTAGTTTTGTTTTGTCATCCTAATGCTTTGGCGTAAAGCTACTTGACGTCATTGCTTGCCATTTGCAAAGCAGCCAATTCCTTGTTGCTGATTGGCTGAAACCCCCAAGAGTGGAAAGAAGGAAGCTGTTAGCTTTAGCAGTAGCGCTAACACGTTCTCCAATGTGCGTATTAATGCACTAAGGCAGGAGTGTTAAACTCATTTTCATTTTGGGCCAAATCAAAAATCTGAATGTTATTAAAAGGACGGTTGTGCCAGAAAGTATTAATAAAACCCATTAAATTGTTAAAATATTAATAAATAGCTGTTTGTTTCAGCATTCAATAAGTGCTTATTAAAATTAAATAATATTAAACGTCTTCCTACACTGATCAGTCCATCCACAAATTTGTGATTTTTTTGTGTTTTTTTCCACAGATTTTGTGGTGCTAATTTAGAAACATTTGTAAGTTATTTTTACGATACTTGCGCTCACGTAAGACGTTAAATGTAACTTTTTATTATCGCCGTGTCAGTCACTGAGTATAATGTCAAGTAAGGCTGAGGGAGGAGTCACTTAGATCCAACGTTTCCGGACAATTTTGAGAAAGATTTCCAGTAAAAACCAGATAAAATGTGGGAATCTGTTGAATTTGTGTGAATTTTGTGTATTTGTTGAAAACTGGAGGGATTTATTGATGTAATTTGGAATTTAGAGGGCCACATAAAAAGCTACAGCATGCCAGAAAAAAAACAGGAGATTATGAAAGGTCAGTAAAAGAAGACAGACAAATAAAGGGAGGTGCAGCCAAATCCAAAAGCATCTCTACACCTTTTAGCTTAAGTGTTGTTGCTTCTCCTTCTCCAAATCCAAACGTCAGGTTCTGACAACTCTCTGATCTCAGCAGCTGAGACCTCGTGAGTCACAGTTTATTGAATCGATCCTCCACAGGAGACTCAATCATGGCTAAGAGGCTCCTGATTATTACCTCAGTCGGACCGGCCACATCTGTCTAATTTAAGGCCTAAACAAATAAAACAATCTTCGGTCTTCAAACCCAGAGAAGTTAATGCCTTGATGCAGATAGAGAGAGAAAGAAGAGGTAATGAGCTCTGTTCTTTCTCCTGGCGTTTGTTTGTCTCCTCTTTTGGTCTCTGATCTGTTCTGAACCGAAAAGCGAAGGAGGTGGGGGCTACTGCGACAAATTCTTATTCAACCCCTGCAGCAGAGCGTCACTGAGATCGATCTTTTATCTCTCAGCCGCCTCACCTGTCGGATCACTTCTCTGAAGATTGAAAAAAAAATAATAATAATCCGGCTTAGCAGCAGAGGATAATCAAGAGGATAGGCAGGACAGCAGATTCTAGTGCTGTCTGAAGAGATCCCGTCAGAACACCCTTGAGGTTTGATTTACACCGTTTACTGGAATATTTACGGTGGAGACTCTGCAGCAAAGATAAAATCATACATGTGGAAGAATACATGCATTTTCTACTATATTACTCTGTTTATTCATCCACTGCTGGATGATAGGAGGACTCTGAAGTGGCTTCTCTTTGGAAATACCTTTACAGCTTTCTTCCCTTTGAAAACAGCCATCTTAAAGAATTAGTAATTATTTTTTTTTAACCTGAAATATGAGTACTGTCCTCTACCAGAGCAACACATTTTCAGTCTGAAAGCAGGACTTCATGTCTTACTTCTCAAAACTTGTAATGCTTGTACTCAAAACTTCTGCTCTCTTTCAAATATTCACTGTGCTCTCTCAAACTTTTCTCCTCGCACTCAAAACTTGTCTCTGCTCGAATCAAATCTCCTCTCTGCTCGCACTTGGAACAGAAAAGTACCGTCACCTGGCAACCTCTCAGCCAATAGAATGAAAGTGTTACACTGGGTGTGTTTCTTTCTTTCTAGCCGGTGTGACTGTGTGGCTAATGTTGACTGTAGCAACCTGCGCCACCCACTGGATGTAGGGAGAAACAACAGCCTCAGCTTTCTGCTCCGTGTTACACTAAAGATCCACCAGCTGTGTGCTACTGATCACTAACAGCTACTGAACTTAGGCAGGAGTTTCTTCACCCAACCAAAGAAAATGGATCCACAGAACCAACAGTGTTACAACTAAGATATCATGTTCTGTCTGTCTGTCTGTCCATCCTGATCAGGATCAGGCACACCCACTAGAAAGAAACAAACACACCCAGTGTAACACTTTCATTCTGTTGGTTGAAAGGTTGCCAGGCGACTGTACTTTTATGTTCCAATTGCGAGCAGAGAGAAGTTTGGAGTGCAAGGAGAAAAGTTTGAGAGAGCACAGTGAATATTGAAGTCCTTCTTTCAGACTTAAAATGTGTAAATGTGTTGCTCTCAAATTATGGCAAAAAGATTTCCCCATATGAATGTGTTTGCTTTGTGACATTGCCAGGGTCACAAAGCAAGAAAGCAGGGAGTAAATACATTTTCAAAGAACTATGGAAGACATTATGCATTTTGTTTACCATTTTTGTGGTAATTTAAAACCATATCATTCTTATCCAAGGCTGATGTAAAGTGAGAATCCCTGAGAAACTAATAATTCAACTTTTCAAAAACCACTTTGTCCTTCGTAGCCTAATTTAGCTTTAACATTTTGCATGTTTGAGGTTTTACCACAGATGGGAGTCTCTGACCACATGAACCTCATCCTGACAGAGCCGACCTTTCGGGGAACTTTACAGTCTCCCCAAATTTTATCAAACCCTCTCTGTCAGTTTGATGTTCCTCTTTGTGTCCATATGTCACTGAGCTTTCAGCAGCACCAATATCTCCAACCAATTACCCAGTCTCTCTGTGGGACTGGGCCACCATGAACGCTTCAAGGTTTTACAAGCAGCCAACTAAGACGCTGACTTTTACTCTGATACTCAAACATGATGCAATGCTGCTTTTAGGTACAGACAGGTGAGTTTAGCCCAGAGTGATACAACTGAGTAAAAATAATAATACATATTTGTGTTCGAAGTGTTGGAAAGACAGTGGGCCTGTCACAATAATCAATAAATCAATTAATCGCATGATAAATTAAAACAAACAATTTCCATTGGCATAATTTACCGTTTCTCTCTTTATTTCTCTCTTCCTACCAAAAACTGGATGATAAAAGTCTGAAGTTTGGTGTTTTGGTCTCAACTAGCCCTTATTTTGAAGGACGATTTTGTTTACATAGACTTTAAAGTTAATTTTATTTGTTGTTTTGTTCATTTATTATGGATATTTAAAATGTCTTCCCGTTCCAGTGTGAAATGTTCATTAGAACTTAAAAGTTTACTGATCTTTTAGAATATGTTCTTGAATAAATTTTTTGCCATTACAATAATTTTCTTAAAAATGGTCTCAAAACAATATTATCGTTTATTGCAATAATTTCTGGAACAATTTATTGTCCAGCAAAATTTGTTATCGTGTTGTGCCCAGGCTGGAGTTCTTTTAAGCTAATTTTTATATTTTTCTGGAGTCAAATTTCAAGATTTTTTCCAAACATCCTGACCATCCATTCTACAACTTTGACGATAACCTGCAGTAGCTCTGTTTTCGTTGAGCATAAAATGCCCAAATTGGAATTACTAAACTAAATTGGAAACTATTTTTAAAAACTCATGTTTTTAGAAGGTTTTTCATCCATAACGAAATGTATATATTTGGCAAAACTGCAATGGAAATTATTATTATTGTTTTTGCATCTTGCCAGTTTGTGCAGCAGCAATGCACATTGACCAGTTTACTAAAAGTTGAGTTCGTCATTTGGACATGTTGACATCAGATGAGTGTTTACATCCGTCGACAGAAGGATTTTTAATGATTTATCTTGTGAAGAAACTTATTCATGAGTGATTTTTAATTGCATTTCTTATTTAATGGAAACAGCAATTGCGAAATGGTGTTTTTTCGACATTAGCAGAATATTATTTTGCACACGACTGAAACGTTCAATTGTTTTTTAGTGAAAGCAAAGAGGAAAAGTCCTCTGTGTCCTTTCACCATTAACTCACCTCCAAGTATCACACCAATGTAGCTCTACTGGTAAAATGATATGTACTTATACATCCTAAAGTCCAAAATGCGTCACTAAGAAATGGCAAAGGAGAAAAGTCAAGGGTTGTGACCTTTCTGCCCCTTGGTGCCACATCAATACAGCGCCATCATTTCATTCAGAAAGATTTCAGCAACATGTCAGATCCCTTTATATCCCAGTTTAAAAAAAAAAATACAAGAGCAAGAAACTTTTAATCAGTTATTTCAGAGAAAACCAGATTTTTCTGGTAAGAATGGAGCTTCTCACTGATCTGCTTTAAATCCCAGCCTTTCCTAGATGCATGGCCCAGTACAGTAATGCATGTAGGCCTTAATCTTTTCCCAAGCATCTGGAAGAGGGAGGCGAGGTCTGGAGGAGACGGTGGATTGTCCAGCCATGACCTCACCTCACCCTGCTGATGTGAGCAGGGCTGACAAGCCGGCCCAGAGCTGGGCGACAGCGAGGCCGGCAAGGACTGGATTCTTCCTGAGAATAAATAACCACATGTTTACATATTTACTGTATCGAAAACACACAGTCGTCTTTTCTGACGTTAAATCGGACTGTTTTAATCTTCTCTGCCGAGTTTCAGCTGCAGAAGTCAACAGGATCATATTTGAGGAGGTCTGCACTTTGGTTCTCTCCATGCAAACTCTTACGGATGGAGTTTGAAAGTTAACCAAGTCTTTCATCACATCCAATAGTTCGGTAACATTTGTTACATGTTCAGATGCTCTGTTTCTTTTTCACACTGAACGAGGTCAAAAGATCCAAACCATTTGAAAAACTTGTTCCCCTCCTCACCTGTGGTGGTGCTGCACCAAGAACCACTGAAGGAAACGACACAAAAACCTTGGAGCACAACTTCCTTCTTCATAAAACGCAAACATAAAATTGAGTAACATCAGATTTTTGTGGTTGTAGGCTATGGCTGAAAAACAGTCAATGACGATAATACATAATCCTTTATTTATACAAGAAAATTTTCTTGTCTCATTTACAAAAACAAGCAAAACAACATAAAAACAAATTGTTGATTAGCATATTCATTTAAATATCTGATATTCTGCCAAACTGGTGGCGTGGCCTTTCCTGGTATATCCAGTTTTGACTCCACATCTTTTTATTTTTAAGCGGTTATGAGGAATGATTGTGACAACTAAAACTGCTGCTGCGCAAGTTACTCAACAGGTTGTTGCTAGGTAACCATGGGGTGTATGAGTTAATCGTTGCTAGGTAACCGCAGAGTGAGTGAGATAGTTCAGGCCACCAACCTTGCTTAGCTGGCAGTAAGAGGTTGAGCTCTATTGCCCGCATTTGATCTATCCAAATCCGTCCAGCAAAAAGTTAGAGTCACGTTAAATAAACATTAAATAACCGTATTTATTTAAACGAAATAAGCAGGAGGTGGTGGAAGAGTTTGAGGAACACGAAAGCCAAGACGTCTCCTCTCAACGCCCACCTTTTGATGGGTCGAACTTGAAGCATTGGATGCGTTTTTGATGCGCGTAACGGATTCGGTGTGAACGCCCCATAAGCCTTTCCTCTGCCTACATCCCCCAGAATGCTTTGCAGTTTAGTGAACATTCTATGTATTGAATATTGAAAGCAATGAACTGAGACTATTTTTGGCCCAAAACATCTTATAGAAATAAAGTTTTTTTTTGACAAAATCACTCTTATATCAGATGTCTCATCTACTGATATTGATCATATTTCTATTGTCGTTAGTGATGATTTTGTCTGAGACGAAATGAAAACAGCCTCTTCACACAAACTTCCTTCATGTTTCCATGACTTTGGCTCCTGACATTCAAGAACCAGCCAACCAGCAACATCCAGTTGATTAGCTCTGCTGTTTCCTCTACAGCCAAACAATCTGAGTAACTGTGGGAAAAGGAGCTCTCTAAGCAAACCACCGGAGAGCCGCTGTACTCCTGTCTGATATAAAAAGACATGACAGGCAACACGTAAGAAGAGGGCCGTCCATCTTCTTGGTAGCGGATGGGAGTTGTTCTGTGAGGAGGTTTCAGAGACTTTTAAAAATACTTTATTTTTTCCATTTCCGCCTCGCCGTGCCGTGTCACGCTACCTTATTATTTACGAGTGTGGTCTGTGGAGCAAATCAACTCTGCAATTTATCTGTGCGGATTAAATTTCGATGAGCAGGTGGAGGAATAAAAGCGAACGCGTCCCCCGGAGCACCTTACAATTACAACGGCGGCTTACTTCGAGCAATTTTTGTCTAAAAGTGAAGAGAAATAACCGGCAAGGAGCTTTAGCATTAGCACGTAAAAAATTTTCCCGCATTATATCATTTATGGCAGCGGCTCCTCCGAGTGAACAAACTCAACTGGAGAGCAGCAGCAACGGCCAACATCCATCCAGTTAAATCATGTTCAGGTGAAATGGAGTGGAGGTGCTGGATGAATATTTTTAAACCAGAAATTCGTCTCAGACTAACTGACCTGAGTCACACACACACCCACACACACGCACACACTCTCCATTAGCTAATTATTTCCCTCTAAATGACAAATGTATAAGGCAGAGGGCAGCCGCCACATGAATACTAACTGGATTTTACCATGTGGGTTTTATAAGCGGAGAGTAAAACAACCTACAGCAACAGAAAAGAAGAAAGAGGAAAAACAGGACGGACTCCCTGCTGAGATCAACGAGGCCAGAAGAATTAAAATGAGCAAAGAAACTGAGCTAAACTTTATTTAACCATGATTTTTTTAATTCTGAAGAGATTGTATCCTGGCTCAGAGTTTCAGAAAACATTGTACACAGGTACAATGTTCACTATGAGGTTAGGAAGGAAGGAACGAAGGAAGCAAAGAAGGAACGAAGGAATGATGGACGGACAGAGTAAATGTTGGATGAAATGTTGGATGGATGGATGGATGGATGGATGTAAAGCTAAATTAGCTTGTAGCAATGTTACTAGCTAACATCTTCAGAACAGCCAATCAAGGAACAGCCTTCATTTTCCTTGCCACTGATTGGCTGTTCATATTCATATCACCTCCTGCTGTAAAATCTTTATTTTGAGACAAAAAGTATTTTTAAATACTTCTCTGAATCTGTCCCTGACTTTATTTCTCTTTAGAAATAAATATGCTACATGCTAATTTCAGTATTCAGATCTACTCACATCCACATTAAGACGTTTGTTCTGCTGAAAACTTTTCTCTTAAGAAGTAAAACATGTAATTTAATACTTCTGCTTTCATTTCCTGAGTTCCCGCTGCTCATAATTTGCCAAGCAGCGACATAAACTCAGACCAAACAGTGATTTCAGCCCAGCAGCAGTTCCTGAAATAAATTACCGCGCAGCCGGCTGATGACCCCATTTTACTTCCTCGCCAAAGTCAATTCTTTCCTGCGTTCTGAGCGTTCGCCGAAAATGAAAGCTGCAAATCTTTCCCGGAAGAAACATGAAAGTAAATAACATCAGCAACCAAGAGAAGGGAATTGTGTCTGAGGACAGAGATGGAGAGAAAATCTAAAATACAAAGTCGACTTATTTTATTTACACTTACGGGTCCAATAAAGAGGCTTCTGTGACATATTAACAAAATGTAATTAATGTATAAATACTGTGTCTAAAACAGTAAGAAAAAAAATGAATTAAAAACTTTAAATTAAATTATAACAAGAATTATTGCAGGAAATGATTATATTGTTGTTTTGAAACTCTTTTCAGGTAATATGAGGATAATATCATGACACTCTTGTCAAAGAACAATAACTTTTAATTTTTAAACAAACTGGAAGATATTTTGAATATTCAAAATAAAACACAACCACCCAAAAAATATAAAAATCAATCAAATAATTCAAGTTCAAAAATACTTTATTCATCCCAAAGGTAAATTAAATGTTGTTGTAACTAATTAATTTAGATTCTTCAAAGAGTTATTGAAGATTGTGATGGAAAATGGAAATAGAAATAAAATGGAAAAATTATTGAGCTCATTTTAAGAGATTAATTGATTAATTGCTTATTGCGGCAGGTTTATGTGAAACTGAGTGGAAAGTGAAAATAATGAGGCTATTGATATTTTTGCAAAAGATTTAAATAAAATAAAAGCCTTGTCTGCAACCAAAGAGACATTTGGAAAAGAAATTTAAAAAAAATATGATTCTTAACTGAGCAAAAAAAAATATAAATAAATAAATTATTCCTTAGACCTTAGAATAAAAATATAAGCAATAATACAAACAATTTAAATTAATTTAAACAAAATATTTAAAGCAGGAGTGTCCAAAACACAGGATGTGGAACATTTGTGACTCTGGAAGAATGAGATAAAGTTGGCTGATCTTTTTTCTTACAACAGAAAAGGAAACAGTAAATTAAAAACCCGTTTTGGTATCAAGTAGGAGTGGAAACAAGCAGCAACTTCTGCTCCAAATGGGCTAAATTCGGCACCGGCCCTGATGAAAGCGTGACCCAGATCCAGTTCAGAACAGAAACATTTCTCGAGACAAACGTTCAGGATCAATCCTGTATTTTCTGCCATGATTAGCAGATTCTTTTCCCCAACAAAAATCAAAGTAAAATATTGACTTCCGAAGAAGATCAATATTCAGAGGCATTACCATTTAAATTGGGCCACAGCAGCCTGGAAGGAAAACAAACGTACTGTGTGAATTTAGCTAAAAAAAAAAAAAGAATTGTGTGAGAAGTCGCCACAAACGCCAAACTGTTGGGATAAAGCGGCTCCTTCCCATCTCTTCTGTTACACAACATTAAAAAAAAAATTAATGTCTTTGCTTTTTAATACGGCCAACTGCCCCGCAATTAAACACAGCCAGCATCTGCACTGGCTGCAGCGCAGTGGGACAACGTACAGACTCCCAATTTCACAACTTGTTAGGCGGCAGCAAATTGTTTTTCATGCTTGGCAAGCGGCCCGAACCGTCACAGAGCAAGTTAACACGGCGAGCCCAGAGTAAGTGCAACAGAGAGGAACTTACCTGGAGTAAGACGACAGGTAGGACGGACGGACGGACGGATGGCGGGATCAGGTCCAAACGCATGGGAAGGAAAAGAGAGAGAGAGAAGATTATGTTAGCAAAAACCTCTGAAATTCAGCTTACAGACAAACAGCAGGATCATAGTTTCTGGGGATCAAAATATTGACAAGTTAATTAGAACAGGAGAAAGCTAAATATGCTCTGCATTCGTTCCACTCGGCGTTAAATATGCTTCGTTTTTCTGTTGTAATCAGCATCAAAATGTCTGAAAACAAAGAAATTATAATTTTATACGGAATCAGTTTTACAGCTGCTTAGTGAACATTATTCACTGTTTTGTTTATTGTTATTTTCTCTTGTTAAGTAAAAATGAACAACCTTAATGTATAGAAGACGCAATACTGCTAGCAGCCACTAGGAGTCAGATCAAAAAACGTAAAGTTGCATTAATATGTGAGAAATCACTGCTGTAGTTTAAAGTCATTTTGAAATCTTTTCTGGATGTACAAAGGACAAAGTAAAGCAGCAGTGCCCCTCCCCAACTTGTTGCTAAGGACAGCTTGTCAGCTGGCTGAAAGAAGATTGTTAATTTTTCCTCATCAATACAGAAATATTTACATAAATTTGGACAAACGAGACTGAATAATTTATTTGTTTTTATTAATTATCTATACTGAAATATAGAGCATATGTATATATAAATATAGAAAGATTAGAGGAAAAACAATAACACATCAGGGTTCTTATGAAAAAACTAGCAATGGTTACAAAAATAAATAAATCAGATTCACATTATGGATTCACAATATAGCCACATATTTTAGTTTTAAATTGATAATGTTCACAATATTTTACCTTGTTATTAGTATTTTCTACAATAACCCAAAGTAATTCTGGAGTTTTCTTATTTTTGGAATAAAAAAGTGATAAAATCTAAATATAGCACACTTTACTTACTTCAATATGTCATTATAAGTGTTTAATTTACAGTTTAATTAGACAACCAGTCTCGCTCCATTGTGTTTCATCAAAAATATCATCATTTTCCCAAATATTTTTTTTAATTGCAAAATTATTTAATTTATTATCCATTTTGTCCAATTTTCAGGGAACAAATATTCGCATATTTGCACTGAAAATTGAAGAAAGTGCTGTAATTATCATGCTGATACAAGAGTATAAATAAATACTTTTTTGCTCTGCAGCTTGCTAAACTAAAACATTATCCCATCATATATTGTTACACTTCTATATTTCTTTGTGGATTTTTTCTGTTTGTGGCCAGAACTGATTGCTGGCAGCCCTGAGATGTCCAAAGTTTTGTTTTTTTTCAGCTGCTTGCAGGGCGATCATCCCTGCATCAGCTCTCCTTACATAACTCTCCACCCACTGAAATAAAAGAAATCCTGCCTGTCACTCAAATGGTCCGAAGATGTGGGGGAGTAAGAGGAGAAAATGTGCAGCAAAGAGCTTCATTAACGCTCCCTGAACGGAGAACTTCGCAAAACAAACATTATCCTTCAAATTATTAGTTTTTTTTATCCTGAGACTGCTAGTTCCAGAGCCAACGGAGCGCGAGGATCCAGCCAAATTTGCAGTACCGAAAAATACTTCCACTGAGTATAAAATCATAATGAAAAGATTAAATGGAGTATATTTGTGAAAAGGTAAAACAAAAGGTTATGGACTATGATTGTATGTCAGCTTAGCTTTCTAACCTGTTAGCTTGTTTAGCTAACACTACTTCAGAGAAATACTTCAGATCCACTGTGTATAAAATCATGATAAAAAATAAATAAAATGTATTATATTTGTGAAAAGGTAAAACAGAGACTAATAGGCTATGTTTATATGTTAGCCTAGGTAGCTAATCTGTTAGCTTGTCCAGCTAACACTACTTAAGAAAAATACTTAAAAATAATTTGTTTCTAAAATCATGATAAATGCAATTTATTTGTAAAAAGGTAAAACAAGAATGAATGGACTACAAATATATGTTGGCTTAGATATCTAAACTGTTAGCTTGTTTAGCTAACACTGCTCATTTATCCATTGTATATTATGCACTTGTCCTATAGCCAAGGAATTATAGGGGAATTGGTGACCATCTCCAGGAAATACCTTCCTTTTGAGCACTTTACATTAACTGATTCACCAAATCATGATCAAAATAATGTAAATACAACAGAAGACACATTTTATTCTTATCTGACTGTCAAATAAACTTCAACCCCAGAAGAAAGCCCCACAGAGCTTTGGATCGACTCAACTCAGCATCATCAGTCCTCAATTTTATTAGCTGCTTTGACCGAAGGGGGCTTCAGAAATTGATAAAACAAAAAAAGGAAAACCTCACAGAAGTGTCAGATCGTGAGCTTCAAGCCCTGAATTTTCCCGGTGCACCAGTGACAATGCTAACGTGGATGTCAGACTGTCGGATTGAAGCAGGCAGAAAATCCCTCCGCTATGTTCCCACGTCCAATTATCTTCCAGAGAAAAATGACATTTACTCTGCTCCCCACAGATTTGGAGAGAAACCCAAAGAGACAGGCGTGAGAGGAGTCTTGAATACTAAATACAAATGGAAACAGTGAAGAAGCACCTTAATAAATCAGCCAAAGGTCACAAACCTTCTCGCAGAAAATGTGCTTTAAGTGGTCAGCGTCTAAACCATATGAGGTTACACAGAACCGGGCCAGAGAGGTTGTCCGGTCTCAGTTGGATCAGAGAGGCGTAAAATATTTCATTCTCTCACATGTATAGAGCCGAAAGGAGAACTGAAGATCCAAATTACATTTCCACAAAGCGGAATAATTTCAACATCTACTAACAATCGAGTCAAAAAGGAAAACTTATGCTGAGAGGTTTCTAACTAGATTACGTCTCAGCTTGGAAGTACGGGGTGCTGAGTCGGTAAAAATGGAGGAAAATTTAAGGAAATGGCAGGAACAAAAGAAGAAATGCAACATGAATTTATTCAAAAATTATACCCATTTGGACTCAAACATTCTGACAGAAATGTACTTCTTTAAGGTAGGGATTGTTTTTATGCATTATAAGTCCATCACTGCCCATTTATTGCCAAAAATATAATTAATGATAGTGCTAATGTTTACACATTCAACCCCTGAACCTCAAATCGAGAAAAAAATTTTTATTTATTATTTTGAAAATTTAATTAAAGCGTTTAAACACTCAAAAAATATAAATATTTTTAATGCACAGTGGAATAATGTTCACTCAAAAATGTAATTTTTTCCAAACACAAACCTTCAAAAATAAACTTTTTGTTGCACTTGACTTTTTTAGTCACGAAACAAAAAACTTCTATATGCAATTTATTATCAAATATACATTTAACTGAATTTATTTGTTTTGTCAATTACTACTATATGAAATGCATTTAAAAAATAAATGAGAATAAAAAAAGAGTAAGGATCAAATTTAATATTCATTTCTATTAATAATCTAATATTAGCTTAAAAATCAACACATTTATATATATGTACATATTTCAACTGCATATGATTTATTTATTTTGCGCTAAGTACTGAATATTTACATGAGTTATCTCTAATGTGAAGATTGCTTTTCTAAGTTCCTTCTAAACGATCCTGACTGTGGTATTTATCTCTTCTTTCTGCAGCTTATTAATCAGAAAATGGGAGATATAAGCAAACAGCATGACTGTCATATCTGCCAAACTGCCACTGCAAACCAAAATATAAATGCTGAAATTATCTTTCTTTTGATTAAACTTCCCTCTGAGTGAGATAAGAAACCTTCACTGAACTCTGCGTCTGTGCTTCCCCTGCAGCTTTCTGCGTGCCGTTTGTGTATTTTTTCAGCTCCAAATGAATGACAGACTGACCTTAGCAAACCCCACCAGCTGACAAAGTGATTTATACTTGCTGCTGATGAGTACATTTGGCAGATTTTCCCCCCAAACGGTGTAAATACCTTCAGACAACCTCCACTCTTCTCCAGAGTCTCGGCTGTACGGCAAAACCTAACAGTCTTATAAGGAACTGCGTCATCGATATGATGCGGATGTTTCCTCTGGGTTTGTTATAATCCAATAGTCCAAACTTTTTCTGGCATGAAGGCCAAAATTGTCAAGTCAAAGCAACAAGCTGGCTAAAAAACACAGAATTGTTTAAAAGTGCAGATTTTTGACAATTTTTTTATTGTTTTGTCATGTTTAAATTATGCATATGGCGACACATTCCTGTCAAAAATGCAAGGAATGTATTAAGTAATCACAACTGTGCATATACTGTTTGAAAGAAGGCCACATTTCCTTTTACATGGAGGGCCATAAACGCAGCATGTTTTTAAGTAATTATTTGCCAATTGGGGCGTAACTCCTCTGATTAATCTGATTGGTCGGATTTTTGAGACAGAATTGAAGAGAAGAAATACAAGAATGTGATGTTCGTTCAAAGAGTAGAAAGAGAGGAGATGATGAAAATGAAGAATAAGAAGGTAAGATATAATGAAAGTTTGTTGATTCTTTTTTTCTAATGTTCTTACTCTTCCTCCTCCTCTTCTTCTTCTTCTCCTCCTATGACGCTAAGTACCAGGCTGGCCAAACTCTGACCAATCAGATTAATCAGAAACGTTATTTCTCAATTAACATGTGCTCTTGTGATTGCTTCATAAGCTCCCCGGATTTTCCGCATGAATGTGACGCCAAAGTTGAGATTATCAAAAAACACCAGATACACCAGATACTGCATATCACCAGATACCATGATCCCACAGAAATGACTAAAAAAACCCAACAAAATTTAGATTGTTTCCTTTCCTTTTCTTAATGTTCTTACTCTTTGTCCTCCTCCTCTTCTTCTATAACGCCAAGCTGGTCAACATCTGACCAATCAGATTAATCAGAAGCGTTGTCTCTTAATTGATTTAGTGTGAATGCCTAAAGGAGTGGTCCCCAAACCCCAGCCGCGGACCGGTACCGGTCTGTGGACCAATTGGTACCGGGCCGCACAAGAAGTAATATTTAAATATTTCCGTTTTATGTATTATTTGAGTCTGGAGGATCTTTTATTTTGAAAATCCTTTAACCGGATTCTCTCGGTTACGTCTTGCGCGCCAACATTGAGCCACAAGCAGCAAAATGAGTAGGAAACAGATCAGATGTCTTTGGAAAGTTTATTTGCAAACGGAAAAGGCCCAGAGAAGTGACAGGAGGATGGATTTATCCCGGCAGGTGATTCTCACAGTCCAAGCTCCGCATGATATGGTGACCGGCTCGCTAATGAGGCAATGAAGCTTCAAACTGCGTAGAGACCAGGCACCCTGTGCATAAGCAACACTTCGGCTGTCATTTTCTCTCATCACTCCCAGATGGAACCGTCTTGTTGCAGAGAAACAAGACGGTTATCGTGAGTTAAAATTTTCACGAAAGTTAAAATTTTCACGAAAGTAAAATGTTCGTTTCTGTGTCTTATTTTGAAGGGATATGTAAACGTTACCATAGCGACCAGAGTCAGAGCATTAGCAGTGGTCGAGATGAGATAAGAGGAGCGAAGCTTGTGAGTTTTAGGTCTGGTTCACAGGGCACGATTTAAGGATTGTCGGCCGATTTTCCAAACCTCTGTGACCACAGAGCCGATAAAAGTCCAACAGGTTCGGTCGGTTCGTGTGTCCAACAACACGGCAGGAGCAACACGCCACACATGAACCGATTCCAGTCACGAACATCCCGATTCCAGAAGAAAATCCAGTAAAACCCCCAACATACCATACATGAATTTAGAATAATCAAACACGGATGACGATGTAGAAGCAGCAGTGATAGTTTGTGGGCTCATTTTAAGAGATAAAAGACGTAGCAAAAAGAAAAGGCGTTGGATAGAAGATGGCGGGAGCAGCCGCTCTATTTGCTGCACTGTGATTTGGAGGCCAGTTAAGTTTGTTCGTAGTATTTTTAACTGAATAAACATAACCACATACAATAAACAAAATTACCTTTGCATATAGTAAACATTTCCACATATCACCTCCGATGTCCACCGGACTCTCAGTTGCCATGTCAACTGTCTGGGATTCCCCTCCGTTCTTACGTCACCGCGCTTTCTGATTGGCTACCTGTCACATTCAACAGGCTGCTTAACGCTCCCAGTCAGGGAAAACCCCACAGGCTGCGATAATCGGGCCAAGACAACGCACCACCAAGTAACACACCGGGGCAATCAATCAATAAATCAATCAATCAATCAATCAATCAATCAATCAATAAAAGGCATGCAGTAGCCTTAACCAACTTAAGTAGAACTATGTTTTTGTATTATTTCTAGGTGTGCAAGATAAAATCCCTTGACTTTAATTATATTTTGTTGGGTTCGAATGGTTTTCCTATAGAGACGAGCAGAACAGTTCCTCTGCTTGTACGACTGTCACTATTGACTCCAATCCTGGGACAAAACTTCCTCTTTCATGACAGAAAAGGCTGCAGATACAGATGTAAGTCTCACAGCCTTGGTGGAAATGTCAGGAAAAATGTGTTATCAGTCTCTAAAGGTGAGAAAGTCTAAAGTGACTCTGAGAACTGCCAGGTTTTTCCTCAGAATATCCTACTTTTATTAGGAAGTGATTTAAATATACTTTTTTTTAATGCAAATGAGATTTTGTCCACTATTTTTCATTGTCACATTTAAATGCTTTATAAAACATAGAGCAACTTCACATTTCTGTTGCTTGCAAGTTACAGGTTTACAAAAATGCATTTCATCGTTAGTTGTTCCAGACTTAGACCTTAGAAAATAACACAGAATAAAAATAAAAGTCTCTTTTTCTTTTCTGTTGAAGGGAAAAAAATCAATATAACATCCAATTAAGCTTTAAAATTGACAGGAATTGTGTTTATTTATTAAATCCATGTATGAAGAGGGTTTAACATTTAATCAAAGGCTTTGAAGAATGAAAACACGAAACGTTTTCCAAGGTTCTTGTTTTTATTATTTGTGTTTGTTCTTAACTGGATAACATAGTAAGAATGGAAAGAAATAAAATTTTATATCAGATTAAGAAATTATTGACTTTTAGAATAAAAAATATAGTATTTGTATCCATATTTGCAACACACTGACTTACATCACCTTCTTACCGTTCAGTTATAAACAAAATAAAGGTCGGAGTTCAGCTGCGTAGTGTCAGTGGACACGTGCAATCGCTAGCGGCTGCCTGGAGGTAAAACTGTCACGCCATCCAACATGGGTTATTGACCCGGACAGCATGCACACCGACGCCATCCGGGTCAATGACACATTACATCCAGATGTGCTTAAATCTTAGCTTTGATAAAAATTTTTCAGATTGTTTTGGTTACGTATTGAAAAGCAGAGATTGTCTTCATTCTCTGTGACTTTACTTCTCTAAATGCTGCTTTTGTATATTTAGAAGGATATGAAGACGGATGAGTGGAGGGATAAAATGTTGCTTGGCTGTTTGGCACTAAGGTGCGTTCTTATCAAAAGGAAATGCACTGCATCAAACGTCAGTCTGACCTAGAAGTGAGGAAGGGATTAAGATTAGGAGAGATGTGGAATAACAATTACTAAATTATTATTAGCTAAATGTTGAAAGATCCCAGTACCTCAAAAATAAAAGAGATCTGCGTCAACCAAAGAACAAACTGGGCTGGTTGAGTCCACTTTTTCATTCCCTAACAAAAAGGCATCCAACGTGGGGCAAAATATTTTAGTATTGTATACAAATTTAATTTCTCTTTTGAAATTTCTTAACATTCAAATTCAGATTTTTTTCCCCAGTTAAGGTGTTCAACAACCAATTCTTCCAGCAGACAGGAAATATACATCTAAGGTGCTGGTGTTAAAAGAAAAAATAACCAAAGTCAAAAACTATTTTACAGAAACCTTGCATCTGAAACACAAACTATACGTTCTGTGACCTAATTCATCCATGTATGGATTCAAAATGGTTCCTCACCAATTTTGGTCCATATTTAAAAATAGAAGTGGAGACTCCTGAACAACCAACAGGAATGCAGTGATTTCTGGATGGCAAGTCAACAACAAAACACTTGTCTTTTCCAGCAGCCGTTGTACAGTGCGTATAGTGGTAAAACCAGCAAACCAAAAAAAGCCGGAGCAACCTGGGTTGCTAGGCAATGGGCTGGGCTTTACTGGGGTTGCTAAGTAACCACAGAATGTGACTTAAGAATTGGGAAGTTTTTGAAACTGCCCATTTTCCAGACACCAGAAAACATCTAGGCATTTTTTTAAGTACTTGGAAGTACAAATGCAAAATGTGAACTCATATTTTGCATTCTTGGTTTTCTTTAATAATAATAAAATAAATCGCCTGCCAGATTATGTTTATGAGGTAAAGTCTAAGGGAGCAGATTCTAAAAAAAGAAAAACATATCCATTTGTACCCAATATAAACCCATCTTGCTCCTTCCGGCACCATCTACTGTCTGAACCTCCTCCTCCCTCGGGGCGTCTGCTCGCTCACTCTGCCTTTATAAGAACCGGTCAAGAAATGGTCCCCAGTGGGCGGCTTGCTCTTTCCACTCCTGCTTTACACGGCCGGTGAGATCCTTTGTCCTCCTACTGTTTACATCACTAAGTGCTTCATCACCTCATTGGGGAAATACTGTACAGGTCTAAATCCGTAACGCATGCTGGAATATACACATTTATTTATGTGAATGTGCAGGAAATACAGCTCCAAAAATATTACAAGCATTTCTTCAACCACAACAGAAACTCAGTTCATCCCTCTGTTGAAACAAAAATAGACTTGAGCTTCGTTTTCAAGAAAACGTTGGTTTTTGTTTCCTGTATTCTTGTGACACTTTTGACATTTTCCTCGCAGCATCGCTGCTAATGAAACCAGAAACAAGTAGAGAAGTTCGGCCTTTTTACGCCACGATGCAAAACATTAACTACTAATTTAATAAGGATTTTTTTAAAAACACACATTACATCCATGTATTTATTTTAATGAAGAAAAACTATTTGATGAGATCCAACAGTTGATTTGTGCATTGAGGCTACAAATGTTCCTTTTAACCCGTTTGTATTTTAGATGTTTGGATTGTTTCTCTTTGAATGCTTCTTTAGCCAGCTTGCACATTTCATGCGCTACTTTGGAAATGATTTATGATATAAAAAAGAATAATAAAATGTGTTCCTACTTCTATCACTATCTAGGTTGTGCAATAAGATTAAATTTGTTTTTTGTAACTTGGCATCATAAACTGCACAGACAGAACTACTATCTAAAGCAGTCCACACCAAATAAATGTAACAATAACTGAAAATAATGAAAGGCATGAGGTTAAAGACTCTTATTTATTTATTGTTTTTAAAATTATTATCAAGTGATATTTTCAAATTTTCTGTCAACTTTAAACATTTTTTAACTCAAAAATACGACTGGCTGCACTGGGTTTAGCAGGTTTCCTGGAGAAAACCTTGTAAAGCTCAGATATCTGTCTCGGAAACAAAATGTGTATCGGTGGATCCCTAACCTGCAGAGCTGAATTGATTTTTATATGAATTTTCTTTTTTTTTTTTTTATTTCTTTGCAGATATTTTAGGAGAAAGCTGAAGCTAGTTTTGATGTAAAGTTAGTTTAATTTGTAATTTTTTAACCTATTTAACTCGACAGCAGTTTACCTCCAAATAAACTTAAGTCCTTCGCCTCACACACTACATAATAAATATTCATAAAGCTCTCATTATAGAGACTTAACTGGGCGTTCTCTGCACTAACCTCATAATTACCTGTAATTTATCACTTTTCCAACTCACTCGATCATTTCGATCTCATCAGGCGTCGTGCGACAGCCTCGCCGCGGCTGCATCCGTTCTGCTGCATTAATCGCAAAATCTAAAACCTGCCTTGATGCCAGTGCCACGAGGTTTTATTCTGGGAAAATCAGCTGGGGTTGTGTTTGGAGATAAGCCCACACAAAGTTTCTGTGTTCAAGTCTAATTGCATGATGTAATGGTGCTGATGTGGAGGGATTAGTTAGAGTTTGCTTGGATTTTGTGGGTTTTTTTAGCCGTTTCTCAGTGAGAATCTGTTCATAAACTGTTCAGCTCATGATTACAGTTTCAGGACTAAGGAATATTTTCAGCTTCTTTCACAGGATTAGATAGAAAGATTATGACTTCATATTTCATACATATGAAGTTGCAGACAACAGCTGGGCTTGGCATATCTTTACATGAAGACTTGATTCATAATCTGAGCTGAGCATCCAAGTTCAAAACTGCATCTTAATTAATTGGAATCCCATTAAAAAGTTAATAATTTGTATCAAAAACTGATGAACACATAAACACAATATCTACATGATGATATATATGACCAATAAAATAGACATGCTAGAATACAGAGAAAAACTGCTTTCACAAAAAGTTAAGTGGAAGGAAAAACTGTGTGAATTTATATCAGATATGTTTCAATTTTCAATTTATTGAAACTTATTGAATCCCTTTTTCAAACTTTCAGAGTGTGCTAATATTCAGCTCTGGAAAAAATCAAGAGACCATTAAAAACTTGCTGATTATTTAACCAAATATTGATTTCTGAACTCTTCCTGAGATAAACATTAGTATTGTTGTTTCTAAATGAACATAAACTTGTTTTCTTTGCATGACTTGAGATTGCATCTTTTTCTTATTTTGACTATTTCTCATTTTCTGCAAATAAATACAACATTTTTGCTTGGAATTTCATAAACATGTCAGTATTTCATAGAATAAAATAATGTTGATTTTACTCAAACATAAACCTATAAAAAGTAAAATCAGAGAAACTGATCATTTTAAGTTTTTCCACAGCTGTATTTACGCGTCAGTAAATAACTTTAATAGAAGATTTGTGCATCTTAAACATGAATGAGTCTTCATGAATGTCTATGATTATTGTCATGAATGTCATTCCGTAATAGTGACACTTTTAATTGACTTTGATGCAAGTTTTAATGCATAAAAATGCAATTATCAAATAATGTTAAGTTGATACCATTAATGCACTTTTAATACATATTTGCACTAAAAGTCTCCTTTTTTACCGTAAGACACTTAATGACACCAGAGTAATGTCAGTTTTATGCACAACCCTTCAGATAAAGAGTTAATGAAGCTTATTTATCTGTAACATTGGGAGAAATTACATTGTTTATAAAAGTGAATTAAGGATTTGTCCAAATGGCAACAATAAATGTTGCTGAAAGTCAATTTAAATTCACACATCCACATCCAAACATCTTCTATAATTTTTTTGATAATTCTTCCATCAATACGTTCCTCATTTAACCATTTTTATGATTTATAAATCCAAATATTGTTACTCTTAATCATCTATTTATCACCCATTAGCCCAATACACAACTATTAAGCACCTTTTTATTCTTCAAAATGATTTCTCGTGCATTTTACTGCTTTTTAAAATACTTTCTACTATTTATCTCCTCTGTATATAGACAGAGTATCTGCAAAATATTTTACAGCATCAGTGGACTTTTCTTAAAAAAAAAAAGACTTTAAAATGATATTGGCTCGTTATTCTGATGGTTTCAGAAAACAAACAAACAATGAATAGATGTGGCTATTAAACATCCAGACAGATTTGTTTTCATGATACTGAATAATTGATATATAGTGGTGGAGATTGATAGGTCCTGCTGTATTTTGTGTGCAGATCATACTGTAAAAACCACGTTATGTGAACATTACTTTTATTACTGGCTGTGGGAGTTTGGTCACAGCCGCTTGGAGGCGTATTTCATTTAAAACGGGCGGAAGGCTGAAGCCTCATAAATCTGATGGAATAAAAGATTTAGTCTCCTCATTGTTCTTGCTGCTTTTTTTCCCCCCAAGAGTCATGCATTAAAATAAGAAAAATCTTAATATAATTATAATTTCAAGAGCACCGCGGTGAAATGGCATTTTCCGAATCCCACAGCAGCCGCGTTTATGACTCCAGGAGGATGAAACTTCCCTTCTTCTCTCCGTCTCTCCGTACCCTTTTTATGACATTTGCAGCAGATTTTCTGGAAATTTATGGCCCTGTTAGGGCTCCTTAATTTGAGCCACAGCCAGCCGGCCTGGCCACAGAACAGCGCCAGCAGAGGAGGCCATTACAACTCTGGTCTGGGTTTAGAGATGACCTTAGTCACAGATGACATAAGAAAGAGTCATTTGCCTCGCTGGAGTCTTTCAAACGTAGTGGAGCTGCTTCTTCTGCTGCCGTCGCCCTCATTGAATTACTGCTCTCAAAACCAATTTGGGGCTGTTCAGATAAAAGAAAGACAACTTTCCCAACTGGAAATTCAAAATCAATACAAAAGGGGGATAAAAAAAATTGGTAGCTAGTTTCAGTCACTCCAGCACAAACTCCTCCAAAAATGTCAGATTTCAAAATAAATGCGACCATTATCTATCTGTACAATTTCCATTGTTTTTTTTTTCAGTTAAATCTGAAGATGAAACTTTTCTTTTCCCCAATATTTCATCCATGTTTTATCATTTTTACTTGTATTAAAATGGGAAACATCATTTCCTCCATTTAATTATAAAGTTAAAAAAGTAAGCCATACAAAAAAAAAATAAATGAAAATACACCATTTCTTTTTATGTTTTCTTTCTTGTTTAGGTCTAAAATGTGTCTGAATTGTCCATACTTGCACTGAAACACAAAAAGTCTTCAATCATTAATTCAGGGTTTCAACATATTTTTTTTCTTGTCCTTCAGTGGATTTACAGATGATAAGAGTAATTTAGAGTAATGGCTTCTTCCTCTCTGATTGGACCTTCAGTCCAAACCAATTATAATGCTTAAGCTAGCATCTTCACTGAGTCTTATTTAGGTGCAGCGTTGATGAAAACAGCTCACAACAAAACAAATCCAACTCTGGGACCAGAATAAACGACACCGTAGTTAGGTATTACCAAGGTGTTTATTCTTCTCAATAATTGTTTGAACGAATGAGAGCTGCAACTTTTGGCATCTGCAAATAAAACTCTAGAATAAAACGGACTTTTTAAAAAAAACACCCACGTGTTTAACCCATTAGAAGCTTACAAAGCCGAGACTTTTCAATTTAAAAACAGTATTAAAATAATATTCCTTTCAGTAAGCAGACATTTAGCAAACAGAAGTAGTTTTGGTCATTTTATCTGAACCAAAACGTAGTCAGACTTAACATCAGACCCAAGGTTTTCTCCAGGAAACTTGCTAAGCCTGGTGGTTGGGTGCTATAGGGCAGTCCTTTAACCAGCGGCCTGTCGTGTTTTTGAGTTAAAAATGTTAGAAGTTGACAGGAAATTTGAAAATATTACCTGATAATTATGAATTATTGGAGGATTAATACCTGAACTAAATAGACTTAAAAAAGGAAACATTTAAAAACAATTTAAATAAATAAGCCTGGTGGGGGCATAAGTAAAGCCTGGTGGCCCGCCAGGCTTATAATGAGACCCATCCATTTTTTAACTATAGCCAGATCAATTCTTTTTTTCTTTTTTTTCCCCCTCCAGGGGGTCTTTTTGTGGGCTCTAGTGTCCCTTATATGACAGTAGGCTGACAGGAAAGGGGGAAGAAAAAAGGGGAAGACATGCGGCAAATGTCGTTGGGTCCGGGAATCGAACCCGCGACTGCCGCGTCAAGGACTCAAGGCCTCCAAACGTGGGTCGCGCTATCCCCTACGCCACCGCAGCACGCCCCTAGATCAATTCTTGCATCACTGTTAGTAGTGACTTGCCACAGAATCTTGCTTTAGAGTAGAAATAGTCAACCAACACACATTGTGATATTAAAGCGTTTGGACACTGTGGGAGTTCAACCCATCGAGCCACAGACGTCATTCAGTGACTGTAACTGCATGTGATCAGTCGGTGCTGTGAAAGCTTCTCATGTGTTGAATAAAACAGAGCCATGACGATGAGAGGTTTCTGCAGGGCGTTGCATCTGTTCGTGCATCTAAAGCATGAGCTGCATGTTTCTGCAGAGGTTTGTAAGCATGTCACATGTTGACTGTTTTACAGCAGAAACAGAAAAGAAGCAGGAATGTAAACATGATGTCATTCTGCACCCATTCAGTCATGAGCCAAAATCTATATCCGGTATTGATGCCAAATTTCAATCTATGCATGCCAGAAAAGGTTCTGGATGACTCGGGGCCTTCACAGGCCTTCACAGGCCTGTCCAACAAATCAATCAAACAGCTGCAGCTGATCCAGAATGCTGCTGCTGGAGTTCTCACTAAAACCGTATGGCAGCGAACATGTAGCTGAAATTTAGCAAATGCTGCAATTTTGGTCTCCAGTGGAACCAATTAATCAGACTATCAGGCGTGAAAACAGCCTAAAGTTGCTGTTTTTCTTGTTTTCATGGCATTAAGTTAACAAATGCTGAGGTGTAATGACAGCAGACCTAATTAGAAAGCCATCTCTTACTGGAAATTGTTTGGTACCGACCCAAACTGAGAAAAATGGCAAAATGATACCCAACCTCTTTTGACAATTTAATGCTGAACCAGAAAACATTAAATTTACAAAATACTGATTGTTGCAAAAACAGTTTTCATTGCCGTCCAGCAGCCTGCATGCCATTATTTGCAGGTTTCCAGGTTAACTACAGACATGCTGCAGGCCTGACCTTTATCTCCCGGTATAATTGCTTCTTCTCTACACCAGGACCTTTTCTGTGGTAATAGTTTCATTACAGCAGATTCTGTTATGGACCTCAGCAGTCTCATTCACCGCTGTGATTTGCTCTTTCACATTCCTCAGTTTGTCAGATACCTGCTGCAGCCCATGTCTCACCTTTTATCCAGCTGAAATGTGATTTCTATTTCATGAGAGGCCAAAGTGCAACAGAAGACAGCAGGATAACAGCTCAGGTTTGACCTGCACGCCCAGATCAGGCCAACAGGAGGACGATTTTATAACAAAAACCATCTGCAGTTGGGTTTTTTTTTTACTTCCTTGCATTCATTTAGTGCGATAAGCAAACTGAAAAGAAACATCCTGTAAAGCCGGGAGTCAAACTCATTTCTGTTTTGGGCCAAATCAAGATCATGAAAGCCGGTTGTGCCGGAATGTATTAATAAAACCTGATCTCAAACTGTTAAGGTATCAATGAATTCTCAAAATTAAATTATATTATTGAACATTTTTTTTAGTCGCTGCAGGACTTTTTGTTTGTGGTACTAATTTGGAAATATTTGTGATTATTTATGACAGTAAATGCAACTTTTTATTACTTGCTATATAGATCATGCACTATAATCTGACATCAATTAAAGCTGAGGCAGCTGTTTAATACAAATAAGAAAGTTTTGACAATTGTTGAGAAAATCTGCGATAAAATCCCAAGTGCGGGGATTTGTTGATTTTGTGTGAATTTCCATGATAATTCTCAAGAAACTGGAGGGACTAATTAATATAATTTGACAGTAAACAGATAAAAACTGCACTGATTTGATTGATAACATTTAAGCACATTTAATGTTTAATCTAGAATCTAGAGGGCCACATAAAAAGCTGCGGCGGGCCGGATTTGGCCCACAGACCTTGAGTTTTAAATCTACTGAATTACAAACAGGCCTGTCACGATAAATTGTCCCGGTAATTATTGCGATAAACAATAATATTGCTTTTGAAACCATTTTCAAGCAATATAACAGTATTGGCATAATAATAATAATAATGCACAAACACATTCTTAAAAATGAATAAACTTCAAAAATTCTAACAAACATTTAACACATTTAACACTGGGACTGGAAGACATTTTAAACACCCCAAATAAACAAAAACAGAAACTCACAAACAAAACAAAATCGCCCTTCAAATAAATGGCTAGTTGAGAAAAAAACCCACCAGAATGAAGACCAATTTTGGTAGAAAAAGACAAAAGAAAACAATAAATCATTGTAATGGAAACTACTGACATCGTTTTAATTTATCATGATATTAATTGATTTATTGTTTATTGCAACAGGCCGAATTACAAATTAGTTTGATAACTCTGCATCAGTACAGCACACCTCTGTACAATAGCTGGACAAGCTTGAACAAAAATGTAAAAATAAACTTAATTTGTTCCTGTCAGCAAATATAAAACAAGTATAAAAGAAACAGAAATAATAGGGTGAATACTTTGGTAAACATGTAAAAATAAACTGCAACAAGCCTTTCAAATAGCTCAGAAAGTGTAATAAGAATAAATAATGAATTTATTTCAACATCAGAACCGATACAGATATTAATGTCAGATTTAATTTAAAATTTTAAGGGCAAAACTTTGATTCAGTGTCATAAAGAGACACCTGAATATGTTTTAATGACACTATTGACTCACATAATTAACATAAATAAAATATGTGCTGATTTCAAGAAAGCAACTTCTTGCTGTTAGCAAACAGAGAAATGTGCTCTTGTCATATTTTTCTTCTTGAAGTGGAACAAATGTGAACGTAAACTCAATTATTTCCCCTCTTTTAAACGGTAAATAGATGCAGAAATTATTATTTTGTTCCTGACATTTCATTTCAGACGTGACATAAAGCCGTCAGGATGCATGTAATAGAGGACAGGGGTTGTTTTTTGCCTTCTGACATACATCTGAAAGTAGTTTAGCAAAAGCACATGACTCAGTTGGACCAGGCAAGCTGTGTGGAAGCAGATCTTTGACAGATGGGGTCATTTAGGAGCACAATGACAGCCGGTCAATAAAACACCGGCAGGGAAATTACAGTGAGGCCACTCACTCAGAGGTCTATTACCATCACCTTTACAAATGTCCACCACCTGCGTAACATTCTCCTTAACCCTTTAAAAGCTGGATTTTTTTTTCTCACTCATTCACCGTCCAACAGATAAAATCGCTGATCTCTGAATTCCCATGAAGACCCGCATCCACAGACTGGAACGTGCTCACCAGATGATAAGGGCTATGATCATTTATTTCTGAGATCTAGTGGCTGGAGATAAGATGGGCCCTCAGCAACAATGGAGGGCCTCAGGGAGAGTAGATAATGAAGCTGCTGACCCCTGTAGTATGCTAGGCTTAGCCACTCGCCTTGCTTTCTGTCAGTGGGTTTATCTGCTGGGAATAGCGCAACGCTGCGCGTCTATCTGACTCTTCCAGCTTGGCAGCAGTTCCTACATGCTGTCGTCATTCCCAGAGGTACAAAAGTTCAACGCAGCTTAGAGTCTGTATCCAGAAACCGAGGGGGGAGTGTACTGTGCAGCACACAGAGGGAGGAGATCACAGCCCCTGTTTAAGAACCAGCTATCTGGAACTGAGAGGAAATGCAAAAATATTATCTTTAAAAAAATGGAAAATAACAGACAATTAAATGCCATCTTCATTAGGTCTGGAAACTGAAGTGGAAAACTTCTATTTTTGGTTTGATTATGTATTTTGAATCATTACCTTGCTTAAAGGTCACCTTAAACAGGTTAGGCTAGGTCTTTAGGCTACACAGAACATGTTCGCTAAATTTTCTTTTTTGCAGAAAATCATTTTTAGATAATGAGGTTTTTTTCAGAGGCTGACACTTAAAATCAAGAAATGCTGCTGCTGGAAACTCCATCTAACTCAACGTTTACACTCGCACATGAAAATGGCTGCAAACACATGGGCAATTACACAACCGCACATCTTTGAAAAGCAGAAGTGGATCCTCCTGCACAACCAACAAGACTGCACCAAGAGGTTTCTGGATGGCAAGTCAATAACAAAACACTTGTCTTTTCTAGCAGGTAAAGCCAGCTGAACAAATGTGATGAGGCAACGTTTGTTGCTAGGTGACGGACCGGGCTTTGCTGTGGTTGCTAGGTAACCATCGAGTGAGACTTAACAATTGGGACGTTTTTGAAACTTTTGTTAGGAGAGAAAAGGCTTCTCTGGTGACTTTTTCTCAACTTTTCCTGTTTTTAAACGTACTATATTAATAAATTTAACTTTCACAACACACATCTGATTAGTGTATTCTTTTGTATTTCCCATTTTGAAGAGTAGCAGTAAATTAAAGGAAAATATGAAAGTAAGTTACAAAAATTGCTTTACATACATTTATTTCTATGCATTTTCATGGGTGCCAACAAGTGTTGGTTTTTGTTAAATAATTATATCCTAATGTGCTTTTTAAATTAAAGTGCTGGTTATACAAAACCCGTAATAATTATTAAGAGACTGGAACCACCTATTTCTGACAACATTTACTAAAATATACCAAAACATTTTACACCAAATCTGTCATGCAGCTTCATTAATTGAAAGCCTTGAAATTTTTTTAATCAGCAGAAACTTTATTTGAAGAAAAAGGGTTTGAATTACCATTTTGATTCTAGTAACATTAATATAAATCTAACGGCTGCCAGTTAGACTCCATAGCATCATCGCTAACTGTTACCATATTTACAGACAAAAAAAGCATATAAAGCCTTATTAATGATCGTTCATGTGCTTGTCATGTCTGAAAGTGTTTAACTGTTGCACAAAGATATGCTGATGACGCCTTTGCTTCAGAGCTGGATGTCGTAAATCTTGTAGATGACACATGTAGCATACAGATAGCCTCATTAGGTTCTGATTTATGTCAGAGCAGCAGAACATCGACTAGCACTAAAGCTAATGGTCCCAGGTGATGACAAGGCACCGAGAAAGGGAAAGTGAAAGCTATGTTTTTCAGCATTAAAAGGAGCTAAATGTACATCACTTTACAGTACAGAACTTTCTGCATCACCAGAGGTGCATTTATGAGCAACATGTGCTTTAGGCTACAGCAGGGAGTCAAACTCATTTCTGCTTTGGGCCGAATCAAGATCATGAATCCTTTTAAAGGGCCAGTTGTGCCAAATGTATTGGTACACAAGGTGTTAAAATGTTACAATACACTGAGGAAAACCGTGGCGGGCCGCGTTTGGCCCCCGGGCCTCGAGTTTGACACATTTGGGCTACAGGTCCAAGTGTAAGTCTGCATTTGTTTATTCTGAATAATTCAACTCATGTTCACGCAGTCCAAGCTGTTAAGTCTCATTTGCATTCCAAATGTTTTCATTTGTTTTCCACAAAAGGAAACAAGCAAGAGAAGATCTGGTTTCCATGACATAAATAATTAAGCTTGTGAACCGTGCAGATGAAAAAAAATAACAAAAAAAAAACACTAAGTGGTTTTTATTCCATGAACGCAAATGTCAAGATGAGTTTAGCGCGGCCCAGCAGAGGGCCGGATCCGCCGCTCAGAATAAAGATCACATGGACGTTTAATCAGCTCTGAGCGTCACAGAAAACAGGCGGCACCGTCTCAGGAAGCCGCCATGGGGTTCACGTTTTGCTCAATTAGAGGATTAGGAATGTCAGACGTGGTCATCTGCTTCATTCATTCATTCATTCATTCATAACACCATGGAGCCACAGGCCTCTGGATACAGAGGTGATTACCATTGTTGAATTTCATATCTGCTTTGCACATTTGTCCAATAGGAACATTTTGCACTGAAGTACAAAAAACTCCTCAAATAAATAAAGCCAATACTGTCCAATTTATTTATGAAAGTCCATTCATGAATATAAAAATAATTCTAAATTAAGTAATGCATTGCCATTTAAAAATGCCCACTGAAAAAAAATCACTAAACATAATATTTTGCATTTGCTGTCGCTCCTCTGCTTTTACCTGTGGCATCGTCTTTGCTCCGTCCTCTGCATCGCACTCTTTCATGAGTCGACACACTTCGTACCCAAAATGAGCTCCATTTAAATTCAATGGCCTCCCTCCCACACACACACACACACACACGCACGCCCACACACACACACACACACACACACACACAAGTTTAGATGTCTCACTTAGCTAAATGATGATTACTGTCGCTACAAACTCAACATATTGCATTGCCTTGAAGCCTGAATTTACTAATTATTGTTTTCAATATGTATTTAAAGTAATGTTTACATGAACATTTGGTCTCCTTTCTTCCTAAAAATCTGAGATTAAAGTCTTGTATTCTTTTCTTTACTAAATAAAGCTATTGTTTCTGCCTCCGAGGAAGAAGTATTGGTGGATAAATGAGTAAAGACACAAGAGTCGATGTAATTTGTACACCTTTGCGTTGTTTTGCCCTCGAGTCACTTCAGGTTTTTTCCTTTCTACACAATTTGCCTTTTTCACATCTACTTTTTATACTTTTTATACGATTAAAAACCTCTTTAATATTAGAATTTACTGTTCTGATTATTTTTCAGCATAATTTATCAAAAATATTTGTTTAAAATAACTGATATTCAACATTTGGTAAACCAGCCAATCCAGAAGCGGCATTTATTTTCCTTGGCTCTGATTGGCCGTCCAACCAAAAACAAAGATACTGAAAACTGGCATCTACAGTAGCACTTATTATTACACATTAATGCATATTAGAGTATTTTAAACTATTATAAGAGGTCCTTTTAAACGTTTTTGTGTATTTTAGCCATTTACATGTGTTGGTGATTCCCGCAAAAACTCAGGATCCATTGCAAAAACGAAAAACTCAAGATATCATTTATCATTTTACGTTGTGTAAATGTTTTGTTTATTATTCTATTTGGGAGAAACAATCTCAATTTAAGCAATAGTGTGGAAATTTCTCCGTTCACTTCCCATCCCAGGCCAGTAGGGGGCAGAAACATCCACTAATGCTATGAGAAATATGAGAATGACAAACGATTTCCCCAAAACAACTGCAGTTGGTTTATATGACATCACTTCCTGTTAGTGGCACATGACAAACGTTTCACATTGACAAATTAAATCCTGCATAAATGGGACGTTGTGGTTTTTAACGTGGGAGTCATGAGTTGTAGTTTTCCTTTCAGAAAGCTCAATTTAGAGTCGACAAACGTCTGAATTCAAAAAGACAACTTCCAAGCAGAGATGCAGTGGAGATGAATACAAAAAGAGTTTGTTTTCCAAGACATCCATCCATCCAGTCGACAAGTTGGAGAAGTTTTTGTGGGAAGTTGGAGATATTTTTTGTTAAAAAAGAAACAACCAAGCTCTTCCTTGTGGACACCCCTGTGGCGGTTAATGTTTACTGCCTTGTTTATTTCTCTCCTGCTGGTTTCCCAGCAGCAGAACTGCAAGGTACACTTCAGGTGAGGACACTAAGAAAACTTCCAGTCTCTCCCCACCAAGTGTGACCCTAAGGTGCTAAATGAAGACACATGGGAATAAAAATGGGAAGTGTAGCTTGTTTACTTTCCAGGTTGTTGGTTTTTTTTTTTTGCACATATTCAATGAAAAACAAGTTGCTTTGTGCAAGATATAACCAAAAACACCCAGATTGTTAAAAAAACTAAACAAAAAACCCACTAAAACTTGCAGAAAATGTGAGACAAAAATAAATGCATACAGGTTTATTTATTGGATTATTCTAAAATCTAGAGCAAGGGTGTCCAAAGTGTGGCCCCAGGGCCATTTGAGTAAATTTGCATGGCCCCTGGATGCAGTTTAGGAATGGTTTAATTGGTAATCCAGCGAATACAGCAGGGTTTCCCTAAGTGCCTGGTGGGTCATCAGGCTTTACTTGTGACCCCATCAGGCTAAGCAATGCTTATTTATTTAAGTTTCTTTTTAAATGATTTCATTTTTTAAGTCTTTGTAGTTGGTATTCATGTATTAATCTTTCAATAACACATAATTATCAAGTGATATTTTAAAATTTCCTGTCAACTTTAAACATTTTTTAACTCAAAAACACGATGGACCGCTGGATGAATGACTGCCAATCGCCCAACCACCGGGCTTAGCAAGTTTTCTGGGGGGAAACCTTGTAGAGTGAATGCAGATGGAGACTTTGTGTTTTTCTTTCTACTTTCAATGACAATTTTATATCTTAAATACAAAATTTTAAGAGCAAAACCCAATTTTTTGCTGTCGTTTTAGTGTCAGCAGCATCACAAATGGGATAAACAAAGTCAGTTCTCACTTTTGTTGCTGGGAAACAACAAATTAGGAAACTGTATGACTCTTAAGAACATTTTATGGACCTTTTCAATAAAAATATTATGTTAATTTTAGCAAGTAAACAAAAAGTATTTGTAATAAAATTATTTACCATTTTTAATTTAATTTAAATAACTAAATAAATTGCGACCACCAAGAGCTTTCAAATAGTTGATTTTGGACATTTACTTGTCTTAATATCCTTTTAAACCATCATAATCCAACCCAAAAAAATGCTCTTGGTAAGAAGATGTATTACTTGTTGGATTAGCATTTATAAAGTTCCTTTCTGTGAGGATTTATCTCTTTAGGTGGCTTATTCCCGCTATAAGTAGATAAAAAGATAAAGAAAAGCTTAGAAAATGATGGATAAGATAATTTCCAGGTTAACCCAGCATGCAGTTAAACCAAAGAATCAATAACTTGACGAAATGCTTTGAGTGATCATTAAGGAAAACAGTATTCAGTTTCATCCTGAGGCGTTCAGGTAACCTTTGGTGGCTCCGTATTCCCGACCACCTGCAGCTCTGCTTTCCCTCCGCTCCCGGAGGAGCGCGGCTCGCCGTGCGCTGCCATCCATCAGGCTTGTCACGGGTCGCCCCGGGGCGGTTTCACTAAATCTGCGTAGGACTCGCCTCATTTCCCTACTCTGATTATCCGGGCCCGCTCGGCGGGAACGGGCTGCGGCCGCTCGGGTCTTCGCCGCCCGACTCTTCCCCAACGTCTTCCTAAATTCAACCTCCGCTCTGTCAGCGCGGTTATTGCACCTCACTGTTTTTTTTGGGGGTTTTTTTGTCCCCCTGGACCTCATCACTTCAACACTACAGCTTCCTCTTGCCAAGCACAGATCAGCAGAATCTGATGTTTTCTCTCTCTCTCTCGGTGTTCCCCTGGGTTTTTGGGGGGAAAACTCGGGTTTCACCAGAGTCGCTCATTTACAGAACTTTGGGATTCCCCGAATGTTTAACAGCTCATAACAGAACCTGTTAAAATGCTTCTGCTGGTGGATTTTGACAGTGAGAAAGGTGTGGAGCCAAGATCCTGCTGTGCATGGCAGTGAAAAATGTGCAGCCATATTTGGTTTAAAATTAGAGCTGACATAAAGGGAATGCAGCCTGCTTGAACTCATTTCATAATATTAGCAGCTGACAGAATATTTTATGCACAAGTCAGTGTGATTCAGAGCCACAAATCACATATCAATCACTGCAATTACTAGTATTGCTTAAATAGCATACATTTATTTTATAGTGCAAGTAGGATTTTGTAAATTTTAGAAATCCATTAAGTTGCCATAAAATTGATTTACAGGAGCTACTACTGCAATATTTTCATTTCTAGTACTACTGATGTTTCTTCATAGATCAAAAATCATCAAAATCATTGTACAATAATAATTTATTATTTTTACTATCTTTAGAATTACAGAAGTTTCTTGTGATTTTTGATTTGACTTTATTCGTTATAATTACTGCTGTAATTTACATTTTATTAATAAATGTCAAAAGTTTTTTTTAAGAATGTCTTCTGCAAGTAATATCTCAAAATGTCTTTAATTTAATTTGCCTTATAGCCAAAGAACTGGAAGATTGTTTAAGTTTTCTGGAACAAAATTCTAGAAAACAGCCGGAACACAGATTTCCTATAAATTGATGCTAATAAACCCCACTTGTATATTTGCCTTTGATTCATAATAACTGGGACATTGTTTTCTGCATTTGTGCTTGATTATTTTTGATGTAATGTTTATCGTTTCATAATTTATCACTGTCTATGTTTTTATCACTTTGAACTGCCTGGTAGCTAAAAAATTTATCTCATGTTTGCAATGAACATGATTATATATGTAATTGAAGTCAAATTTTCTCTCAACTCTTTGAAAGATGAATGGGTATATGACAATATTATCCTGCTAAAGGTGTAAAAGTTGAAGTTCCACCATTTGATTGAAGACAGTAGTGGATAACTTCAGTGAAATCTCCAGATTTTTCTTCTAAAAAATGAATTTAACGTTGGTGTCTGACTTCTGTTTGAGGCAGAGCTGATCGATAGTTCAGGACAAAGGAGTCTGGAGATGAAGTCAGTACACAGAGAAAGAACATGTCTGTAAATATTGATCCTTTTACATTTCTTGTTGTTTGAACTTTTAGATTTACACGTGTTTCTCTGCAGTCATGTTGTGAGTTCTTTATTTCCGTCCCACTGAGTGTGCATTCACACCAGTCCAGTCCTCTAATTTGCTTTCCTGGGACGTCTGGTTCGTTTGGGAGGTGTGAATGAGTAACAGAACTAAAAACCTCGGTTTTGGTACAGCTGAAGTGAACTCTAGCACAGTTAGAATTAGGAATGTGCGATATGGCATAAAAGTCATATCACAAAATATAATGTGATGTGTGGTGGTAATGATATATATCACGGTATAATTTGTAGAAAACTTAAAACAGTTTCATACTAAATGAGTGGGATGTATTTATTTGTATGCATATAAACTCTAAGCATTCGTTTCAGTGAATGTTATTTGTAAGTAATGTTTCAGAAAGACCGTCAGACCGCCCCGCGGCGCTTCCCTGCTGTCTGACCGTGACATCTGCCGTGCTCTTCCTGAGCATCACGCCAAGACCGTGGGCGGTCAAACCTGAACCAGGTCTGCATAATTTCCGTTTTTTCAACCTGCCCTTTTAACGAGCTCTTAATTCGCCTCCTTCTTGCTCTGTTTTGATGCCGGCTGGTTACGTCATCAACAAGCTTTACCGCGATTAGCCGGTAGACTACAGATCAAATTTCTATTGTTTTTACCGTATGTATCTCGCATTCCTAGTTTGAATGTAAATGTGGATGCAAGAAGATTGGAGGCCGCTCCAAAAGCAAGAAGCAGATTATAGTGCAGGACATTCTGGGTAAACCTCCCCCCCTGCCAAAACAGACACGAGAGTCTATTACTACTGAGAGAAATGGCTAGTAGTCAAGAGAAATCCGACAACCGCCACGATTTTATGCTTCTACCTTTTTGTTTACATTTTTCAAAGAAGGAAGGTGCACTAAGTGTTTTCTGAGGTTTTCGTGTCGTTTCCTTCAGTAGTTTTTGCTGCAGCGCCACCACAGGCAAGGAGGGGAACAGGTTTTTCCAAAGCTTTTATTTCATCAATTTTGTTTTGCACCTTATGGTTATTTTATTTTTTGTACAACCATTTTTATTGTAAGTCGGTTTGTGATTTGACGTCTGCGAAAATGTATAAATACATTTTAGTCATTTTCTTATAATGAAAGTGTGTCTACTGGACTACTGGGTGTGAAAACACACCAACACTGTGACTCAGGATTCCACAGTGATGATGACGATGCTTCACAACGCTCAGCACTCTGCAAACTGGATAACATTATTCCGACAGGTAAAATTAAAGAAGAAAAAATTTATTTCACCCACAAACAAACTGTGAAGCACTGCAAGAAAATGTTGCAGCTAAACCAAAACAGGCGAATTTCCATTTTGCTGCATTTCCAGAGCTTCATTCATCGCTTTGACAGCCCAGACTCCCAGGAGGCTCCTCCAAAACGCTGCCTCACACAGCGACCAAGGAGGTTCACCCGGCACGGCTGCTCCCAGGCATGAGCTGGCCTACTTTAAAACCAAGTCTGCGTGAACGGCAGGCTGAACTTCAAGCTTCCATATCTAGAGGACGTGAGGATCCACTGGAGGGCTGCGTCAGCGGAAACGCCTCCACTGAGTCTACCAGAACGTGAAGACTCTGATGAAGCTGTGAGCCCAGATGTGGTTCAATCACTCGCCGCTCCAGATCACCAGGCTACGGGACGCAGTGAAGCTTTTCACGTTAAGGGTCTCAATAAACTCACAAAAACAAGAGACAGACCATAGTTAAATATTAAACTAATTGCAAAAATGTAAAGAGTTTGTGATATTTTTTTGTTTGATTTGAACTTAATCACGTTTAATTTCACTCGTTTGATTAAAAAATTGACAATAGTAATTTGACCAAATTGGAATGAATTTCAATTCATTATTCATATAGCAACAGTTTACAATAAATGCCACGTCAAGGCATTTAAATTAGGCCTGTCAGAAAAAACAATAAATCAATTAAAACGAGTTCAATCATTTTCATTTGCATGATTGATCATGCCAAACACTGGACGACCAACCGTTTTTTAGAAGGACAGGGCTATTTCAAATGCATTTTATTATATCAGAATATAATCAAAAAGTCAGTTAGTTTTGTTCAGTTATAACATTTAAAAAATAAAATTCAGGTTTTATAGATTTGTGACTCTATAACATATTTTAAGTCCCTAAATCTTGAAATATTTATGCAAAATATGCTTGGCATTGAGGTGATCAACCTCAGATAATCGTTTAGCATTTGAAAATTACAGTTTTTTTCCTCCACTCAATTTCCCATTGACTTGTTTTTACCATTCTGATTTCTGAAGAACTGAGTTTTGAGGTTTTTTTTTTACTAAACAAACGCTTTGAATATGTCACTGTGTGAAATGAATCCATGTTAGTTTTGCCTTTTAAACTGGAGCATCAGATATGGAGCGCTAAGGGCTCAGCCTCTGATAAAATCTAATCCAGAATCTAAAATATGTCTTCAAAACAGAAAAACAATGGCATGTGTACCTTCTGTGGTACTAACAAGCGATTTCTTTGTTCTTCTTCTCTTTCCTGCATTAAAACTCATGTTTTGACCCAACTGCAGCGTTCTTTAAAAGGCAGACAGAAGACCACACTTCTCATCTGAGGAAGCGTTTGAATTCAAATCCTCACCTACGCAAACTTTCCAGTTTCCTTCACATCCAGGGCGTCCATGGCTGCTTCAAAGGACGCAAACCGAGCTGTTTGGAGAACATCATTATTACAAATCTTGAATGTCTGATGGAGGTTGAACATCCGCACACCAACTTCCCTCCCGTGGGATCATTAACTCGGATGAGAAGGTGGGAAAAAGCAGAAGTGATTTATGTTACATAACGTAAGGCGGCTCTGGACTGCAACGGATGTGTTGCTGCAGTTGTTAAGGTTTTCTTTATGAAACATTGACAAGGACTTCCTCACCCAAGACGTGACTCACTGCCAGTAATGCAGCAAAACAACTGCAGCAAGCTTGTTCCTCTGCAGCCATACAACATGTGGGTTTGATGAGGGTGGCTGAGTGGGAGTGTGACAACAAAGTGGCTGCTGCTGCTTCTAAAACCGCCAATATATTATTTTATTCCTCAGAATGTGAAATCTCATCAGTAAAAACAACTAAAAGTTGATTTAATGCTGCTGAAGGGAAAAAAATGGGTGCAAGTGATGGAAATATATTGTTAACTACTTAATTTCTCCAAAATTATGTTTAATTACTAAATGCCAGAATGTTACGAGACGCATTTGTAGAGATTTCTTACTAGTCCGACTTCACTGCTTCGACTTTATTTATGAAGCACTTTAGAAACAAAGGGCTAAGACAAAATCAATGAACATTCAAAATATGGAAAGAAAAAACAATCAACAAAATCATTAAGACGCGAAGAAGAAAATCAGAGCAAAAGTCTCAAATAGGCCAAATAAGTTAAATTATTACGATAAACGATAATATTGTTGTTTGAGACCGTTTTCAGGTAATATAATGGTAATAATGGAAAAATAATAATGCAAGAAGACATTCTTAAAGATAAACTTTAAATTCTAATGAACATTTAACACTGGAACTGGAAGACATTTTAAATATCCAAAATAAACAAACAAAACAACAGAAGTAACAAATAAAATGAATAATAATATCTTTGTGAACAAAACTTTTATTCAAAACTGTGATTAAACGCGACCGAAGCACCAAACTGAAGATTTTTGTCCTCCAGCTTTTGGTAGAAAGAGAAAAGCGATAAATCTTTAAAATGGAAATCATTGAGTGTATTTAAATTTATAATGCTATTAATTGCTTATTGTGTTAAAAGCCAAAAGGAATAAATAACTTTTTAAATCATTTTCAACCAACTTAGAAGTTTGAAGAACTAAAACTACTTTTCTTTTAGCACTTTATCAGCTTTTGACTAAACAGAAAAACTTCTACAGATGTCAAACCACATCAAGTTTGTGTGACATCACAAGAAAATAATAATAATGAAAAAAATCATCCAAAATATCAGGAAGGCAATTGTGGATTTCCACAAATCTGGTTCTAATTTCCAGATGCCTGAAGTTTCTCTCCAGCTGTATATAAATGTCTAGATTTTGTATTAAGTGGTTCTGTGAAAATGATCAACATGAGCTGCAGAGCCGCTCAGAAAGGAAGAAGCCGCAGGACGGGAAGGTGCTCTTCAAAACGTAAACGGACGGCATCATGAAGAAAAGAGGGAGCAGAATCTCAAAGTATCAACCAGGAAGTTAGAATCTGAAAAGAAACTGGTTTTGTAAATGGACATTTGGGAATATGCCAGATTAATAACAGCATTAATAACATTTATTACGATGTCAAGTTGGTTCTGCCGACTCATCATCCTTCATTTCAGTTATACGATGTAATTGTAAATAAATCCAAATTAAATAAATCCAAATTCAACCTTGCAGTGTTTGTAGTGATGGTCCTGCTCCTCTCTAATCACCATGGAAACGTGGTGATCATTGTTATAATTTGTGATTGTTGCAAATTTTCCCCTGCATGAGGGTTCTCCACAGTTCTGTATCCGGACCCCTATAATTTATTTCTATCTTTTACTGTACACAACATTGAATATGTTGCATGAATATATTACTATCATTGATGTTTTGTTGTTTTTAATATTAGACCGGTCAGTCAAGTCTGTGTTTGAGGTACTTTACCTTTCTCCTTTTATGTTTTTACGATATACAACCAATAAGGATGGAAGGGTTTCCCCTAGAAACCAAGCTAAAGCTGGAGGTACAAGGACAGGCATCCAGCAGCCTGTTGTTTATGAGTTAAAAAAAACACGTAAAGTTGACTGGAAAATTGAAAATATCACTAGGTACGTATATGTTATTGGAAGACATTATTAACAATACCTAAACAGCAATTATAAAGTATAAAAAAGCAAATATAAATAAACAAACAATGCTCATCCTGATGGGGGCACAAGCAAAGCCTGGCAACCCGCCAGGCTTGAAACACACTGAGGAAAACCCCGAGTTGCATTTTCTTGTCCATTTGTTCCCCTTAAAATTCTGGTGTAATAGCCTGGGGTGTCTCAGAAACGGTTCCATCAACTTGAACTCAAACAAATTTAGCTTTGAGGTGATGATGAGAAATCATATGTCTCATGTTTCCAACAAACTTAACGTGAGAAAATGGCCCCTCATGTGCCTACAAGAAGCTTTTTTGAGCCTTACTTCTCAGTTATTCCAATTATAAGTGGAGGTTTGTAAACCCCCCTAAAGTGACACTTGGATACAGAGTCAGGCTCATGTTCATGCTGTCCCACATAATCCCCAACTAGACCTCAGAATAGTAATTCCCCGTTCGTCTGCTCCCAATTACTCTTTTGCACAAGCTGACTCATGAATGCTGCCTAACAGCTGAAGAGCACCACAAATTAGCTCACTTAACAGAAACTTTATTATATTTTTTCAGCCTTGCTGTCAATTTGTGCATTGGGAAGAAGGGCTTTCCACTCTTGGGCATAATTAGGGTTGAACCCTGAGGAAATAAGTGATCCAGAAAGCAAATTAGAGACATGCAGAGGTATAATGTTTCCCTCCTTCGGAGTGGAGCTTCATATGAACAATCTGGAGGCTATTTGAAAAAACTGCTGCACTCAGAAAATCTGAATCGCCAAGTTTTGTTTGATTTGAAATGGAGCGCAAAGCTTTCGGTTGACCTCAATTATAAGAGGAAACAGAGAAAAACCAACAATATACAACAATGTAGTTGTGTTTTACCAGAAGCATTTGGTGCTTTTCCACCTGACAAGCCTTCGCTACATCAGCTGAATACTGATGTGTGAGAAATATCCCCTGGCTTCAGCACTTAGATTCCAGTAAAAATACTGAAACACCAGAACAATGTGCCTTTTTTATTATATCTACACATTAACTGGATTCACTTCGGTTTCCACTTTAGAAAATTGGAAATAAAGACAAGGGAACATAATTTTATTCAGTTATTTCTACACTGGATTTCGCTCATCTGGCCAACTTATCTTCTTCTAGCATAACCACCATTGATTGGTTTAATCAGAATGGGCTAAAAGTACAAATATACACTATTTTTCTGCTCTTAAATGCAAGATTTCACCTCTTCTTGTTTGGATTAGACTTAAACGTAAAGCAGGTAGAAACCATTATCCATCCGTGGCATTTTGAAGACTTGGTAACTTTATTAGAAAATTAACAGCGGATTTGAAAAACAAGAACAGCAACCAGGAAGTGTTTTAGATTTAGTTCCTGTCAAATCTCTCAGGTTTTGGAAATGTAGTTTTTTTTCCTTGCTGGAGGTGTTTGAAATTGTTTGACTTTTGAAAACAAATTACAACTTTTTCAAACTCTACGATGACCTTGATGAATGCAACAAGTGGGTGAGTCATTTCTAATAAACTCATCATAATTTATTAGTTTTTACTTAAATGTTCTGTACAACATTTAATAATGGTAACTAAGAGCTCCCAGAGTTGGATTCAAACTAACTTTAAGAACACGTTTGATTGACGGAAACATTGCAGGATGAGTGGTTTTTGGGAAATTCCCAACCGGTTATGAAGCAGTCAGCGACCTGGTTGTTTTACCAACTCTGTAAACATCTCTTCCCACTACGCAGGATAAATGATCATGTGCTCAGAGGTTACAGTGGATAAAAAAAACAAAAAAAAAACCCACCATGAGTCACTGGGGTTCTTTGTTTTTCTGTTTCACGATGGTAATACTTTGGAAACTGTCGAGGACATTTTGTTTGGTATGTTGCATGGATATTTAGGACAATTGACCTGCTGCAAGGTTTTCTCCAGAAAACCCGCTAAGCCTGGTGGTAGTGACGCTCCGGCAGTCATTCATCAACTGTCTTTTTGAGTTAAAAAATGTTTAAAGTTGACAAGAAATTTGAAAATATCTATTGATGATTATGTTTAATTGGAGGATTTGAAGATTAATACCTGAACACCAACTAAAAAGACTTAAAAATGCAAACATTTAAAAACAATTTAAATAAATAAGCAATACTTAACCTGGCACAAGTAAAGCCTGATGGCCCGCCAGGCTTGTAATACACTGTAGGAAACCCTGGACTAAATGTATATATCGATTAATTACTTCTATGCAATCCAGACCAAAACATAATTAATCTATCATATTCATTACGATCTCAATTTAAAGTTAAATATCAAACTTAATCCCACGCAGAGGATTAAAATCCATCTGATCAACTTTCATGGGAAAATCTTTGTGTACGTCTACAAACCAGACAGCTATGTTTATTAAATTCGTTCTTTTCATGGGTGTGTGACTGGATGCCAACCCGGCACAAGATGTTTCTTGTTGAAATCTGGTTTCCATATAAAAAAGGGCAAATCAAAGCTGAATTCAGGAAAGCTCCCTCCAGTCTTTGTCATCTTCTACATTCAGGATCTCGTGTTTATTTCCCCAAGGCCGACTCGTTAAAGGCACATCACCTCGTTTGTGTCTGTTCACAGCAAAATGTCTGACAGAGCGGCATCCGGAGACTCACGCAGAGATGAACACGCACAATAACGGCGACAAAGCGCCGCTGACACTCGGGACAGGCCGGCGGGAACGACAGGAGCCGTTCAGTTTTATTCAATGACTGCATTGTTATGCTAAATGTTTCTAATATGCAAGCAAGCATGTTGATGCACAGAGAAACCATGATATATTTGAGGCCCGGCATTATTTTCCTCCATCTATCACACAAACTGTTCCCTGCTGATAATTTACTTGGTCCATCACATAATTTAACTCCTCTGCCCTTTTCCTGTCAGTTCAGAGGAAATACTGGTATTATTTAAGACGACGTAGTTCACAGTCTTGTAAACCACGGATAGTTCTGTCATCAGTTCTTCGTTTCCCTTCATGAGAGAACAAAATTACTCTTTAAATTATTTAGGATTTTTTAAATTTGTAATACAATTAATTGATTTATTATACAAGACAGTAAGAATAATATTGTGAACAGTATGAAAAGTTAAACCAAAATACATGAAACTGTGCCAATAAGTTGGCATTATATGAGGATTTCCCTTCATGGAAAAAGAAATAAAGTAAGAAGGCAGCCGATCCATCTCCCAGCAGGGTAAATCTCTGTTATATTCAATCTATTTCTCTTCTAACCTCAAGAATAAGCTTCGTAACCCCATAAATATATCACCACTGTATTGCACTAAGACATGGATGACTCAAATCCTTCATGAGAAGAACCTGTGGCAGGGCGCTCCATCAGCTCCACTTTCTTCTCTCATGAGGACTCCTGGATTTATGCATAGGAGGAAACACTCAGAAAGACAGCTGCATCAGAGCAGCCGAGGTGAAGGCCGTCAGGAGTTATCCAAACAGAGGGACAGGGTTGCAGAGCAGGAGGGGTGATTTAGTCTGGGAAATGAAGGCATGATTGATGTTTCCTGGAAAATTTCACAGCCCTCGACTTCCAGCAGCGCGAGGAAGAGGGAAAAAAAGTCAATTTCTAATTTTAGAAAGAAAAAAAAATCAAAAGGGGAAGTTATCTTGAGTCACTTGGTGTAAAAGTCAGTTACTGGTAATCGGAAGTAAAAGCTTAAAATACAGATGAATTAGTATTACTACAAAACAATTATTCAGATTTAGTTGTTTGTGGTTGCATATTTTCATGTAGGTTTTGAAATATTGTTTTCAAAGCGCTTATTTCAAGCTAATGTTAGTTAATGTGAACCGTGAATATATTTTAATATTTTAACCACAACAAAATTGTTTTTATGACTATACGCTTCCTGCAGGGAGCGTGGATGAGCAAAAACCCTGCCTAAACTTTTTGTCACGTAGCCAAAATCGCACTTGTGGGCCAAGAAAATATAAAAAAATAAAAAAAAAAATAAAAAGTTATAATAATAGAAAGATTAAAATAGAAGTCAAGCAATTCAAGATTTTATAGTTTTTTTGTAGACAAAGCATGATATTCATTGTAGATCCAAAACTTTCAAATGATTTTACATTATTTTCTTCTATAATTTTTTTTAAATTTCATTTGGTTTTTGAATTATTTTGGGCTTGATTGAAAAAAACAGATTCTGTTAAAAGCTGATTTAAGCACAGCAAAGTTGTTTTTTTCAGTGAAAGTCTCTACTTATTATAAAAGTTTGGTTATAAAACCCCTCAAATACTTAAAGTTTTGTACTGTAAGTTTCCACAAATGGACCTGTGATGGACAGGCCACATTTATACCACTCTTGAATTGAAGTTGGGGGCCACACAAAATCACTCCAAGGGCCAGTCTGTTGAATTCACTGCAATCTAAATATTTTGGTGTTTTTCAACCTGTGGTGTTCAAAAGGGCAAAAATTAAAGCTACACCACATTACCTACATTAAAGTTTTTAAAATTTTGTGCTGCGGTCAAACTTAGCTAACATGTATGTTTACATGTTAGCTACTCATACATGTAGTGCAATCCATATGAGCTAAGAATAAAACTTTTAGAATTTCAAATTAGAAAAAAAAATCACTGATTTTTAGTTTTTAAAAGTTAGTTGTTTCCCCGTAACACAATTTATACTGAAAGCTTAATATATGACATTATATGTTGAGTTAGCCTGCTGTTTAATAGGCTAGGCTAATGTTAGCCATGACAGAATTTCTTGGGAAATTGACTGTGTATTTCGATTTCCATTAAATCAATCATCTTGTCAATTTTCTTTCACTTCTTTGTACAAACGTAAAAAACGAACACTGAGAATAATTAGCTTTTAGCTATAGAAAGACTTAAGTAACATTAGCCACATGAGCATTAGCCAGGTTAGCATTAGCCAATCTTTTTGAGGTGTCCGTTTATAACCAACAAGTCTGTTTTTGCTCCTTGGGAGCAGTGTTTCAGTAGCATAAAATGCTAATAGAATATTTTCCCTAGTATTTTATCAGTGTGTTATGCAACTGAAACACTGTTGCTAAGTGGCATTATCAATAAACGTCTGGGTTTGAATTGCTAACAGCAGTTAGCCTGGTAGTTGTGTATTAATAAATTGGTAAAATTCCAATTTGCAACTGAAACAGGATTAAAGCAGGTGCTAATATCGCAAGCAAAAGCCCAAACAAAACCTAAGAAATATGAATGCTTTGTCTGTTTCTTGTTAATGAGGAAAAAATAGCAAACTGGGATTTAGAGGTCAATTTGTGGGGTAATCAATGAGCAAACCAACAAAACATTACATCAGCAGTAGCCACATCGTTCATAGAAGTCATTTATTTAAATAAACTCCAAGACAGCCAAACTCAGCTTTGATCGGTTTGATTTCTACATTTTGATTTCCAATCTGATTAAAATGTCCCTCATTTTCTGAGTTCATGCATCCCAACATAAACTCAGAATGACTCACACGTTTAAAACCAGGGAAAATACAGATCAGAATGAGATATGTTACACTGCGCCCCCTTCTTCATGATGCATTCATCTGCGAGAACAAGCCAAAAAACAAACTGTATTCGATGATATTACCAGAAAGCCTCCGGGACGCTGTGACGGATGGTGGGCACTGATGAGACCGAGTATCTGTTATCTGTTATGTTATGAGTTCAGTAGAGAAAAAAAATAAATAAATCAAAATTCAACCTGAGGATTATTGAGTTTAAGAGTGTGGAAGCAGGAATGGTATCATGCAACCGCTCTGTGTAGGTGTGCATTAGCATAGGTGGATGAGTTCTTGGATGAATAAACCTGGCAGTGCAGCATGTGCATGAATCTGGGTGAAGAAATTCAAGCCGTTTAACATTAGGAGACTTCATGCTATAAAATGATGATGATGTTAAGAGTGCTTTGTGAGATGCTGCTGCTGCAGAGACCAGATAGGTGAGGTATATGCAGGCAGACGGCTGCAACAGGTGGCAAATTTCACAAAAACTCACATCCTGCGTATATTTTCCGGTTTTCTGTCATTGAGGATGAAGTTTGAGAAAAGGCCAGACTTTTATTTTGGAAACACCTGCAGTTAGGGGAGGGAATTAATCGTACTGTTTATCATTTATCGTGATAAATTTATTAAGATGATAAAAATTTCTATGTATTGCTCTCACAATAAATTCCAATTAATAATATTTTAAATCCCCCAAACTGTTTGTATTGTCGTTATTTTATTTTTACTGTCTTCTCCACTGTCTGTGCAATAAAAGTATAAATAAAGTCTAATTTAATTTGAAAATATGAGATAAATTTGGTTTTTGTGATTGGTGTTCTAAAGAATTGGGTATGTTTTTCCAGAGCAGCATTTGAAATGATCTAAAATAATTTTTTTAAAGTTCTTATTGTCACTTTTATCAAACTCACAATATTACAATAAAAGATCATGTGAAATGATGCATTTAAACAAATTAAAGCAGCCATTTTCAGTATTCCGATAAATTTTTATGTCAAGAAACAACCAGTTTCCAAATATACATTAAACAATTTTCAGTCCTTTTGGGGAGGAGGGGTTATATTTTATATCCAGCTCTGGAACAAATCAAGATACCGTTTAAAATGATCATTATCTCTGATTTTATTTCTTTTTATAGGTTTATGTTTGAGTAAACTGAACATTGTTCTTTTATTCTATAAACTACTGACAACATGTCTCTGAAATTTCAAGCAAAAATTTTGTATTTGCAGAAAATGAGAAATGGTAAAAAATAATTTAAAAAAAGATGCAGTGCTTTCAGACCTCAAATAATGCAAAGAAAACATATTCCTATTCATTTAGAAACAACAATACTAATGTTTTAACTCAGGAAGAGTTCAGAAATCAAGATTTGGTGGAATAACCAGGAGGTTTTCAACATGGTTCAATGTAATATATTGGTGGCAAATATTTAGAAAGCGGTCACCCTTTACTTCCAGAACCAGCAAACACCAGAGTCAGTAAGAAAGACTGAATTCAAAAATTAATAGAAACACAAAATTTTTTTTTATTCTAAATCACAGTTTTCCAGACTGCATAGGAAGCTTGGATTGTATTTCTTCTAAAGACGGTGTTTCAGTTACAGTGATTGACATCTCACTCATTTACCTGCCTGTTGTGCTGTTCATGTTGGGACAAGCCGAACTGCTCCTTTACTCTTCCTATTAATCCACACACTGTGGCAGCAGCATGCAGCTTTAAACTCAGCTCTCCCTTTCTTAGACCTTCGGCTATAACGAGGTAGAAGAACTGAAATCTCAAACCCCGACATGTAAATCAATCAATCAATCAATCAAACTTTATTTGTATAGCACATTTCAGCAGCAAGGCATTTCAAAGTGCTTTACATCAAATCAAACACAAAAACACAATGCAACATAGAATCAACAATAAAAACACAACATCAAGTCAGATTCCGTCAGTAAATTTGTAATTGATTACGTTTGAAATACAACTCTAAACAAGTGGGTTTTTATTTTGAGATTTCAAGGAAGTCAGTGTTTCAGCTGTTTTACAGTTTTCTGGAAGTTTGTTACAGATTTTTGGTGCATAGATGATAAATGCCGCTTCTCCTTGTTTGGTTCTGGTTCTGGGGATGCAGAGCAGAACCAGAAGACCTGAGAGGTTCTGGAAGGTTGATACAACAGCAGCAAACCTTTAATGTATTGTGGTGCTAAACCATTCAATGATTTATAAACTAACAGCAGTATTTTAAAGTCTATTCTTTGAGCTACAGGGAGCCAGTGGAGGGACTTTAAAACTGGTGTTATGTGCTCTATCTTCCTGGTTTTAGTTAGAACACGAGCAGCAGCATTCTGGATCAGCTGCAGCTGTTTGATTGATTTGTTGGACAGACCTGTGAAGACGCCGTTACAATAATCAATACGACTGAAGATAAACGCATGGATGAGTTTCTCTAGATCTGGCTGAGACATTAGTCCTTTAATCCTGGAAATGTTCTTCAGGTGATAGAAGGCCGTCTTTGTAACTGTAAAGGCTTGACGTTTCAACAGTACCACAACTACAAGTCTGAAACCACACTTTATCATCAAGCAAACGCTTAAATTATAGGTAAAATATTCAAATTAGGGGGCAAGAGATCAAAGAATTCAGACATAAAGAGAACGCCAGATATTTTTTAAACTGGTCTTCATTTGTGCAACTTTGATGAAAAACAAAAAATATATATTTTTAAGGTTGTTCACGCATAATTTACCTTTGATAATAGAAATAGTTTAAAGAATGTATTACATTATTATTACACTAGATATGATTGTTTTTAATTGCTATCCGTCATCTATGAATCAATAATTTACTGATTCCAAAGGGAAATTAAATGTTGTTGTAACTCATTAATTCAAAATTCAAAGAGTTACTGTACGGTGATGGTTGTGGGCATGAAAGAGCTCCTTCTGTCCAACCACCCGACGTTGTTCCCTCACAGGTGCAGGAATACGAACACACACAGGTTTTTGTGTCAGTTCATGACAGTGAAACAAGATGTAGTTAAAACAAACTCTGATGCAAGACGACTACAACTCACTGTGCCTCTACTTGTCCATAAAGAGCTTTGGGATGACGTAAAACTGGTTCAGCCAGTCTGGTGGTAAAATAAAAAACATAAATCCCTGGAGGGTAATCGTAATTTCTCTTAATGCAACGGTGCAAAAAGCACAGGTGCCCACTTATGTAAAAGGTGTCTTAAACAAAGGAACATGAAGAGAAGGGAATATTTGTCAGAAATTATTTTGTTGTGATTCTTTGACACAACAACCAACCATGATCCTCAATTTATTTTTATTTACAAATAAAAAGCTTCAGCCTTTTTGAGTAAAACTAGCATTTCCTCCTGACATAAAAAAATGTCATTATCAAAGAAAAAAATTTAATGCAAGTCCTTAAGGGGTGAAGCAGTATAATCTGGTAAACGTTTATTATGCCATCCATCACTTGTCACCTCTTATGAAAACAGTTTGGAGCTGATATATATCAACATATCGTGTTTTATGTGGAAAGGTTTTCACCAGTTAGAACTTTCTTTTCTAACACAACAAATATTTCCAGATCATCAAACAAATGCAATAAGTTTCCTCCGGTGTATTTTAACGCTGGTGGGGCACCAGGCTTTACTTCGGTCCCCGCCAGGCTTAGCATTGTTCATTTATTTTAGTTTTTTTTTTTTTTTATTATTGCCTTTTTTAGGTTTTTGTAGTTGGTGTATAGGACGTTAAAGTTCCAGTCTTTCAAAAGAACATAACAGTCAAGTGGTAATTTCAAATTTCCTGTCAACTTTAGACATTTTCAACTCAAAAACATGGCCTGGATGACTGCGTCCCAAGCATTGGGCTTAGAAGGTTTTCTGGGGAAATCCTGGTGATAAACAGTATTTAGTATTTTATAGGAGGAATAAAAGTGCAAATGCTGTTAGGATCTGCGATGTTCTTATGGAAATTGTTGAATCATGAACTCTGACATTACTGAGGGAAATCACTTTAGATTTTTGATGACTCCCCAAAGAGTTGTCAAAACACAGCTGAAGTAATCCTGGTAGGGGAAACCAATCAATCATGTGCTGCTTTTTACGATCTTTTGTGTTGCCAGACAGGTTGTATTTGAAAGAATTTAAGGTTTTATAGACAGGGGACTAAGCAAGCCTGGATATGGAAAGCGAAAAGGAATCAAAATGAAATTCACTTAATTCTAGATTTACCAAAGGGGGTGCTTATTTTCTCAGATCCAGGTTGTTTTGGATAGCTGTATTGGTAAATGTGGCCACACAAAGAGCCTGTGATAATAACAAATCTTACTTGATAATAAATTCTCCCAGAAATTATTGCTATAAATGATAATAATCTTGTTTTGAGACCATTTTCAAGTAATATATTGATTATGACATAATAATAACGCAAGTTTGTTCTCTCAAAGACTAAAACTTTGATTTTGTGCAGAACACGTCACACTGGAACTGGAAGATATTTTAAATATTCAAAATAATACACACAAATAAAATAATCAGTGTAAATACAATTGCCCTTCAAAACATATTAATCATCAGAATGGAAATTATGAAGCTCATTTTAATTTATCATTGCTTATTGCACCAAGCTTACTTACAGAAAAACTAAAATTACCAAAAGAGCAATCAGACTAAGGAGGAATCAACCTTTTCAAAGTTCCAGACATTTAGAGGAGAAATGTCAGCTAGTACCTCGATTCTAAATTAGGCATTTGGGTTTAACCACCTGCCCAGTGACATTAAAACCAACAGTAAAAACATTTTCCTGAACACCATAAAATTCAGATCTAAACCGCCTCGAGTCGTGCCGTAACACTCAGTGCAAAACACACTGTTTCACTACCAATGTTCCCATTGAAAATTAAAATTGTGCAAATTGAAATTACGAAAATAAATTATCTTAATGGAAGCATGCTAATTTCAAAAAAAACTTTTCCGATCAAAAGATTTTGCACCAAGATGAGGCGGTTTTTCAAAATACTTTTTCCTCATCACTCAGATGTTACTTCTAGCAAAAAGGACAAAGAAGACCACAGGAAGTAGGAGGAGGATGAAGGATTTGTTTTTGTTTTTTCGGACAATGTGCAGTTGGCTGTCAGAGCTCTCACAGCATACCACTGTTCATAAAACGTTGCATCATTTGAACATAGCTAATACATAACTCTTCAGTAAATTCACCAACTATAATTTCCCCAAAACGCACCAAAGTATAAGGAGCTTGTTGCTCCAAAGAGGTCGAGTGAACCCCGCCTGAGCTTTTTACCATGTGCACAGCTCTGACGACTCGCCATCTTATAGCTTTTTTTTTTTATCTGTGTTTTTGTGACCTGAAGAGCTAACAGGTCACTCAGTTGGCCGACTGTGACATCTGCTGCACTCTTCTTGAGCATCGCGCTAAGACTGTGGAATGGTTAAACAGTTAAATCTTGTTGCATGAACAAGCTCATTCAAATGTGATTTTAATTTAATTTCACGTTTAATGGAAACATCGCTATTGCGAAATTAGCAGTACATAGACAAAGATTTGTTCACATTTGTAAAGAATACGCAGCTACTGACTGAGTGGAGAGGTTCTTCATATTATGAAATCCCCACGTTTCTGTCAAAGGAAGCGTCCCCTCCTACACAGTCAGAAAATTGCCTCATCTTCATGCCGAGTTGGAGGAAAAAAATCTCCCAATTTCAGGGCAAGTGTAGTCGGACAGTGTCACTGTTTCAGAGGAACGGCTTACGTAACCGTGGGTTTCAAAACAGAAAGAGTCAAAAAAAGAAAAAAGAAAAAAAAGGAATGTTGTTCCTTTTGTATGGCAACCTGTTTGAGTTGGCGTTTGCTCTTGACAAGCAAAGTTTAAGTGGTGGAGTAAGAAAACAAATATAAAACAGGGAGGGCAAATATATGCAAGTGTGGGTCTTAATTGCCCAAAATACCCCACTGGCCTCTGTTAGCCACAATAACACCCAACACAGGCCTAGTCGGTGTCACTCGCTCCAGATGGTGCCCCTTAGAGCAAGAAGGCTAATTTCCCTCTCTCTCCACCTGGGAACAACCAGAAAGTGATTCATCATGCTGCCCTCATTAATTAAATGTTGTAAATGTGACGTTTGAGCCCTGTCGGGATGTAACACACAGAGAGGGGCGAGCAGGGGCACACGGATACACACCGGGAACAGGAAGCAGCACAGTTGGTGTATACAATGACTCTCAAAATTGTACATCTTGCTCAGATTAATTGAAAAACAAGCAATTTAATGGTGACAAAAAAGTTGCAATAATCTGGTTTCACATATACTTTAGGACAGTGTTTCCCAACCCTGGTCCTCAAGGCACACTGCCCTGCATGTTTTAGGTATTTCCTTGTTTCAGTGCAGCTGATTTCAATTGATGACTGATTAACAGGCGTTTGTTGAACTGCAATCAGTTGAATCAGGCACATTAAAGCAGGGGAACCTCTAAAACATGTAGGACAGTGTGCCTTGAGGACCAGGGTTGGGAAACACTGCTTTAGGAAAGCCTTTTCAATTCAAAAGTAGCAATGATTTCTTTGTTAGAGTCTGATACCACAATCTTTCTCATCCAGGGCTGAAGCGATTAATCGTATTAATCGTGATGAATCAAATATTGAAATAATCGTCAAGTTAGTGACTGATTAATCATTAACTGGAACATAGATTCAACAAAAAGGGACATTTGCTGAAAGAACAAGATATTGATAACAGTAATTTTGCCAAAACTGTACAAAAAAATGTACACATTTTGCGTTTAAGATTAAAATAAAAAAATTTAAAATTAAATGTGTTCTACCCAAAATGTCTCAAATGGAAAGTATTTTAGCTTCACCTGGTTCAAATACTGCAACCCCCCCCCAAAAAAACCTCTATTCAGTATCTTCTACGGTTCAATTATTAATCAGTTAATCAAAAAGATAATCAGATTATTCCTACATTGTACTGATTTTTTGCTACAAATGATTAAGTGTACACTAAAAGAATACAACACTGTTTATTTTATTTTCTTTAAAGGAATTGTTTTATTTATTTGCATCGCTCAATGCATTTCTAATATTGTAGAAAAAATTTTAATCTGCGGAAAGTGCCAAATTTTTATCCATTTAATCTATCAGCAAACTGATAAATTAATGGTTAACTAAAACAATATTATCTCAACAACCTATTTTATATTTTGCTACCAAAAATATTAGTGCCAACATTTTCATTTCCTTGGATTTGTCTTCAATTTGCTTAGAAACTCTTCATTACACTGAATAGACAACACAATAGAAAACATGTTGCAGTTTTCTAAAACCAATTATTTCTCATTGTCACATTAAGGTACAATTCATTTGCATCAGTTAAAGTTGTAATATTCTGAGTGGATGTGAGGCACTTCTTCCTCATGCGTCTGCCATTTGTCATTTCTCGCTTCAAAATCAAATTACAATTTCTATTTTAAACCCAGGATCCTCTTCATCTTCCAAATTAGAAATAGAGCAATTAGCTTAAAACATTAAAAAGAAGCTAAAAAATATATATGTCACAACTTCAAACAGTTGACATTTTCTCTCTGACGTCTCTGTACGCTTTAGAAGATATTCAGATTTTCTTGGAGCATGACTTACAAGTATTACACAAGCATTACACAGTTCCCTCCAGCCAGACATATGATGCATTCTGAGTAGGAGATTCATCACTGTGGGCCAACAGCTGACAGACATTATCTTTTTCTATGAAATTATCCAGATGCTTCTGTTTTTGCAGCTTATTAAGGTAAACTTCTCTGGGATTTGTTTGTAATTGCGTCAATGCAATTCAAATATGCTAAAAGGAAACGCTCATCAGTTAATTTTGAGAAGCAAGAAAGAAAAAAACAAAAACAAACATTCATCACCGCTGCCAGGACTTTGGAGATGAAATGAGTCAAAGCCAAGTAATCATGTCAGAGTTGTTCTAATCCACTCTCGTTGAGGCTGCTTGAAGCTGAAAATCTGTTTTCATTTAAAAAAAAAGATGTTATCGACCAACATCAATCACTAAAAATGGAATCAAAACCTAAACATGCTGAAATCAACTTGATAATATGACTCAATGGAGGCAAAAGGGTCTGAGAAGTCAGAAAAACTCACTCAAATTTCCATTAATTCTGTAGAAAATTAAAACATAAGAGGACATGGATTCCAGAAATATTCTCAAGATTAATGTTGTGACTTCACCGCATTCTTAGCATGTGGGAAAAGAGTGTCAAGGTTTTCTTGTTGGACCACCAGATGTCTGTTTACAAAGAAAATGTGATAGTTGATGGTTTATTAACATTAATGACTGGTGTCCAAGTGTAAATTCAGAGTATTAGAGTAAGATTTGACCTTTTTATCAGAAAGCTTGTGATAAAGATTGTAAATCACTATATTACTATATGTACTGCAGGTGATATTTATGGTTTCCCTCAGTGTATTATAAGCCTGGCGGGTCACCAGGCTTTACTTATTTCCCCATCAGGCTAAGCATTGTTTATTTATTTAAGTCTTTTTTAAATGTTTGCATGTTTTAAGACTTTATAGTTGGTGTTCAGGTATTAATCTTCCAATCTTTCAATAACACATGATTATCAAGTGATATTTTCAAATTTCTTGTCAACTTTAAACATTTTTAACTCAAAAAAATGACGAAACGCTGAATGAAAGACTGGATGAAGACCAGGCTTAGCAAGTTTTCTGGGGGAGACCTTGATATTGTATTAAAAATCTCAATTCCAGAGAAAATCCCCCCCTTACTTTCAAACACATTTGAGATTACACACACTAAAGAAAACTAAAAAAAAAAAAAAAATAGAATTCAAATTACTCTATTATCTCTGGAGGAAAGATCTGAATATAATTTTTCACTCATTTTGAAGAGCGCTCAGCAGAGAGGCTACTATCAACAGCTGCATAAAGAGTTACTACAGCGTCCTCGTTCTCATGTAGGAGGAATACACTGCATTTGCTGCTTCTTATTTAAATATATTACAGGCGACTGCAGACAACTTCACAAACTCCTGCAGTAAATGTGAACGCGAGGGAGGATCTGCTTATGATTGATGCGTTCTGCTTTTAAAAACAACTTGCACGCAGCTGAACCACTGGAAATCATCCACACAGATACCTAAATCATCTACATGACTCAACAAAGCATAGAGATATAGTTGAAGTGATATGATTAATCTGTATTATGTAACTGTCTGCTTAATTAAAGCAACATTTAAAGAGGCCAGAAGGCTATTATTTTTTTCCGCTGAATAAATTATTTGATGATCCTCCAACAAAAGCAAACACGACAGCAAATATTTAGGTTCAAACTCGTCTCTCTGCACTGAAAAATTAGGTTGGTTTAGTCTAAATTTATAAAGAATGTCAGAAGGGGTTGCAACATCCTCATTCCTTGTCCAAGAATGACATCAGTGTTACAGAGAATCTAAAATTTCACAATTGGTCAATAGACTTACTCACAATGTTTCACAATAATGTCTGCATTATATTTCACACGCAGCCTCTTAGTTTTTCTCAAAAGATAAAATTGTTACTGTTAGGATTTTAAAAATCTGGCTCAAAATCACAAAGCGGTTTGTTTATGGACTGCAAAGCGCAGAAAATGTGTGAAAGGCCTGATCAAAAGCATCATTAAACAAGAGCCACAGGCCTGCAGAGACGAGATGGCACTGGGTGAAATTTATGAGGAGGAAGACATACTGAAGCCGAAAGAAGCACAGCATTTTTTTTTTTTATTACAACAGCACAAAAATCATCAGTTTTAAACCTCAAAGGTTACAGGCTACATAATTCAACAACAATTAAGCTCAATGAAGTAATTCTTTATATTTAAGTGTACTTTTCAGCTCAGCTTAACGTCATTCTTGGTCATGAAACTAAATAAATAAATGTAGACACAACAGCCCACCAATGAAACGGATCCTAAAAAAGTTTGCAAAAATTTTCATTTTTATTCATTTTATTTAGATTATACATGTAGAGTAGTGCAGCAAAGATGGTGTTGTTTTAATTATTGCTTTTACCTGATTTGAAATTTAAACAAGTACAGGATGAATTTGTACAGATTTTGGTCCTGAAACACAATGGATGATTTGGGCGAGCAGTGTAAAGTAATACACTGTCCTTAAAGGTCACAATATTTTGGTTTCTGTTTTAAAAGGTTAGTTCATCTGAAGAAATAAGGATCCCTCTTAAAATTTATAAATCAAAAGCAAAAGCGATAGAAATGGGTAATTTTAGGGTTCTGAAAAGTGATATGAAAGTTCTCTAAAAATAACTCTGAAAGTAACCTGCAGGTCCATAAAAAGAACCGTCAGCTCTGGACCAATTATCTACAATTTGGAAGGTTTTATTAAATAAAGTGAGATCTGCAATATGACATGTAGATTCTGGGGAACAGGTTGTAGAAAACTAACCTGTAAATTTAGTACATTAATCTTTAGGTTCTGGAAAAAAGTAAAGTTACTTTCAAAAAAATAATTTGATGCCTTAGTTCCACTGAGCTGGAAAGTATGTTTAACAGGAAATTCCTGAAGAAATTTAACTGGGGCCTGCCAAAGTGTGCCCGTTGGTTTGGACCCAGCGGTCTGATGCTAAAAATTAGCATTAATGCTAAGCTTAGCTAAATAGTAATCATTACCTTGTGGAAAGTCACAAGTATTTTAAGTTAGCTGGACGTGCACCATTCAGTATGTTAAAATGAGTGTATAAGCTGAAATTAGCCATTCTAATACTATTGCACCGCCGTAGGCTCATTCCAGAGTTCTGCCATAAAAAAGAACTACAGTGATGCGTTTCTGTAGTACTAATCAGTTGATCGGCCCTCATGTGTTCCGTTGCTATGGTAATGGATCATCTGTTAACTGTCATGTGTGAGACAGAAAGGGAGAAAAAGAATTCTATCTTTGTGAGACACCCAGTCAGTTAACATGGAAAAAGCACTCTGAAAAAACCTTTCCCGTTCAGGAACCGAGAGACATATTTGAAAACCGTTTGAAGCGTATGAGAGGGCTATTTGTCGTCTCCGATGGTACCGCAATTCATATTTGTACCTCATTCACAGTAATTGCAGTGATGAGACAAAGATAGTGTGTGCAGGGCTCAGAAAATTTTCAAAAATACATGGAAGTGAACCTGGGAGAGCGTCAGTTACCCTGGCGTGTGATTTTGCTCTGAAGCACCTTGACAGAAAACCGTAAGCCCTAGAGCAGTGTTTCCCAACCCTGTTCCTCAAGGCACACTGTCCTACATGTTTTAGAAGTTCCCTTACTTTAATGTACATGATTCAACTGATTGCAGTTCAACAAATGCCTGTTAATCAGTCATCAATTGAAATCAGCTGGACTGAAGCAAGGAAATACCTAAAACATGCAGGGCAGTGTGCCTTGAGGACCAGGGTTGGCAAACACTGCCCTAGAGAAATATCGAAGACATTTTACCGGAGCAGGAATGCGTATCAATGTCGTGACCGAGTTTGATACCGATAGGGCGATATTTGTGGGCGTGACGGCGATTTCAAAATTGTTTTGGGGTCAAAAATCTGCTTAAATTCTCACCCTAAAAAAGCAGCAGTTGGTGTCAGTTATGCTCTGCGTTTCGGCCGTTGGAAATTTTGCTTGTTTTTCGCTTTTTACGTCACCATCGTAAATCCAATTCCCAATAAGTGACTATAGCAATGCATAAGGAGAGCAGTGTCATTTACATTGTGGGGCAACAAGATTTTTTCCTAGGATGTCTGCAGGAATGTTTCCCCATTTTTGTGTGACGTTTTTTGTCTTGGTTGCAAGTGTCACAAGCAGGTGAGACGGATCTTTGAACATTGAGAGATCTGCTGTACAGCTCCCTGACGGCATGGGTCATGCCTTTCATGGCCGCTTTCTCTAGAGCAGAGGTTGAGTCCAAAGAAGAAGCTGAGTCCAAAGAAGAGGCTGAGTCCAAAGAAGAGGCTGAGTCCAAAGAAGAGGCTGAGTCCAAAGAAGAGGCTGAGTCCAAAGACGAAACTTCCCCAGCCGGGGAAGTTTCTTCTTTGGACTCAGCCTCTGGAGTTTGGTTGTCCTCACTAACTTCCCCAGCCGGGGTAGTTTCGTCTTTGGACTCAACCTCTGGCGTTTTGTTGTCCTCACAGCTAACTTCCCCAGCCGGGGAAGTTTCTTCATTGCGAACGTCCGGTCTTGTTTGCGTCCTATTAAAGAGATAAACATCGTACTCTACGCTCTCGTCTTTAAAATCCCTTATATCAAAATCCACACCAGGAAATATTGTCTTCACAAGCTTCCGCACTCCAGTTGTTATCAAGAAACCAGCTCCAAAAGTCAGCGGAAAAAACATCGTGGCTGCCAAGACCTTCTCCATTGTAACAATCGTAAAATGTCGTGCTTAATGTTCAAGAGTTGCTAATGTACTACCAGATGCTTTGAGATGGAAGCATTTATAATCTCAGATGTTCTTTGATCTATGACATAGATCTATGTCATAGAAGTCGTCATAGCAACAATGAGCTCACTGTAGTTCAGGGGGAAGGTCTTGCTTCTGATCGTTGCTATGGAAACGGTCAGGTCAGTTCTACATGACTCACACTATTAACCCTTTGCAACTGAGTCACTTAATCATTTGAGGTTAATTATTAATCATGACAGATGATGGAAGTTTATATTTCAGGAGGCTAGAGATTAAAACAGGGATTAAATAGTTAAATATTAAGTTTAGATTGAGAATGGTATATTAAAACTAGAAAATTCCTAAAGAAATTTAACTGGGGCCTGCCAAAGTGTGCCCATCGGTTTAGATCCAGCGTTCTGATGCTAAAAATTAGCATTAATGCTAAGCTTATCTAAATAGTAGTCATTAGCTTGTGGAAAGTCACAAGTATTTTAAGTTAGCTGGACGTGCACCATTGAGTATTTTAAAATGAATGTATAAGCTGAAATTAACCAAAATGCTAATGTAACCATAAATACTTTCAGTAGCATGTGGGGTATCATTAGAAAGTTCTCTGTAGTTTACTTACTCCATTCAGTATACTAAACATGGCTAGTACTGTAAGTAAAAAAAATAGCTAATATCTCATTTAAGCTAAAAGGCTAATGCTAATGAACTGCCTTGCTGCGCAAGGCAGTTCCCTAACCTGAGAGAAACAGATAATGCAGAATGATATTATTGCGCATAATAAAAGAGAAGAATATAATGCATTCTAATACTTAACCAGAGGGGCATATAAAAGCTTTTATTTTGAAAAAAAAAAACATAAGCTTCACATTAAATGCCCACACTAATCCAATGTCTAACAGTGTTTGGCTTAAATTCGTTATATACTGGCCTAAACAGCCAGTAGTTCTAAATGGAAGCTCAGCCCTCTGTTTTAACTGAGTGTTCATTAGAACTACAGATATGGAGTTTTTGTTGTCCTCTTTATTATCATTAGGTCAAAGGCTAATGAGAGGCTTCCTCTCAGGTTATTAGCTATAACCGGAGAGGAAAAGATAATATAGGCTAATATTATTGCATCGCCTATGGCGGTGCACTAACCTGACAGAAATATTGGGGCTTTTATTGTGAAATTTTCATTAAGCTTCATATAAAATTGACACACTAATCCTGTGTGTAACAATGGTTGGTTGGAATCAGTTACAAAAAAAATAAATAAATAAAAATAAATCAGTTACAAAATGCCCAAAACATAAGTAGTTCTAAAGGCCAGCTCATTTCTGTAGTACTAATCAGTTGATCGGCCCTCATGTGTTCCGTTGCTATGGTAATGGATCATCTGTTAACTGTCATGTGTGAGACAGAAAGGGAGAAAAATAATTCTATCTTTGTGAGACACCCAGTCAGTTAACATGGAAAAAGCACTCCGAAAAAACCTTTCCCGTTCAGGAACCGAGAGACATATTCGAAAACCGTTTGAAGCGTATGAGAGGGCTATTTGTCATCTTCGATAGCACCGCAATTCATATTTGTACCTCATTCACAGTAATTGCAGTGATGAGACAAAGATAGTGTGTGCAGGGCTCAGAAAATTTTCAAAAATACATGGAAGTGAACCTGGGAGAGCGTCAGTTACCCTGGCGTGTGATTTTGCTCTGAAGCACCTTGACAGAAAACCGTAAGCCCTAGAGAAATATTGAAGACATTTTACCGGAGCAGGCATGCGTATCAATGTCATGACCGAGTTTGATACCGATAGGGCGATATTTGTGGGCGTGACGGCGATTTCAAAATTGTTTTGGGTCAAAAATCTGCTTAAATTCTCACTCTAAAAAAGCGGCAGTTGGTGTCAGTTATGCTCTGCGTTTCGGCAGTTGGACATTTTGCTCGTTTTTCGCTTTTTACGTCGCCATCGTAAGTCCAATTCCCAATAAGTGACTATAGCAATGCATAAGGAGAGCAGTGGCTGACTTGCAGGCCCCAACTAATGTGTAGTGTGAACTATTGCATCAGGTATTTGATGTGCCCATCTTCTCTATTTAAAACTAATGATTACTGAAGGCCAATATAGTGTACGGACTTCATAATCTGCACTCTTTTGTTTGAATGCAGTATTTATTCACACTTTGGTGTTTTCATTCCAGTACATTTTTGTTAATGGGGACTGAGAATCCACTTTATTATTATTTTGGTTGTTTTGTTTATTTTATCGGTTGCAGTGTTAAGTGTTCTTTTGAAAATAAAGTGTGTCTATCTTTGGCAGGAAATCGCATGCATTATTATGTCATTTCCATTAAATCAGTGAACAAAGGTCTTCAAACAATACTATCGTTTATTGCAATATTTCTGAGACAATTAATTGCTCAGCAAAATTTGTTATCGTGACAGGCCTACTACAACTAATAATTATTAATGTAAACTAGTTAGACCTTTTTTCCATCATCCATGTATTATCTAGTCTGCACAAAATCTTTTTGCACTTTGGGAGGAAGCCGGAGCACCCGGAGAGAACCCATTAATGCACATGGAGAACATGCAAAGCGCATGCATAAAGAACCAGGCCGGGATTCAAACCCAAGACTTTATTTGCTGCAAGGCAACAGCACAATCACAAAGCAGAGGTTGAGCGCCAGAGAACAAAGGAGATGATGGCTGATTTCAAGAGGAACAAGATTAAATCAAACCCAATTTCCGTCAAATCTCCCAAGATCCAAAGACCCATCTTGGTCCAGTCTGTTGTCCAGATGAACACTGATCCAAATTAACAAATGACTCAAGTTTGCTTCTTTTCACTGCAAACTTCCCCAGCCGGGGAAGTTTGTTCTTTGGGATCAGAGAAATTGTTTCCTGGGACAGTTTCCCCTTCATGGGTCCAGTCTTCTAAAGCTGCTTTTGTTAAAGCAGAGGTTCAGTTTGTAGATGGGAGAAGAAGTGTTCATCTGGACAACAGACTGGACCAAGACAAAACCAGGAGGATTGTGACAAATGTAATTTGTCTCATTTACATTGTGGGGCAACAAGATTTTTTTCTTGGATGGCTGCAGGAATGTTTCCCCGTTTTTGTGTGACGTTTTTTGTGTTGGTTGCAAGTGTCACAAGCAGGTGAGACGGATCTTTGAACATTGAGAGATCTGCTGTACAGCTCCCTGACGGCATGGGTCATGCCTTTCATGGCCGCTTTCTCTAGAGCAGAGGTTGAGTCCAAAGAAGAAACTTCCCCAGGTGGGGAAGTTTCTTCTTTGGAAGAAGAAACTGAGTCCAAAGAAGAGGCTGAGTCCAAAGAAGAGGCTGAGTCCAAAGAAGAGGCTGAGTCCAAAGAAGAGGCTGAGTCCAAAGAAGAGGCTGAGTCCAAAGAAGAAACTTCCCCAGCCGGGGAAGTTTCTTCTTTGGACTCAGCCTCTCACAGCTAACTTCCCCAGCCGGGGAAGTTTCTTCATTGCGAACGTCCGGTCTTGTTTGCGTCCTATTAAAGAGATAAACATCGTACTCTACGCTCTCGTCTTTAAAATCCCTGATATCAAAATCCACACCAGGAAATATTGTCTTCACAAGCTTCCGCACTCCAGTTGTTATCAAGAAACCAGCTCCAAAAGTCAGCGGAAAAAACATCGTGGCTGCCAAGACCTTCTCCATTGTAACAATCGTAAAATGTCGTGCTTAATGTTCAAGAGTTGCTAGTGTACTACCAGATGCTTTGAGATGGAAGCATTTATAATCACAGATGTTCTTTGATCTATGACATAGATCTATGTCATAGAAGTCGTCATAGCAACAATGAGCTCACTGTAGTTCAGGGGGAAGGTCTTGCTTCTGATCGTTGCTATGGAAACGGTCAGGTCAGTTCTACATGACTCACACTATTACCTTTGCAACTGAGTCACTTAATCATTTGAGGTTAATTATTAATCATGACGGATGATGGAAATTTATATTTCAGGAGGCTAGAGATTAAAACAGGGATTAAATAGTTAAATATTAAGTTTAGATTGAGAATGGTATATTAAAACTAGAAAATTCCTGAAGAAATTTAACTGGGGCCTGCCAAAGTGTGCCCATCGGTTTAGATCCAGCGTTCTGATGCTAAAAATCAATGGTAAAGAAAGCTCCAATGTAATCAATAGTATGTGGAGAATCACAAGAATGTTAAGTAAACTGGATGTGCAACATTCAGTATGATAAAGTAAGTGTATAAGCTCAAATTAGCCAAAATGCTAATGTAAGCATAAATACTTTCAGTAGAATGTGGGGTATCATTAGAATGTTTACTGTCATTTACTTACTCCATTAAGTATACTAAACATGGCTAATAAGTCAGAAAAATAGGTTAATAGCTTATTTAAACTAAAAGGCTAATGCTAATGAACTGCCTTGCTGCAGTTCATTAGCATTAGCTAAGCAAGTCAGTCACTGCTCTCCTTATGCATTGCTATGGGCAGGCCCCAAATTAAAAAAAACTAACACACAAAATGAAAGTAAGCTGGGAAAGTAAACTATACATTCTAGGTAGTTACAGGAGATTATCCTGTAAGTTTTTAAAGGACAATCTAAGTTTCAAAATAGCAACCTGCATGTGCTGGAAAGTTCCAGGCAAGTGATCTGTGAGTTTTGGGGAAAAGTAATCAGGAATGTTGTACATCTCAGCATGTAACCTCTAATTTCTGCACAGTAACCATAAATATCTGTATTTCTAGGAAAGTATTGGCAACATATGCATTGCTTTGAGAGCGCAAAATTAATTTAGAGAAAATACAGGTTTTCTAGGACAGAGTATTAGGGCCATAATAAAATAAAATAAAATAAATAAAGAGAAGTCATAATATTACAAAAATAAAATCTTACGAGAATAGTCAAAATCATGAGAATAACATCATAGCATTGCAAGAATAAAGTGACAATATTATCAATTTATTCTCATCATTTTATAACTTTACTTTCCTCCTTTGTTTATTTTCTTATTGTGGCCCTAATACTTTGTCGTAGTTTGAAAAATTTGTCGACAAATAATTTTAAAGGAGCCTTTTAACCGACTACATGCTCTCATTATTAATTCCTCCAGGATGTATCTGCTGAGTTCGGTTTCCTACTGCCGACAGGTAACATCACAGAACAGCGTTTTCTGACAGCAGCTGTCAAAAGTTTTCTCAACATGAAAGAAATCCTGCGCATCTTCCACTTAATTAGGATTTGTGTCACTGTGGCATTCGCTTGTGTATTTGGTAACACAATCAGGTCATTTTGTCACTTCACGATAGTCTCCCAGCCCACTTGGGTGATTGTTTTGAGACGCACATAACTCCATATCTAACAGGAGATGTATTGAACATGAATCACACCCACAGCAATGGCCAGGGAGGCACATGGAGCTCATTAAAAACAACAAGTCATCTTTCACCGAGGCCTGAGAAAGCCAATCAGAGAAAATATTTCACACCCACATGTCCTCATACTTTCCTTTGTTATGCCATGAAAACAAACACTGAGACAAGTAACAAACTCATCTATTGTATCTAATGAACAACAATACGACAATTGACAGAATCCCAACAAACCGGTTTGTGCAGAAAAGCATTTGACACAAATAATTATTTTTCTCAACATAAATTCTTAAATATATCTATTCATTTTATTTTGTGTGGTATGTTGATGTTTAGTAATACTTGCTACTCAACTTTTTGGAACTGTTAATTTGTAATATGAAAACAAACAATTTATGAAGATAAATCAAAAAACCTTAGGTAAAAATAATTACTGAATAGACTGAAGTTAGCCTGTCTATATTAGCCGCTATATTAGCATAGCTTGGTTGGTTTCTCCCGTTTGTTTTCCATTTTTATTTTTTCAATTTGCCGTTTTACCCTGTAGTTTTGTTTCCATCAAAAACAAGCCACACTTGGCACAAATGTGGCATAGAAATAAACATTTTTATGAAAGCTAGCTGGAAGGATTTAGACATTTACGTCTTCTTCTTGCATTAGCTTATTTTTAGCTTAAATTGTTAAGACATTATTTCCTGTAGAATCTGCAGTTCTATGTAAAAACATACAGATTTGAGCAACATTTCTGTGCTCACTGCATAAAAGGTAAATAAGCACAAAAAAAAACTTTAGCTGAGAGTTAGTATTGATCTGTTCACTCTGTCAGAAAACATGTTTTTATTTGTGAATTCAAAGTAATTCTCAATATGTTATGCAACAACATAAAAATAAGATGTGACTTTAGCTTAGCCTAATTTCTTATCAAAATTATTTCTGCAACATAATTATTGCATTTAGTATCTTAGTTTTCACTTTCTGTTAGACTACACAGCATCTCAAATTCATCTTGAAATTAAGATAATTTTCTGACAGATGTTTTGTATTCATAATTTGACTTTTGGTGGTTTAGGATGCCGATGAAATCAGTTGTAAATATGCTAGAGGGTTAAAGAGTATTCTGTCTGGCTTTAGTAAGTTTTTTTAAGGTGGCTGAAAACAGTAAAGCTAACATTTTTCTATGCTCAGTTCCTGATAATTATCATTTATGAATCCAACAGCCTGAGGTTAAAAACTCCCACTCAGTTGCTCTGCGTTGGCCTTCAGCTCAGACATATTTACTGCACAATATAGTTTAAAATTATGCAGCTATATTTAACAGTAATATACTTTACAATGGAAATCTCTCTTCTTCAATCAAATAGCTGCTAAAGTTGAAAAAAAGACTCTCCTAACTTGACTCGTACTCTAAACACTTTAGATTTGACTCAAATGTCCTAAATTCAGAAATGAAATAAGCCGGTAAGTGTAGATCATTTCCTGATTATGTTAGGAATCTTTGCTATGGGATTATATAGAAGATTCTACAACACAGTCTCATTAAATCATACAAAGGATAGAAGATATTTGTTTGTAGCCACACAGAGAAATCTGATCAAACTTGCCAATTTGGACTTTGAAGGAATGGATAAAAAGTATGATAGTGGTTTTTGTTCTTCAGGCCTCCCTTTATGTTTCCTGTTGCTAATCTTAATGACCAACTGATAAGCATAAGTGCTAATTAAACAGATCAGCATGGTAATTATATCCTCGAGGAACGCGTGCCAAAGCCTTCGCCGCCCAACCTCATCCAGCTGACACTCTGGCCTGATTCCTCCTCTTCCACTTTACTCCCCCAGTGCATTACGCACTGCTAACACACTTCTCTTATTATCTCATCCTGACCCAGTACATTCACCTACTTAGTGAAAATGAAAGAGGAATCCACTGTCCAATAAAAGAGACGTAATAAAACCAAAACACTTTGAGCTACTCCCCGCTGAACCTTCCTCGTGTTTGGAATCTCCTCCAGTGGAATCACCCCGAAGTTAAAATGAATATTATGAAACGAAAGGCTCATAAAACGCATCGTGGCCACACAACACGTTCACGATCACCGATCGTTGCTCAAACTGGTTACGGGGGTGAGTGGGAAGTCTATGGCCAGATGAAATTACCGTGACATAAAAATCCATCACAACCAGCTTTGCTTGGCTGAATGCTCACAACAGCAGCAGAAAGACAACAATCTGTCCGCTCGTTTCCGTGCACCCATCCTGCCAGGAGGAGAAGGGACAGGCGGAAAATTACGACAGAATGGACAACAAGAGGCTCTGCCAGAATCCTGTTGTTATGAGCCGAGCTTATTATAAACCACAGTGGAAAACAAATATGCAAACACACAGCCCGCCCCCAGCAGAAAACACAATAAAATATGGTGTGAAAGACAGACTGGGACACCATGCTGCTAATTTAATAGGCTGGCTGAGACCTGCTTTGCAATTCCATTATGTTGTGTCATCTGTCCCACGGAGGTCGGAGCAGCTCCTTCGGGAAGGTCAGGGGAAATGACAGGAAAGCTCACCATCCCTGCGGTCCTGGAAGCTGATGACCAGGCTTTTTATTAAATATATACAGAACAATCTGAAGCTACCTACTAAACGAGCACCACATGGCATAACTTAAGTGTTTTATTGAGAATTACTTTAACCTTATTGGAGCTGTTGATACGTTTGTGTTTTATTTTCATGTAACTTTAACTATTATGATGCAAAGAGCCTAAAACTTGACTAGATTGTGTATATAGCACTGATTCACACACCGTTTGTTTGGTAGCTGCAATGCACAACCTAACAATGATTTAATTTAATAAAAACATGATTAAAAGTTGGTTAATTACAATTTACAAATTAAATCCAAAGCCTTCTGATTATGTCTCAATGCTAAAATATAAAATAAAGAATAAAATGTGCACAGAAATTGTATCACCTTTCGTGGGTTTTTTTTTTATTACAACAAAATTAAAACAAGAAAAGTAATCTAAAACTGGTATCTAAAGGGTTGAGATTTTACAAAGTTCATCAATATTTACAATATATAGAGAGGTGAATCTTAAAAAGAGCAGTTTTGAGGTATAATGTACAAGAAGGAAGCACAAAAATCTATAATTAATTTGATGGTAAATATATATAAGCATTCATTCTTGTGTGTAGAATAATAAGCTCAGAAATTTAACCCATCCCAGTAAATCCCAGTAAATCACAATAATTTTAAATGATTAGAATAATGTTTAATAGGATCCATCATTCCTGAAACAAATTACTGAAATTTAATCTCAATTTTGAGATTAATGTCATATATGTACAACAAAAACTGGAATATTCCTTCACTTTTGAAAGTCAGAAATGTGCGACATTTTTTTCAAGCCTAAAGGGAGAAATGTAAAATATTAAAACTGACATACAGTTTAAAATCAGACAATTTTAAGGACCTTTTTTGTCCTTTTATATACAATGGAGCTTTTCCTCAATTGCACAAATAAGTCTTGTTTACTCTTATATTATCTAATCAAAATAAGAGACTGACGGCTTTCCAGACAAGATCAAACAATCTGGTGAATCTCAAACAAACCAGTCAAGTCACCATCAAGAAAAAGTCACAACAAATTTAATGACTGAAGCCTCAGGCTTTTCCAAAAACCAGATAGTCCCGGTTGTCCTGTGATAAGTTGTGCTGCATGAGTCTTATGTCAGTTTTTATTGCCTTCCACGTCAGCCTCAGTCAATCTATCTGGATTCATGCAGCATACTTTGTTTTATTAATAAAATCTCGCTATTTTCTGTGCCCCTCAGCCTCCAGCATCAGTCTATATTTGGAGCCCTGCAATCCTGCAACACAAACAGTTGCAGTACTGTGACAGTGAGACCATGCAAGCCAGCTGCAATAATGTCCTGTACTTTTCAGACATTGTGGTGGAGTATGTGTTTAGACACTCAGTGCAGTAACATATTCACAAAAAATAAAGTAAAATCTACACACATTTACCATCACATATTTTCAAAATAAATGTTGTAGGATAGCAAAAACAGTTCTGCTACAATGAAAACCTTGTCATTCTCCAAGTGACCTCAAGAAATGACAGATGGGCTTTTTAGGTAATTAAATTTAATTCAAATACAGAAATACTTATGATCCCCAGGGGAAGTTAAATATTAAGTGTTAAATGTTGCTGTAACTCATTTATCTTTCTCAAAAACATTTGATATTTCAAAATTGTCATTCCATCAGTATTTTTAAATTACAATATAACAAAACATTCAAAAGGTCATTTTTGACAAGAAAAGGATAACAATGAAAATGAAATGGCATTTTATGTATAATTATGCTGCTGCTCTCTTGCTACTCTCCATTCATGTCTTTTCTGAATGAACCTATTGACAGAGGAAATGTTGCTTGTTTCCTGCATTTTGTCTTATCCTTTTATAATTCTTGTTCTGTGGTTTTATGTCTAACTGTGTGTTTCCTGTTCATAGCAACTGTCAGAGCTATTGCTAGGGCTGGATGGTAAATCAATAACAACATACATCTCCATAGATATGTGATCAATATCAATAAATAATACTTCCAATAGAATTTCAATAATTTCACTGAACTCTGATCCAGAACCACACGGCATTCTGGGAGATGTAGGCAGAGGGAAGGCTTTAGCTGCTCAACCTCCTACAGCTAGCTAGCTAAGCTCGGTTTGTGACATCAACTAACTCATTCACTCTTTGGTTACCTAGCAACCCACTGATTTTTTGGTTACCAAGCAACAACTCTGATTCTCCCCCAGCCTGTTGCTGGCCATTCAACACAAACCCTGTTTCTGGTTGCTCTAAAGGTTCTTCCTGGATAAATGTAGTTGTTCCTTTCTACAGTCGCCACATGCTTGCTAGACTACTGCAAAGTAAACAACTTGACAAAATGCGTTTGGTTTTTTAGCAACTTATTTATAAATATTCAACTGAATATTCTAGGAATGGTTTGTGTTTAAATGAACCGACGTCAATTTGAAATGTCCAAACAAGAAGTTCGGTTGTCAGTTTTAAAATCTGCCTGAAAGTCATTAGCAGATAATTCTGGTATATAATTTGTGCATTGATGATGTGAAAATATGTATCCTCACTTGACTCATTATGTTTTGAATAAATCTACTGAAGTTGTTGTGCTGTCTAATACAGAAAAATAGGACTGAGAAAAAAAAAAAAAAAATATATATATATATATATATATATATATATATATATATATATATATATATATATATTTTAAAAGGTTTTTTCTCCATCAGACAGCTGTATTCAGTAAAACATTTTCAAGCTGCTTTTGTGAATAATTCTGTGCCAAACTGTAGATAGACACAAAAGAAATATGAAACCCAAGGAGCTTTAGGAAATCGACTGGAAGCTTTAAATAAAAAGCATTATAGTGCTACCTTTAGCAAAACACACAACTTGAAAGCCAATATGAGAACATTGTATGATTACTTTAGTTGCTTTCGTCATTTCTATGTATGATGTTTTTATTGTGCAGAGCAGTGGCGACAAACAAAACCCCGAAGTGAATATTTCATGCAGACAGTGACAAACAAACCTCAGTGATTTCAGCCTGACAGCAGGCTTTCCCTGTCGTACACAATGAATAAAGCAACGCAAGCGGAAACTGAAAGAAGACAGGAAGATATCACGCAGAGTGAATGCTTCACAGAACTGCAGCCAAACAAAGGTTGGGAAAATGACTTGGAGGCAACAGCAAAGAGCATTTGGATGAACTGCAGATCAGGAATGAGCTTTTACACAACAACACCACAGAAACCTATACTGTAACATTCTATCACTAACTTACAGCTTTTCAAAGTCTGGGCTTGATGCAGAGCTACCAAATTCAGCAGTAAGTTGCTTGACCTTCAGGTTGTTTGGTTCCTTTCGGATCTATTTTAGGTCTCATACCACTTCTGCATTCTGCGAACAGAATTCCATAATGCAGTTTGGGTATTTTTAATCATTTGGTGTATAAAACTATTTAGGATCCTGAAATAGAAATACCAACTACATTAAATTAATCTCTTAAGGCTCCTAAACTACAATTGAGCCATTTGTTGTTGTTGATTTTTTTTTGTGTAGTGATATTTTTGCAAGAAATAGTAAAATAAGAGTCAAATTAAGAGTGTGTGTAGCTTTTTTCAGGACAATTACTGCAGGGTTACAGCACAAAACAGCTTTTTTCTTGCAGTCATCATCATAGTTGTGCAGATTACAGTCAATGTGCATCTCTGCATTCATGTTTCATCTCCACCCACTCCACCCATTACAGTTAGCTAGATCCTGTGTGTGACTCGTTCCAGTATTTCAAAAACCGTCTACATCAGAGGCTTTTGAAATCCCTTTGCAAACGTATTCCTAAAAGATTTTTCTTTAAAGTTGGAGAGCAGCATTTATTTCTTCTGGACACAAAGGCTGAAATTTTGCTCTGCTCAATAAGAGCAGTCAGGTATGGTCAGTGGGAGAGCAGAAGAACCCAGATTCAATCATTATGTGCTGCATCACTTTTCTTTTTCAGATGAACACTTAGAAATGGCGGGAGCATGCTTCCCTGCATAACGGGTTTCTTTCACACCTTCAGCTGCTTATTGTCTCCTCCCTCTGACCAGAACTGCAACAAAGAAGACATTTCACACACCTGACTGGATGTTAAATTAAAATCTGATTTAAAATCTGAATAAATATGCTGCAGGTGTGAGAATCAAACTTGAAACTGTGAGACCAGTATAATGAGAGACTTAAAAATGTATCTCTTGAAAACTGGAGAAATTTTACTGCTATTGTCTTTTTCATAAACTGGTTCCACTAGAGGCAAAGAGATTGGAAGAAGGATGCACATCGACGCTAAAAGCGTCGAAACAGAAGGAAAGATATGTTTAAAAATTTTATTAATTGGCCATCAAGAACAATGACGAATCATATCTACAACAAATTTCTGAGCATTGTAATTTTAAATACAAAAAAAGAATCAGGTAAATGACAAACTAAGTTAAAAAGTAGCTCAAATCTAAACAAAGACCAGTGTGAAACCTTTATCTTTTGATCGAGGTGAAGGAAAAAATCTCAACAAATCACCCAAGAGTTTTGCACAGTACTAGTTAACATAAAAATGATCATCCAACATATAAAAACAAATCAATATTATCAATCAGACTATCTGGACTGAACTGTATTTTGTATAACCTGATATTATTGTCACCTTATGAACTGGAGATCTATATAAGAAAACTGAAATGACTTAAAAACTTACATCAGATGGTAAATAATGGTGTCTAAAACTAATCCTCAGTTTTAGCATTTATAAAATTTTATATAACTTCATATCAGAGTGATTAATTTGTGGTACAGAACAGAAAGAATCTGATTCTTCTTCCATGATATTTGGATTCAGATCACATCATATCATCAGACCCATTTCAGATCAACTTATCTTCAGATTGCTTCTCATAGTCTCTCTTTTCGAAGCTGTTATTTAACAAATCACGCCCATATGCACATCAAAGAAACTTTTCACTATGCCAAAGCTATCGCCTGAAAACCATCAATGCAAAATGACTTTTCTGTTCAATACTGCATGTCCCAGTTTGGCTCTCAGTATGACAAGTCCCTTCTGCTTTACAGTTTCAGCCAACTCATTCGGTTCTTTTTGATAGAGGAAAAAAATAATAATAAAAGGCCAACCCACGCTCACTGACGGCTTACACTTTCTGGAGTGACACAGCAGCATTATCAACAAGGCCAGCACACAATACATAACACGAAATCCTGCTTCTGCTAAATTGTTGCAGGATGCACACCGACTCACACTGTCAAAAACACTTATTAACATTCGTGGCTGCCATGTAACAGCATGGGAAACACAATGGCTCACAGTGACACAAGATGGAGTTTGTTTGATCTTTTTCTCACCATAAACACCAATTTGACTGTTGATGCTTCAGGGCTCCGATAACCAAGAAAGGGAGAACTTGTTTTGGAGGCAGCTTGAAAACTGACAATCTTTTTTGGAAGCACCATTTATAGATGTATTAAGAACACTGGAGATTTCTACAACAATAAAACTGGTTTAAAAAATAATCTCATCCACACTCACAAACCTTACCTAAAAAGGATTTAACTAGAGATATTGGTTCAGTCAAATGTTAGCTATTCTTACTGATGCCTGTTTTACACTGTGATTATATGAACAGTAAAAATTAGACAAGAATCATAAAAGTTGTGGTTGAGAAAGTTTCTGTGTTGTTGGAGCAAGAATTTTAATTCAGATACAGTTAGCATAAAAGTAGCACTGATGATAAGCCAACTTAGACGTGTTAGCATGTTAGCTAACGGTACTGCTGCTCAACAAGATACAAACTAGTAAATCGGTGATTTAGTAAAAGCTTAAAACTGTTGTAACATTTAGTATCAGTTTCCAAGAGTTTAAGATATAACCCGCTTTAGCTAGTTTCACAACAGAGTAAATGCTAAAATATTTTAGTTTGAGCACACCTGGCTGCAATGTTAGCTCATTAGCAGAGCTCTATAGAGCCCGACTGCAAGCTACTGATACAATTTCACCATTTAATTCAAACATACAGGACAAAGGAGACATCTAAAAGTTGCATGCCCTGTTTGAGATCACAAAAAAGCATTTCTGTGTTAAAATTGATTGATGGCCTTATATTCTAATAAATCAGAGACAATATTGGGGATTTTGGATATTTATAGGCCATAATCACCTAATTTAATAGAACTATATCACTTTGGGTGTTACAAATCTATAAACGACTTTCACTTTGGTTGTTACTGTTTACTTGTGTCCAGATGGAGGCTGTCTCCCACCGTCAGCGGAAGTGTGTGTGTGTGTGTTTAGAAAGAATGTTTTGTCATGCTTTCCTACCACTTGAATTCTTGCCGCAGATGAGGTGCTGGTAGGGCTGCAGCAGACCCCAGATCTCCGAGTCGTTGCTGATGGCTTGCTCCATGGACTCCAGCGTGATCTTGGGGATCCCGTTGTCCCTCTCCACCAGCGCGCTGCGCAGAACGCGGCCGAACACCTCCCTGAACAGGCTCTCCATGCAGGCGCACAGGTAGATGGCGGCGTGCTCGTGTATCCTCAGGGCCACCCGGCTATCCACCATCCACCTGAAGAACCTCCCCACGGAGAACACCAAGCCGCAGCGCACCGACTTGCCGCGGCTGAACTTGTCTCCGGCACTGGACATGTTGTAGAGGGAAAGCGCGCTGAGCGCCGCCGTGATGCAGTTCACCGAGATGGTCCATGAAAGCACCACCTTGATGGCGCTCTGGATCTCATGTTTGGTGCACTTGGCGTAGCGCAGGCTGAGTCGCTGCGCCTCCCGGGCCACCCTCACCAGCGCCCGGCTGATGAGGGCGGACAGCCGCGCCAGGACCTCCGGAGTCGGGTTCCCCAGCATCAGCTCCTCGTCCTTCCTCAGTGCGCCCTCCACCTCTCCGAGGCTCCACGGTACCTCCTCCAGCTCGGGCAGCTTGGCGCAGTGTCCCCCACACTCCAGGATCTCCGTGTCCTCCGCCAGGACGGTGTTGACCGTATCCAAACTGTTGTGTCTGCTGTGCATGGATTCCGTCAGATGCCAGTAGTTGCCTCCATGCGAGACGGACTGGTGCGTGTCGGAGCAGCAGAGCGACACGCTGGACGACCTGACCGAGTCCGCGGCTCCACCATAACCAGAATCAAGCGTTAAATCCTCCAGCGTCCTCACGACTGTCTTATCCTTGCCTGCCATAATTGCACCGCATAATGTTGGGTATCCGTGGTTCTCGCAGATAAACGCCTCAAACTCGCCCCGGTGCCTTACTCCCTCCCAGTTTGACCAATAAAAAAAACCCAGCCAGAAGTCAAAATTTTATTCTCCTCTTTCTGCCTGACGCACACGACAACTTCACCTTCTCCTCCTCGGCGTGTCTGTCCAAGAAGAGTGCACAAACCCCGCAACAAGCGCAGAGCAAGCAGGCACGCAGGCAGGCTGGGCTCCGGTGGAGAGGAGGAGCGCGGAGACCCCGCGGAGCTCCAAACGAGCCAATCAACGTCTCGGTTCAGCTGTGAGTGACGCAGACGCGTTACCTGCTGCGTCTCAGCACCTGGTGAAGCACGACTCGATACAACCGGAAAGCCGTGAAGCTACGGTGAAGTTTCCCTCTGAGCACAAGCATTGTGGAATATATTTTTAAAAGTTAAGCTACAACAAATTACATACAGCTCACTTGTTTAGATTTGAATCAATATTTTTGAATTAGAAACAATTCAGTTTCAGTAAGTAAGTGAGTAAAATGTAATTTTTGTAGCACATTTCAAGATCACAAAGTTTCATAAAAGACAACAAAGAGAAATTAATACAAAGCTGATTTAAAAAGACAAAAAACTTGGGAATCTGAAAGAAAACCAGTTAGATGATGTGGGAAGAGGATCTTCTGTCTGCAGTCTTGACCTCACTCAAGAAAGTTAATCTGACAATATCTGCATGTAAAATAAAATTAAAAACTGGCATAATTTGTATTTAAACACAGTTAGTTTCAACAGATACTGTGTTTTTTGACATCGACTCTGGATAAAGCAGGTTTTCCATGACAAGCTGTTGGTTTCATCAAGCTACTGCACTTTTTAAGAAAATCAGATAGGCAGATGTTAACTAAAACTTGTTCAGTCCCATATGTCTATGAATATTTTACAGTTTAAGAACTTTGCCCCAAGACTTTTAGAGACTGATTATTCCAACATCTTGTGAAAGCTTCAAGATTTAGCTCCATTTGCTGAAAAATAATCCCTCTGAAGCGCTTATTGCCTGTAAATACAGACTTTTTTTGTTGTTGTTGGCTAAAACAAAGTGTGAGCGAGCTAAATCCTGACGTGCAGAGAGAAGCAGTTGGTGGAATGATGATTCATCCGTTCTGCTGGGGCTTCTCCTTGTGCATCTGAGCTGGATCCACCATCTGTCCCCGCTGCCTGCCATGCCAGAGGCACTTTCCTGCTGCCTTCGCATGACGCTGCATTGTGCCAGAGCTGGAAAAAAAGACCGAGGTGACATGGGGAGAGTTATGCAACGCTTGGAAAAGTGATGGACCAGGAAAAGTGTAAAACAAATCAACCCAGTGTTTTACAGCTGTGTGTGGACAATTACAGGAGCGAAAGAAGCATTTTATGTTTAAACATTAAACATGAGGATTTAAACATGAGGATTTCTTTTCATCTCTTGTCTTTGTCGCCTTCTGCAGCTCCTGATGCACTGCAGAACTTTCCTCCTTGCTCAGGTGAGAGCGGCGGAGGTGGGCAGCTGTCAGCGACGCCTCAGAGTCCTCTGCTGGTGCTCCAGAGTCCGTCCTCAGTTATTAGGCCTTGGTTGCCTGGTAACTGGAAAAATTATCATGATTTTCCCAGCAAAGACGATAGATCATGCGTTTCCCAGCAGAAGCTGTGCGTCGCATTTAGACCTTAGTCATGCTGCACAGACACATTCTGAAGTAACTAAATAAGGAAAGAAATTTTTGAAGTTTTTTTTTTAAACATTGTATTCATGTTATGGAGTTGGAGGTTGCCCCAAAAGCTATAAACACATTAACTAACTGATTTATTCATAAAAGACTAAATGCAAAGACAGAAAAAAATAAACATATTTAGTAACCAAAATAAATGAACTTAAAATTAAATAAGATGATAAATTAAGTTTTATTGCCAAACCTGTAGAAGTAATATTAATAAATACTGTTAATATTTTAGTACATTCTTTATACCTTTTGAAGATGGAAAAAAAAATATTAGTAATGCAAAAAAAAAAAAAAAGAAAACTAAAAACTGAAAAATTGTAAAAGAGAAATAAGATCAACAAAATAAATATCAATTTATTATCTGGTTATCAATTATAACAAAGTTAACTATAACCAGTAAATTGAAGAATAAACAAATTATAAACAGATTTAAAATAAAAATAAATTTGAAAAATGAGAAATATAAACTAAAAATATCAGAAAGCCATGTAAGGATACTTAAATGATATAAATCAGTGGTAAAAACTAATAAATATTTCTTTAAAATGTTACACATTTTATTATAAAAGTATAAAACGGAGCAATAAGTTGCAAAAAAGGTTATTAATGTATGGTACTCTACTGCCTCTCTCTGTTAAACAAAGTGTACTGCAGCAATTGGGAATGCGACAGTTTTTCAGGTACGACTAAAAATATGAATAAGGATTTATGTTAAAACATCACAGTAGGGGTACAATTTGAAAAGACAAGATAAATTATTTGCAAATAAAAAACTGTCAAAGACAAAACAGCTACAAATTGCACAAATAAAATTAAAGTGACAATGACTGAAGTGATATCAGTCAAATTAGTATTTTTTAAATAATAGTAATAATGCATGGTATATAATAATGCGTTATTATCACAATAAGCTATTTTAAATGTATTTTGAATAAATGTTCAAACATAAATTTTCCTTGCAGATTTGATTTTATGCTGCTGCACTCAGGCGAACAGGGTGAATTACATTTTGTGTCAAAGTATTTTCCACTTGCATAATCAACCCAGATTATCTGCGTGATGCATTTCGCAATTTTGAATATTAATTACAGAAGCAAAAAAAAAAAAATATCTGCCCACAACAAAGAGTACATTTGAGGATTTTTGTAAGACAATAAAAGAACGCAAATCTGTTTGTTTAGTCAAGCACAAAAAATAAATACTTAGAGCAAACAGTAAGCAAAATGTTAAATCACATTCGGCTGTCTATTATTACAATAACGGTCTATTTAATTGAGAAGTGGAGAAAAGTACTCATGTTCTCTAAAATAGAAGAACACACACTTGTGTGAAAAAAATATTCTAGTCAAAGTAAAAGTACAGGTTGAACTGTTTTACTAAAGTAAAAGTTTTGAAGTGTACTTAAGTATAAAAATTTTCACCTTCAAAATGACTTTCGATAAGTCTGAAATACTTAAAAATTTAAAATTTCTAGTCACACAACCTTTTTCCCCCTTTGACAATATAAAGAAAAACTAATTTCAGAGGACTTTAGTGTAATTTTTAATAAGCAATTTATGAACAAACATTCAAAGGTGGATTAAAAAAAAACAAAAAAACAAAACAGAATCTATGGAGAGCAGAGGGAGAGTTGGATCTTGTCCTGCAGCAGCTTGATGCATCAGATTCCTGATTAATTCTGTCATCTCAAAGTTATCTTCATGTTAAATCTTGACATTCAAAGATCAACTCCAAGGATTTTCTGGTTTTATTCATTTTTATTTGAATAGATTGTGAGAACATCCCTGTAAAGAAATCACAATGGTCACATAATTCCCAGGAATGGAAGAGAGCCAGGAGGTATGGATGGATGAAGGGAACCAGGTTGGATGGATGGATGAAGGGAACCAGGTTGGATGGATGGATGAAGGGAACCAGGTTGGATGGATGGATGAAGGGAACCAGGTTGGATGGATGGATGAAGGGAACCAGGTTGGATGGATGGATGAAGGGAACCAGGAGGTATGGATGGATGGATGGTTGGATGGAGGGAACCAGATTGGATGGGAGAAGAAAATCAAGCTTGGTGGCTCACCAGGCTCCTAAAACGCTGGGAGAAACTGAAATCCGTCTATAGCTCTGGCTGAAAGCGGGAACCCTGTTTATATCGCCATTTCTAAACAGGAACACTATGTTTATATTTCTAAGCGATCTTTGGGCTGCTCTTGGTCCGATCCCTCACCTAGGACTTGTTTGCCCTCTATTTGGGTCGGGCAGACCTGACCCAAATAGAGGAAGCCTCCAACAGCCCTAGGATCACTGGGACACTCAAACCCCTCCACCACGATAAGGTGGCAGCCCATGGAGGGGAAAAACAAAGGCAGAAACAGTTCCATTCTCTGTCCTGAACTGATCTGCGGAGAGGCCAGAAACAGTTCCATTCGCTAACCAGAACTGATCTGGGGAGAGGCCAGAAGGTGGCGCTCTCGTGTTTCTAACTAAACACGAAGTTTAGTTAGAAACTAAGCTTTTTCTAACTAAAAAGTTTAGTTAGAAACTAAATTTTGTTTTCTCAGTTATTTTTCTTTCCATAGATTCTACACTTGGTCTGGTGTTCTGATTGGCTGTGGTTTCTTCCTGGAGGAGGGCATCGGCTGACATGAGTTCACGAACATGGAAAGTTCTCCTGGATCAGTTGACTTGTTGTTGTGTCTCTGCTCTGTCTTCTTTCCCCTCCAGTCGGTCATGGCAGATGGCTGCTGGAACTGAGCCCGGTTCTGGTTCTGTTGGAGGTTTGATCCTGGTGGAGGGGAGTTCTTCTTCTCCATTGTCACTACATGCATGTTCTGTATGAGGAACTGCTGTAAAGTCAACAACTCAACACAAGCGATTCGCTGTTGCCCCATGCTTGTCAAGAGGAGTGAATGCCTTAAGTAATGATTCCATACAATCTGCTGGGTTTTATTTATACAAACTTTTTAAACTACTGCATAACTAACTGAACCTGATGAATGAATCAATAGTAATCAGAATAAAGTGAAATGACTTTTTGTAAAATGCCTTGACAAGAACATTGTTGTGAATTAACGTTATAACTAAAAGTTTTTAACCCTTTTGATATCTAATTTTGAGGTTTTTGAATGTTTTGATATCTAATTTTGAGGGTTTTGAATATTTTGATGTCTACTTTTGAGGGTTTTGAATATTTTGATGTCTACTTTTGAGGGTTTTGATATCCGTTTTTGGTATTTTGAAATTTTTTATATTGGTTGTTGGGGTTTTTGTATTGTTTATTTCTAAGTCTCATTTGTTAGTTAAATTGTATTTATTGTCAATTCACAACAAATGCCATCTCAATGCACTTTGAAATAATTTTAGTTCAATCACATGTACTCCAATTGCTAGTACAATAAGCTCAGATGATTATAAAAGTATTTTTAAAAAGTTTGTACTAAATAAAACCCAGCAGATTGTATGGAATCATTACTTAAGGCATTCACTCCTCTTGACAAGCACGGGACAACAGCGAATCGCTTGTGTTGAGTTGTTGACTTTACAGCAGTTCCTCATATAGAACACGCATGTAGTGACAATGGAGAAGAAGAAGTTCCCTCCACCAGAGCCAGAACCGGGCTCAGTTCCAGCAGCCATCTGCCATGACCGACTGGAGGGGAAAGAAGACAGAGCAGAGACACAACAACAAGTCAACTGATCCAGGAGAACTTTCCATGTTCGTGAACTCATGTCAGCCGATGCCCTCCTCCAGGAAGAAACCACAGCCAATCAGAACACCAGACCAAGTGTAGAATCTATGGAAAGAAAAATAACTGAGAAAACAAAACAGTTGAAATAAATAATGCAACAAACAGAAAATACAGGCAGCATAAATACATAGATCACAATAAACCAGTCTAAGCCTTCTCCTAATCAATGACATTACCATGGTAACGCTAAAATAATGCAAGAACACATTCTCAAAAATTAATCAACATTAAGGTCTAACATTTAACACTGAAATAAAATTAAAATTGACCATTAAAAAGAGAAGAAAAAAAAAACAATGGCAAGATGAGGCTAAAGTATTCGACTGAATACTTGTCCAGTTTTTGGTAGAAAGAAAAAGGAAACTGAAGTTGTTCTGATGAATGTTTTAAGTTCTGCCATTTCCCTCCGTCGGTGGATGGGGGCGATGAAGGGGGGCGATGGGGATGGGGGGCGATGAAGGGCAAAATCTGAGAAAAAAAAAAGATGATCCAGGAGGAATCCTGCAGAACAACAGGACAGGTGCAAGTTTAAGGTAAAACCCTTAACTCAGAATGAAATTGTCACTTTTCAAAAACACACAACTATCACTTAAAAAACAAAATACCTACAACATTTCTTGAGAAAGACTGCTGAACCCGATGGTAGGGTCACTAAGGTCATCCATCAGCAAGGTGGCGATGAGGTTCTTTTCCATTGTCGTTGGGGCAGTGATCCAGGAGGGTTCCTGAAGGTCAACAACACAGGAGGACAATAACATGACGGGGGCAAGTTTAACCCTGACTGAAGAACTGGTCAGTTTTCAACCCCATTAGGGAGGGCAACTAACTCCCTACCCTTCGGGGGGGGGTTCGTTTCACACAAATCCGACAGAAGGGTAACCAGCAGGCAGAATGGGTCTTGAGCAAGCTAAATTATGCTCAAGACCCATCTTTTTAACTGTATCTCCTGAATTGAATTGGAGGTGGGGAAAGGGGGCTTGCTTTCACACCTTTACAAAATACCTGCAACATTTCTTGAGAAAGACTGCTGAACCCGATGGTAGGGTCACTAAGGTCATCCATCAGCAAGGTGGCGATGAGGTTCTTTTCCATTGTCGTTGGGGCAGTGATCCAGGAGGGTTCCTGAAGGTCAACAACACAGGAGGACAATAACATGACGGGGCAAGTTTAACCAACCCCCTACCCTTCGGGGGGGTTCGTTTCACACAAACCCTCCCGAAGGGTAACTAACCTCCTACCCTTCGGGGGGGTTCGTTTCACACAAACCCTCCCGAAGGGCAACTAACCTCCTACCCTTCGGGGGGGTTCGTTTCACACAAACCCGACCGAAGCACCATTCGAACCTTCGGGGGTTCGTTTCACAAACCCGAAGGGCAACTAACCCCGAACCCTTCGGGGGGGTTCGTTTCACAAACCTCCCGGGGTAACTCTCCTACCTTCGGGGGTTCGTTTCACACAAACCCGACCGAAGGGCAACTAACCCCGAACCCTTCGGGGGGGTTCGTTTCACACAAACCCGACCGAAGGGCAACTAACCTCCTACCCTTCGGGGGGGTTCGTTTCACACAAACCCGACCGAAGGGTAACTAACCTCCTACCCTTCGGGGGGGTTCGTTTCACACAAACCCGACCGAAGGGTAACTAACCTCCTACCCTTCGGGGGGGTTCGTTTCACACAAACCCGACCGAAGGGCAACTAACCCCGAACCCTTCGGGGGGGTTCGTTTCACACAAACCCAACCGAAGGGCAACTAACCCCGAACCCTTCGGGGGGGTTCGTTTCACACAAACCCAACCGAAGGGCAACTAACCCCGAACCCTTCGGGGGGGTTCGTTTCACACAAACCCGACCGAAGGGCAACTAACCCCGAACCCTTCGGGGGGGTTCGTTTCACACAAACCCGACCGAAGGGTAACTAACCTCCTACCCTTCGGGGGGGTTCGTTTCACACAAACCCGACCGAAGGGTAACTAACCTCCTACCCTTCGGGGGGGTTTGTTTCACACAAACCAGACAGAAGGGTAACTAACAGGCAGAATGGGTCTTCAGCAAGCTAAATTAGGCTCAAGACCCATCTTTTTAACTGTATCTCCTGAATTGAATTGGAGGTGGGGAAAGGGGGCTTGCTTTCACACCTTTACCCTTTTGTAACCAACATCAAATGGCCTCCCGTGTTTTTCTTGCGTGGAGCATTGTGCATTAAATGGATTGGTCCCTTCATTGAACTTGTTTGATAACAAATTCCTTGAACTCATCCGATGACTTCATAGCCTTGAGGAGTGGCTACCAGAAATAGCAAACCGCCTTGCCTGGGTTTGGATTCACACTTCTACCTTTCACAGTCTGAGGCCCTCTGGTGTCTTCAGAGTCTTCATTCCATCTCAACAGAAATTGATCGGTTTCTACATCTTCCCAGTCAATGTACCATGTAGTGTTGACAAGGTCTAAAATTCTCAACCTTGAGCTCAAAACTATCATCCACCACCACAGACACTGAGGATGCATGTGGTAACAAGACTTTCCAAGAGGACTTCCCTTTAACAGGAAGACTTTCCAAAATAAGGTTAACACTGCACCAATTATTTAAATTGGTAAAAAGTTAAGCTAAAGCAATTACCTTTACTGAGGATCCCATCTGGTGACAGTGGAGAGGAAAAACTTCCCTTTAACAGGAAGACTTTCCAAAAGAAGTTAACACTGCACCAATTTGTTAAGTTATACAAGTAAGCTTAGGCAATGCCTCATAATAAACATGCATGCAGTGACAGTAGAAAGAAAAAAAACTTCCCTTTAACAGGAAGACTTCCAGAAAAATGTAAACTGCACCAATTATGTAAATGAATTATAAATAAACTTAAATAATGCCTCCTAGTGAGGTTCCACGTGGTAACGAGAGTGGAAAAACTTCCCTTTAACAGGAAGACTTTCCAAATAAAAAAAATAAAAAAAAAGGGAAACAATGCACTAATTACTTAAACTGGTTAACATTTAAGAAAGCTAAATCAATGCCTCCTATTTAGGATGCATGTAGTGACAGTGAGAGGATAAACTTCCCTTTAACAGGAAGAACCCTCCAGCAAAACCAGAAGTTGGCTCTGTATGAAAGGCCATCTGTCACTACCCCCAGGGGATTTGAAAGGACAGAATAAAGAGAGACAGAAAAAGGAAAAGAGCTGCTCCAGGCGTGTTAGTATAGGAGAAAAAGAGTTAGTTGTAATAAAAGCTCCTTTGGTGGCTTTATCTATGAGGAAAAAAACAGTTATTTGCAACAAAAGGTCCGCCAGTTGCTTAATCTAGAAGAGAAAATGGGTTAAAAACAAACTTAAACACTGAAGGACAGGTGCCAGTTGATCCTCTCCAGAAGGAAAACATGGAGTTCTGCTGGAAACCTGCAAATAAGAGATGGTGGATTACAGTGTGAACATTACCTCTGTGACCTCCGACCTCCAGCTCCAGCAGATCTCTTTGTTGTCGTCCAGAAGAAATGAAGTCGCATGACGAAATTGCACGAGGCCGCAAGAAGCCGCACGTCGTTTTGGCGCAAAAATGTATCGGTTTTCGCGTTTAAATTGAACGTAAATTGAATTGGTTTGAGTTATTGAATTATTAAAGTATGGACCCTAAATGTCAAACTAAATATTAAAGTAGGTACAAAAAAAATTTATGTATGTTGAAAAATAAAGACCTCATATTCACCCAAATACATATTTGATATTCCTTGGAAAGATAAATATCATCCTAATGCAGCTATACCGTCATCATAGCCACATTATATTAATACTAATAAGTAGGTACGTTAACCTGAATCACTTCCTACAGCCTCCAAACTGTCTCAGCTCATCGACTCTCAGCAGAGAATCAAACCAAACCAGCACACCAAGAGGCCTAGCGTTGGCCTTCAGCAAACAGCATTAGCATCAGCAGCATAGCAAAACCCGCAACAGCTCCTACCCTGAGATGTCTTCTGGACCCGCCATTGGAACACTTGCTTGACCTAACCAACCTTTGATGAGTCGGGCGGATCCGCCAGGCACCTTGTAGGGAATCCTCAGCTTGACGGAAGCGATCCTCAGCTTCACTGAAGGGAATCCTCAGCTTGATTGTAGTATATTCATAATCGATCAACTGCTCGCTCCAGACGCCATCATATCTCCTCAGATGTTTCAGGACGCCAGCAACCAAACAAACCGCCGCCGAGAGGCCATGGTCGGGTCTCTCCTTGTGTGCTGCTCTGTTCAAAAACACAAAATAGCTTCAATTTCTGATTCCAGCTTATGTTTCGTGAATGGCTAAAGGGCGATTCCACCTAATTTTTCACAACTTTCTGCATCTTTAATCTACGTTAGTTAAAAAACTACAACTCCTAGACTCCTACCCTTTTTGTTATCTAGATCATATTAAAACTTCTCTAATTCCAAAACCATAAGACCTAGACACTTCAAACCTGGACTGGATTATTCTGATCCAATAGTAGAATATTTGGAACTATGTTTGGGATTTGTGAAACTTTTTTCTGATTTGTGAAACTTCAATAAAGGTTGACTTTTTTGCCTCTGGATCACACTAGAATGGCTCCAGCTCCAAAACTACAACACCTAGACTCTTTAAACCTGGACTGGATTATTCTGCTCTAATACCAGAATAAAACGCCTTGCGAAAGTATTCGGCCCCCTGGAACTTTTCAATCTTCTGCTGCTTTTCAGGCTTCAAACATAAAGATCGAAAATTTGTATTATTTTGTGAAGAATCAACAAGTTGGACACAATCATGAAGTGGAATGAAATTTATTGGATATTTTAAACTTTTTCAACAAATATAAAACTGCAAAGTGGGGCTTTTTATATTTTTTAGCAAATTGTCAAAATTTTGCTAATTTTGACAAATACACACTTTAGTAGAACACGTTCACACTGATATGGGGTCAATATGTTGCATATCCTAGAAGCTATTAAACAAAAATACTAAATTTTAACAAAAAAAGAAGAAAAAAAAAAGAAGCTAGAAATAACAAAATGAGCTAAAATGGAGCGAGAATGAGTCTGCCTTATCTACACACTTTAGTAAAACAATTTCACACTAATTTGGAGTCAGTGAGGCACATAACCTGGAAGCTATTGAAGCAAACATTATATTATTTAATATTAAAATCATTTAAAATATTGAATAGGAATAGGACTCAGGAGTGTTTGGTTCGGAAATGTGTCGACAGTCCCTAAGTGAACCTGTGAGCGCTTGAGGAGGAAGCGGTAGATTAATGCCTGAAGAAAGTACAAGGTAGAAATCTAAGCATTTTGAAAACACTAATATTGAAAGACCAATATTTTTATTATATATATATATAATATCTAATAAAAACTTTGATCAGACATGACCTACATTAAAACTTATTAATGGCAAAGACAACAGGCAACAGCAACAATGACATGAACTACCAGCATGGACCAAAGACATTGACCAATCACAGAAGTTAAAGACATTCAGACAACTACTTGAACCAACACCTGGGGGCAGTAGTATCAAAAAACATCTGTAAGGTTCACTGACTGCTTTACTCTAGATCAGGGGTCTCAAACTCCAGTCCTCGAGGGCCGCAGTCCTGCAAGTTTTAGATGTGCCTCTGCTGCAGCACACCTGAATAGAATAATTAAGGAGAACTGATCTACACAAGGTGGAGGTAATTAAGACATTTCATTCCAGTGTTTTGTACCTGTGGCACATCTAAAAACTGCAGGACTGTGGCCCTCAAGGCCTGGAGTTTGAGACCCCTGCTCTAGATGAATTGACAAGATGACAGCGAGTAATCACCATGACACAGCTGGAGACATAATATATGCATCATCTATATATGCAGCAAACGCATATAAAACAAACACACAATACATATGCAACATAGACATATGCAACATAACGAAGCTGAAATTGGTTTCGCATTCCAGCTTCCGATTTGGAAAATGGCTAAAGGGCGATTCCTACTAATTTTTCACTACTTTCCGCATCAACTGTAGCTAAAAAACTACAACACCTAGACACTTCAAACTTGGACTGGATTATTCTGCTCTAATAACAGAATATTTAATACCATGTTTGGGATTTGTGAAACTTCAATAAAGGCTGATTTCACCACTATTTTGCATTAGTATCACATTAGAACTGCTCCTGTTCCTAAATTACAACTTATAGACTCTTCAAACCTGAACTAAATCAGAAAAAGGTTTGACAAATCACAAACATGGTTTTAAATATTCTGCCATTAGTTGAGAATAATACAGTACATGTTTGAAGAGTCTAGGAATTGTAGTTTGGGAATTAGAGCAGTTCTAGTGACAGAGATAGAAAAGAAAAAAATTGTCCCTTATTGAAGTTTCACAAATCAGAAACATGGTTTTAAATATTCTGCTATTAAAGCAGAAAAATCTAGTTCAGGTTTGAAGTAGGTGTTGTAGTTTTGGAATTGGAGCAATTCAAGTGTGATCCATAGGCAAAAAAGTGCTAAAATCAACCTTTATTGTGGTTTCACAAATCCCAAACGTGGTTTTAAATATTCTGCTATTAGAGGAGAATAATCCAGTCAAATATTGAAGAGTCTAGGTCAGGGGTCCCCAACTCCAGTCCTCAAGGGCTACCAACATGCAACTTTTAGCTGCATCTCTGCTCCAAAATGTCTGAATTCCCTCACCTGCATCCAATCAGCTCTGCAATAGGCTGGTAATGAGCAGTTTATGTGAGCCAGGTGTGTTTCAACAGAGATGCATCTAAAAGTTGCAGGATGGTAGCCCTTGAAGACTGGAGTTGGGGACCCCTGGTCTAAGTGTTGTAGTTTGTTTTGCAAGAGTTGATTAAAGATGCGGAAGGTAGTGAAAAATTAGGCTGATTCGCCCTTTAGCCATTTCCCAAATCGGTAGCTGGAATCCAAATACCAACTTCAGCTTTGTGGCTAGCCCTGCAAGGACCTAGTGTAAAATCGCGAGCCGCTTATCCCCGAAGGTGGACGTGCAAATCCAGTTTGAAGAGTCTGGCTCTTGTGTTTTTGCAATTAGCAGCTGAAGTCAAGTGCGACTGAGATTTTAAGAAGGGGGTAAAAACTGCCCATTATCAAAATTTCACAAATCAGAAAAAGTTTCACAAATCCTAAAAATGGTTTTAAATATTCTGCTATTAGAGCAGAATAATCCAGTCCAGGTTGAAGTGATTAGGTAGTGTAGTATTTAACTAGAGTAGATTAAAGATGCGGCTGGTAGTAAAAAATTAGGTGGAATCGCCCTTTTGCCATTTCCCGAATCGGAAACCAATGTCAGCTTCCTGCAACAACGTCATCGGTGGAAAAAGACAAACAACTTAGAATAAGGTTTCTGAAAAATAACTTACCGAATAAAGAACGCAGCAATTTCAAAAATGGCGCTCCCGCGGCCTACTTGCCATCACTGCGGCCTACTCATGGGTCAAGTACACGACGCCATACTAGGCCTCGATCAACAATGACACGATTTCAATAGGGTCCACAACGGTTTCAGTCATAAGGCTGGGCGTCCACTCGGATTCCGCGTCTTGGGAGATCCGAAAATATCATTTTTAATCCAGGTCCCAAAGTTCAAGATCATCAGACCAACAGATTCGTGTCTCACTGCGGCCGGGTGTTTGCCGCATCTTTTTTAAAAGACGCTCACGTAAAGCTGCGTCAAATTTATATCCAGCATGACGCATGCGCGTCACGCTTATTAATAACAAAAATGGCGCCATTCGCCTCTGCTGCCAGATTTGACATTTTCCAGTCCAAACACAGGGTAAAGCTAAACCTGTAAAACCTGCACAACTTCAAAGAAACAGTTCGAATCTAAACCTGTAATAAAACTCATGTTAATAGCATTATATGTTTTATCATTATCTATCCATAATATATTTTTAGAATAATTTAGTCATTCATTTATTAAATCTCTTCACTGTCCATAGATCTGTCTTTTGATCTGTCTTTAAATAATATAAGCTTATTCATAAATTGCTTATTTAAAAATGACAATAAACAACAAAGTTTTGTAAAATTATTTTTTCTTCAATTTTGATTAATTTATACAACAACGTGCATAAATTTATTATTTTATTTATGAAATAATAAATTAATTATTATATGGAGGAGAAACAAATCCAAACAAATAAAGACATAATAAATAGTAAATTCATTGATTTATGCAATATGAAAACAAAGACAAATATAAAACTTAGATAAACGAGAATAATCAAACAGCAAAACAAAATTTTTATTTATTGAAATACATTGAACATAAAATAAATAACTACATACAAGACAAAAGGAAGAGAAAAACTGAAATAACAAAGTGTAAAAGTAAATGAATAAACCAAATGAAAGTCAAAGACATACATTGATCCTTAAATTACAAGGCAAAAACAAACAGAATAAATTCCTATACAAGCAGAGGTTGTCAGAATGAGATGCCTTTCTGTTCAGTTGAAGCTACTTTGACTTTCAGAATAACTAACGGATAGTTTAAATATTTTTCTACTTATAAACAAAACATATGAACTGTGGATAAAAATGAATAAACTTGAATATATTTAAAAAAGTCCAATTATTTTTGTTAAAATTGATCATTAGGCTTACTGCATTCATTCACCCATGTTTATACATGATGTACTTGAAAATAAAAACTAATTCATAGATTCAATTGGTTCACTTTTGGGCTATCAAAATATCTCCTCAATTTATTAAGTATTTTATTTTTGTGAGAAACTGAATTTTGGGGTTTCAGAATCAGATATTAACAGAAATGGTTTAAATCAGGGCCGGCATCCTGCATGGTTTGGAACATTGACATACTTTTCAACATGTCAATGTTCTTCTTAGGCCTTCTAACGAGCTATCATTTGATCCAGGTGAGTTAAACCAGGAAGAAAACTAAAACATGCGGGCTCTCAAGGACCTTTATTATATACCTTGAAGTTGTTTGCAAGCTTCCATAATCAAGAAAAGAAGAATCGGTTTCACTGTTTAGCTAAATTATTTAAATTAATGTTCTTTAATTTCTACTTTAAATTACTGATGCACATTTGGTTCTCACTTCTAATTTAGAACTTAGTTCAGCGTAGAAAAATGTTTTTTATATACAAATGCTTTAATTTTGAAAAGCTGTAACCGGATGTGGTTTGACGTTCACACATAATAACGACCTAAACTTCCGTTACCGTTACAGTGGTACACTCCTCCCGAGCTGCGCTTTCAATAAACAAGCAAGCTAGTGGTCTGACCGGACTGAAAATGTTGTCTTACATCATTGGGGTGAGTTTTTTTTTGCTCCTTTGCAACATTATTTAACTCGTTTAAGTTTAGCTAACTTATCAGAGCTAACATTACCCAAAACGCAGTTTTTCCACATGAAGTCCAGTCGTTCTCCCCGTAGTAATTTGCGTGACTCATTTCTCCTGTTAAGGGGGGATTAAACTAAGATGACTTTTAGTTGTGACAACGCCCCGCAGGGCTCCTATACAGCCTGTAGCTAATGCTAGCCGGTGGTCTGCTGTCTGACCTTCATTTCGCAGCTGATCCGAGGAGGCTTTGACAGCATCCTCAACCTCATCTTCAGGCTGCTGTTCTCCAAGAGGAGACCTGCCATCACCTTAGAGGACCCCAACATCAAATATGCGCTCAGGTTAATCGACAAACAGGTAAGAAAGGGGCTGTTTAGCGACGTCTGCTAATGTCTGCACACTCTGCTGGTGCTTTCACGTGACAGCTGAAGTATTTGATCTGATTGTGTTTTGTTTGCTTCAGATAGTGAGTCATGACACAAGAAAGTTCCGCTTTGCCCTGCCTTCTCCTGAACACGTCCTCGGCCTGCCTATTGGTCAGTATGAGCCTCTAAAACACACACACACACACAATTTAGGCCAAAAGAGTATGTATTAGAAAGTAGTAATTGGGTTAAGAAACTCACGCACAGTATTCACTTCTTATGACTTTATTTCGACCACTAAGGCAAGATTTTGTGCACACCTAGTAGATTTCTTTTAACAGAGTTCCTCTACCCATATATCTACAACAAGAGTTGCTGAAGGCCTCTTGGCTCTGCTATTATAGATATCCATATCATCTCATAGCATTGGAAATAAATTGTCATTACAACACTGATGTGTGCAGTAGAGGTGGGCGATAAGGACTTAAATCTTTAGCACAATATTTTGTCATGCTATTGTGATAAGAGCCGCTTATTTTTTCCTATTACAACTGCATTAATAGGAATGCAAGCACTAATCACAAAGAAATTTGATTGTATCACCAAACTGCACATGGTACTTATTGACGTTTTCATTGACCAAACTGGGAAAAAAAAGTAAAACTATCAATCCTGACAATAAGGACTATTTTGGGGTGTTTAAACACCATTAATTGGAATTTTATTTCATAATATATCCCAATTAATGACGACAAATTTATTCTCATTAGTGGGCATTTACCTAGTATTAACATTGCAAAGGTCTGTTTGGATTAGATCCCAGTGCAACACTCTGTTGGATGGAGTCTCTCACTAGAGTAAAGTGCTAAAAGAGTTTTGGAATCTCCTTCCTTGATCTTTGTAATGTTCTCCAGCAAACCTCTGAGGCGTCACAGAAAATATGTATTTATGCTGAGAAACAAAACAACATGCAGGTGGACTCTTCTTTGATTAAGCAACTTTTAGAGGAAATGAATTGCCCTGGATTAGATTGAAGTGGAACTTAATAAATTCACATTTTACCGATTCTCAATTGTAAAAACTTTAAAAACCATTTTTCATTTTCCTTCTGTTACATAACAGAAGTGCAAAATTATTTTAAAGTTCAAGGGTTTCTAACTTTTTAAAGTTTTAGTGGCTTTTCTCAGAATTATAAAAGCTAAATAAAACTGATATCCATCTCTACTCTCGCCTTCAGGGCAGCACATCTATCTGTCCACAAAAATAAACGGGCAGCTCGTCGTCCGCCCGTACACGCCCGTCTCCAGCGATGATGACAAAGGCTTTGTGGACCTGGTGGTGAAGGTGAGGACCAGAAGCAAGTCGCTTCTCTGCCTATTTATTGAATTTCATGAATTTAAATGTCTTCTATCTGCTTTCCTCTAATAGGTTTATTTCAAAAATGTTCATCCTAAATTCCCAGAAGGTGGGAAGATGAGTCAGTATTTGGAGAGCCTCAAGCTCGGCGACACAATTGACTTCAGAGGACCCAGCGGTCTTCTCATCTACAAAGGCAAAGGTGAGACCTGCTTGATTTAATAAATTTTCACCTTTGAAAAAAATAAAAAAGGTTTTGGAAAATGTTTGAGTTTCCCATGTTTATTCTTTTTTTGTAATAAAACTGGACAGATGATTCTAAAATGTACAGAATGTTTGAAAGCTGTTGTACAAATCTTGAAAATTAAACTCTTAAGAGAAATAAAAAGCCCCTGCATGCTGAATTAGCCTCATTGCTAACAGCTGCTCGTCTTTGGTGAATGAGAACTGATACTGCTGCTGTTTCTGCAGGGGTTTTTGCCATTCAGGCGGATAAGAAATCTCCAGCTGTGACCAAGACTGCCAAACATGTGGGCATGATCGCTGGAGGAACCGGTGAGTTAGAAAAACTCACATCTGCACCCTACCTGCTTCAGAGATGGTATTATGCAGTTTTTCAACGTAATTACTTGAGGAGCTGATTTGATGCTGCAGAGTTGTAAGGTACTTGTACAGAGATTTTGTCATGAGAAACTTTCATTTGTGATTCTCAAGAGTTCAGATTAATCTGATCAGCTGATTCTTTCAAACACAAAAGACTCCATTATTTAGTCACCGATATTTATCTAAATTGAAAAACTGTGTGTAGTTACTCATAACAGCAGAGGCTTTCCTGTTCTTCCTGCAGGAATCACCCCCATGCTGCAGCTCATCACTGCCATCATTAAGGATCCTCAGGACCAAACGGTGTGTTATCTGCTGTTTGCCAACCAGGTGAGGTCCACAATTTATCAATAATGTTCTGCACATCAGAAGGAACCGTTGTACAATAACCCAACTCCTGTGTCCACAGAGTGAGAAGGACATCCTGCTGAAAGACGAACTGGATGAGATTCAAGCCAACCATCCAGACCGATTCAAGCTGTGGTACACAGTGGACAGAGCGCCTGAAAGTAAGTCCTGGAAGAGTGTAAATCTGTCAGGTTTAAAAGCACTTCAAATGTCAACTAACCATTTAAGAACAGTGTTCAGAAGACTTAACCTTGTTAAAGTGAGCTGCAAACGCTATACTTAGCTATAAAACTATTAATTTAAATCTGTAAACGCATCATGACGTGATATATTTTCAATTGAATAAGTCAGATTTGTGCATCAGAGAACAAAAAGCAAAGGACTAAATACAGAGTCTTGAACTCTTAATGCAGGATATGCAGTTCATGTACAGTGTTGCACATTAATATGCTCTGACCATTTTGCATAAATTAAGCTAGTGGAAATCAATCTAGAAATGTATAGTTTGTTGCTAAGTGCAAATCTTAGTTCAGCTTTTTTAGTTAATGTTTTGTAAACTTGCCAGATTTTGACCAGTTTAAAAAAATGCAAGACTCAAGGTTTACATCCTAGTATTTTTACCCACCATGTATCTAAGCAAAGTTAATTTCACAGCATGAATAGTAATATGCAGTTTTTCCTTTGAGTGGGGAAAGTGGCACCATCTAGTGGACATAAATGAGGTTAAAGATCAAGTCAGAGGTATATTTCTTTACAGCTAAACTATTAAGACGTATTTGTAGTTTGATTCCTCACTTTTTTTAAATATTCAGCTTCAAATGTTGACTTGAAATTGTTGCAGTTCCATGTTTTCACCAGCAGATGTCAGTAAAAAAACAAGCTGTCTTACATTCTAACTTTTCTGTGCTCAGAGTGGGAGTACAGCCAGGGCTTCATCAATGAAGACATGGTGAGGAACCATCTGCCCCCTCCTGGTGATGACACGCTCATCCTGATGTGTGGACCTCCACCCATGATCCAGTTTGCCTGCAACCCCAACTTGGACAAAGTGGGCCACTCCCACAACCGCAGGTTCACCTTCTAGACGTCGGTCCATTTGGTTGTTTAAGGGCTTTGTTATTGTCTCTGCCCTTAAGGCACTAAAACAGAGGGATTTGCACAGTTTAAACAATATTTATACAGCTATATTATTGATGCAAAGGAATCTCAGCTAAGACCAAACCACGGGGGAAGAGTTGGATAGGCCAGGAAGTTGGGAATCATGGTGAGATGGGATTTTTAGTTTGGTGTTGAGACATTTGAACAAGGTTGCTGTGGCTTTATGGCTGTTCATCTAGTGCCTTAAAAACCTGCAGAACTCTGTTTTGTGTTTAAGGTCATCACTGCTTTATTGCTTTTGAACGTCACCAAGTTGAACATGTCAGTTTTTTGCTAAATGTTACCTGAAGTGTAAATCTGGTTGCTTGTATTTCACATGGAGCATAAAAATCTGTTGCTACTGAAGAAATGTCTGCGGTTGTTTTTTGGACAGCAACTTCTCCTACTAGAACAGAAAAAAGAATTTAAACATTTATTTCTTCACTTTTATTACCAAAACAATTCAAATTCAAAGATTTGGATTCTAAAAACAGTTCTTTGGTTACAAGTTGCTCACTTAGTGACTTCCTGCTTCACAGTTTTTGGCTTAAAGGGACAGTGCAGGACTTTTAAATGGACGCATGTTAAACTTTAAGCAGGTGCCTCTTGCCTTTCTCATGACACTGCAGTCATTTCAACACAAGTCCTGTCTTAAAATTACCTCAAGACATCCAACTGCTTAGAGTTTAACAGAAGCTCACTTTTAAAAAGTCAGTACTATCCCTTTAACCTCAATGTAGCTTACAGTGGCACAAATGTTAAATTTTTCTTTGGAGTAGCGATGAGCAGTCACAATTCACTCCTGAAACTACACAGATTATTTCTCTAAGGTGAATTTTTTCCTGATTCTCAAAACTAAACTCTATTGCAGGTAATACAATGACTGCTCAGAACTACTCCACAGGAAGCTGCCGAACCTACATTTTTGTAACAAATCAGCCTCCTCTACTGCAAACAAAATAACAATTTTCATGCATATTGTGAGAAACCTCAATAAATACAGTATGGAGACTAAATATTTTGGTCAGATGTAACGTGCTTCTCAGGAGGAGTTGAGAGTTTCTGTTTTGTCCTCAGAGGGACAAATTGAGATCACCTGGAACAGCTCATCCTCCTTCAGCATGCTCTGAAACAAACAAAGTAACATTTCATATTTCCAGTAAATATGGAAACGTTATACTAGCAGATCAGCTAGGCCTCATACCGTCAGGTTGTTGATTCCCTCTGAAAACGCTCCAATCTCTCTGACTGTTCCTTCAGAATCCTCCATCTGCGTGGAAAAGGAGACATGGCTCAGATTATGTCTAGTAAACCTAATCTAGAATGATTTGCAGTGGAAACACCTCTCTACCTGCTCAAAGTGGTCCAGAGTTTCTTCGTAGATACGGACGTTTCTCTGGAAGCTGCTGCTCTTTGGCATCTCCACGTTCATAGGACAGATGTAATCCTCTCCGTCGTCATGACGTTTCCTCCTCAGAGAGCCAAAACCACCAAAAGATGAACGTCTCGGCTGAAACAAACGGAAGTTCTGCAAGTGAAATTTTTCCAAAAAGACTTTAAACCCCAGAAGCAGATTTGCAGAGTGATTAATTACCTTAACCTTAGCGGTTGCTGTGAGGACGCTGTAATCTGGGTTTTCCAGACATTCCTGTTTGAGGCTTTGCGCCTCTGAGCCGACCAGCAGGTGGAAGTGTGTGGCCAGGTGGCGTCTCAGCAGGGTTTTACTGGGAGGAATGTTGAGCAGGAGGGCGAGCGCTTCCACGTTGAATCGAGGCTCCAACACCTTCGAAACGCACACAAAGCACTTAGTCGATTCGATTCTGGAAGTTCCTGACTAAAAACATTCAAGTTTTCACCATCAGTCCTCCATGAACTCCACTCCCTCTAAGGTTGGGCGCGTATTCTGCCAGATCCACGGAGCGCAGCCACTCCATCACTCTGTGGTTGGTCCATCGAGAGATCTCAGCCGGCGTGATGTTGCTCTGCACAAACAAAATGAAATGTTAGAAAGCTGTGAATCAGAGCAGAAATGTCAGGTTTCGTAATACCTCATCAGAAGGGCGGCGCCTCAGACAGTTGGGTTCATAGGAGTTGAGACGCAGAACCTGGATGGCTCTCTTGATGCTGAGGTGATGAAGAACACTCCCGACCTTCAGAGACAGCAGGTCTTCCTACGAAGGACGAAGAAACGGCAGCAAAGTCATAACATCTTCATTCTTTTGTTTATTTTTAACAATCAAATTCTACAAATGACCAAACTACTAGATTCAGGTGTTTTAAATCAGAGAATAGAGTTATAGTAGTAGAGAAACATTTTTCTATTATCTAAACTTGTTGAGAACCTTGTAAAAAGCTCCCAGCTCACCACCGTCATGTAGTGCAACATACGTCCATCAACTCGGGCTTCATCGAAGTTGCTCTTGTACTGTGGGAGGCCGATGTCATCCAGCCATCCTGAAAAAGAAAACATCAGAAACTAAACCCGCTGCTGGAGACAGCAGGTCTGCTCTGTCTGCTCTGAAACCCAGTCACTCACTGGTGACCCAGTTGTGGTCCAGTTTGCCCTGAAGGTCATCGCCTTCTGAGCCAAGAGCCTGCAGGGCAAGCTGCAGCTTCTTCCTGTGGAGAGGCAGCTTCATTCCCAACTCCTAACAGGGAAAACAGGAAGAGTTTCAGAGTAAATCTACTTAAAGAGAATCACATCCTGTTTATCTCCTAATAAATGAATAAAATACATGAATCTTACATCAGTGTGATTCTAAACCTTACTAAACAAGTCAAGTTGTAATTTGTGAACAGAAAACTACTCCCACCTTCTCCAGGTCATGTTGTGATGCCTGCAGTAACGTTTGTCCCGATTTGACCCAGTTCTGACCCTGAGCTGAGTACAAGCCGAGGCCCTGCTCCTGTAGCCAGGCACAAACATCCTCTTTCCTCCACCGAGAGAAAGGAACGTCAACGGCCCTGAACACAGACACACGACTCGGTTAGTCATTTCAGCAGGAAAACCCATCCATTATCAGCAAACTAAATCAAAACCATTATTCACACAAAATGGCGCAGATGGGGACAATGATTAAGATTAAAAAATAAATAGACAAAGTGAAAAAACAGGTCTTTAGATGTTAAATGATTTCCGATTCTATAATAAATAATTTACGTCATTTGGGTCTTTTTGTTTACCACCTTATTACTTTATTTTTAATCTATTAGAGCTGGATACGTATGGCATGATGTCAGAAATAAACTAAAATGAGTTTGTAACGCTTTCGCCTGAATGAACATCATTCATGCTAAACAAACGTCACTATTTTGTGTCCTGATTTATGCAAACAGGAAGAAAAACAACAACCATGGCGGACATTAATGAGGATTAAATTGTTAATGTGCCGTCTCTGGTCTGATAACAGTTCTAAAAATCATAAGATACGCTCCACTATTAGTTTCCCCGTTTACTTCTGCAGTTCCTGACACTTCTTCTTCATGGCGCTCGCTACATTTGGCACTACTGCGCCCTCTACTGCACATGTGGCACACTTTCAGGTTGTTTGCAGTTCACATACAAGTTGCATATATTTGGACACAATCTGATTTAATAAAAAAAGTAGGAGTTGAGCATTAAAGCCTGCAGTGTTAATGTAGCATTAGTTAGCTATAAGGTAACTAAATGACATCAATAAAAGTACAGAATTTTTTATTTTTCCACAAATTGTAAAAAGTATTTAATAGGTTTAATTAGCTTCGACTTCTCTGATTTATTTTAGACCTAATTTGACTTTTTCCTGAGTTATTAATTTACTGTTGTAGCTGAGTGTTAAATGTACATGTGAAGTAAAACGAATTGAGAACAGAAGATATGCCAACAGAAAGCAGATATGTATAAAAATAAATACTGACAGGTTAATTACTGGCTCAGATCAAACAGTTGGTATAAGTAGTTATTGCAAATCTCAACTTACTTGTGTTTTGAGTCGCGTGACCAGCCGAGCCGAGGCCCGGCCGTGGCTCTGACCCCGCCCCTCCTGAACTCCGTCTCAGCGCCATCGTCCAGGTTAAACGAGGTGGAGTGGCTTCTCTTTAACCTGCAACAGATGCATGTTTAAACATACAAACTCTGAGTCCAACCAAAGATCACTCTATACACCATGCTTTACCTGCCAAAGAATTTCCTGAACCCGCTTGACTTCTTCTTGGTTTCTGGAGACGACGGAAGAGGAGCCGCATCGCAGGGTTTCTGTGGAGGAACCCCAGCGAGGTCGAGGTGATCTGTGCCTTTACGTTCAGTCTCAGCTGTCAAAGATAAAGCAAGGTACACAAGATCAGAGTTTGTTTCATTTAACCTCACAAAATAACATTTAAATACATGCATTTTGTTCCGACTTTTGCAAAATACTGGGGATTTCTTCAACTGATTTGCTGTCATGTAAATAAAAAAACAATATGATGTCTCTATCATCACTGCAGAATCAATTTTAGGTCTCATTCTTAATGAAAAATGACACTACGTGCATTCAGTGGTACTCCAGGTACAGTATCAGTTAAGAAACCATAAAAGTGATAAAAAAAAAAAAAATGCTCTGCTCACCCAGGTTTGGTGAGCTGGCCATTTGTTTGCCGCCACGCAGCTTAAAAAAGCCACGGCCAAATGAAGCACGAACTTTCTTACTGCCAAAATTTCCGTCACTTGTGTTCCCCTTAGAAGAGGAAGCAGTTCCTGATTTGTTCTTAACCTAAAAGAAAAAAAAAAAACAACAACTAGATGGCAGCAGAGGTACTTACAGGACAGCTGGAGAATCAAAGCTCAATAAAATATTTATCTTTAAATAAATTATAGATATATAGCACTTTATGCTGTTCAGGTGGTTCTACCTGCTCAGTGCTGCCAGTTACAGCTGAACCGTCACCATGTGAATCATCTGAGGAGCTGAAAATAAAATTCAAACGGCAGTCAGAAACAACATAAACATGTTGTTCAAACATCTACTGAAAAACCAGCAAATCGGAACTGAAGGAAAACGCAGCACCAAGGATCAAGTTCTACTTTCTACAAGGACAACTGAGCTACGGTGAATAAGAAACACAAACTGCTTTTATACTCAACTAGTTTTGTTCTTAACTTCCTTAAGGTTTATGTGCAGATTTAGATTTTCTCCATATTTAGAAAAAATCTAAAGATGGTGACCATGTTTCATTTGCTAATTTTTTTTAAATAGAAAATTACAGAAATAACCAGAGTGAGGATGCAAACATTTCATTAGGACAAACGGGTTCTGCTAGTGGGCTCACATAAACAATCAGTTCACGTAAAATCACATGGTTTTTGCTGCTGGTGCAAACTCAACCGAATGACTTCATAGTGTTTCAGTTGAGTTAACCACAAGGTTGGGAAAACAAGAGGTAACTGCAAAAGTTTTCACTCCTCATGCAATTTTAAACATTTACTTGTCTAACAACTAAAAACTTGAATTTATTGGGATTTTATGTGCAACACTAACCCAAAATAAAACTGAGGTTTACTTAAAAAAAAGATTTTAAAACGATAGCTTTTGTATTAACTTAAATACAAAAATGGTTGTTTATCAAATGACTCATCTAAATTCTTGTCAAGTTAGTATATAAGAAAAACAGAAACTACTGTCTTATAATAAATATTTCTAATATTTATTATAATAAATATAGTCTAATAACCATTTCTAATCATTAAAAGATCATCAACTTGTCAACATTTTCAGACTTTCAAGAGTAGTTGCCCCCTGCTGGCCGTTCGATGAAATGTAAAGATGGTTCCGTTGGCTCATTATGTTCAAGTCGTGAATGACTAACGCTGCTAAAACAGTGAAACTTAACATGTCCCAAAGCATAAGGACTCAAAAATGTTCCAAAGCAAATGGACAAGAAAACAGGACAAATTAATAATAATAATAATAAGGAAGGGAGCAGTAAAGTTCAGACAATTTATGTCTTAAATTAGTTTACCTTTGTGCTGCCTGCAGCTGTCGTTCTCTGTCCAGTTCATTCATTTCAGAGAGCACAGCTATGCATGGTATGGACTGAAAAAACAGGAGAAAAAATTGATTAATTCATAACAGAAGCTCTGAACTCTTCAGGGAGACCATTTCAGAGTGGGAGGCCGAGGTTGGAGCTTTTCTAAAGGAAGTTTCCAGTCTGGGGTTCATCCTGTGTCAGCTGTTTGGACAGAGTTGTGTTTACCTCATCACAGCTCCTTCCTGCCTCCCCCTCAAGCTCCAGGGTGACCTGATCCACCTCCATGGACAGAGAAAGCGAGGGATCATCTGTTATATCAGCGTAGTCGTCTTCTTTCAGCTTCTCTGTGAGAGAGCAGTGCATACAGTCATGCACCGAACCACAAAGACAGCTATCATCTCCTTTCAGAGCTTAGTCATCCTTAAGGCTCTAAAAATCTCAAAGAAAAAAGCTCGGCAGTCAAATATAGTTTTACTGATTGGGTCCAACATCATGGTGGGTTTGTTTGCACTTTATGAGTAATATTTGCAGAGTGAACCACCCTCTCACCTCTGACCAGCTCCTGTACTCTCCTGCACTTCGTCAGTGATTCCTCCAGCTCTTTAATCCTTCTCTCCTGCAGACAGAAACAATTATTTAGCGATGACGCATCTGGGAGGCTGGAGCAGCTGCTGACATGCTGCTCTGTACCTTCTCATCGTTCTCTGACGTCAGCAGCTCCAACACGCTCTTCATTTTCACCATCTCTGTATCTGGAAAGATAAAAAAACTAAAGTTTTGTTCTGGAATTTAAGCTCCAACTCCGTGTGGCTTTCAAGGAGCCAATAAAAACAAGAAATAATGAAGTCAACAGGGACTCAGGTTGCAGGGCAGCAGGGTTCTTATTTCAGCTTGTTGGTGCTAAAAGCCTGGACCAGTCAGTCAAATCTTTCCAGTCTCGAGTTTCCAGACTAACCAGTTCTTTTGGTCCACTTTTTAAAGTATAACTCTCAAAGTTCACCATTTAGATATGACATATATGAGCAGCTGGATAAATAAAATAATGATTCTTCATAAAAATAAATGTATACACATTTACAACCCTGACAATCCTCTTCATGAGTATTGTAAAGAGGAAAAAAAAAAAAAAAAGTATTGTGAAGAGGAAAAAAAAATCTCAGAAACAATCGTAAAATTCTGGAGGAGTCGACTAGAGAATTCCTTCAGGACTTTACGTCAGTTCAACATGTAAACAAAAATGTTCACCAACTCCAGGGAATAAAAAAAAATGCTTTTGATGTTCAAATGAATCTTGAGAAATATTTTCCAAAGAAACCAGTGTCTTCAGTCAGAGGGCTTCCTTAAATTCACTGCAATACATACTGCTACAAGATTCATTACAATAACTCGTTGAGGGATTTGAACGAATATCAGTTACGACAACATTTAATTTCCTTTTGGGATCAATAAAGTATTTTTGAATTTTAAATTAAGTCACTGGATGGATTCATAAATAAATAGAAGGACTGGGAAACATCTCCCTTCTCAAATGTTGACAAATATTTCTTAGTTGCTCCATAAACTGGTAACTTTAACTGATATTGAACAAGGAAGTCCCTCCCTCATGAATGTTTTCACATTAATGGATAATTGTTTGTCGAAAACATCGAGTTTAAGTAACTGCCAACTCCCACCTGCAGGTGGCAGTATTTCTTCTTTCTACTACATGGCCGCCTGTCACATTTCTTCCTCTATATCAATAATTTGGAAGGGGTTTTAATGAGGAAAACAGATAGTAAAATTCCTTGCAAATGTTTTTATAGTAGTCCCACAAAATCAGTGATTTTGACTGCAAAAAAAAAGAAAGAAAAAAAAATCTCAGAAACAATCGCAAAATTCTGGAGGAGTCAACTAGAGAATTCCTTCAGGACTTTACGTCAGTTCAACATGTAAACAAAAATGTTCACCAACTCCAGGGAATAAAAAAAAAATCCTTTTGATGTTCAAATGAATCTTGAGGAATATTTTCCAAAGCAGTAGGCACAGAGAAAAACCTACAGAGACACAATTTGCTTGATTTCATCTTAAAAAGTGCAGGGATAAGATAAAATCAGCTGAGAGTGGAAAGAGAAACGGAGCGATGTGTTCGGACCAATTCACAGCAAGACATGAAATTAGTTTAACTGTAATTAATACAGAAAATTGATGACACTCTGTGTATGCTGTGGCTGTAAGAATTTTTTTTTTTCAAGCGGAGAAAATGAGAAAAGAAACAAGGAATTCAGATTGTTGTGAAAACATTTCACACCTCTTTCCACCCCTGCGATATTGTTGTGGGTCTCTCCCCTCAGCCTCCTCAGCTCATGGTCTTGCTCCTCCAGATGCCTCTGCAGATCCTGCATCTCCTCCTGAACAGAGTCATGGTCAAAATGATTCAAACTGCAGCAACAGGAACTTGAAAAAGAGTCACATCTGAAAAGACATGAACCAGGCGGTTTGTTCCATTTTTCATCGTTTCTGACTCAGAGACCGAGGCAGGACAGCAACATGTTCAGCTTGTATACATTTTTCTTAAAAACTGTCCAGAAATCAGCCCTTCAATTAACCGAGTTAGAATCACACGTATGAAAAGTGGATAAGTTAGTATTTTAATCTGTGATTCCGACAGCATTCAGTGCAAACTTATGCAATTCACTGTATCAAACTGGTAAAACATGCAGAAAATTGAAGATGCTAAAGAATTACTTCTCCTCAGAAGATTAATGTTCAGAAAACTCAAGCGGCACTCATCGAGGCACTTACAAAAGTGTGATGAAAGTCAGGAAAGCAGTGTTCAGCAGGTGAGAAGTAGGAGCTTTTAGGAAGAAGAAACAGGCTGGAGATTAAACCTTCACCTCATCTCCAGTGAAGCGCTTTGAGTTCCACTTTGGATGCTTAAAAGGTAAGCAGGTTGCAGAAAGACATTAACAAAATGAAAGATGAAAATCAGGAGCAAAGTTAAGAGCTCAGGAACAAAATAATAAGCAGAGATGATTAGATGGGAGTAAGTTATGGTTGTTAGAAACAAACACTCACTTTGGCTCCTTTAAGTTTCCTCTCACACTGAAGTCTTTCATTCTCCATGTCCGTCAGCCTGAACCTCAGGTCTGTCACTTCCTGGTACAAACCCTAAGGAGGGAAAATAAAGATGAAATTATTAATAAACAGACACAAAGCACCACATGCAGATACTATTTAGAGAAGTTTGATTTTAGTATTAAGCAATAAAACAAACATAAAAAGAGGTACAAAGGAGTGACATGAAACTTAAGTTTTCAAACCAGAATTCTGAAACTTTTTCCTGGCAGAAAAAACAATTTTCAGTTTTATTTCTAACTAGAATGGATTTTAGCACAGCAGTTAATGTTTATTTGTTTTGCATATTTTAGCAATACAGTAGTTCAAAATGCTTTACATCAGTGGTCCCCAACCCCTACATGATTTAAAAAAAAACCCAGAAAAACTGGAGTGGCAAAATAAAGTAGTAAGTGAAGGTTGGACTAGAATAAATCTATGCTCCAGTTATTAATTAAAGGCAACTTTACAAGGCTGACTTTGAAACTGTCTTTATCTGTCTCTGAACATGCAGGTCCGTCACTACAGCCAGGGTTTGAGGCTGATCAGTAGTTTCTATCTGTAAGCCTGTTTCTACAAGTTTCACCAACTGAAGTTTAAGACCTTTTGATTTTAGTCAGATTTTTGACAACTTTTTTCTCGCTTGTGTTGCTGACGTGAACAAATCTGCCTTTTTATGGCAACGATATGAGCGAGCTATTCCATGCAATGTGTGTCTGCCAGGTAATTCAACATGATGATTGTAGGAGTTTAATTTAAAGTGGTGATGGAAAGAAAAATAAACATTCATAGATGAATAATCGTCTATGTGCCCTTTGTGCTTTTAGAGTCTTAAAAAAATCCACGTATTCAATCCCAGGCAGTAAAAGGAGACGATGGAAACTCTTACTTTTACTCTGGGAAGCTGAAATCTGAGTGGGCGGGGGGATTCTATCAGGAAACAGCTGCTCGAGTAAGAAGGGAGTTTGGGCCTCCTTTGTGACCCCCTAAAAAAGTTCAACCAACGCCACATGACAGATCCGAGTCCTCAAGCCGAGCGAGACGGACTTTGTGGCTCTAAAAACAATGACTGAACGGACTGGACAGCCGCCAGGATTCATAGCGCAGGTGCAACTTCAAAAGATATCTGCTCCATTTCACAGCCACTAAAAGTACATTTTCAAAGAGCGGATGGGGGGGGGGCGTCTTACTTCGTTGCCCCTGTGATCTCTCTCCAAAGTGGCCAACTTCAGCTTCAGACTCGACACCTCGGTCATCAGCTCCAGCTTCTGGGTCTCCAACGCCGTCCGGTTTAGCAGCTCCTGAGGATCAGCACGGATGGTCAGTAAAGCAGCGCAGCCTTTTCTAAAACAGTAAAGGCTTTCATTTCCAGTCTTCTACATTTAATGACGGCAGCGGCCTCACCTGCTGAAGCAGCTCCTCTGCAGCATTCAGCTTCTCCCGATGAAGCTCCAGACTTTTATCCAAGTCCCGGATCTTTTCTCCCTGCACCTCCACCTGGTCTGTCAACACACTGACCTGCAGGAATGACAACTTTAAATTAGGACGTTTAAAGTTTTAAAATTATGGAGCTTAACCTGACTTAATCCCAATATTAAGAACCCTAAAACAGATTTGCAATCTAATGAACCGTTTAAGCAGTTCTAGCAAATCCTAGAGCAGCAAACAGAAAAAACTTGTTTATTTGCAGAAACACTGCAAAAACACACAATCTTGTCAAGTATTTTTAGTCTAATTTTTAGTGCAAATATCTTAATACACTTCAAATGAGAAAAACTAACTTACAACTACCTTTTCAGCAAGATATATTGTTCAAAGTAAATCATTCTTCAATATTGATGAAAAAGTTCTATTTCCATTGGCAGATCATTACACTTATAAAATGGGAAAATTGTCTTGTTATAATAAATTCAACTGCCATTGTAACTGGTACTTTTTCATCAGTATTAAGAACTAAAATACTTGGTGAGATTTGGTGTTTTTGCAGTGAAAACAAAGAATAAAACAATTAGAAGTTTATGCGACACTGGGAAATTGGAGAACCACAATAATGTGTTTCCTGTTTAAATGTGCATTATGATTAGGCTAATGAAAACTCTACATTATAGAGATAAATAAAACAAAACAACAGACCTTCTAAGCCTTATGGTATGAATGAAAACTTTACGGACTTGATTTTTTTTTTTACATATTTGCAGAAAGATTAACAAATGACGGAATAAATGAAGGATATAATTATTGTGGTAGTGTATTTTTCTCCAGTACCTTTCATATTGAGCCAGTATACCATTACTCCATGCATAGAAACTAGAAATAATATCTATTATTACCACTATAATAGTTCAATTTTTGTCTCTTTTAAGTATTTCATGCCTACATTTGTACAGACATCTAAAATTTTGCCCCTTTCCCACCAGAAAACGTAAACAATGCCCTTCTTGGCTCAGCTAACTACACAGTAAATTTATACAATCAAACCAAATTGGATACTTATTAGCAATTGTTGTGTTTTGCAGCAATGAATGGACGTTTTTTGTTCTTCACAAACCTGCAGAACAAGACACTCTTTGTCACTCTCCAGCCGTGAAAGACGTTCTTGGTAGACGGCCTCAGAGCCGTGGACGTTGGTCTGAAAGAAACAGAACAGGCCATCATTTCTACCGTTTGTCACAAAGGAAGCCAGAATTCATGTTTCATAGGAATCAACAAAGAATGGGTGAATATCTAGGGCATAATTATTTTAGAAAGAGCATAAATTTGTTAATTTTTTAATCATTGTAGGCCACAACTAAAGGCCTGAAATGCAGCAATCAAAATAGCAGTTTACAAAAAGAAAACAAAAACAGAATCTCAGTAATGGTCTGACACCTGGAGTCATATGAACACAATGGTGAGATTCCTATGCTGAGATGAATGCACTGTCTTTATTTATTCTGCCTTCCTCTCAGCCCACAGCAAATAGGATGACTTGCTAAGATTTTGGCCAATAAAAAACCTCTGAGGATTCTTTGATTGCATGTTTCAGGCCGCTGTGAATCATTCAGTATGGTATCTAAACAAAGAAATAAAAAAATGCCATAAATGTAGGAATTTAGTTAAATATGCAATTAAAGCTGACAGTAAATTAACTTGTGGAAATTCTCCAAATGGTTTGGTACACCAAGGCGAGTCTTTCAATGATGAATCGGAGGTCTCATCTTAATGTTTTCAGGGAAAATGATTAAATGCAAATGATTAAGATTCCTGGGTTTTGACTCAAATCCAAATTCAATAAGAACCAAATTCTTCAGCTGTTTTATACATTTGATTAACAATCAAAGTTCCAACTTGGTTTTCAGGCCAAAATTCAAAGTTATTACAAAGTTCTCCATCGTATTTCCGACCATTTTCAGAGTGGAAACATGAAAGTAGATCAGGATTTAAATATGGAACATTGAAGTAAAGTTTGAAGAAGGAGGAAAGGACAAACAGATGGATAAGAAGCAAAAGGCTGGATGAACCAGTAGGTGGAAACTACTGGCACTGTCCTGGCAAAGTTGGTCCTCAAACCTCTTATTTTATTGATAATCAGAGAAACCTGATGATCAAATGCCTGAACTTCACCCGTTCTGCATGTTTGGTGACACAAATTAGAGTGAGTAATGAAGATAATGGCGATATTAAACCGTGATGCTCACCTCTAGTGGTTTAAAAAAAAAAAAAAACATTACTGCACTGATTGTCAAGTCATGATGTCAAGCATCCTCCTCTTGCAGAAAAATAAATATTTATACATGTTCTGCTTCATAATTCTTTCTTGCTTGACTCCATTTTTAAAGAGACAAATTATTTTAATCCATACATTGCGTTTTGGCCACTGCTGTGTGCCAATGCAAATTTTTTTACACTTTATTTTTGGTTACTTATCTGGGTCTGACAATTTACTTTAAATTAATACATTTCCATATCGAATCAGAACGCTACAGTCTCTGTAAGACATTATTCATCTTTCCTCCTCCGTGTTACATCAGAACCAGTCAGGTCTCTGTGACGACAGCGGCTGAAACCACTCCATCTTTCACTGAGTCAGTGGGAATGAAGTGGCTACAGTGGTTAAAACGCAGACATCAATTAGAGCTTAGGACGCCTCCAGGTCGTAAAAATCCTTCTCCTTCTCTTACTGTCCGTCCGTGCAGCCACTCTGCCAGCCCCTCTGCGGTGGAATCTGGGATCTGACAGCGCAGGTTGTCCCGCTCCTCGTTGTCCATCAGCTCCAGCGCGGCTCTGAGGTCCTCCAGCAGGTGAAGCACGCGGAAGCCGCCCAGGAAGGGAGACGTGGGCGACTGGCAGTCAAACAACCCGTTGGAGTAATCAATGGCCTTGGAGCCTTCAGGAGCAGACAGAAGAGTTTAGAGGCAGGCTAAATTTACTTCTGATGAGTCAGAAAAGAAAAAGTCAAAGCGATGACAGAACTAGAAGTAATTGAAATCGGGGTGAAAACCCTAAATGAGAATCAAATGTGTTCCCAGACGCAGTAAAGCTGCACTCTAACTTTTCAGAAAGATTTATGACAGAACAATTTTAGTGTTAATCTGTGGGAGGAGAGAGCAGATGATAAAGAAATAAAACTTTTTACGCAACTGGGTTTTTACTTCTGTTTCCAAAATGTGCCGATTTTATAAGGTAACAAAGTGGAGAACAGCCTCATGTCCATTAAACCCACGTCACATGATGCAGTTAACAAGCTTTGTTGTGTCCCTGTTAATCTGAATGGTTTCCTTTAAAGAGCTCTCTGACTAAAACTGCATTTAAATGATGGCAAATGCAGAGAAAGGCTTGAACTTTACTAAAACAATATAGCTCTGCATTTCCAATTGAGATAAAAAGAGATTCAACGCTAAGATGACCAGTGGCTTCATTTGAATTTGAAAACATTACTATCTTGGGGTTAAAGCTAATTCAAATGAATCAGTTTAATTTTGTTTTTTTCAGTTCTGACTCTTGCCATCAGTTTTCTTTAAGGTGCGATACATTTTTTGTTTGCTTTTGCAAGTATATTACAGCTTATCTTCACATAAGATATGATCCTGTACTGCTTACACTAACATAGTATCCATTACCTTAAATTTCTTTTCACTTTGTGACATTTCAACCATCAATCAGAATGCAATCCATTTGCATTTTATGATTATTTTATCCTCATTTTAGCCAATAGAGGAAATTCCTAGAAATGTTTCCACTACAGTGCATCAAGTCTTTGGTAAAACAGGAGAAAAAAAGCTTTAAAATCTCAAATGACCGTTTTGTTAATTGCAAGTTGGGGTAGGAAATGGCAAATGAATAGTAATATTTAGGCCAAATTTTGCCCACAGATGTTATTGCGATAAACGATAATATTATTGCTCGAGATTGTTTTCAAGTAATATAAAGGGAATAATGGCAAAATAACAATAATGCAAGAACCCATTATCAAAGATCAATAAACTTTAAATTCTAATGAACATTTAACACTGTAACTGGAAGATACTTTAAATATCCAATATAAATAAAACAACATAAATAAATAAAATCAATAATAACATCTGTATAAACAAAACTATCTTTCAAAAAAATAAAAAATAAAAAAGTGGCAAAGCATCAGATTGAAGATTTTTGTCATCCAGTTTTTGGTGGAAAAGGAGAAAAACGATAAATCATTAAAATGGAAATTATTGAGTTTAAATTGATCATGTGATTAATTGATTTATTGCGACAAGCAATATCACCCTTTTCTTAAATGAGCAACTAAAATTACAGCTTAAGCTTCATAATTATTGTTCATTATATTCTTACTTCAGAATCCATCAACCAGTATAAAGCAAATAATCAATTTTCTCCATTGTTTCTAATTCTGTCTGCTTCATATGCATCAGCCTTATGACTTTACCAGAACACACAATGTTCCCATCATGCACCTCTGTCGGCTCCATGCCATCTGTCATCCGTCTTAAATGTCAGCTGTAATCAAGATCTCCCAGATTAACAACAAGGGAGCCGAATAAACAAATGAATACTAAAATATTCAGACAATCACAGCAGCGAGGAGGTGAAGCTCGATGATGGCTGCGGTTTCTGCGGAAACGGGAGAGACCGGTGGGTGTCATGTGATCAGCCGTCGTGCTCCCATTGTAAAGGTCAGCGCTATAATTACACACATCAGCGGAAAAGTGGGGACTGTAAATCTGCAGGCTGGTCCTCTCATCTGCAGCAGTGGAAGTAAACCGAGCAAGAGCCAAAAGTTGATATTCCAAACCCAGAGCTTGAATAGTCATCAGCTTCCACCAATGCGGAAACTTCCTGTAATCTCTCTCGTGCAGTGATGCGGGGATCCAGAGGCAGTTTCAGACGAATTCAAAACGCCCCCATTTTCACAAACTCATTATTCAAGCAAACGTAGGAGAAGTAGGAGGACAACGAGTTACAGCTAACCAGAGTGGCCTTTGCAGGCTGCAGTTTAACGTCTTCCAGATGGGAGCAGACCCATAGCAAGTTCTGCCCACTTAAATAAAAGCTCGTGTTTAGAGGGGTTACCTGCAATGATCCCATCCATCTGCTCCAGGGCCGCCGCCAACATCTCACTGGCGTCTGACATCATCTTCTGTTCAACGAATCTGAAAGAGGAAGAGGGGAAGATTTAAGCTCAGCTTCAAACCAGCAACCTAACAAATGCAATTTTCAGCTTTAGAAACAGATGTGACCTGATAATAAATGTAAGAATAAAAGGAAAAGTATAGTGAGAGTTCATCTTCTGGAAGCGTCAGCAAGCGGTCGGGCGGGTCTGGTTGCCCTGCAGCGTCAAGTCAAATTTGCTTTACAAAAAGTTAAATTTTGATAAATAACTTTATCCAATTCAAACAACTAAGTAGCAGCTAAGTAGGGCCAAACAACAACAGGTGGACAACAATAAATCAAAATATGAAAATGTTCAGTGACTTCAGTAAATGTTTTATACATTAAAACTTAGATTCATTACACACAGTGGTATATTTCAAGCAATATGTAGGTTTATTTTTGATATATAAAGCTATCAAGTAATGAAAATCCATAGCTCAATTTATCTAAACACTTAAATATTACATTAGCCCAATATAAAAATGATTTTTATGTTGCAGCCATGCACAGTCATAGGGAAGGACTGTCTAGTTAGATAGTCACTGCAATCTTCCTCAAGGGAGTTAAGCTTTTAAAAGCTGACTGATGAAAACGCTGACTGTTTAGAGAGTTATGTGCAGGAATATTTATGAAAAATTAAACAAAAGAAAAAAATGTGTTCAGCAGCTAAAACCGTCACATCCTGCCGTGTTAAGCCACTGCTGCACCAGCAACAAGTAAAGTAAAGAGGATTTTTGTGTTATTCTCTGTGAAACTGAATTTTGAGTTTTCATTAACTATCAGCCATAATCATCCAAATTAACAGAAAAACACTTGAAAAATTGCCCAGAGAGGCATTTACCCAGCTGTTCTTAATTAAAACCCAAAACCACAGCAGCAATTACAGTTTCTACAGATCTCTGCTAAACAACAACCACAAATCTGCAGTCCTGTATATCAGTAATCAGCGCGTGAAAATGAGAGCGCTCCGCTATACCATGTCAGGCCTCAGCAACACTGTGAGAATACAGACTGGAACTCGTTCAGAAGGATGTTTTGAGCCGCTACGCCAGGAAAAACAGGAAAGACGAGCCACTTCCGTCGAGTGGGGGGAGAATAATGAGCAAATTACTCACATGAACTCCTCAAAACTGTAATCTTAACTGCAGCATGAAGCAAATCCATGAGAAAATCTAACAATTTTGCTGAGCTGATTATGAGAAACAAGACCGTTATGTTGATTTGCAATGAGTAGATGTATTCTTTTTCTTAATTTACATTAAATAAAAAGAGAAATTGCATTATCAGGAATTGTACGTCAGCTTGGTACAGGGTCACATTCTTCTCCAAAACTGCTTCAAATTAACCCTGCAGTCCTTTCAGCCTCAGAGACAAAAGCAAAGTGATCTCCACTCCAGGATTTATTACCCAGCAGGCTCCGTTTCCGGTGCCGCCATCAGGAATAAAAGTACTATTCTCCCAGGGGTCTCCAGTCTTGCAGCGTTGGCATGATCGGCATCTCAAACCTCCATAACAAAGCTGGACAGCATCCCCATGACTGCTCAACACGTATCACATGTCTTTCTGTAGCTAAAGTGAGCCACTCATCACTTCCAGCAAAATGTGATTTGCAGAAATGGAGACTGTGTGAAGTACGCACAGCGCCAGGACGCAACAGGAGGGAGGAAGGGGGCTGGAGCAGCGGCTCGGCTTCATTTCCTCCATCTCTGGGGTCACCGGGTCAGAACCCTCAGGGTACCAAATGAGGATTGGGAGTGTAATTAAACCAATAACCTCAATGTATGAACTTTTAGGGCTTCCTTTAAGCACACAGGCAAAGAAAAAAGGCAGGAATCTCTTTCAAAATGCTGTTCAAGGTGATTTAGATCCACAGCAAACGAATTACTGAGCAATAGCAGAAAACAACTTGCTTTTCTATTTAACTTTAACGATGCCCTGAGGAGTTCAGGTTAAGGAGTCCCTCAGACGGACATCTTACTGAAGTATTTCCGTAGTTTAATGGGAATCATTCATTCTCAAGGCAGGAGGTTTATGTATTTAGCTGTTGAGAGAAACCTACAGTCTAATAATAAATGAATACTGAAAATAAAATATCCCGTTGCTCTGATTCGACATGGTGAACAGATTAGTAAAGATGAAATTTAATCAGCTCTAAGGCAAAGTCAGGGTTGTCTTCAGAAAAAGAAAATGGTTTTCTGAGTTTCATGAGAAATCCCCTTTAGCATTGTACAGATAGACTCTTAATAGCCCACATGGAAGTAATTCCAGGATAATATCCTGGAAAACTGAACTCCAATAAGCAGCCATCTCTGTAGCATAAAGTTCCCACGTTCAGCCCCTCAACCACTACTGGGACCCATGTGAGGGTGAAGAAATACCCCACATTGACATCACAGCTCGTGGTGACGGTTCCGGTTCCCATAAAATAACTTAAGAGCTGTTCTAATTTCCAACGTCCGTTGATTAGTGTCTAGGAACCTTTAATCCAATTTCCATGACTTTGTGTTCCCTTAGGGTATAAATAAAGTGTGACACAAAGACTCCTAAACAGAAGGAAGGAACCAATAGCTTGTCTTGGCAAAAAAAAAAAAGTTTTAAATAAGATAATGGTACCATTATAACGATAACCTGACACAGAGAAGAAGCTTGTTTACATTACTTTTGCTAAATCAATTAAGACATGACACGTGATGCAATTTTTACAGAAAATAAGATTTTAGCTGAAAATCTGTCAGACTTTCTGGTGAAGTCTATTTAACTGTTTATTAAAGTTGATTAGACTTCATTTTCCCCCTGGGTTATAAGGATCACATGACAGAAAAGCAGATTTCTTTTGGCGACTCTTCAAAATGGGATAAACAAGAAAACATTCGATTAAATTAAGAGAATACATATCCAAACCTGTCAGCATTTACTGTCAGATCAATAATTTCAAACTGTGAAATACAAGAATGGAAAAGAACCCAAGTTTATCCGGCCACCACCTGAAAGAGCAACTATACAGAAACTGGTGGCCTGTTGGGATCATTAAGTCTCCATAGCAACCACTGGACACCATCTACCGGGTGAAAGCGTGTTTTCCAAATATTGGCAGCCCTAAAACTGATCAATAATTACGAGAACAGTTTTTCAGCAATTACATGTGTACATTTATCTCCCTACAAAACTAAATGCACCCAAATCAAATCGTTAAATTTGTATCAAAATTAAACAAAATATCATTCCTAATTCTTTTCCTTTTGTATTTGCATCAATCACAATAAATTAGTGATTTTCTGACCCGAAACTAAGAGATCCCACCACTCAAGCTATCCAAACAGGGGTCTGGATGGGGGGACTGTGATTGATGACGGAGTCCAGACGCCCGCAGTGAGTGGAGACTGAGCGATACACACCACTCACATTCCTGAGCAGGTTAGCCTCCATTAACGCCTGGTACCAAAATCCCTGCTGACATTTTTGACCTTCCACATTTCAAAACATTTCCAATGATCCAACAACTAAAAACCCCCAACAAAAAACGCTGGAAATGTGTGAATTTATTATCAACACAGATGCTTCAGCTCATCAGCTTTCAGATCAGAACTACTCCTTCAGCAGGTACTTTTTCTGTAACCAGAGCCTGAAACATCCTTATTTATCAGTGACATCAGGCCTCTATTGTTGTTGAGCTTGTTTTGACTGTAACACACACACACACACACACACACACACACACACCATCCTGCTTCTGTTAAATCCACCTCAAAGGAACCCAAAGTGTATTCTGCCCTGATGAGAACAGCGTAAACATCTGAGAGTAACTGAATGAAGGAACAAACTTGTTGAAACCAGACAGTCACAGAGATCCAGGACCAGATTAACTAGAATCAGATAAAATCAGGTTTTAAAAACATGGAGGGAACATCCAACCACAGACTTTTTATGTGAATTAGGAAGGTTCCACACTTTTGAATCACTTTAAAAATGTTCTTAAAGAATGTGGCTAAAACAAATTAAACATGAATGAAAATACAAAAAATCTTGATCTGCAGCCAAAAACAACCAAACATTATTTATCTTATCACTTTCCTCCCACGTTAAACTAGAGTCTCTCCGTCTCTCTTGCAGAGTTTAGGTTTTAATATCAAGCAGCTGGACTGAGAGGAGTAGAAATCCTAAAAAATAAATACGAGGATAGGATTACTTGCCCACATGCTGAAAAGTTCATCTCCCAGTCTCACAAGCCTCCTTCCATCTGCAGCCTACTTCCAGCTGTGCTGCAGATGTGCAACTCTTAATCAAACTGGCTCATTGAAGGGGAAGCAGTATAATTTCTAGGAAAAATAATGGATCTAGATCCAATGGCATTGCATTATTCATTAACATAAGAATGAATAAGGACTCTATGACAATGTGTGTGTTTCCAGTTTCCTATAGAGATGGTGAAACCATGCTGTGTGTCGTTTCCTCCTGGCTTTCTGCCAACCAGTTTGTTCCAGACAATGCTTACACTCCTCCATCAAAGATGTTTAAAACAGATGCAGCGACTGAATCCACACACAATCTATAGACATAACCTAAAGCTTTGAGCCAGCATGTTTAAGTTTAACCTACATTTAAATCAGAAAATGAGATCATAGAATCATGTCAGTCATAGTCTGGTTCAGGCCGATGCAAACACACTCTAAATGGAAGCAGCATTTACACAACTGACTTTACGTTTAGGCTCCACCAGAACATTGGTTGGTAAAGACTCCTGCTCTCCTTATTTGGTGTACATGCAGCTTTCCTTGCTTTATAGGTAAAGATAATTGGGATAATGAGTAATCAATCAATCAATCGATCAAATTTTATTTGTATAGCACATTTCAGCAGCAAGGCATTTCAAAGTGCTTTACACCAAATCAAACACAAAACACAATGCAACATAGAATCAACATCAAAAACACAACATAGTCAGATTCCGTCAATACATTTGCAATTGATTACGTTTTGAATACAACTCTAAACAAGTGGGTTTTTAGTTGAGATTTAAAGGAAGTCAGTGTTTCAGCTGTTTTACAGTTTTCTGGAAGTTTGTTCCAGATTTTTGGTGCATAGATGCTGAATGCTGCTTTTCCTCGTTTGTTTCTGGTTCTGGGGATGCAGAGCAGAACCAGAACCAGAAGACCTGAGAGGTTCTGGAAGGTTGATACAACAGCAGCAGATCTTTAATGTATTGTGGTGCTAAACCATTCAGTGATTTATAAACTAACAACAGTATTTTAAAGTCTATTCTTTGAGCGACAGGGAGCCAGTGGAGGGACTTTAAAACTGGTGTTATGTGCTCTATCTTCCTGGTTTTAGTGAGAACATGAGCATAACCTCTATTTCAAGGTACGTAATACAACATCAGTGTTTCCCCCAATGTATTATAAGCCTGGCGGGCCACCAGGCTTTATTAAGCCCCCACCAGGCTAAACATTGCTTATTTATTTAAGTCTTTTCCAAATGTTTGCATTTTTTTAAGACTTTATTGTTGATGTTCAGGTGTTAATATTCCAATCTTTCAAAAACATGATTATAAGCGATATTTTCAAATTTCCTGTCAACTTTAAACATTTTTTAAACTCAAAAACACGACGAGCCGCTGGATGAATGACTGCCTTAGCACCCAACCACCAGGCTTAGCAAATTTTCTGGGGGAAACCTTGAACATCATTAGTATTAAGATAATGAAATGCTGATGATGTGCTAATAAAAAGGATTGTAATATGGTCAAGGACAGATTTGTTTTTTTTGCATATCCTCAGAAATGTCTCCATTTTCCTTTGGATTTATACACAAGTACAAATCACCTGACTGCTGATTAGCATTCAGTTTGAAATACAGTTTTTCAGTTTGGCTAAACCATCCGAGGCTTTCTGTCTGAAATTGGCAGAAACAACTTGCATTTTTTGGGCCTAAATGTTTTGCTATAAATGTTTTTTACAGGGTTCTTCCAGACAATATTCCTAGGGAATCTGCCGAAGTAGGGATTTTTACTTCATTTCCCTGAAGAAGTCTTGACAAGAGTGGAAAGAAAAAAAAAATAAAAATCAGGAACAGAAATGTTCCTAAAGAACATAAAAATTGGAATAAATGAAGGCTTTTTGTGTTGATTTCATCCAGGGATGGCATTTTTTGCTTCTAATTTCCACACATTCCAAATGAAGAGTTCATCCAACCAGTTGTTTTGGTTTAAAAGTAATAGATTGAAGATTTCTGGAAAAATTAACTAAATCTGGAGTGCACAATAAAATCCAGATTATACATTACCAGATTAGACGGGGGGGATTATGGTAATGTTTGGACTACATAGATATGGTGTAAATTTTGCTGAAATAGTATGAGATTTGTCATTCCTCCTGTCTAGAGGTGGTCCTAGTCTGGTTGGTGTCCTGGGCAAACACCCCAAGACGCCAACGATTATTTAATCTTTGGAGAATTTTTAAAGATACATATATAGACGTAATGACGCAGACATGAAATTAACTTTTGGATGTTGGCTCCACTTTAAAGCCAAGCTACCATCAAACACTCCTGTTTTGTTTACCCTCCCCCATGAGAGATGTTCTGGACTTTTAGTCTGAGCTGCTGTGAGGTCAGACTGTTTGACAGAAACGTCAGCCAGACTTTAAACTGCTGCTTTATTTCTCTGCAGTGGCGGTGGCCACACCGACGCGCCACACAAACAAGCCTTTGTCTTTCCCAGACTCACATGGTAGCACGGTAACACTGATTCCAAGTTATTGCAGATTTTCCACGTGGCCCCAACTACAGAGACACAAATCACATTGGAAGAGTGAAAAAAAAAAAAAAATAAAGAGCTGGAGGAAATGAGTAAGACTTTCCAGCTAGCCAAGAAAAACTGCAGACCTTTCCTTTTGTTATCAAGAAGAAGCCAACAGATATGGTGGCTTATGGCTTAATCTCAAAGTTGCTGCTTTAAAGATAAAATGATGCTGAAATCAACTATTTATGCAAAAATAGACCAGAACTGAAAGAGAGGCATCCCAAAGTTCAGGAAGACCTTGACAGACTGGTGACAGGAAGCACTTCCTGGTACATTGTGGAGAAATGTCTTCCTTCTCAGAAACGTCCGTTTTCCTGTAATCCTGAAGTTAACAGCTAAACAGACAATATACATTACATTTGTCACACCAGTTCAGACACTAAAGCGTCAACTGAGCTCCATTTAGAGAGGACTTTACACAGCTCTTATGGAACGAAAATATTCCTGTTACCATGATGATTTGAAGCAAATGTTTTAGATTAAGCTAATATCTTAATTTAATTGTAAAAGCATGTAAACATCCCTATAAATCTGAAAGTGACAGCTTGCTTCTTCCAAAAATGCAAGGAATGCAGAAAGGATAAAAGGTTCCAGAGACAGAAAGGCCCAGGCAATTTCTGGACACGTGACTTCAACACAGATAAGGACAGGAAGCTACAAATCCATCAGCATTCTGATAACAAAAACCTAATTTTGTCTTTCTATTAGAGTCAAATAAATGACTCTTTTGTTTAGTCATTATGCAACCTTCAGCCACCCAACTGAAAAGGTTAGAAAATATCAGCCTAACGTTTTGGAGGACTCAGCCATTAGCTGGGTATGTAAGCTCAGAGTACAAATATGGATGCAAAGATTGGGGGGAAACAAAATCCTTTGTTATGATTTGAGTTCTGGGGAAGCCAAGAGAGCAGAGGTACACATGGCGCTGCCAGGAGGTCCTGCTGATCCTCACTGCGAGGTTTTTATTTAACTCATGTTTACAAAACACAGGTTTGAGCTCACAAACTCTACATTGTTTTAAGATAAGATACAGTGATTCTATGTAAATGTTGTCAACTCCAAAAATACAAGTGCAACAAATGATTGCAACACCTATGATTGATAGACTATTTGTACTTTATCCATACAATAATCAAATGTTAAAACGCTCAGGACACTCTGGGATTCAACAAGAACCTTTTGTCACTTTTTAAGTTTTAATAACCAATATTTGTGCCAAAGTTAATACTAAAGGTTAACAATTTGAGTCAATGTTAAAAACGTTACCATCCATCCATCCATCTTCTTCCACTTATCCGGAGTCGGGTCGCGGGGGTAGCAGCGACCCGACTCACAGTTTAAAACTCACATGCACATTGTGTTGGTCCAAACTGGTGTCCAGTTAAATGAAAATATTAGAACGTATTTTAAATTAGGCATCACATAAGGTCTTACCTAAATATTTTTAATCGGCTTTATTCTTCATGAAATTGCAAATTACCAGGTAGTAAACAGCAGATAAAGTAGTAGTCTAAACATGTCCCTCTGCTGTATTTCCTCACATGATTGCAAAGATACAACATCTATTATCACAGCTTATGAATAATCAAGACTTCATATTCTATATTTTGTTTTTCTTTATCAAACAGAGTCTGCTATTATGCAAAAATAGCACAAAATCAAAATGTAAATGTAAAAGTTCTGATTTGGGCAAAAACTGATGAATTTTCTAACACATTCAACGGACAGATGTGTTAATATTCAGAGGGTGGAAAGTGTGAGTTTTTCAGGAGGGAAGCCCGTAATGTATCATTTAATATTTCAACTGTTTCAATTGTGATTAAAACATATTTTTCTGTTTACCTTCATATTTTAAATGGCTAATGTGTGAAAAATTAAACAGCATCCAAGCAATTTTGTAGCTACAAAACAATCCCTTTTAGTCAATGTCCCCTCATGGATGAAGCTGTTCCTGAACTGCAGAGCTCCTTTAGTGACACACTGCTGCATCCCAGGTGCACAAAGGAGTGTTACTGCATATCCTTCTATGCAAATATTAAATATTAAGTTTTCTTTAAATCTATTCTTGGTCTTTAAGGCCTCAAGTTGACTTCAGTAGATTGTTTTGTTTATTTTAGATAACTACATTGCTTCTTTAAAACTATGTACATAGATCTGACAACATGTCAAGCGACTGATCTTTGTGTTTTCCATTTATCAGCCTGGAATAAAAAGGAAAGTTCAATCAGTAGATTAATAAGCAATGAGTTAACCAGCAACGGTTAACTCAATGAGATCTTTACCCTCATATGTTTAAGCTGAATAATATAATTAATCAAAATTGTCATCAAAATATAAATATGTCCAAAATCACAATTACAAACAACTAGTTAGATGTAATTATTTATTAGATTTTACTCATATTGTGTGGCCCTACTTTACAGACAGGTTCCATTTAATTTATTTCCTGACCACTATTTATATAAATCAGATCATTTATTGAACTGAAACATTAAACAGTATATATATATATATATTGAAAAGTTATTAAAAAAATTATGCTGCACTTGTAGTTATTTTGTCATATTAAATTGGTATAAAGCTCCTTTGTTTACTACTGGAACAAGACATTAATGAGCAAATATTATCTGGAAAGGTTTAAATCTGCATCATCTGACCTTAATAAATAGCCCATCTCCTCCTAATGAGTTAAGTAAGGGCTAAGAATAAAACACTATTCTTCTGTCCTTTCCCCCCAGATTTCATAAAAAATGCTTTTTAATAAATTATATTAAAGTTCATACTTTAATACGCCGCTATAAACACTAAATATTCCAAAATGTCTAAACGAAATTGATAGAATTTAAACTCAATATTTCACAGTTATTTAAAGGGCATGTGAAAACAATAAGTGTAAAAGCAAAAAATATTCATAGCCTATAGATAGAAGATTTAATATTTTCAGGAATTCACAATGATTCAAGTGACCAAACGTTGTACTAAGATGTCTTAAAAAGACCCCAAAACTTTTTATATATACTTTACATAAATTAAACAATTAATTTGCAGAGTTAGGGGGTGACGGTTTATAAATTACACAAAGAAACTGCAGCTGGAGTCGTTAATTAAATTAAGCCAGCACTCCAGCGACGCCAGAACCAGCAGCCCGTTAATCTTGAATTATGCCAGAAAACTGAACAAAACTTCAATGAAACTTTGCTTAACTTACCGCTTTCGGTGTAGAAATAGTTTCCGGCAGTATCCTTTAACCTCAAGAAGACTAAAATCCCGAAAAGAGTCTTTATTGACCTTTTACTAGAGCGGCATGCTACGCCTTCACCTTCCCATTGAATTATCCCAAAGTTTAGGTTCAAGAAAGGAAAAACGAAGTCAAGCTAACGATTCCAAAGTGATATCGGAAGTTGTGCCTTCAAAATAAAGGTTTTTGACAGCATTTCCGCTAGCATCTTATGCCTCTTGTTTCTACTCTGAACACTTTATTTTTTTCATTCTAAAGTGTGAACAAATAGCCTTTAGTAGTATGAAGTATACTTTTCTCACTGATTTCAACTTCAAAATCCTGTAAAATGTAATAAAATATTCAGAAATAACACAATTAATTTCTGAGACTTTGTGTTTCATTACGGCAAAACAAATGTATTTTTTCCGCACCATTCAAGATAATTCAAGTTTAAAAAAAATAAATTAAATAAATAAAATAAGTCAGATAAATTTATCAAACCACAAAGTATTTTAATATAATAACTGTCAATGTAATACGTTTAACATAAATAAATAAATAAATAAATAAATAAATAAATAAATAAATAAATAAATGAGCCCCTGTTTGATTAGATTCAATTGTCACTCATGTTTTCCTTGGCTAAAGGATTTCTGATAGATTTAGAAATTTTGTATGTAACATACAATGAAAAATCGACAAATCTTATGCTTCAGAACCCGACCTTAGTCTGATTTTTGTTTTAATAACTCAAATAAGCGCATGAAAACCTGCTGATTGTTAATCTTTATGAACAGAATGGTTCTCCTGATTAAAGCTGATCAATTGACAACTGGACACTTTCAATCCAATACTTTTGTCACAACTGCATTCAAGGATCATTTAATCTTTTCTGCTGCCATCTAGTGGTCTAAGTGAAAATAGCAACTCTCTTAAACCTGTCCTGTTATCCAGCAACTAACCAAACCAGCACTGGTTGGACAAAACAGCCTCTTAGCTTTCATGTCTTTTTACTTTTCTACTTTTTTTTTAAACTTGCTTGTGCTCCTATGTTATTTTTTTTAATCTTGTGACAGATAGTAAACATTTCTTCTCTCTCAGGTCACTTTTCTTCTGGTTTTGTGATTTTTGTGTCCATTTTGGTCTTTAGGCGATTGTAAATCGGAGTGAACTAAGGTCAGATGTGGGTTTCCTCAAGGCTCCATTCAAGACAACTTTTATTTAAACTCTAAATATTTTATGCAAATATTACTGCATCTATTTCCAAAAACATGCTGACGATACACATCTCTGTATTGCAGTATCACCACATAAATATAGACACCAAAACAGTAGGATCAATAAATATACCATCCATCCAACCATTTTCTTACACCCTTCTTCCCTAATGGGGTCAGGAGGGTTGCTGGTGTCGATCTCCAGTTGCGTTCCGGGCGAGAGGCGGGGTTCACCCTGGACAGGTCGCCAGTCTGTCGCAGGGCATCACAGAAAACAGACAGGATAAACAACCATTCACACACACACTCACACCTAGGGAGAATTTAGAGAGACCAATTAACCTGACAGTCATGCTTTTGGACTGTGGGAGGAAGCCGGAGAACCCGGAGAGAACCCACCATGCACAGGGAGAACATGCAAACTCCATGCAGAAAGACCCCGGGCTGGGAATCGAACCCAGGACCTTCTTGCTGCAAGGCAACAGCTCTACCAACTGCACCACTGTGCAGCCCCTCAATAAATATACATATATGCAAAATTCTTAGCTAACTGAGTAAAGAAAATAAATGAATAAATTGATAAATATACACAAATAAACATGCATTGCCAACTTTCATGTCATGTTGTCTATATCAAAACATTGTCCTGAGCCGTATGCAACAAAATTTCGTTATGTATATACCCCTGTCCATACAAAATGATAATAAAGTCTGTCTAAGTCTAAGTCTAGTGTATACTGCTGTTGTACACTACATTTTTATTTTTAGCTGTGTTTTTTTTTCCCTTTTTGTATTATTTAAACTGACTAAATATAGAACATGAGGTACTAGAAGCTGACTGAACAAGGATTCATACATTAAAAATAAATATCATATATAGCTAGTTGCTTCAGATTAGAAATCAGATGCCACCTGAGCATCTATAGCAGGGGTCACAAACTAATTTTTGTTTTGTGCCAAATCAACATCATAAATGCTCTTTAAGGGTCCAGCTGTGCCAGAATGTATTGATAAAACCAGTTCACATAAAATGTCAATGAATTCTTAAAATTAAATAGTATTACTGAACCTCTTTTCAGTCCCTCTAGGATTTTGTGATACTTTTTTGTGATTTTTTTGCAATAAAACTAAAACCTTTTGTGGTACTAATTTGGAAATGTGATATTTGAGCTGATTTATTACGGTAAATACAAATTTTTATTACTCGCTGTATAGATCATGGTTTAAAATCTGACATTAATTAAAGTTGAGGCAGTTGTTTAGTACAAGAAAGAACATTTTTGACAATTTTTGAAAAAAAAAAACAAAAAAAAAAACAACAAAATAATCTCCCAATCATTAACGCAAAAAGTTAATTCATTTCTCAAAAAACTGGAGGAACTGACTAGCATAATTTGTCAGTAAGAAACAGATACAAACTGCATTGATTTGATTGATAACATAATATTTAAGCTCACTTAGTGTTTAGTCTGGAATCTAGAGGGCCACATAAAAATCTATGGTGGGCTGGATTTGGCCCAGAGGCCTCGAGTTTGACACTAGCGATCAATAGGATCATTGATTTAAACATGTGGGTGAAGGGATTGTAGCAACAAACTGAGCTTCAGTCATGGATGAAAAACCTTCCACTGGCAAAAAAAAGAAAAAGGTCACATTCATTTTCAGTGCATCTTACAACGTAATCTCTTGAAGTCTCGTGATAAATCCACCAGCAGGGGGCGTTAGAGGTATGTCAAGCGGAGAACAAGTAGCCTGTTCCCAATATAAAGGAGTTATAAAACACTACATGTGTATTATAGACATGATGTAACAGACAAGAGCAAAAAAATAAATAAGATATGTCTGGATGTAATTCTGTTTTCTTGACAGAAGTCTGGAGAAAACACCCAACATGACGGCGTTTTATTTAATGGCAGTAAACAGCACTCTGCTGCTGGAGGAGAAACAAGGCGATAATGGTACAGCAGCCTGCAGTGCAGCATAATGACTCTGCTAAGATTAAACCTGCTCTCTCACGGGTGGTCTTAAAGAAGACCTGCAAGCCCTCAGATTCCTGCAAGTGTTTGCAACCAAATTTTAAATATTCTTCTGTGTTGTCACCCTTTTGACAACATGTTGGAAAAACATTACAGGCTTCGATTATTGTGTTTTTAGAACAACAAAATAAGATTAGCTAGGAAGTTACATCATCTTTGACTGAATACACTTTACTGTTATGCTCAAAATGCTATTTTGATTTATATAAATACACAAAAACTAAAGGAAAGACAATTTTATATAAACTGTGATAAGAATGGGAATAAATTAGGACATTCCCACAGTTATTCCACCTTAAAAGCCATGAAATTGGACATAGGCGAATCATTTGAGGTGTGCATGAGCGAAGCACCATGACTCGGCGTTTTGAAGGACATTTTTCTCTCTGTATACCTCAGACATTTACTTTGGTGTGCTCCAGACTGCTAAAGTCAGAGTGAGCACCACAGTGAGATTCAAAGAGCCATCTGAGGCCTGCAGAAGGCAGATTATACTCTGGTAAGATACAGCAAAAAAAAAAAAAAACTGTCCAGAAACTGGCCGTCAAGTGGAAAACATTCAAAACATCCTTAAGAGTTGGTTTAGTATGAATTCTGCAAAAGAAAAACTGGATTAAATATTCGCAAAGGAAAATCAGGATTCTTAAAGACATTTTCTGATGCCTTCCTTTAAGACGTCTCACAGCCCCTCAGGCAACCAAAGTATTGATTGCACCTGGATTATTGCAAAGCTCCTTAACAGAGTTAATGTTTCTAGAAATGGCAGATTCAGCAGTGGCGATTTAGACACTGAAAACAGAAAAGGAATCCTTAAGAAAAGGAATTTAATTGCACTTATCCAACAAAAATTAATCAAGAGTGTTTGTCTAATTATTCAACCCTAATTACTTTCAACGATGTTGTTTGAGGATATTGTCTTAAATCAACTTGCAGTTTGTTTGCGTTTGATAATTGACTAAAACCTTTTTATTGTTGTCGAAGTAGACACAGTACAGATGATTAATATTCATTAATTAACAGCTTTTATCCTTTTTATTTGAGCGCTACTTGAAATCTTATCCAGGAACCTTCTGTTTGGAGTTTAAATCATCTTTTTGTTTCCTGTTGGGAGATTTTTCTCCAGGTAATCCCGCTCGTTCCCACAGTCTAAACATAAATAACATAGATAAATTGGTAGTAGGTGTAACTGTAGCAGTGTTTGCTTGCAGTAAGAAGGTCTTGGGTTCTAATCCAGGCTTTGGATCTTTCTGCAGAGAGTTTGGATGTTTTCCACATGTATTCAAATGTTTTCTGTTACTCAGGCTTCCTGTCAGTCCAAAAAAGTGATGGTTAGGGTAATTGTTCTCTTTAAATTGCCGTTTAGACATGAATGTGTGTTTGTCTTGGGTCTGCATTAAATATAACAACATTTTGACATTTTTCACCCTACTTTACTAGGAATACAGATTGATTATGTGGAAAAAAGTGAGACTTCCAGACCCACATGACGGCTCCCCCATATGAGTCATGCTTATGATCCTGTTGTTTGGAGAAATGGAATTGCTGACACCCTGAAGCAGCAGCCTGAGAGGTTTTTCTCTCTAAATCTCACAATCTGTTAGGTCAGACTTGGTTCACATAAGAGAGCTTTTAAATCCTTGGGTTGGGTGTTTGGTTGTTAAGTCTCTAGATTTCTCCACTCTGAAGCTTTTCTCCTTGCTCACTCCTTCAACACTGCTGGATAAATCTCCATGTAAAACTGCATTTTATAAATCCATGCTGCAGATTTCCCTTTTCTCTCTGTGTTTGTGGAATGCAAAACGTGTATTTTTGATAATTCCACGAAATGTGCTAAAAGATTCAGGTGGGAATGAGTTGAGCAAACTGAGCAGATTAAAACCGATCAGAAGTTTTATATATTTGATTTGTGCGCCGGATGTTTGCCCAAGCTTAAGGATGTCTGCTCTGCACCGTCACAGTGCAAACGTTTGGCTTTTCAGTCCAGACTCCCTCAGACTCAAGCAGAAAGGAGGAGCTTGGATATTAAAGTCATCCTCTGTTCTCTGATGTTTAATAGCTTCTCATGTCCCTTTTAAAGTAAAATATTTACCAAAGTGTGCATTTTGTCAGTCAGATACCCTTTAATTCTTTTTAACTGCTTTAAATGTGAAACCCTGCTCTTGCTGACGTGTTTACTGTCTCAGTGCGAAGTTGCTATAAAGGGAAAAAGCCCAAGGGAACTTCAGCAGACTTTGACATGCTGCCACAGATCTGACACAGTAAACTGGAGGCCAATTCTTTGAAGCAATACGGAGTAAAAAAAAAAAAGCTGCTGACCTCAACTCTGTGTCATCCTGCTGCTGTCTGTTATTACCATATAATGGTAGAATGACATGAATAAGAGGCTCAACCTCCTTCCATCAACACCAAAACACGACAGGATGAAGTCGGACTTTAGTGACAAACAACGAAAGATTTTTCTACTATGTTGGTTTCGCATGCAAGTTCGTCTTTCAATTTTACCATTTTATATTAAATAGTAATATATCTTACCATTTTATATGAAAGAAAGGTAAAATGTATTGCCATTCTTTCCATTCTATATTAAATGGTAAGGTTCCCGAAAACTACAAAACAGCTGAAACACTGATTGTGTTTAAAAACCAACCCGATTAGATTTGCTTTGGAAACATTACAAACGAAACATTAACATTCAGATGCTGACCAAATATAATGCTTCTATTGTTGATTGTGTATTCTATAACTTTGTTTTTTTGTGTGTGTGTTTTTATGATGTAAAGCACTTTGAACCACCTTGTTGCTAAAATGTGCTACATAAATAAACTTAATTGATTTTTTGATTGATTGTTTCTCTAAAACGTATCATCCCAAAACCATTATTCTACTTTGGGTGTTTCCACTGCGGAGTTTCAAATCGGCTGTGCCGTTCCTGACTATTACAAAGAAAAGAAAAGCATTTAAAAACTAATTATGACTTTTTCTTCTAATTCTGAGCTACAGTGAAATTACTACTCAAAACCCACCTGTTCTACCTGGCTTGACCTCTTCTTAATTTGTAGCTATTTTATGTTTATGTTTGTCTGTGCTTTCCAGAAACCAACCAACACCTGTTTGGAAAGAGAAGGGCTGCTGATTTTCTAAAGTTTTCTACAAAAAACAAATAGCAGCAGGAATGGTGCAACACTGCCTTCAACACAGCAGTCACAGGAGGAGCAGCGAGCCGTCTAGACGAGGCCTGACCTTTCTGTTGCGATCCGTGTTGCACTAAAGTTCAGGCGTTTTCAGAACTTCTGCATAACATAAACTGACTGGTTACAAACACTGACCTTAAGTAGCGTTATATTATACTTTCTAAACATAGGTTCAGGGCTACTACCAAACCTAGTGGGCTTATTTTACCCTGTTTCCCCTCTCACTTTCACTTCTGTTTGCTAAACTTCCATCAAAGTTCTCGTTAATTGTTAATTTTGTCACAATTATTTGATGAAAGTGTGCAGGGGAGCAGCTCATTTCTAAAAGATTGGCAGCTCTGCGATCATTTCATGAAGTGATCATGAAATGCGATCATTTCATGAATTTGATCCTTCAACAGAAATCTTTCATCTTTAGCAGGAGAGCAGCAGTTACCCTTCTGTTGCTTCTTTGCATGACCCTGTTTGTCAAGTGTGTTTGTGTCTTGTGAGGTTAATGTCAAACACCTCCAATGTGAGTCTCCAAACTCTCACATTCGCCGTGTTTTTTTTCTTCTTCTCCGGTTTTATGCCACCTGCTGAGTTTTCCTAAGGATATGTCACCATTCCTGTCATGGACAAAAGCAGATGAAGGAGAAAATGGAAATGGAAATGGTGGAGAAAATTAATTGTCCAATTTGTCAAAACATATGATTCAGTCTGTGATCAAATCTTTCAGTGGTAATCAACTGATCTAAGACCAATTTTCTTGATTTTTCAAACTATAAATTTGGCTTTTACTACTTCCAACTTGATATTTTTACATTCGATACATCTTTATGCTTTAATGTCTTCAAACTTCTGTTTAACTTGTTGTTGTTTGAGTGTTGCAAAACTCCCCCCAAAATATAAGAGATTTGAAACAATTCCAGACAATACATGATTTTAGAAGCTTACTAGCGTAAAATGGATTTCAGCCCCTTAATCTTATTTCTGCACAACAGCCTGCTGGAGATAATATAATCCGCTCAACAGTTTGTGATTTGGGGGAATAGTATGAGCGGTTTGCCTTCACCCTAAAAAACTTCGCACAATTTACAATAAAAGACAGGAACGTTTAGGAAAAGTCAAAAGTCAAAATTAGTATTTAGCAAAATAATTCAAAGTAAAACTGGACGTTTCTCGGACTGCAGAGTTCAAAATTGCCATCATCCAAAGGTTGGGGTTTAAAATTGTAACAAAAGTGTTTTACACTTCGATAATAAGAAAAGAATCAGCCTGTGAAGACAAATATTTCAGATGCCAATGTTAATATTAATTCCAGTAGAAGTTATGTGATAAAGACAACCTAGAGGTGTTTTTTTTTATTTTCTTTTTACCGCGTTCGAAGGTTTATCCAGAAGCTGTTTTGAAAGAGCTTACCCTGCAGGAGATTGATCACAGGATTAATGCAGCAGGGCCTCAAAGAGACGCCTACGCTTTGCCCGTTGTTTTAATCTGGGGATTCTGGCATTATTTACACTACTTTCAAAATGAACCCTCAAAGGTCCATTTTCTGTTCTCTCATAGTTGGTGCTGAAAGAATTGAAGCTAAATATTTATTCAGACAATATAAAAACACAAACAACTGTCTAAGTTCTGCTAGGATTCCCAACATTTTTCTATCCTATTTGCTTTTATCAAGTAAATAAAAACATTATTTACAGCCAAATATGCTGATTAACAAACACTGATCTAAAATTTTAGCTGCAGTTTTTCAAATGTTTGATTTCACTCTTTTTCAATGAGAAACGATTCATATTTTTTATCTTATGCACAACTACAAAAATCCATTCATGCACTTCAAAGATTTTTCCACAATTTATCTGACAGACCAAGACAAAATTAGAAATAATTATGAAGCAGAATGGCACTTTGCAAACATTAATCTGAACCCTCTTTACTCAGATGGCCTTACATAAACCCAATTACCTTCACAAAACTCCTAATTTTGAAATAATGTTGCATAAGTTTGCTTTGCTGCACAGATGCAGATGCCAGAACATCACCAGACACAGAAAACCTGGCATGTCTGATCTGAGGACTAAGAAATTTAAGATGCAGCGGTGATGCGTTCTCCTCTGTGGTCGGACAGAGGAGCCTCAATATAAACATAATCAGATTCACGCCAGAAACACGCCACATCCCATCAGCCAGAGAGGGAGCCAGATGCTGGACTGATCTGTTTTATCGCTTATTCAGATGGTGGAGTGGGAATATCACCTCACACACATCAACAATACCGCCATAAATCTAATTTTGCTAATTGGATAAAGATGAAATTAGAATAGGAGTCTTTATTGCCAACTATAATCACATCTTTAATATCTCTTTTTATTTGTACCAAGTACTTTGATGATACAGTTAGAAGAAATAACACGTTCAATAAATTCAATTAGGATGCATCAATCTGCCATAATTTTAATTATTCGATTTAGAAATAAATATCTGACATTATCTTTATGATCATGATTATTAACAACAGCTCTGTTCACACTTTTCTGAGTCCCACATCGTTTTGGCACCGTGAGAGAAAACATATGACAGCTTGAATCCTGAATCCCCTCCAAGGACGTTATTTACCCGGTAAGATGTAGGCGGTGCTATACTGGTGCAAAGGATGCAAACAAGCCGAAATAAAGCAAAATAACAGTGACATATGGAGTCTCATTATTATTTTCCACACAAAAATTAACCTTCTGTTTTTATTTCAGAAGTTTGAACACATCAGGGCCTTTTTGAGCTTTATTTTCTTATTTCTTTTATAGATGTTAATAACTTTGTTTCTCATTTGTAGTTGAATTTCTTTATATAAGTGCCTGAAGTTTTTCTTTTTGAGATGCTTCAGCCTACATCAGGTTGTCAAACTGGTTCTAGTTAAAGTAAATTTTGTGTATGCAGGAGATTTAAAACAGATCTTGACCAAAGTGCTGTACATTTAAACAATCAAATGAGCAAAAAGGAAAAAAAACCTAAGAAAATCAGGCCAGCATTTAAGAAAGGAGACATAAAAAGAGAAACTGTTCTCCAATTTCAAAAGTATAACTTAAAAATAAATAATAAAAACTGACTGGCAGCCAGTCGGTGTTCTTTTTGGACCAGCCGCTGTGACAGATTGGCACCTGAATAAAAAACATTACAACAGAGGAGATGAGATGGAAAAAAGGCATGAACAGCTCTCTCAAATGGCTTCAGTTGTGTAAATAGTCAGAGATGGAAGAAGCTTTGATTTTCAAAAATTCACTGAAAGATTTTAACCAGGGATTGTTTTCAGAAATCACAGGGACCAAACACAAAACCTCTGTTGTCTGCTCACTTAAACTAGAAAAAGTTTAAGGCCATCTATGTCTTAACGTCTTCAAAATAACCAATTAAAACCTTCATGAAACGACGGATGCAAAACTCGCTCGTTTGATTCAGACACTTCACTTTGTTTAAACTCAAACTTGATTTTTGCTGCCTCTGGATCTGAACTGCAGCACCGAGGAAATCACAGACGGTCATCACATCAGTTGAACACTGTAATTGGTCTTTCTGGCAATCAGTTCACTTCACATAAGCGTTTAAGAAAGAAAGCGATTGGTAGCCTGGCAACCTCTTCCCAGATGACATCATACTCAGCATCAGCTGGTAAAACAGGTGAGCTCTGCTGGCTGACGTCGTTTCTAACAGATCTGCCACTAATAAAATATTCAGGGTGCAGAGAAACATGTTGTGCATCAGTAACAGCATGAGAGACTTTGATTACTTTGGCATTTTATTCATCTAGACTCAGTAGAGAACGCACAAACAAACAAACAAGGTTATCAATATCTGGTTATTTGTTTCATTCATTAGCTCATTAGATCTGAGAAAGGCTTTCAAAAATAAGAAGGAGTTTGTTTGGGGTTAAAAAGCAAAAATTCAAGTTATGTCTTGAGTTACTGGTTTTCAGAGTCTTCGTGATTTTAAGTGGAGCGTAAATTCATTAAGTTTGTGAGTTGAAAGTAAGGGAGTTACTTCAGTCTTGGCTCTTTAGATTTAAAATAATACAATCTGCTGCAGAGTTTTGCTTTAACAGAACATTTTTTGATGAACCCAGAACAACATGCTCCTGTACTGAACATTTTGGCTTTTATTCAATTTGCGTGTCCTAACCTCGGCTTTATACACTAAGTGCCTGTTGAAACATCTTTAAAAAGTGATTACAGCTGATAGCAGAGTCTCTGAGGGAACCATTTATCGTAGTTGCAGGAAATAAAAAGCATTTTCAGCCACATGTGCACATGCGAGAGTCTGAAAATGCCAGTGCAAGAGGAAAGAATCTGCTTTTATCTGTCTTCTCCAGGTTCTGTTTTCCAAACGATAAAAGCATCAGAGCATCAACAGTGAAAGGGCTTCGTTGATTTAGCACAAACAGATGAATCATCTTACCTGGCTTTTCAATTAAATACGGTTAGCTTCTCTTCGTTCCTTTGAATCAGGCAGTGCCGGAGAAAATGGTGTCAATTTAGAGGCTTTCGTAATTGCCGAATTATGCTCTCCGGGTGTTTCCAACTGGGATCAACAGGGTGGAATGTGTTGGGGTCAACGCGGTGTGTAATGTGCTTCCTGTGGCACTCTGTGCTCTGGCCTCTGAGCTGCAGGAGAGGTTGTGTGTGTGTGTGTGTGTACGGGAGTGTGTTGTTTGTCTTCTGTACCTTGACGATGTGAAAGCGGCGATGAGCTCGATCCTCTGCAGCCTGTTGCTAGGTTTCCCTGCACTCCACCTGGCAGAAGACAGACACAGCAGAGCGTTTTCAGCTAAAGCGTAACGTTTTAACACAGACGTACTCGTGATATGAGCTCATTTCTGTGGATGTATTTTCTTCTTCAGACAGTAAAAACATTTGATATTTTATATTTAAACCTGTCAGCTTCTTTTAGTTTATTACAACATGTCACTTTCCTTTGAATTTCAATTTATTTCCAACGGGACATTACATATTCATCAACCCAAGTACATTAAAACAACCACGCAAATATGCTAAACCCAAGGTCCGTGGGCCAAATCCGGCCCGCCACAACTTTTTACGTGGCCCCGTAGATTCCAGACTAAATACAAAGTGAGCTTAAATATTATGTTATCAGTCAAATCAATGCAGCTTTTATCTATTTACTGACCAAATTACATCAATCAGTCCCTCCAGTTTCTTGAGAATTATTAAATTCTCAAGATAAACAAATTCCTGCAAATTTTTCTCAAAATTTGTCAAAAACTTTCTTACTTGTATGAAACAGCTGCCTCAGCTTTAGTTGATGTCTATACAGCAAGTAACAACAAGTCACATTTACCGTCATAAATAAGCGCAAATATAGCAAATATTTCCAAATTATTACCAGAAACACTTTGATTTTTATAGCAAAAAATCGCAAAAAGAATCACAAAATCCTGGAGGGGCTGAAAAGATCTTCAATAATATTTAAGTTTAAGAATTTATTTATATTTTAACAGCTTGTGAAGAAGTTTTATCAATATATTCTGGCACAACCGGCCCTTTAGGAGCATTCATGACCCAAAAGGAAAATGAGTTTGACTCTCATGTAGAAACAGGAGCTAATTTTCACCTGGCAGGTTGACAGTAAAAAAATTGACACACATATGAATGAACAGATATAATTTACTGAAAATTACAAGAAATGGTTAATAATGGTACAAATTAGCAGTTATAAAAAAGTAAGCCAGAACGATAAAAACAAACATTTAAGGTTGTTTAAAGACGTTCATAGAAAACGTGATTTCAGTTTCGATTATTCAGAAGCCACTGTTTAACTGATTTTCTCAAACTGTTCAATGATCTGATGCTTCTTAGTTCTAATGTTTTCCAAGAGTGTGATTAAGGAAGCAATTAGAGTAGGAATTATTTTTTCCTGATCTCATCATTCTGTACAAACGTCGTCGTTAAGGCTCTTTATATTTCACAGCCAGACTTTTTCTTGTAATCTTTCAAAGTGGACTTAATCAAAAGTTTCTGAAGGTCTTTTATTGTTTTCTTTGGATGATTTTCTCCTTATGCTGGTCCAGTAGTTGACCGTTTTCAGCTGATTGTTTTCTTTTTACAGTTATTTATCCATCTGTGAGTCACATACAGCAGACGACGAAGCAAAAAGCCAATTTTAAATTGCAGTCTGGCACATAATGCAGCTTTGTCTCAAAATTAATAAAAGCATTGTTACGACATGAACTATTTTACCTGTAAAGGTTTTGTTCCTCAAAGGAATATTAGCTCAAAACTTGGAAAAAAGTGATGTTTTACCCTTGTACTGCTTTTAAATATCAATCATGATCAACAAAATTTGACATAAATGGCTCACCAGGCACAAAAATCAACTTTTTAAATTGCAATCTCAGTCCACAGATGTAAATATTAAAACCTGTGAGGTGTGTTTATGAGAAAAACCAGGACTGAAGACAATATAAATAAGCAAAAAGGAGAAATCTCTTCCCTCCATTTCTGTTGTTTTTGCTCTTTCAGTTCATGTTGTGACGTTTGATCTGGAGGGGAGAAAGGTAAAGGTGAATCATTGTTTTACAGTGAATCACTCCTTTCAGCTGTTGTAGGAAATTGACTACACTGTAAAACAATTGAAGCTGGTTTAGCTTGAAGATGAAAGTCCAACTTCTGCCTTGAAAATGCAGTTTAAGTCAACAAGAACATAGTTTTGGTTTTAACTCAGAAATTAAAGTTCATGAAGTTGATTTAACAAGAGACAAGAAGTTTTCTAAACATTGTTTTTTAAATTCATTAATCTTGAATTGTAATTTTTAACTCAATGCTGCAACTTAAACCAAATAATTTGTTAAAGGGCCACATTTCTGTATTATTTTCACTCACAATATAAAGTGAAACTACTTATTTTAAATTCGTGTTTCAAATTGCATGAACAAAATTCCAATAAATCCAGCTCAAAAACATTAAAATAAACATTTACTTTAATAACACACAATTGTCAGATCAATGTAACACACTTCCATCTCAGGAGACAAAAACATGCCGCTAAGCATTCTGGGAAATAGTTCCCACTGCTGCCTTTTTCTTATTTCAGTTTTTTAAAAAACTCTAGTTTATTCAACTCTTGGAGGTTTAAAAAAATATTTAAAAAGCCAACACAACTTACTACTTACTAGATTCAAAAATCTGAAACTTGCTAAATTTATTTGACTTAAAAGAGTAGAAGATAGAAGACACAACTAAGAGCAAATGTTTTACAGAGTACCAGTAAGTGTAAGTCTGGCGATAAGCCGCAATGCATGATGGGGATTGGTGGATGGTAAACAGCATCTGCAGACAAACAACCGATTTCTACTGGGGAGTGGATAATCAGTCATAATCACACAGGTAAAACTTCAGCACCTTTTTGTTACAGTTATAGTCGTGGCTCATGTGAGATTTTGTTTCTGTTATGTTCCTGGAATGTAATAAAAGTTGTGATTCTTTTCAAAGAAGAGACTGCTCCCAGAATAAAGGCACTTAGTTATTCTAAAGAGAGTGTTTTTCTTTGAAAAGAGAAACAAGAACAGAGAAATGTGTTCTCGCTGTTAAGGCTTCAGGATCAAGAACTTTTCTTCTGGCCAGGACATTTTAAATTTAAAAATTAGGTGCAGAACTCTTGAGAAGGTCCAAAGGTCTCTTCTTCTGCAAGAAAAGCGTGTGGTAACATTTTATCTGAAGACACTTTTAATCGACTTTTAATGCAACTTTGCATTAAAAGCGTCATTATTTATGACAGCATATTAATATTATCTTCAATAATATCTTAAAATAAAGTGTTACCAAATGTTTGTTCCCAGATTGTGTATTAAGAAAAATTAGATGGAATCTGATCGGATATTTAACCTTTAACGAAAACAAGTTTCTTACTTTAATTCACTTTGGCCTTTTTGGCTTCAAGCCACAGCTTTACCATCATCGCCCTGACGACCACAGACTGATTATGGGATGTCATTGGTCTTGGAGCAGCTGATGGACAAACTATTTATGGAGTGTTCTTTACTTTGATGCTTTAATTTGCAGCTAACAGGCAGGAACTGGACCCTGATCAGGAACTGGACCCTGATCAGGAACTGGACCCTGATCAGGATCTGGACCCTGATCAGAATCTGGATCCTGATCAGAATCTGGATCCTGATCAGGAACTGGACCCTGATCAGGAACTGGACCCTGATCAGGATCTGGATCCTGATCAGAATCTGGATCCTGATCAGAATCTGGACCCTGATCAGGAACTGGACCCTGATCAGGAACTGGACCCTGATCAGGATCTGGACCCTGATCAGGATCTGGACCCTGATCAGGAACTGGACCCTGATCAGAATCTGGACCCTGATCAGGATCTGGACCCTGATCAGAATCTGGACCCTGATCAGAATCTGGACCCTGATCAGGATCTGGACCCTGATCAGAATCTGGACCCTGATCAGGAACTGGACCCTGATCAGGAACTGGACCCTGATCAGAATCTGGACCCTGATCAGGAACTGGACCCTGATCAGAATCTGGACCCTGATCAGGAACTGGACCCTGATCAGGATCTGGACCCTGATCAGGATCTGGACCCTGATCAGAATCTGGACCCTGATCAGAATCTGGACCCTGATCAGAATCTGGACCCTGATCAGGAACTGGACCCTGATCAGAATCTGGACCCTGATCAGGAACTGGACCCTGATCAGAATCTGGACCCTGATCAGGAACTGGACCCTGATCAGGATCTGGACCCTGATCAGGAACTGGACCCTGATCAGAATCTGGACCCTAATCAGGAACTGGACCCTGATCAGAATCTGGACCCTGATCAGGAACTGGACCCTGATCAGAATCTGGACCCTGATCAGAATCTGGACCCTGATCAGGAACTGGACCCTGATCAGGAACTGGACCCTGATCAGAATCTGGAGATTAACTTTTTAAATACCATCTGCTTGTTATGACATAAGTGGAAGTAACTTAGATTTCTTTGCAGAAGAATAAGAGAGCGATCATGTTTCATCGAAGCAGTTTGGCAACACTGGCGGACTTGTGGACCTTTGGCAGAGAGAGAACCGCGCCACCTGAGCTCTCATCTTATTATTTATCAACCTCACAGGTGTGTTGCATGCAGTCTAACGATCCTGGTTCTGAAAGCAACTGAAGCCGGCTAATGAAGAGGTCAGCCGCCCTTTCACTGGTGATCTTAGAAAACCTTCCAGGCTTCATTAAAAACAGAGTTTCTGCAGAATATCAGACTTATTATGTAAATAAATAATACAACTTCCTGAAGTGAAGGTGTAGAGATTTATTATAAAAGCTCTGGATTTGGACCCTTCAGTAAATAATTACTTTAAGTTTTTCTTCTTTTCTGATTTTTTCAAATTAAGTCAACTAGTTATCATCTGTATTTGGATTTTCTGTAAATGTTTTGATTAGCTTTTTTAATCACTGTTAAAAAAATTGTCTCTAATTTACAGTAAAATACCATCAGCTGTGGCCGGCAAAATGTTACCAGATAAATACGGATTTATTCATCTTTAAATAAATAAATACAGATTTATATCGTATTTATATGTATAAATCCATGTAGATTTATACAGATTTTACCGTGAAGATATGGTAAAATTATTTTAAAAATTTTACTGTATAATTATGGATTTTACTGTATTTGTACAATAAAATTCTGGAAATTCTTTACTGTGAATTACAGACTTTTTTTTTTTTTTTTACAGTGTATGTTAATTGTACATTATAAAACAAGGACTTTCATTAAGCTTTTATTCTATTTTTTTTTTAAGTTTTGCTGTGATTTATTTGTTTCAGATCTTCAAATTGTTTCCAAATATTGTTTCAGGAATATGTTTGAACAGATTTTAAATGTTTCTTTTCATGTTTTCTGGGAGACAACACAAATAAAGTTGGTTATTTGGCCAGAAATGTGAGCGGTAAACATCTTCTAGGGAGAGATTGTATGTTTAATATATGTACTAATTCATCCTTTTATTTATCATTTATTGTATTAAATTATTGGAGTGAAATTCTGATCTACCTGCTCAACAAACAGCGTCTTATTTTCCTCTCCGTTTTCATGATTTTTTTGGACAGATGGTATTTATGTAAGTTATGAAATAACAGTGAGCCCAAAGTCAAACTGAACTCAGCATGAAGAAGATTCAAAACAATTCAAAATGATCATTTCTGTTCACAGCTCCAGTTTATATCCGTCTGCGGTTCTCGAGCTCCGCTGGAGTTCAGCAGTCCAGCAGAAATAAGAACAACTTGACATCTTTTTAACTATTAACTCCTTTTTTATGTTCTTTCAGATTGCTACAGGCTGCACATGTAGACATCTCACAGAAATGTTGCCTTAGCCACAAAACTTGCAGAGCTGCATGGAGAAAAAGGGCAACAAAGCTCTTTGTGAGAAAAATCAGCTTCCTGCTGACTGTATGTATTTTCAATAACCGCAACAAATAACATTTCAAAGTTATTGGTGCAGGAATTGTTCTAATCTTTGGATTATAAACCCACCAAGGAGCATTTCAGGTAAGTGATGAATGTATGAAATAAGAAGAAAGCAGCATAGATGAAGGAAAGTAAGTTAATTCAAGTCTTCTGATGAATATTAACCGTTGAAATCTGACATTTATACGCACTGTAAATACTCTTTTTTGCACTACATGACATTAAATCCGGTTAAATCTTTCCTATTTTAAATCTGAAAGGCTTACTAGAATTATTTCTGTTTGCTAAATGGAACAAAATGAGTCTTTAGACAGTTCTTTAAACAAAAATCGTCAGGTGTATGAGGTTTAAAAAGAAAACCAAACCACTGAATGAGCAATGCTGTGATGGCAAATTTAAGTGTGGGTCAAATTTAGTCCTCATCAGAAACTGAATATGATTAATATATTACACCATATGTTCAGTATTGTTTAGTATTGTACAATTAAGTTTGAAAATTTTTAGAAACTACAGAGATTTATTTTACCTTTATTTACTCAATTCAAATATTTTAAGGTCACAGTCAGGTTGAGATTGTGTTAGGTTCAAAGAACAGCTTTAATGTCGCCTTGCAGCAGATTATGTCATAATAAAATGTTAGAAATCAGTAACGGCCTTTCAAGCAGAGGCGTTGATGCTCTTTTTTTTATGTAAACTGTAATTGAAGGGTTCGTTAATTTACTTAATTTGCTCATGCATGCAAGCAGCTAAATCTCACCTCAGCCAAGACGCCTCAAACGCGTCAACACGAATATATTTCTGCTTCACATCACTTTAATGGGATTGCACCAAAGCAGTGCATGCATAATTTAGCTAGCTGGCATTAACCCTCTAACCTCAGGAATGTAACAAACTGAAATTGCAAAGCAACCCGTCTAATTTCCGCTTTATTAGCTGCTGTATGTGAATAGGAACTGTAACTGTGAGGAAGTTGCTGGAAGCGGCTCTTTGTAGTCGACTGACACTTCTGTAGAAGAAGAAGGGCAGGAGGACTGCAGTGTCAGTTGTGGGTCGCTGGGAGGACAGGCTCATTATTTCAGCTTCAACGCCACGCGGCGAGAAGCGCGGCTCACAGACGCCTCCATTAGATCGACGGGCGGCCGTGCGTCCACTGGAAAACGCTCTCATGTCTGATGAAAAGGCTGGGCGGCGGGACGCGTAATGGGTTGGCAAGGACAAAATGTGAAAGTCAACACACATCCTGTAATGGTTCTGGTGGGGAACTCGGACCTGCTGGCAGCACTAGATGATTGAGCTTGAGTCTAGTTAACTGTTAATTGTTACGGGAATTGATGGTTTGATTAGTGATGGATCGTCATGAAAACGTTTGAGATGTTTATGCGTATTAAAGGCAGCATGCTTCAGTTTGAAGGTTTTCAGTCAGCTTCACTCAGATTAATTTAAATTTATTGCTTACTTGTTTCATTTTGTTTCTGGTCATCAATACATTTCATTTATTTCAGATTGTATCAATATTTTGTGTTAGTGTTTGGTTCCTTCAGTGCAGGTTTTAACCAGCTTTTGATCAAACTGAGTCTATTCTCACTTTTTTGTCCCAGGTTTTAACTCAGTTTGCTGAATTGAATTGAAAGTGCAAACACCATTACAGCTTTTTATTCCTGCAGTTTTTTCTTTTTAGGCTAAACTTCAGTAAGTTATTACTGATTGATTTGTCTCTCAAACGCTGGTTTTACTTCTGAGGTCTTCTGGATCTGGGTCCTTAAGTTATTGCAACACTGAAGGCTTTCCTACGGTGGCCGACAGGTGCAAATGCGCAGCAAAAGAGAAAACATGCAAACAAAAAAAAGACACGCGCACAAATTAAATGCGGCAAACAAAAAGCAAATAAAATGCAGCAAACAAAAAAGAAAACACCCCCGAATGAAATGCAGCAAACAAAAAGTGTTGAAAACGGAAGTGCTCCAGACCACTAGGGGGAGTCAAAGAAAATAGTATTCATTTCTATGGGACCAGATGCAAGATTCAGAGAAAGAAATTTGAAAGACAGTAAAGGTACGTATTACTATATTTCTTTTCAGATATGCCGTCTTTTATAATATTATAAATATTATAAAAGAAGACATATTATATTATTATAATATTTATAATAACTCTTCTTTTTTGTTTGCGTCTCTCTTTTTGTTTGCTGCATTTCATTCGGGGGTGTCTTTTTTTTGTTTGCATGTTTTCTTGTTTTCTCATTTGCTGTGCATTTGCACCTGTTGGCCACCGTACTTTCCTCTAAAATAACTTAAAATGCTAAAATAAAAAATAAACGAAGCAAAGGAGGGCAATAAGTTAGGAGTTCAGAGATTATTTAAACACCAAGGGAGTGTGGCTGACCTAGTTTCTTAGTGTAAAAAAAACCCTGTTATGTAACTGAACAACTTTGCACCTCATCTTTAATTGTGTTGACATAAAAACATTTGGTGTGAAAATGACTCAAAGCAGCTTTTACAAGGTTTCCTCTGATCGTCTCTTTAATTACTAGGGATTTACTGACGCAGTCCTTACAGACAGCAAACCAAAACACATCAAGCAGAATATACATATATATATATATATTTGTGTTTTTCTAAGCTTTTTTTTAATTCTGCATCTAGTTGTTGGTCAAAACCTCAATATCTTTCAGTTACTGAATGAATAAAACTACTTACTATGAAAAATCTGAAAATATGTGAAAACATTTTGCACACCTACAGGCTTAAAGTAAAAGTTTAAGATGCTGCAGTGTGTTTGATAAAAGTAGGTGTTCATTTATGTCCATCAGAGCTTTTTTAGTTGTTGGATATATTAAAAATGTTAAAGGTCTTGATTTGTTGAGCATTAAGAGTTTATTTGTAAGTGCAGAGGTGGAACAAGAAGTTGAAGTTCATTCCTCACTTACACGTTCCTGATTCCTGATCCACGGCTCTCCATTTTCACTCTTCTTCTGTCCTTGTACTTGATCAAGTTAGCAAACTGTGTGATGAGAAACCTCCAAAAGAAGTACAGAGGTAAATAAGTTCGTGGCCTGTAAAAAGTACACCTCGCTCCGTGCCTCTGTGTTCAGCTGAACCAGTTCACTTAGAGAACTAGTTCTGCCTCTAACCACCAGTTCTCTCTGTTTCTCAATCCACAGAAAGACTTTTGGTTCAGGGCTTTAGTTAGCTGTGCCTCTTTCCTAGTTTAAATTGTTAATGGAGCCACTTCTCCGATTTAGACTAAGGCTGCAGCGATACACTAATATTACGATATAATATGTGATATTCTGCTCACGATAATCAGTGAACAATACAATTCAATAAATTTTTAAGATTTTCTGAAAGATTTTAGAGGGACAGAGTGACTTCGGTGACATTTTGTGATGTTCCATAAAGTTGGATTGAACAAATTGAACTGATGGTGTAATAAATGTTTTTGTTATACATTTGCTTTGTTTAAATGTTAATTGTGTGGCTTTGTTTGTCTGGATATGCAGAAAAAGAACCTTTTTTGTCTTATTCACTTATATTAGGCAATGTAATTTATCTATTTCATTTCATTATTTAATGAATTGTAACTGGTTGTTTCATTGCGTGTAATTTTTAATGTACATGTGCAGATTTAATTCAGGAGGATTTGAAATAAAACTCAAAGTGGGACTTAATGCATCGATACTCGTGGATGAAAAATTGATACTTTCTGAGGAGAAAAATATTGATAAATATTGTAGAATCAATAAAACTACACAGCCTTAATTTGTATGTAATTGGATCTAATATGACAGGGATAAATTGAATCAATTAGCTCATCCAACGCACTTGTCTTTGCAGGGTTGTGGGGTAATTTAACTCAACTCATTTCATTTATACTGCACCAATTTCCATCAGATCTCACCTCACAGCACTTCACAAAGCAAATAGGTACAATTTATATACAAAAATATACAGTCAGTTCAATCCAATCATATGTACAGATTCAAAGGCAGATGCTTACATGCCAGTTTGATGCTGTATCAATTGCAATGTGTTACTAAATTTGCAGAAGTCCATCATGCATCTGGTGACAGTTGACAACAACAACTGATTTTTAACAGGAAGAACCTCCAACAAAACCTGACTGACCTGCCACGGCCGACTCAGACTTTGGGAACATGGAGCAGAAAATAACACCAGAGAAAACACAAAATCAGCAGTTCAGACGTTCCCAACACACAGTGACAGAAATAGCTCCTTCAGTTGCTTTGTCAAGGAGAGTGAGGTTTAAATACAGAAAGAGAGCGTGAATTTTCGACTGAACTGGAAATAAGAGAAAAAGCAACCAAGAAGAAACTCTGAAACCTCTTCAGAAGCAAATAACCTTCCTTACCTCATTTTAATTTCATTCTCCATAGAAACAGGCCAAATCGTTTAATCAGTGTGAACAGAAAGAAGACATCTGTCATAAGAAACCATGTGGGGACCGACTGGATTTCCTGGTGTCTTTCCAGTGCAGACTCACCTCCCGGTCTTTATTGGCTCTGTATCTCCGACCCTGTCACTACACGTCGCTTGCAATCACAATAGCGCCTTGTTTTTTTCCTGTCATCCCCTTCAGCTCTAGGACGACGCTTATGTAACACAATGCACGATGCGTGATCACCAGCCTGCTTGTCTCTCTCAAGAAAATCAATCTGCTCCATCTCTTCTCACCTTGCCCTTTTCTCACAGCGCAGTGCTGCTACTTTGTTTTCGCTGTTTGCCATGGGTTCAGTGTGTTTCCTGCCTGTACGCCTGAACAGTGGGGGTTCCTCACTGTGACTAAGAAGCAAGACTACCACTCTGCCCACAAACAAAAACACATACTGAGTTTGAAGTTTATTCCTCATGAAATGTGGTGCTCAAAGACCAAATATTTTCAAGCAGCTGAAGGCGGTTAGTAATTACTGTCTCCGAGGGCTGATGTTTTAAATGTTTTTGCTTTGAATCTCTCAAAAGACTCAAAGCAAACTCAAATGAGTCTCGGAGAAGGACGTGTACAATTAATTTGCTGTCAAACACATGCAAGTCTGAGAGGGACAAATGTGATGCACATAAAACATTCTGTTGCACTTCACTACACAGGAGAGGCAGGAAATATATTAACCTTTCAGGCAGCAGGAGAACCATCCAGTGAATGCATCTGCGATTAAAGGTTACGGGAAGATTTGGAGTAATGAAGCAAAGATGCAGAGGAGAGGTAGGATGAGAGATCCAACAACACAAATACACAAATCACACTTCATCCGTCTAGATGTATTCTTGAAATGATTCTTTGTAGGTAATGTAAACAGTAAAATAGAACCTGTAGATCTTGATTTTTTTTTTTTTTCATTTCTTGTGGCTTTCAGAGTTGAAATTGTTGGTGAAGACCATTTATAAAATGACTGAACTGGAGTTGTTTCAGCTAACTGGAGCAATTCTGATATTAGGAGGTTTGGGTGTCACATTGTTGCTGATTTAGTTCAATAAGTAAAAAATGTGATTGTCTTTGGTTTGCATGTAATTAAATCATTTTCTAACTTTTTCGCATTGAAATAGTTGCATTAGGTACAAATAAACATATTAAAATCTAATGTCTCTTCAGGTCCTATTGATGAGGTTAGCATTGGAGTTTTTTGGAATAACCTTTTCGCCTTAATAAATGAAATCATCATCATTGTTTGGCTTAGTTTACCTAAACAAAGTTTCATCAAAAAAGCAGAAGAAACCAGTTCCTAAATTCTGGGCAAAACAAGTAAACAACAATAAAAAAGACAAGAGAGCCTTTAAATTATTGTCCAGCAGTTTGTTTTGAATCTCTGGAGATAATTGTCTCATTATCTCTGATAATGTTTTTGCTGATTCAACGGAGGATTAGTGCTGCAGAGAAGTAGCTCTGTTTTCACTGAAAGAACTGTGACCTTTTTTAAACTGAGAAGTCAAAATAAGAGAGTATCAGAGAGTACTTTGGTAGCATAACGAGTTAAAGAAATTAGGAGAACGTCAGTGGCTCTCAATCCACTGACATTGATAAAATAATAAAACCAACAGCAACCTTTTTGGGAGAGTTAGCCGAATTGTTTCTTAATATTCCTCTGGAAATTCTAGTTTTCTCTCTGAATCAGCCTGAAAATGTTAAAGTTGATCACAGCAGGAGAAGGCAAGTCTTCAGCACCACATTTCCTACGAAAATCAGCAAGCCGTAACTTAATTTTCTAGAATCATGCGCTTTGAGAACCAACAAATAATGTATTTTTCTAATGATATGCAGAATGGCTGTTTGTCCTTTGTGTTTCTCTGCGTTGGGCTTTGATGGACAGGATGCAACCCGACTCTCGCCTCTCTGTTGACATCAGTCTCACCTTCCTGAGAGTAAAATATTATGCTTCCCATAAATGACATGCTTGATTGTTGTCACCCAAAAGGTGAACGCTCTCCCACACGGAGGGTGGCAGGGGTGTAAATTGTTTGGGGTAAATAATTGATCTGTCACACAGGCCCATTTGTCTTTGCCACTCAATAAAATTGGAAATACAAAAAAACACGGCATTCGTTAAAGGAAGGTGTGTGTGTTGATCTTCATAAGTGAATCTTTAGAGGCTTTTGACTGAAGACTGTAGCTGTATTAGTGTCTCATGCATCCATGAAGCCTCCATTCTTAATTATTCTGACATTTGGGGTCATGGTTCGGGAAATATTTGAGCTTTTGAGATGCTAATCAACTGCTAATGGCTGTATAATATGTTGTTGTCATAGTTATGTGTCACAAATGTCTGAAAATTAAAAGGTTTGAGCAAAAATCCAAAACTAAAGCATCAACAGCTCCAACACAAGTTCTAACATTACCAGCTAATGTGCTCAGTTAATCAATAACTGTAGGTAACGTTCATTGATCAGCATGAACCATTATTTCCTGTCCAGCAGACGCCCACACTGAGCCTCAGAGTGAAACGACGGCGCAATGAGTCGGTGGATTGATGGTTCACCCCATGCATGTACCCTCAATGCTCCTATCACATCTTCTTCTGCATCTGCATAAATGTAAAATACATTATTCTGCTTTTCCATCAATAAAAAACCAAAATCATGTAACCAAACTGGAGTAAAACATTTAATAAGATGACCCAGAAATAGTGGGTTTAGATTAAGAGGCTGTCAGTAACCTGTGTTAAACATGGAAGGAGGAAATTTCTGTCTACATAAAAAAAAGTCTGCATAATCTTAGATAACAGCCATATGGAGAACAGTGATGTGAAAATGTTTTCTGGTTTTGCTTTTGTGTCGCACTTACAGGTTTCACACTAAACAAAATTTAAAATAAAACCAACATAAACAGTGTGAAAACCAAAACTCACTGATAAATACTAGCAAACGTGTCCTTGAGCTGTGTAAAAATCCCTAAACTAAATTACTTTTGTAAGGTAGAAGTTCGGACTTTGACTAGGCCACTCTTAAACCTTTATTTTCAGAGGTGAACTACACTAATTCAAGTCAGCTTGAGACTAAATTACAACTGAAAACCAGTGATCAGGCCCGAAACCTGGGAGTCGTGATGGATTCTGAACTGAACCTTCAGAGCCACGTAAAGACAGTCACAAAGACGGCCTTCTATCACCTGAAGAACATTTCCAGGATTAAAGGACTAATGTCTCAGCCAGATCTAGAGAAACTCATCCATGCGTTTATCTTCAGTCGTATTGATTATTGTAACGGCATCTTCACAGGTCTGTCCAACAAATCAATCAAACAGCTGCAGCTGATCCAGAATGCTGCTGCTCGTGTTCTCACTAAAACCAGGAAGATAGAGCACATAACACCAGTTTTAAAGTCCCTCCACTGGCTCCCTGTAGCTCAAAGAATAGACTTTAAAATACTGTTGTTAGTTTATAAATCACTGAATGGTTTAGCACCACAATACATTAAAGATTTGCTGCTGTTGTATCAACCTTCCAGAACTCTCAGGTTCTGGTTCTGGTTCTGCTCTGCATCTCCAGAACCAGAACCAAACGAGGAGAAGCAGCATTTAGCATCTATGCACCACAAATCTGGAACAAACTTCCAGAAAACTGTAAAACAGCTGAAACACTGACTTCCTTTAAATCTCAACTAAAAACCCACTTGTTTAGAGTTTTATTTGAAACATAATCAATTGCAAATTTATTGACGGAATCTGACTTGATGTTCTGTTTTTATTGTTGATTCTGTGTTGCATTGTGTTTTTGTGTTTGATTTGGTGTAAAGCACTTTGAAATGCCTTGCTGCTGAAATGTGCTATACAAATATAGTTTGATTTGATTTGATTTGATTTAAAGACACAAACTGATAACCAAACGTTGTTTAGGATTTTCTGAATAAAAGCTAAATTTGTGGCTGTATCAACATGATAAATTGCAAAGTTGTGTATTTGTTATAATTTTATTCTGAATTATTTTAATTTTATTTCTGTGGAGTCATACCAGTATGAAAAATCATACGAGAAAAAAATTTACTTCTCTGGTTAGACCACAACAATCACCAAACATAAACAATTACGAAGAAACATTTATTTTATTTTAGCGTGTTCAGAAAAAGAAACTGAAGACAACAGTGAAGACAAAAGTGTCTAAGAGAAACAAAGTTTGTTCTGCTGTAATAATCAATCATCTTTATATCAAGGCTTCACTTAGCTTCTGTTTTTAGATAACAGCTTAATATATGGGATAATTTGAGTGATAAATTAAACCAGAGATGCTGCAAACAAGCTGAAAACATCCCAATTACAGATTAAAACTTAATACTGTATCTAATCATCTTCACACCCTGACAGCAATATCATCAGAGGACACTGGAAACTAAACAACACAGCTCACTTTTGCAGCATCAAGATCTTGTGATCAGAAGAAAACAAATAAATGTTCTTATCTGAAGCTAATTTTTCATTATCTCACAATGATAAGCTTTGTTTTCCCAAGATACCTTCCGATTAATTCATCATTAGTGGCATATAATACATTAAAACCGCATTCAAATGATTAATGCAATATGTGAAATACTGCAACTGCAGAGATCTGCTTGGATATGACATTTATGTCTGTATGTGATTTTGATTTAATTGATTCAAAGCTCCCGAGGATGAAATGATGCAAAAGAAGGATTATTAATAAAAATGTGGTTTGGTCCCAAACTATATCCTCATTGCAAAACTCAACAATTACTTGTTTGTAATTTTGAGAAATCCACTTCAGATTAAATAATCTAAATGTTTAACAGAATCTCCTCCTACTGATGAGAAAGCAAGTAAAACATTTTGCTTTTACATCCTGTTAGACGATGTTTCACTTTGTTTTTTGCACTCAACAGTGTCAATTTTGCTTTTCTACCTGCTAACTATCAAGGGATGTATTGAAATGATTCAATTTCTTTGATGTAAACTTGATTACGCTTTGATAGAGCAGGCAGCAAACTGACTGAGCAAATAATACAACAAAACTTCCAGGGCAGAAGGACGGCTAAGAACAGCTGCCAGCTACAAGTTTCCAACATCCCCATTTTTTAATTTTTTTAATTTTTGGGTGCGTCTGAACTTTCAATAGTTCACTACTTGTCCTAGTAGGTAAAATGTAGTGGTAATATATAACAGAAAGCAAAATATTCTCATTTAAGAAGGCAGTGAGGATTCCTGTCAGAAGCCACATAAAAGAATATGAACACATTTGACTAAAATCAATCTGATTTTCTCAAAATAAAATAAGTTTCTCTAAAATGTATGTTTTTTACATTCCCTTTATGCCCTACTGTACTCTGTACTGCCGTACTCTGTGTAACAGAGTGTAAAACTCCTGGTACTACCCTACATATGGGGAGAAAGTAATCAAAAAGATAATTTTGCGTCCATCATGTTGCTAGTATTTCTCAGAAATGCTTCAGTAATTTTGTGCAAAGAATTCAAAGGGCGCTTTCAGACAAAGTGACAGCTGCATTCAGACTCAGACAGACAGAACAATCTGGGAGAAAAACACTTGACAAAAGAAACTGTTCAACCTAACTTCATCTTTACATCAAACTACACAGCAATCCACGTGTGGAATCTGCTATATACCATTGCTAGGATAAACAAGGACGTCTTAGCTTTAAAAGCAGTGCTAGTGTAAAGATAACAAGCTAATTAGTCATCCATCCACACTAGTTCTGAGTGCTAAATAAAATCTTTTAGTCTGCAAAGCCTTTCCTCACCAACATGTGTTACTACGGTGGCTGAAAATCTAACATGTGCTTCTTCTCTCAGCAGGCGTCTCGGAGGAAACACGGCCGTCATTAACCCACTGCCAGATGTCGAGAGCACCGCCGAGAGACTCCTCTTTAAGTTCACAGTTTGATCTGTGTGATGCCAGTGAAGCTGTGCTTTTCCATCTTTATATGACACATATATTCTACAAAATTTTAATAATAATAAAAAAATGTTCATACTGCTGATTTGCATCCTATCACTGAAGACAAGGTAATGTTACAAAGGTATCAATCAGGAGAAGGCTACAAAGACATACATTTCAAGGTGAAGGTGTCATTGTCATCTGTTTTACCAGGAGCGTTGAACTCATTTTTATTTTGGGCCAAATTAAAACTCTGAAAGTTCTTAAAGGGCCAGTGGTGCCAGAATGAATTGATAAAACCCGTTAAACTGATAAAATATCAATAAACAATCAATAAAATATCAATTATTTCAGCATTCAGTAAGTGCTTCTTAAAATTAAACAATATTGAACATCTTTTCACACTGATCAGCCCGTCCAGGATTTTGTATCAAACATTTTGTGATTTAGAAATATTCGTAAGAATTCTTTTTTTTTACAATACTTGAGCTATGATGTTAAACCTGACTTTTTATTTATCGCCGTTTCACTGACTATAACTTGACTTCAAGTAAGAATGAGGCCGCAGTCACTTAAACCCAATGTTTTGGCCAATTTTGAGAAAATAAAAACTCAGCAAAATCAGAAAAAATGTGTGAATTTTGGAAAAAAGAAACACTGAACTAGCAGCTTTAATAACAACTCACTGTATCTTGAAACAAAGATGGCGGAGACAGTCCTCATTTACAACGCAACCTAATAAACACAGTCTATCTTAGGAATACATGCACAATTTAAAACCTTTAAATAGTGACTTTACCTGTAGTTTGAGATTATGTCTTCAGTTTTTAAAAGGTGTTCTAACTAATTCATCTGCATTCTAACCTTTTCAGTTAAAAATATATAAATATCTACCACAGGCGAATCCTGGACGACTATAATTATCTTGTATGGACCTCTGTAAAGGACAGAAAACTGAGGTATGCTATTATCATTTTACTGTCAGACAAAACAGCACATTTTCACATTTAAGTGAGCCATAAATGTCAAATAATTTTTCTTCTCTTATTGGTTGACTTAAAAGGTTATTCTCCAAAAGTGGGAGTCCACCTTAAACATATCTTCAAATTATCTAAATCAATCTAATCCTTTTTAATTTATGGCTACAGGATATAAAGTCATTTTTAATAGGAGATAATGCCAGAAGGAATATTGGTTTGGCTCAAATATTTTTTTATTTGTTGTTAGGCTTAAAGCAATGTGGTTTTTAAAATATATGGTCATTCTCTCATTTTAAATCTTGAATAATATGCTTCACTATTTCACACAGGGGAAGAATGGTTTAGAAAGATTTTTCCTAAATAAATAAGCCCAAATTGAAAACAGATTTTTGTTTTTATCTTTAATGTTATAATTTGTGTTAAGTTCTGACAAAATTAAATGTGACAAAAAAGGGAAACAGAAGAAATAACCACCGTTCTTGGCACTGCGTGTGCTTTGATATTTTCTGTATGGACTGGAAATTAATAAGTTCTGTTTTGTACATCCAGTTCTTGTTTGTCATTGAAGTTGCATCCTCTATAATCAAGCACAAGACTAAAATTACAATCACGCCAAAGATGAGTAGATAAAAATGTCTTGCAGCAACTGTAGCGTCCTTAGCATTACTTCCCAAGAGGAAAAACGTGAAACAGCTGCAATTTTGGTCTTAATGTGAAATAAATTACATTTCCATTAGAGCTTTACAGTGATGTTTCATCAGCATGTTCCCTATTTTCCTAAAGTTAAGTGGAAACCCGCTATTATACTTGAAATGATGGAAAACAATTTTGTTTTGGTGAACTAAATTTCCGCCTGCTAACATATTTCTGTATCAATATTTTTCCAGTTAACAAATCTTTGCCTCCACTTTAACCAGTCAAAACTTGAGAAAGTAAAGCAAATCATTCTTCTGTCATTGTTTAGGAGCATCACTGTTGTCAGTCTAACAACACCACTTTGTTTGTCGCGCATTCGCCTCTTGAAAAGCAGCCTGACAACCCAAACTGTTGCCTTTTACACTCCTGCCCTATTAACTCCTCCAAAACCATTACCACCATGTCTGATGGTGCACTCTGATAAAAAAGCAAAATAGACCAAGGCTGAAGCTGTCTCTCTGCAAGCTTCAATTACACAACACTGTCATCCCTTCCTTTTGCGTCAGGCTTCTGTGGAAGGTGATTGTTGATGAGCTGCTGCTTCTATAGACATGCTATCTCAGGAGCCCATCCAAGCACCGGGTCGCAGACGGGAAGATAAGATCATCGCCTGCCTGAAAAAGAGCCGAGCCAAAGGCGAGACACTGTGATGGCCTCTTCTCCTTTCTCAGTGTGTTTTACAGGATTGGAGTTAGTGTGAGAAAAAGAATCAATAAGTGATGGGAGTGTGGTTAGAGACAAACAAATTGACAGCGGATACCGAGTGGAGATCATCAAAATAACTTTGTAGTTTTTGATTCTTTTGAACATTTGAATGAAGCTCAACACTAATGTAATATTTTTGATTTATTCAAGGATGCAGGTTTAATAGATACGAAATGGGATCTTGAGTTGTGTTTTTTAAGGTTTGTTTATATTTCCCTAATCTTTATTTTTCCTGTTTTGAAATCCTTAAAGCAGAGCAAATTATATTCTTCTGAGTTCTCTTGGCATCAATACATCCTTGAAATATACTACTGAGTTTATCGTATCCCACTACACAGATGACACTAAGATTTATGTTCGATTATGCAGACAGCACTCAGATTTACATCCAACTACGCAAACGACACCCAGCTTTATGTCCCACTACGCAGACGACACCCAGATTTATGTCCAACTACGCAGACGACACCCAGATTTATGTCCAACTACGCAGACGACACCCAGATTTATGTCCAACTACGCAGACGACACCCAGATTTACGTCCAACTACGCAGACGACACCCAGCTTTATGTCCCACTACGCAGACGACAGTCAGCTTTATGTCCCACTACGCAGACGACAGCCAGATTTATGTCCAACTATGCAGACGACACCCAGATTTATGTCCAACTATGCAGACGACACCCAGCTTTTGTCCAACTATGCAGACGACACCCAGATTTATGTCCCACTACGCAGACGACAGCCAGCTTTATGTCCCACTACGCAGACGACAGCCAGATTTATGTCCAACTATGCAGACGACACCCAGATTTATGTCCAACTACGCAGACGACACCCAGATTTATGTCCAACTACGCAGACGACACCCAGATTTACGTCCAACTACGCAGACGACACCCAGCTTTACGTCCCACTACGCAGACGACAGCCAGATTTATGTCCAACTATGCAGACGACACCCAGATTTATGTCCAACTATGCAGACAACACCCAGCTTTTGTCCAACTATGCAGACGACACCCAGATTTATGTCAAACTACGCAGACGACAGCCAGCTTTATGTCCCACTACGCAGACGACACCCAGATTTATGTCCAACTACGCAGACAACAGCCAGCTTTTGTCCAACTATGCAGACGACACCCAGATTTATGTCCAACTACGCAGACAACAGCCAGCTTTTGTCCAACTATGCAGACGACACCCAGATTTATGTCCAACTATGCAGACGACAGCCAGCTTTATGTCCAACTATGCAGACGACATCCCGCTTTATGTCCCACTACGCAGACGACACCCAGATTTATGTCCCACTACGCAGACGACACCCAGATTTATGTCCCACTACGCAGACGACACCCAGATTTATGTCCCACTATGCAGACTACAGCCAGCTTTTGTCCAACTATGCAGACGACACCCAGCTTTATATCCAACTATGCAGACGACACCCAGATTTATGTCCCACTACGCAGACGACACCCAGATTTATGTCCCACTACGCAGACGACACCCAGATTTATGTCCAACTATGCAGACGACAGCCCGCTTTATGTCCCACTACGCAGACGACACCCAGATTTATGTCCCACTACGCAGACGACACCCAGATTTATGTCCAACTATGCAGACGACAGCCAGCTTTATGTCCCACTACGCAGACGACACCCAGATTTATGTCCCATTATGTAGACGACACCCAGATTTATGTCCAACTATGCAGACAACAGCCAGCTTTATGTCCAACTACACAAACGACACTCAGATTTACGTCCGACTACGCAGACGACACCAGCTTTTGTCCAACTACGTAGATGACACTCAGATTTACATCCAATTTATGTCCCACTACACAGATGTAAAACAAATTTCTACTTTTGTTTTCTACATTTTCAGAGATTTTTCTAAATTACAAAGGATCCCTTCGATGAGATGCTTTCTTTCACAGGTTCCCTATAAAATAGCTTATTTATGACTCTGAAATAAGCTTTTTCAGAGTCATTTGAGCTCTTCAGTGGATCTCAAAATTCCTAATTTTACATTATTAGACATGAAAAGTGAATAAATTACTGTGTGCACAACACATAAATCTAAATATAAACTAGTTTTTATTGTAAAGGAAAAATCACTGCTTGACATTTTAATCTAGTTTATCTCTATTAATGGACTTTTGATTTGTTCTGGGAATAAAATCTGCCTTTTCCAACAATTATGTTCATCGCAGCAGGTAAGCGCTCTTTGCACAACGTGTTTTATGTAACACTGCACCTATCTATTCTTATGTAACCATCAGAGCAAATCTCAGCCTTGGCTTCTCTTAATAAACCCCCCCCATCCGATGTTCCTCAGGATCCTCTTTAATAACCTCAGACCGAGAAGAAAGGAGTAGAGCTGGAGAGGAAGAAGGTCTCCTTCAAAGGACGCTTCATTCACGTTTTCTCTCTGAGTGGGCGAGGGCTTAAGGACAGGTCATCTCATGTTTGTCGAGGGTTGTCAGTGTAGATAGATGGAGCTCAATGTTTGTTTGGGTGCTTGCAGATGATTTCAGTCAAAAGTACCTGGTGATTCTAATAAAGTCAAAGAGGCTCTGTGACTTTTTGGGGGATTAGGTGTCCCTGCCTGGTCATCCATTTGTAGCTTTTCAGGTAGAGATCAGATGGCAGCATTGAACAAAAGAGAAAACTGAGGATTATTAGATTTATTTTTAAAAATCTGGAGCTTGCAGTAAGAACAAACTGCTTTTGGCCTAAGCTATCATATTACTGAATGATACAAAATGTGTGGATCATCTCTTGGGTTTTAAAGTTTTATTTAGAAAGAAATCAGCCGACTAAAGTGACGAAAAAAACAAGAGTGGAAAACAGATAAAAATGTGACCTTGGCATGGCATGCTGAGCATTAGTTATCATATCACTCATCTCAGACTCAAAGTGAGAGCTTTGTTGAGTTGATGGACCAAAAACTCATCCAAAAATCACGCTGAGTGCCACTGAACCAGCATGCTCTAAACTGTGTTTAATTATAGCTGTGAAAGAAGTGGGGAGACGCTTTCTCTCTCTCTCTCTCTCTCTCTCTCTCTCTCTCTCTGTCTGTCTGTCTCTGCTTCAGCATGGGATCCATTAAACATCCAGGTAACCATGACAACAACTCAATGAATCCAAGACTCTTGAATTGTGGACGTCTGCGCTTTAGTAGCGTCTGTGGAAACAATCAGGCGAGCGTTCGCCCCGAACACAAAACAATTGTCAACAATTTTACAGGAAAAAAGGAAGAAATCATAAAAACGGGTACTGCAGCCATCGCACTGATGAAGATTAATTACAAATTCTCACTCAAACAAGCATCTTGGATATGCAAAAAGGTTTTAATTATTCAGGGTTTTTTGGTCACACAAATTTCAGATCACTAAAATCTAATAAGGGGAAGATAAGTAAAGAAAAGCAGAAAATACAGTTCCTGATGGAAACACAAGATCTGCTCTTTACCCAAATAAAATCTGCAGCAGAGCAATGATCTAAAGTGCAACAAGTCCAGCTCTTACTGACTCAAAAGACTCGGATGTTGTGGCAAAACCTCAATCAGACCAAACACAAAAAGAGTTGGACAAAATTCCTCCACAACAATATAAAACACCCAGTTTTTACCACCAATACTGACAAAATCAGTTAAGGCTTGATTGATTTGCTGGTTGTTGTTTTTCCTTTAACATTGAAATCATAATTTGAGATCTACCTGGGTTATCTTTCTCTGTTAATAAAATTTGTTTAGTTTCAGTGCCAACGCCTGAACCACGTAAGACTGATTCTCGGTCCGGGGTTTAGCTGAGAACTCACCGGAAAGCTTCAGGGAATTAAATCCTCTTTTATTGGATTTAAGGTGGAAAGTAGCAGTTAGGTGTTACTAATCAGATAGCGCTCACTGGTTATTGCAACCAGAACAATGCCAGTGTACAAAGACATTAGCAATTATTTTAAGTTTTCCTGTAAAACTTGCTTGCAAAAGCCTTATAGTAATGCTTACAGAGTTTTTTCTAATTAGTTTTCCCTTTTTTAGGTTCTATCTTCTATCAAGATAGCTATAAGATAGCCGTCTTGATATAAGAAGGCTGTCTAATAGCTATCTTCTTGGTAGCTAAGAAGAAGCTACACAGATAGCTATAAGCTATCTTACAGATAGATTACAGCTATCGGTAAGATATAGCTATAAGACATAGCTATATAACATATAGCTATAGCTAAAAGATATAGCTATAAAAAATAACTATATAAGATATAGCTCTACCAAGGCTAACCAAAATTAGCCTTGGTAGCCTTCTTGGCTCCCGACATATTTTCAATGTCATTTGGAAATTTCAACTGATATTCAAATTTCCAACACTATACTGAAACTTGGATTTTATATCAGTTTGATGGACAAAGAAGAATTTTAATCATTAAAACTAAACTTTCCAACAAAGTAATAGATCATGCTGCTGATGAAATTTCCATTTCATCCACTTTATCCTTCATCTTACTTGAAAGCAGATTTTTTTTTCTCCCCACACAAAAATCCATTATATTTAAAGCTATTCTCCTCGGCTTTGCCATCAAAACCTTAACAGCCTTGACACTTGACATTTCATTTAAAAATCTCCAAAGTATCCTTTTAGCTTTGTAGTTTCCAGCTGAGCCAAATGCAAAACATTGTTGCCTTGTCCAGCAAATGATTGCAATTTGAACCATGCATCCGGATTGCCCTGGTGGCTCAAACTCTGGTGTTAATGTGAATTAATTGTGACGGTAGTGAGCAACCTCTGGGTGAAATAATGACTTCACCTGAGGGGTCCTGAGTGGCAGCGAGGCAGAGGTAATTGTTCCGAACATCCCAGTGAGGCGCTCTCAGCTTGATCAGTTGCCACTTATTCAAGTGTGTGTGTTTCCGTCGGAGTGAAACAGAGATGAAGAGAGAAGAAGAAGAAGAAGAGTGACTCTTTATTACTGCAGTTCATCATGAGCAGCACTACTGAAACGTTTATTGCAGTTTCAGACCCCTGCAAGGCGTAAACTACTAGAAGAGCTTTCTCTTTCAACTTGGGTTGTTTCTTCCTACTGACTGTATTTGATTACCTAATAAATTTGTATGTTTTATTACTGATAAATAGTCTAAAATTAAATTAGAGAAGCATTGCAATCATTTTATCGGTGATCAGTCAATTCAGGAAAAGAGAAAAGCTGTAAAAAGTTATCAAATTCACGTGTATTATTAATGAATACAAACTTTTGGTTGGAAATTGTTTCAAAGACCAAAAATGTTAAAAATGATATAAAAAGAGTATAAATAATTGTACATTTAAAGATGAGAACCTGAGATTTAACTGTCATAAAATGTGGAAATAATTTAAGTTAAAATGTTTATAAGCATAAACTCATGAGACCTTGCATTTTCTACCTGCTCCTTTTAGAAAAGCTCATGATAATTTGTTTTAATTTAATTTTTTTCTTATTTCTTACTTTTACTTTTGTCTGTTTGAAATAAATAAAATAAATAAAATAGTAAAAGTAAATAAAAACCATGGTGGATGCATGGTTTCCATTTAGGATACAGGTGTCAAAATCTAAGGCCCAGGGGCCAAATCTGGCCCGCCATTGGCTTTTATGTGGCCTTCTAGACTGCAAATTACATCAATAAGTCCTTCCAGGTTTTCACAAAACTGCAAAATTCAGACAAAATCGACACTTTTTTTCCCCTGATTTTACTGCAAATTCTCTCAAAATTTGTTCAAAAACTTTGAGTTTAACAGACTGCTGCCTCAGCCTTACTTGACTTTATAGTAGTAGAGTAATAAAAAGTCACATTTAACATCATACATTAGCACAAACATTGTACAAATTCCTTACAGACATTTCTAAACTGGCACCACAAAAATCACAAAATCCTGGAGGAACAGCTATTTATTGTAATTTAATTGTTTTTATCAACATTTTCTGGCACAATCGGCCCTTTAAGACATTCAGATTTTTTATTTGGTCCAAAATGAAAATGAGTTTGGCATAGCTGATTTAGGGTCTCTACTTTGAGGCGTTGCCTGTGTCAGTAGAAGACGAAATAAAGAGAAAACAGTTTTATATAGAATCAGAAAATGTTTGGAGTTGCAGGCGATGACCAAGAGCAAAACGAAATGGAAAAGATGGACAACTTGTTAGCAGGTCAGCAGTGAGTCCTGGCCAAAGCATTCAGGGAGAGCAGGAGGTTTACTGACAAACCTCTCCTACTCGCAGAGAAAGACGGGTTTTATTTCAAGGAAAAATATCTAGCAAAACTGCAGAAATGTCTCGTTGTCTGACTTTTATGTAAGTGAAATAAAAAAAGAGTTGAAGACTTTCAGAGTCATAACTTCCGGTCAAAGAGAGCAGCTCCAAATTTAAAGCGCATGAAAGAGAAACAGTAGTTATTTATGCAACTCGATAGTCTCTAATAAAATAAAACAAGATGCTTCATGCACTTATGAACGGCAGGTGACAGGTTCATATTACACAGGAGGTAATGATGCAGAGAGTTTTTAGTCAGTTATATCACGGGTGTCAAACTCATTTTCGCTTTTGGCCAAATCAAGATCATGAATGCTCTTAAAGGGCCGGTTGTGCCAGGATGTATTGATAAACTGTCAAAGTGTCAATGAATTCTTAAAATTAAATAATATTGTTGAATATCTTTTCAGTCCCTCCAGGATTTCGTGATTTTTTTGCACTAAAAATCAAAGTGTTTCTGGAATTAATTTGGAAATATTTGCGCTTATTTATGGCGGTAAATGCGACTTTTTTATTTAGATCATGGATTGTAATCTGATATCAATTAAGGCTGAGGCAGCTGTTTAGTACAAGTAAGAAAGTTTTTCACAATTTTCAAAAAAAAATCTGCAATAAACTCCCAATTATGTATTAGCAGAAAAAAGTGCAGGAATTTGTTGATTTTATGTGAATTTCCATGATATTTCACAAGAGACTGGAGGAACTAATAGATCCAATTAGGCAGTAAACAGATAAAAACTGCATTAAATTGATTGATAACTATGTTTAACCAGAGTTAATGTTTAGTCTGGAATATAGAGGGCCACGTAAAAAGCTATGGCGGGCCAGATTTGGCCCACGGGCCTTGAGTTTGACACGTGACTTTTATTCATTATGAAATACAGTCGTCACGAACGCCTTCAGACTTCTTTAATGGTCAATGATTGTGAAAAGTGTGACGAACAAAGTCTTAGGTCTGTTCTGTTTTCAGATAGTGGCTAAGCAGATTTTAACTACTTCTGATTTATGGGTATAATTCTTTACTGCAACAGGAAAACTTTGAGTAATCAAAGAAAGAGATATTGGAATTTTCCTCATTGGATTTACTGTTTCTATTTTAACTTTTAATTGCATACTTGGTTTGATTCGGTGAGTTTGGGGGAAGAACAAATACAGAACGCTGGAGGAGACAAACGAGCGTTATTTGAAGGCTGATGGGGGGAAATGGATGTTGGTTAGTGCTAATTATTTCTAAAGGTAGAGAACGCTAAGCTTGTTTTTGTGGCGTCTGGGCCGGAGCTGCAGAGGGAGAATGTGGTGAGAAATGTCTGAGTGTTACAAATGTGAGAGCAGTTAACCTTTAAATGGCCTAATTAAACCACAGAGCCATTAGGAAACCTGTGATTAAACCCAACCGGCTCAATGACGGGAATGAAGGACATCTATTTAGCAGGTTATGTAAAGATCTTTTTTATTATTCGTCAAAAAGGGGAAGAATAGTGGAGATTTCTGACTATTTTATATTTTTATTGAATGTTTCTTAGAATATCTGTGAAATAAAGTTCGGCGTCCTGTTAAGTAAATCCGTTTCAGAGATGTTGTAGCAACAAAAACTGCATATTTTTGCCATCCTCTCAGCTACAGTATGATTAAAAGCAAACCGCTATTTGGATGATAAAAACACCAAATTCTGCAAAAATCCCCGTTCTTTTATGGAAAGCCATTTCATCCAAATTCAAATTGATTAACAAATAAATAAATAAATGAATAAATAAATGTTTAACTTATTTATTTATACAATAATACATTTTTTAAATTAATTTTGGCTGACATGGCTCTCCATACTCTGTAAGTTGTAGCCAGAAACAAAACTGAAAAACTAAACTTTCTGTCTAACTCCTGCACATGAGTCTGAGTAAAGAGCTTATAAAATTAAAACACTACGTAAGATTAAGGTAAATGTCAAACAATAGTGGAATCAGTATGTATAATTTCATATTAGATGGTAAACCAATGAAAAATAAATCAGAAAATGTGTTGAATGAAACTGTTATTTGAACTCAAAATCTTCAGGACAAAACACCGTTATGTAAAATGATTTAAATCGTATTTAAGGTGTATTAAAATACAAAATATGATTGGAAGAAAATGATACTTTAGATCACACATGGCTTCATTTTTGTCTAATTGTAACCGGAATCCCACAGGGAACTGTGTTTGGTCCATTTATTCAATTTCACCATTCAGTTTATTTTATTTCAATTAACCTTACAGAAATATGGTTCAAATTTTCAAGTCTAATCTGATAGATTTGTCCAGAATTCAATGAACAAAAATTACATTTTAATATAAAAAATCTTAATTCCAATCAGTTTTTAGAAATTTAACAGCCTAAAATTAAAAAAAAAAAGCTAATTGAAAACAATCAATTTAAATTTCTTAAAGTCCAAATTAAAAAAGCAAAAGTGTCTTTATTAAACTTCTACTTTGTTGTGTGAAGTAACATTTTCTACAAGTCTAACAAATGTGTATACTGTCACTTATGCTTTTCTTTCAGTTTTATTTTTGAACTTCCAATCATTTTACTCCCAAATTTTAATGCATAATTAGCCGCTCCTAAGAAAGTCAGACTTTAAATATACAAAAAACCACAAACTTTAAAGGATTTATGGTCTGACAGATGGATGACTAACTTTTAAATAGCATAAGAAATATTGTGTGGAAATTCAAATACTTTTTATAGTAATAAAATAAAATGGCTCCAGAATATCTAAGAACCCTGGATAAAAGATGAGCAGCATTTTCAGAATATTTGAAGCATTTTTTCAAGTGTTTTGGTATTTACCCAACTTAGCACAACATTTCAGAAACCAGCTTTATAATGGAGATCCTTTTCACTCTCTAGGGCCTGTAAACATGAGACGATAATCCCTGTCATGTCACTTGCACTTAAAAATCTGCCAAAAAGGCACTTAGTGACAACAAGGGCTGTGAGGATAATTAACACAAAACAGTCTTTTCAGGATAGCGCTACCAGGGCCGCTGGGGTGTCATTAATCTGTTCAGTAACAAATTGATCCAGCTTCACTCATCACACCTTTGCAAATGGGGACAAAATAAATAAACCACAGCAAACAGAAACATGATCCAGCTCATCTAACACTGCCAAAACCTGAGAAGCTCCTGAGACAGAAACAGCGAGCTAACTGTGTGTTTGTGTTATTATATTAGCTACACATCAGTGAGCTTGACATTCAGAGACAGGACCGCCTCTCCGCCTCACATTTAGCTTCCTGATGATGTTCTCGTCGTCTCCAAACTCATCAATTAGGGAGATAATTTCAGTGTTTTCCTACGTGTGTTTGGTTGCAGGCAGCAGAGCATCATGCTGGAAGCCACCTATGTTCCTGCTCATGAATGTTAATGATGAAATGGCTTCCCACTCATCAGCTCCTTTTTCCAATGTGACAGACTATGTGCTAAACGTCCGTCTGTCTCCTCTGTGGGTTTTTTTTTTCTGAAAATGATGAACAGCTTCTAGATTAATTTGATCAAACCTGGTTCATTTAAAAAATGTGTGTCTTCTTTTCCTCCCTGACTCAACAGGCTTTCATCTTTTCATGCTGCTTACTCACCTTGTTCTGCAGGTAACGGAGGGCACACTTTGTACCCTTCCTCTGAAATATCAACGCTGTTGCATTGGAGGCCACTTTGCTGACATTTACCATGACATTTGACATTATCACACTCGGTCCTCCTGCAAGCAGACACAAAGGAACACAAGCAATGATTAGAAACTTGCTTCAAAAGTGTTTGAGTTTCTCACCACAGATTGTGAACTTAGTCTAGTTTTTGCTTTGCCTCTGTGTATTTTCAAATGTAACTGCATTATAAAACGGTTTTAAAATCCTCTAAATTGCCAAACCTTCTTGTAATCTTCACGTTTCTTCATCTCTACATTTTCTTTCAAAGTTTTTTTGACCTTACGTGTCTTTTTTTCCGACTCGTTGAGTTCTACCTTGCTATGTGTCGTTATAGAGGACGTTACGGCGCCATATTAGAGCCATTGTAGAAAGAAATGTAGATTTCCACCAAATAATTTAATTCAGAAATTTTCTAGAAAAAACAAAGAATATCAGAGCTCAAAAAGTGAAAAATTTGGGACAAAAATATCAGAAAGTTTTAAAATTAAAGGTAAAAAATGTTGAATTTAAAAACTCTGAAAATTTACTCAGGAATTTTCTAGTTTTTTATATAAAATTTTTGGTATTAATCTAAAAATGTTTGGGTTTTTTGGCAGAAATGTAGTCCTTTTTTCTACCTACAATACAATACCTACAAGAGACTGGAAATATAATAATTAAATTAATTTATGAAACTAATAAAACAGATAACTGACGGCATATAGCAGAAAAACACAGAAGGAAATAACAGCAAAAGATAAAAGAACGAATCAGAACTAATAACAAATCGGAAGAACCCAAAAACTCAAACGGGTTTTTTCTCACCATATGATTTTTTTCCTTAAATTGTGTAATTATTAGCTCAAATAAATAAAAAAGTAAGGCAAGCTGTCGTTTCCACTTTCAGGTTAAAGCATACTGCAGGTAAGGGAAGTGTAGATTCATTAGTGAAGAATGAAATATTTGAGCCACAGTTACTTTGCACCATAATTTTGCTACTGAAATGAGCTAGCAAGCTCATTTCAGTATATAACAAGCTAACAAAATAACAAGCTAACAAAATCATATCTGAGAAAAATGTAGTGGATTGTGAACTTAGAGTTGGATAAACAAGCAGTTTTCCCTGTAATCCAACGTGGATGTCATGTTATTCACTCTGTAATGAAACAAAATTTGTGTTTTACCAAATCATGTTCCAACAGTTTATGAAGGCAAAGCGACAAGAGGCTCGTAATGCTATCAATGCAGAAATTATCTCAGAGCAAAACAAAATAATAACAAATCCTGGCTTTTGTCCAACAGCTACAAAACAATTTAGTTATTCTGAGCGTTAATCCGACTTCAGACATGCGTAGATGGAGTACGACAAATAACTCGCTGTCACTTCCCTTCTATAGCATCTTTCAAAGCTCTATGGAAATCCTGGATATCTGAAAGTCAAGCCTTTGAGTAGAAGGACTTGGACTTTACTGTATGCCAGGTTTCACATGAAGTTGGTGTAAAATCCTCATTTCTCTCTATCAAACTGTAAATCAATAAATAAATTGTGTTTTTGCATTAAAAAGCATTAAAAGTCCAAAGGAAACCATGTAAGATCTTTGGAAATATGTCCATGTCCTTGGAAGCAAATCCCTGAAGAAAGCTGGATTAACCAACACTCTGGAATATTTGGTGTAATTCTGTAATCCAGAGGTGCTACATGTAACATATAGCACTACATACAGATTTGAAATCAGATAAAAATCAAAACCGACATCCTGATATTAAACTCAAAGCAGATATTGCAGCCCAATTACGCATGATTTTATAACATCATCTCCAATCTCACCACAGAAATAAAAAAAATACTCAGTTTCATTAAAAAGACTCAGAATTATTGATCTATAAGTTCTGATAAATCAATTTAAATTCAGTTTTTTAATCAAAACACACTTTAAAAGAGTTCAATAATAAAAGCTATTTAAGGATTTGATTACAGTGGTGGAGTCATAATAACCAGCCGTTTCCCAGAGAAGTCGAACCCAGGAGAAAAATATCATTGATTGCAGCGACAATAGCAGAAAATGCTGCAGCTCAGCTCTTTTAACAAGAGCAAAAATAAATCCTGCAGTTTCAACTGTTGCCTCATCAGCTGAAAAAAATCAACAAAAGCTAATCGTATAATCAAAGAACAAAACAGAAACAATCCGAAACTTCTCGCTCTGAATTCTGAGCATTTATTACAATTTATCTCTATTCTTTCCTTCTTTGCTCTAAAAGCATTCCTGATTTCTGCAGGTTGACACCAAAAGGAAAACGAGGCTCTTGAAGGTTGTTGCTTTAGATGCAACGGAAGCTTAAAAACCAAACAGCTTTTAGATCAAATTATTTTGGTCTTTATCTGGCATTTCAAAACAACAGCTGTAACCGTGGGCAAGAAGATTAATTAAAATCTAAGGAGTATAATAGAATAATTCATCTGGAACAAATGAATTCATCATTACATTTTCTCCTCACTGAGCAAAATTGAATCAAGAATAAAATATAATAATGCACATAAAGAAAGATCAAATCAATAAGTATTGTTTGTAAAATCTTTTTTTTTCTAGCCGACAGCATCAGAGTAAATCATCACCTCTTCTTCACCTGATGTTAAATCTATCAGAAATTTTAAAAAGGGCCACTCCAACTTCTTAATTCAACAATTAATCAAATATCACCTGATCTTTTTTTATTAGCTCTGATTGGTAGCCAGCAGTTCATCCTGGAAATACAATATTTCAGAAACAAACATTAAGTTCTGCAGCTTTGCTTTGTTTTCAGGCACCAGAACGAAACGCAGAAGAGTTCAGAGCTTGTTCCGTCAACAAAACATTCCTGCTAACAGTTTTAAAAACACTCATGTTATTATGGAAAATTTCACGTTGCTCTCAGGCCTGTAAGACAACATTCTGTTTCCAGGCCATATTCTACCTTGATGCGATTGTTTTGGCAGAGTTATTTAAATAAAAAACAGTCCTGGTTATCCAAAACCCCCTTCCATAAGAGCCACAAGTCAGAGTTAATATTTTATTCTGCTATCTTTGGGCTCCTAATGAGAAAGCCTGTGGGGAGAGACAAATAATGTGGACAGTGATTGCTGTTATGTTTACATCTTTGCATCAAGATAATCACCCCGAAACGTTTCCTGCTTCCAGCGTTCCAATTACTAACCTATAAATGCCAATTAAGTGTTTACTATAAAGTCACTTTGAATTTTTTTTCAGCCTCACAACAACAGAAACTCAGCCACAAGTAGAGACTAAATCAAACCATTAAGTCCAGAAGGAAAACAGGGCAGGCGGTGCATTGGGAACGTTGTCAAGGTGACAGCAGAGTTCTGACTATGAAATTTCACATTCCTAAATTTTAAATACAAAGTTTTAAAATGAATCTATGGTCTACCTTTCTGAGGAGGTTTGGCTTTAAATATGGATGCATGGATTGAAATATAAACATTTTCTCTTGTTTTATCAAACTTTCCCCGAGCTCCAACCCTCAACAATCAGTAGCAGATAATTATATATTTATAATTGAATGATTAGTTCAACTTCCTAAGACTATGGAAACTTCCAAAAGTCCAAAAAAAAGTTCTAATCCCAGATTTTAGAGCATGGCACTCCAAACTCATGTTCCCTTCACTTCTGCTAAATTAAACTGCTTTGAACATCAGGCATTTATTTATCCTTCTGCTGCTTTATTTCTGTTAATGGAGGGAATACGTTTATTGATCATGACGCTCCAAAATCTGATCTGATCATTGATACAGCTCAGAAAAAAATTAAGAAACCCCTTAAAATGATCAGTTTCTCTGATTTTTAAAAAAAATGTTAGAGTAAAATGAACATTGTTCTTTTATTCTGTGAACTACTGACAACATGTTTCTGAAATTCAAAGCAAAAATTTTGTATTTATTTGTAGAAAATGATAAATTTTCAAAATCACAAAAAGATGTAATGCTTTCAGATGTCAACTAATGCAAAGAAAACAAGTTAATATTCATTTAGAAACAACAATACCAATGTTTTAACTCAGGAAGAGTTCAGAAATCAATATTTGGTGGAATAACCAGGAGGTTTTCAATGGGGTTCAGTGCAATGTTTAGGAGTTCATGGATGGTGGATATAATATAAATATTTTCACAATAACAAGCGTTTCCAAAACAGCCAAAGTGCCAATGCAGCTTAATGTTTAAAAATAACCAATGAAATTAAATCTCAACCTCGTGTAGATTAGAGAATGTCGCCAGCTGGACGATTGGCTCAAATTATTTTGATTTAATTCAAACAGTCAACCATATGTGACGGTTTGAGTGATGCATGAACTCCACAGGAGGCGTAGTTGGTTTGAAATGATTTCTTTAGTGTGTTTTACCTCTGATCTTCTGTGGCTGATCTATTGATTTCAATAATTTGACCCACTACTCGACTACATTTAGTTCTGTTCAGCCTTTTCACTCAGTAGCCGCACCAAGATTATGAAGCTCATTTAAGAGATGTACAATTGATGAAAAGGTTAAGAAATAAATTAAAGCACCAGAAGAAATACAGAAAGAAAATATTAAAGTTGAAAAGTAACCCCCCCCCAAAAAAATAGAAACTGTAAAACTCTTTTAACAATTTTAATTTTAGAATTTTAAACCCCAGAAAATACAATTTAAGATTAACAGCTTCTGCAGATAATCTGACGATAGCTCCTAAAATAAACACTTACTGCCTCTACAGTTTCAGAGTTTATTCTTTTGATTAGTTTGATGACATTAAACTCAGAGAAGCTGAGAAATCCAACAATATGGTGAGTAAGAAAAAGAGAGTAGCGACGACGCCAGAGGATTTAACGCTCTGCTCGTCCGACACACAACAGTTCCTCCAACCTAGGAAGGTTGGAGCGACTTCTGGCATCCATGCACAGCAGAACCAACAGTTTGGACCCGGTCAACACCGATCTGGCAAAGCACATGTGACAATATGACAAACCGCCTGTTGGGGGCTGGAGGGCGACTTCCAGAAAGTACTGTATGCATATGACAGAAAACTATTTAGTCTGCAAATGTTCTCATCCTACAAACACTTAAACATTTTTGTTCTTGTAATATAAACGTCTATTTTCATCCTTTGCAAAACTACAGCAGTCATGAATAAGGAAAAAAAGTCTTCTATTCTCATGTGAAATAGGTTTTTTGAAATGTAAGTTTAATGTATTTAGCAAGAACATTCATGACTAAAGGAAAGGTGAAAAAGTTATATTGAGTAAATGTTGAAATATTTCAGACGTTTATGAAAACAATACCATAGAAAATATGTGCTGTAATTAAAACAAAAAGAGATCCAACAACATAATGAGAGATTGTGACCTTTTTTTTTTTTGCCTTGTTATTGTCTGTGTTACTTAATGGTTACTTTACCAGAACTTTAAAAGTACTATCCAGAAACAAAATATCTTAGCAAGTACTTTCCTGAAACTTTGATTGAATTTGTTATTTAATGTGTTATTTATTAGTCACTTTCTTGCAACTTTAAGGAAATTTATTATGAGACCTTAAACAAAAACATTCCTTGAACTCAGCAAATACTTTCCCTGAACTTTACAGAAACTGTTTGCCACTTTCCTGTCAACAGGTTGAGTTAACTTATTACATTCCAGGCTTTCCTGAAGCCACTTTCCTGGAAATTACTGGTTCTTGGAAAACGTGATTTACTTCGTAGTACAACAAACATTTCGTGCTCCATCAGAGGTCGAGGCAGCAGTGATGTTGGCTGATGTGTCACAGAAAGTAGATGTGAAGACAGAGGCTCCAATCAGAGCAGAAAAAGCAATTAAAATAAAACTCCAACGATAACATTTTCCTGCCCAGCTGAAGCGCTAACACACGTGTCAAACTCAAAACCCACAGTAGCTTTTTATGTGTCCCTCTAGATTCCAGATTAAACACTAAATTTGCTTAAAATTATGTTATCAATCAAACTGATGCAGTTTTTATCTGTTTCCTGCCAAATTATATCAATCAGTTCCTCCAGTTTCTTGAGAATCATCATGAAAATTCACGTAAAATCAACAAATCCCTGCACTTTTTTTGCACTAATAGATAATTGGGAGTTTATTGCAAATTTTCTTTCAAAAATTGTCAAAAACTTTGTTATTTGTATTAAACAGCTGCCTCAGCTTTAATTGATGTCAGATTATAGTCCACCATCTATACAGCGAGTAATAAAAAGTCACATTTACCGTCATAAATAAGCACAAATATTTCCAAATTAGTAACACAAAAGTATCACATAATCCTTGAGGGACTGAAAATTTGAAGAATTCATTGATATTTTAACAGTTTGTGAACAGGTTCTGTCAATGCATTCTGGCACAACCGGCCCTTTAAGAGCATTTATGATCTTAATTTGACCCAAAACAAAAATGAGTTCGACTCCGCTGCTCCAATACTTTCCCCTCACAAACATGTTTGCAGTATGTTGGTCACACATGTTTATATGACGTGTCTGAATCATAACTTTGGTGAAAAGGTTTCTCTTTCCTTTCCGGTTAATTTCCCCTCGTTGGTAACATCCCTTCACGACAGTTTCGTCTCAGAAGCCACAGCTGAAGATTTCCAAATCACCCGCCGTTTAGATGTGTCACTCTCCTGCTACAGCTGTTGTTGCTCTCCTCTTTCCACGGCAATTTCCAGTTTCCCTTGGCTACAGCTTCATGCCCCCGGCTGGCGCAGGGCATCAGATAATGAAGAGAAACACCATGTGAAGATAGGTTGGATAAGTATCTCCAGGGAAGCCATAACAAAGATTGAAGAACTTTCTAACTTTAGATTGTACAGCCTTCTGTGTGAAAATGGGAACGAAGCCTTGGCATTCATTGTTCAAGACAATGATGTTATAATTAACTTAATTCGTTACTGAGAAATCCAGACATGTAGACATCAAAATAATTCAATTATTTGTAGGTTAATTACAATAAAGTAAGATTAAATGATTTTATTAGATAATAAATGACTATTTATTAAAAGTTTTGAGGTTTATGCAAACTGGGACGTTTTTAAAGAGAGTTCTTGTAACAATTAGCAAAGTTAGACAATTTTTCTGACCTTCAGAAATGAAGGAAATTGGAAAATAATATTAACATCACTTTTTGTAAAACATTCAATAATCATCCTTCTAAATAATCATCATGGTGCTGGAAGAAATCCTTTTTTATCCTCCGTGTTGATTATTGCAACATGTCTTAATCCTGCTTAACGTGTTGTTTTTGCACTGCCTTGTTAAAAATCCAACGGTTTTTTTTTCAGTTTCAAATGGATTAAAGAAAACCTGAATTTCACCATCAGCCATTTTTTTTCTACAGAGTAGTCTTTTGTTAAGACCAAACATGTAATCATAAACTCCTTGTTTAAAGTGTAAATGCATTTTTTTTATTCCTCAGAGAGTCTGGTCCATACTGACATGGCAGCATCAGTTGCTGCAGATTTGTCGGCTGCACATCCACGATGCGATTCTCCCGTTTCACCACATCCCAAAGGTTTTCTATCGGATGGAGATCTGGTGACTGTGGATCCATTTGAGTTCAGTGAACTGTTCAAGGAACTAGTCTGAGTTGATTGGTGTTTTATGACACAGTAATTTATCCTGCTGGAAGCAGCCATGAGGAGATGGATACATTGTGGTCATAAAGGGATGGACCTGGTCAGCAGCAACACTCAGGCAGGCTGTGGCGTTGATACGATGCTCAGTTGGTACTAATGGGCCCAAAGTGTGCCAGGAAAATAACCCACAAACCATTGCACCACCACCATCAGGCTGAGCCGTTGAAACAAGGTAGGATGGATCCTCTCTTTCTTGTTGTTGACGCCAAAGTCTGACCCGACCGTCCGAACGTGGCAGCAGAAATCGAGACTCATCAGACAGGGCAACGTTTTTCCAATTTTCTTTTGAGCCTGTGCGGATTGTCGCCTCAGTTTTCTGTTCTTAGGAGCGGCACCCGGTGTGGTCTGCTGCTGCTGTAGCCAATCCGCCTCAAGGTTCGACGTGTTGTGCGGTCAGAGATGCTCTTCTGCATACCTCGGTGGTAACGAGTGGTTATTTGAGTTACTGTTGTTGTTCTATCAGCTCCCACCAGTCTGGTCCCCTCTGACCTCTGACCTCAACAAGGCATTTACACCCACAGACCTGCCGCTCACTGGATATTTTCTCTTTTTCAAACCATTCTCTGTAAACCCAACAGATGGTTGTGTGTGAAACTCCCAGTAGATCAGCAGTTTCTGAAATACTCAGCCCAACAACCATGTTACATTCAAAGTCACTTAAATCCCATTTCTTAGATGCCCCCGGCTGGCACAGGGTTTGACAGGTTTACCTAATAAAGTGGCCAGTGAGTGTATTGTGCAAAAAGAAAACTCTCTGTATGATTAAACTTTTAAATTATAGCTAACTCAATGCTACACAGCAGCAGAAGTTGTGATCTTATTGCATTTTAATCTTTATATGTTTAGTTTGGACTAAACTGATCAAATTCTGTTAAGGTTTTTATTATATAATGTAAAACAAATGACTAGGTTATAGAAATGCATTTTGAATCATTTTCTAGGTATAATCAAACATATTAATGTACTGAAGTAGGAAATGCTTAAATGACACTGATTACAAAATTGCATCTTTTTAACATGATTAGTAGTGGTTCTTCAGTGGTTAATCAATTGCTGAATTAATTGCAAAACACTGTTTCCCTTAAAATTATGAATTATTTCAATTAAATAAAGTTTAATGTTCAGGTTTATAAATGAAAATCTTTTAAATCATATCCAAAGAAAGTTGAGTATTTGGTAAAATCTGCCAAAAAGTTGATTCAACTGCATGTTTTTAAGACAGACAGGGAAGCTTTTCATTGTTGATGAAAAGCTTGTTTCACAAAACTGGAAGAAAACCTTTAAGAGGCTGTAAAAGACGTGAGCCTGGAGCAAATGTTTTCTTTCCAGGAGGAAAACAACCCTAAACATACAGATCTCTGCATGTTTTTTGAACGGTTCAGTCAAAGTTCAGCCCAAAATACAGGTCAGGATCTGTGACCAAGATAGAAAATTAAAATTTCCATCCAATCTGACTGAGATTGAGATATTTTTGCAAAGTTGAGTTGGCAGAAATGTTGGTTTCTGGATGTTGGAAACTGGAAGATTTTTCTTTCTCTTCATAATTCTGCACTATTTTGAGTTGATCTAACAAATGTCTGGTTGTAACGTCACAAAGAGTGGAAAGTACAGGAAATAGTTTTGCCAGGCAGCATATGTGCATGAATAATACAAAGAGGTCAAGTAGAGTTCATTAATTTCCTTCTTCATGTGATTTATGTGACAAACTGTTCTATACTTGCTAAAAGCTGACATGTCCTGAACATTATGTCCTGTTATTAGAATAATTGTGATTTTTTTTTCCACAAATACTAAACCTTCCGGTGTCCATTCAGAGATAAACAGGCTGCAGACTGGAGTTTATAGTCCAGCACATGTTGGATGGCAGACGGGGACACGCACAGGTCGTCTGTCGCTCACAGGGAGAACTCCCGTCATTACCAGAAAAAGTAATCTCGTTACAACAAGCAGCCAACGGGATTCACAACCAAACCGAGGTGCACTGCTATTGGGTGCAGCGGATGGGTTGGACTCCGTCACCCCGCTGAGTGCTACTCTAATCGCAGGAACGCGACGCGGCCAGTCGCTCCTCTGCATCCGCTGCGCGCTGGTTATGGATCAGGACGCAGCGCGCCTCCCTGCTGTCTGCGGCGCGTAGAAAGGTGCCCAAATGAACCGCCGCCCTCCCGGCTCCTCTGGAGTGCAATGGCTTAACAGGAGAGACATGAGTGTCCGAGCGGATGACAGCATCACCCTGTGCCAGAGGGCTCTGCAGATCGTTACGGAACTTTGCCTTGCGGGACACGTGGACCGAGAGAAATGCGCGGACATTTTTCCCTTGGAGAGCAGCATACAAGGTAAAGGACACGCAGGTAAATTGTAAGAAGTTTTTTCCTTTAATATATTTTTAGCCATTTTTGGAGTAAAGAAAGCGAGCGCAGCAGAAACACGGAAGAACAGCACTTTGTGTTTAGTTCATCATGTTCTGAAACTGCGCCTACCTGTTACGCCACACTGAATAGTCTGCAACAGGTGCATCAAAAAGATTTGCAATATTCCTCTCTTTCTCTTTACTTTATTTCTCTTGTCAGTCTTTCATATTATCATTATTTTGGGATATGAAGTGTGGATGGAGAGGAAATGTGGAGGTCAAAAAGTGCCACTAGTTTAAATATTTTATGTAAATACAAATACAATGACAAAATATTAGTTTAGAGTTCTAATAACGTTAAATTATATAACCTTTTTTCTGTATTTAGGTATTTTATGGTCTGGAGCTGCAGCTTATTAGGGGGTGTCAACAGTACAGAACTCTGTAGATGAGAATATTCCCCAAAAATGAAAATATTTGAATTATATACCTTATATAGTTGTTGGCATTTGATTTGCTGTCTTATAGAAAATCAATAAAAATGCTTCAAACTGTCCAAACAAAAACAGCATTTACTGAGACTTTGTTCTGATGCACAACTGAACGACTTAAGGGCAGATCAGAATTTTAAAAATGAGATGTACATGTTGGGTCAGTTGATTTAATGCCTACTACAGACCATAAATGCACATAATTACAAGAGTATTTTTGTAAAACAACTTCCTCTTCCAATGAGCAGCTTGCTTCTGTTAAAAACTAAAGTATAATTTAAATGCCAGCTTTCCAAACTGTTTTGGAAAGTAACTCAACAGTGATTTGAGTTTAACTTAAAGTGATTAAAGATAAATTAAAAAATATTAATTCCTTAAGTAGATATATATAAGCCAAACCCTTTAGTGGGTTTGGCTTCACAATATTCTCAATACTGTTGGTGTTCCTGTTGTTTGAGCATCTTAACTACATTTTTTCTTCCACTAAATTTTTTACGAATGTGCTTGAAAGCAGCACTCCGAGTTAATTTAAGTCGTAATTTGTGGCATGCCCTCCCTATGGAAAATGTTCTTGATGATCTGTTGGACAAAATGTTCTCTTTATAATATGATAATACCAGAATATTTTGACATTTAAGATTCAAAGCTGGTATTGTGATCAGCAAAATCAAAAATTAGGTAAAAATATAATCACTTTTTACATGCAAATGAATCTTTATTTTTTTAAATGTAATCTTCTAATTTCTCTAAAAGTTAGCCATCAGATAAAATGTTCAGATTTATTGTATTTTTGACATTGTGACACTTTAGACACTCAAAGCTGTTTATCAAACAGATGCAGATGCTGCCAGCTCTTTCTTACAGCTTTATCTCCTGTTTTCTCTTTCTCCTCTGCACGTTTGTCTGTCACATCTTTCCTGTGTCACCCGTCTTCTTCTGTGGATTAATAAATGCAGACATCTCTATCAGTCTCCTTGCTGTGGTCGTGGGTTTCTGTGGCCTAGCCTTGCTGGTAGTCTCTCTCTTTGTCTTTTGGAAGCTGTGCTGGCCCATTTGGAGGAGCAAGACTCTGTCGGCGCACGCCGAAAATGGCCTCCACGTGGGTTTCCCCGAGGCGCCTCCTCCCAGTTCCACTCCGGTCATCGAGTGCAAAGTGGCGGAGGTGGAGAAGAAACACCCGCCGGAGGTGAAAGTGAACGGACGGAGCAACGTGAAGTACCTTGAAGGAGCCATGAAGATCAGTCAGACGTCGCCAGACATCCCTGCAGAGGTGCAAACAGCCCTGAGGGAGAAGATCAGCAAACAGCCGACGAAGATCCAGAGGCAGACGACTGAGCCGACGTCGTCCTCCAGGTACCAAACGCAGCCCTGCATCCTCCAAACACCATCGTGTTACTCACATATGCGCCAAGGTGGGAAAACTACTCAATTTTCTACCACTCCTTTGGTTTAAAATTAATTTAACGAAACATCAATGAAAGGGCTAGAGTGAGGTTTTAATAATGCAGCACTGCCCCTCCCCCACCTGCTGCTGTGACTAAACTAAAAGGAAGCAATTTTTCTCATATATACAGCACCTTGGAAAATACATTTTTCATATTATTCTAGATTGTAACTACAAACTTTAAGGGATTTTCTGAAGTTTTTGTGCAACAGATCATCATCTTGTTTTCATCATATTTCAGTGCAGCTGAAGCTAAAAGTCTTAAGTGGCTTGTTGGCATAAAATGTGTGCATCTAGAAGCTCAAAGTTGTTTTTAATCCTTTTTACCATCAAGTTGGATTGAGAAAATCTGAACATCAATTTTTAAGATTCTCAGTTGAATTTAGGTCCATGCTGTGAGGATGCTATGGTGTCACCACCATGGTGCAAATGTGGATATTAAGTTTAGGCATGTTAATTTTCTGCCACACATTTCATCTTGCATGCTCTTCGGTGAGTAACGTTCTGCAACAAACCAGGAAAGCAGAACTTATTCTTTTTAAAACATAGAAATAGGGTTGCACCGATTTCAGTTTTCTGGCCTGTACCAATTTTTTGTCTGAAATGTTGCTCAATATATCAAGAAAGTTGCTGAATTGACAACAATGGGGTGACTTTTGTTAACTTGTTGTTTTCCCCAGTATGCCTTAGATATAGATCAATTTTACCAGGTCATTTTGAAATACATGTTAAAAAATTACAAGCTTAGTTTTAGAGTTGAAATTTGGAAGAATTACGACTTAAAAGTTAAACAAAATAAAAGCATATCACAGTTTGCATATCAATAATACACCACGCAGTTATAATTCAAAGTAGATTTTGTGGCAAAATCCCAAATTCTTCAACTGTTTGCAATAAACAAAATTCACAAGAACATTTCAGTCAAAACTAAAACCGAACTGTTGATGCTACTTCCAGTGACTTCTGCTGTCTCAAAATTTAAATTCTTGAAAATCCTTGAAACAGGAGACAACTGCATACGTCAAAGTCAACCAAGGTTTCGTTTCATGAGCTGCCTGACTTGTACTGTATTGAAAATCTCTGGTGAAATTGGAAAAAAGCTCAATGCAGTATTCAAACCCCAGAAGATTAGAAAACATGAAATCTTTGTCTACCGTACTATTCCTCAGAAAAGCTGCTAGAAGTTGGTTGTCTGGTCATGAATTATGTTTGCAGCAGAAGGTTGCTATGCTAAGTAGAAAACATGCTTGCCATGTTGCTGTATTAATTTGGAGAAACCCCTTTTTACATTTTAAATTGTTATTGATTTGTTTTGTTGCAAATTTCTGCAGGTTTGTTTGTTGTGACAACTAGTTGTAGATGTAATTTAGAAGAAAGGAGGTCCTGTTATCTGCTATCTCATACCAGCCTCTGTCTGCTTTGGTTTGCATTATCCTCCCCAAGAAATATTAAAAACTGCTCCCTCGGTGCCGAGCGCAGTTTATGACAGTGTCCTCGAGGTAGCTTGCCATGCGTCGTGCAAATCATCGCTGACTGCCTGGTGACCTTGGGCAGGCTTAGCAAACTGAAACAATACAGAGAAAGTGATGCTCTACAGCATATCTAACATCCACTTCGAACCATATAATCACTTGTGCGTGAGAGTCGAGCTGCTATGGCAACGTCGGGAAGAAACCCCAGTCATTAAACAATCAGCTCTTGCTTCTCTTTGTTCCGCAGCTCTGTCTTTAAACTAGAACGTCCATAATTAGCAGAGCTGCGGGGCCGGAGCTGTCATGGTGGAAGGGCAGGTTCCTGGTGACACGCAGCGGCCAGCTGTGATCAGCTTCTCACAGGGAGCCGCTATCGACACCCGCTTTTGCTTGTCATTAAGCTCATTAATTGAATTATTTTGCTGCCAAGGTCTTCATGAATCGCACACCCACCGGTCAAGCTGAGAGGCCGAGCCGGAGATTACGACGCCCACTTTCACAGGCCTTCCTCCCACTGACAGCCACGCCACTCTCTAAGAAATGCCTCCGATCGCTCAGCTTGGGGATGTTATGACACCAAAGAGAGCATGAAAACAACCTTGACGTTTTTCTTTTTTTTTCTTTAGTTGTTTATTAGGAGCTATTGATTTGTTGGAAAAAATAGCAGCCGCTCATGTTTTAACTGAGGTTTGGCTTCCAGCAAGACACATTTTAATGAAACATGATTTGAATCTAGTATCGATTAAATACGTTTGGGAAATGTTAAATGAGTAAACACAGATCATACTGTGAAATGTATTTTTAGATGGGGGAATGTGTTTTATTTTTTATTTTCATGTTTCAACTGGAGATGCACCAATCTTTCATGAGGAAAGCAATCCATGTTCACCTCGCTATTTTCTTTTTGTTTATTTTTTTAATAACCGCCAACAGTGACAGAGTGTGGCATTATCTAAAAATGCCCCAATATAAACAATAACTCAGGTAAAGTTAGACTTCCTGTGTTTAGACCTCCATGGGTGAAAAATATCCATCCATCCATCCATTCTGGTGTCGATCTCCAGCTGCGTCCCGGGCGAGAGGCGGGTTCACCCTGGACAGGTCGCCAGTCTGTCGCAGGGCAACACAAAGACATACAAGACAAACAAATATTCACACACACACTCACACCTAGGGAGAATTTAGAGAAACCAATTAACCTAGTCATGTTTTTGGACTGTGGGAGGAACCCGGAGAACCCGGAGAGAACCCACGCATGCACACGGAGAACATGCAAACTCCATGCAGAAAGACCCCGGGCCGGGAATCGAACCCAGGACCTTCTTGCTGCAAGGCAACAGCTCTACCAACTGCGCCACTGTGCAGCCCCCGGGTGAAAAATATAACAAAAGATTTTTTTAAGTGATTTAGAGTTTTGGTGCATCACAAACAAGATTTTTTTAGCTAATAGGAAAATTACAACATATTTAGGCCAACATGTTCGGCTAATCTTGGACCCGTTTAAGTCCCAGTTGAACACTTAGAAATTACTTTTGCAACAAAGATTTGCATTATTCGCCGCACAATCCCACGATCCTGCTAATCTGGTAGTCCGATTTCTCTGAGATTGCAGTGAGAACACACTGTAGCACGATGCTTCCAATGGTTATTTGCACTAAATGGTTTCCATGACCTTGACAGGATAAGCAGAGTTTTCCCTCTATACTTTCTAAAGGCCAATAAAAGTTGTCTCAGCGTATTGTCTTTATTTGCACATTGGGAGGACAGATTGGTAATGCGTTAACTATCAACAAAAGTGGCAGTTTTAAGAATTTTATGTTTAAGTGAAATTGCAACCAGAGGTAAAAAAAAAAATTTGAGACAAATATTTAGGTGTGAAATAAGTAAAATTTATGGTTATAATTTTCTCTTTCGCCTCATATAAGCTGCACAGCCTCCCTGTGTTGTTTACTATGCTTTAGTGCTGCATTTAATCTTCCGCTGTGCTTCCCATGCAGTATAATTTGTGCCACTGCTGTGATTGTCTTACTGTCGGAAAGCAGAAGGGCCAGTTGCTAGGTGACAAGATTGGAGACCCAAAACAGAGTTTTGTCTGAGGATGTCTCACCGAAATCTGAACAAGGAAGGTAATTGGTATATGGGTCAAAATGTGAATGCATAGGATATAATTGTTTTTTCTGCACAACAACAACAACAACAAAAAAATCAAGTTTGTTTCTTAAAATTGAATAGATATTTTTTCCAACAATTTTAACAAACACCGTTTTCAGTGAAAGTGTTTTTGCTTCAAACTGCATGAAAGTGCTTTATTTAAATGACAATTTAAGGGGGGAAAAAGCTATCCAAACAAAGTTTGTGACTGAACAAAGATGTTCAGTGCTCCTAAAACTTTAAACCCAAAGTTTTTTAGGTTTAAAGACAAATATTAAGTTTGAATAGATGTTTCCTTGAAAAACGCCATTAGAAATCCTCCGTTGGTGTCTGCAGGTGAGATACTAATCACTCACAACTGCTTAAAAAAACACGAGCTGTCATATCAGATGCCAACAAAATGTTCTCTATCCGTTTCCACAGGCACAATTCATTCCGCCGCCACCTCCCTCGCCAAATGAATGTCAGCAGCGTAGACTTCAGCATGGACAAAGTGCCTCTCCGCCAGTCGTCTACGGTGAGCATCGGAAGAATAAAACCAGAACTGTACAAGCAGAAGTCTGTGGACTCTGAGGATGAGGCCAAAGGTCACGTGGAAATCTGTGGGAAGCTCAGTTTCTCGCTGCTTTACGACTACGAGGAGCAGGCCTTACTGGTGAGGATCCTAAAGGCCTTGGACCTGCCGGCCAAAGACTTCACAGGCACCTCCGACCCGTATGTGAAGATCTACCTGCTGCCAGAGAGGAAGAAGAAGTTCCAGACGCGAGTTCACCGCAAGACTCTGAACCCCACGTTCGATGAGACCTTCCGTTTCCCCGTGGCGTACGACGAGCTTTGCAACCGCAAGCTGCACTTCAGCGTCTACGACTTTGACCGTTTCACAAGCCACGACATGATTGGCGAGGTTGTGGTGGACAACCTTTTTGAACTGTCTGATCTGTCGAGGGAGGCAGTAGTATGGAAGGACATCCACGCAGCAACCACAGTGAGTAGCAGCTTAAAATAAGGTCTCAACAAATCCTATGATTACTGCTACTACGAGTATCACTGCAGCCATTGAGGATAAGCATTCAGTTAATAGGGTATTTATGCTGTTTTTAGAAAGCTCTCATCAGAAAACATCGCACCAATTGACTTTTGAGAGCCTGAAATCCTCAGCAGTGCTTGACATAAGAAGCAGGTGGAACGCATTACATAATTCAAACGCTTTGGGAAATGCATTTAATCAGCCAGACACCCACACACATTTTCCAGAAACTGCTGGATATTCTGCACACATAAATATAACCAGTGAGTAAAAATATCCAGCAGCAGATGCAGTAGATTTATAGCAACAAAATAAACTGAAAATCCTGGCTGCTTAGGCAGACTTCACAGCTATAAACTACTCCTGATAGACAAAGTAATTATCTCTTTAGCACCAACTTTTATCATACTTTTCCCTTCTTTCTTTAATAATGAAAGCATTTCCTGTGATAAACGCTGGGTGTGGGTTTATAATACATACTAATTTTGAAGCAACTGAGAACCTAAGATTTAGTTTCACACAGAATGAACCTAATGAACAAATAGATCAGAGATTTACTGAAGAAGTAAACAGCTATAAAAACCCTTTTATGGTGTTTGCTGCCACATGTTTATGAAGATTTCTGCTGTTTGCTCCCTAAAGTTACAGAAAATGTTGGCAGACATAAGTGATCCAGATTACAAGCGGGCTGCTAAAACTGGTTTGTGTCTCTATCCTCAGTGATGAAACACCAGAGGAAAGCTTCTAGTACTTTAAAAACAAACACTAAGATTAAGATGTTTGCAATACCTTCTTTAAAAGTGCATGAGCTTGTGGAAAACTTGTTTATTTCCATTTAGACAGAGATTAAATTCATTGTAAGGTAAATGCATTGTGGAGTATGTGGAAAATTTGCAAGTCCAACTGGTTTTATTGGTCACTCTGGCATGAAAATTAGGCCCAGATTATCCTAAAATGTGGTTAAGATCATCACTCTCTACTCCTGAATCCACAATCTAACCTTTGACCTGGAGATGTTGTAGCAATTTCCTTACAATATCTTGCAAGAATTCTCAAAAAGAGGCGATGTGGTACAGAATCTCATCTTGATATCACGTTAAGATCAAGTACGTTTTTTGCGGGTGAAACCTGCATTTTTAACTCACTTTTTATTTAGAAATGTTTCACTACTTCTGAAGGAAAAAAAAGGCTTTCCAATGTACACAATTTATTGCCAAGAAGCATTGTTACACACAGAAAATATCCACTAAATTCAGCATTTCATTTGTGATAAGATTGCATAAAAATTTAACCAATTAGTATCAAAATAGATCTATATTCTTAAAATCCCTCAATTTACAGACTGAGATGTTTTCTTCGAATGTTGTTTCTCTTGTTTTGTTATAACCCTTGATTTACCTTCTTTCAGACAAAATAGGATTCAGATACCATGTTAGAAATGTTTCTCAGACATTCTGTGAGAAAACTGCTGCAACCTTGCAGACGCTTTGGCATCTCAGCTTCTGATAAGAAAACCAACTGCTTTAGACTCTTTTTCTTATCTAAACCCTGAGCCAAACATTGAGGCTGAACCAGCCATTCCCCAGATTTCTCATTTCAACTTTCAACTTTTTATAGTCAACACTAAAAATAAAAAACAAAACTAGATTGTATCAGGGGTTTCACTCTTCTGAGTGTTGTTTCAAGCTATAGACTGTCTTGTTGTCTGGGAACAGAGAAAGTTGTAAACTCTGAAATTGATAGAGGCTTGTAATGGGACTAGAAATCCCAGCTTGGTTTTAAGGTTTTATTATAATTTGGAGTGCTGTGGGAAAGTATTTTCCTTCTTAAAGAGTACTTCTTTTGTTGTTTGTTTGCTACATTTAAAGTTTTGAAACACACAAATTTTAAGTATCACCATCCAAATTATGGTATGATTTAGTAGTCAACATGTCACACTGTCAAGGTGCAACCGCACAAGATTAGCTATCGTGAAGATATTGACCGAAAAATATTTTAAAACCTCATTGCTTGCCAAAAAGGAAAACTTTACAATAATTCCTGGTCTGATGACTATGAATGCAAAGTTTCCCCCAGAAAACTTGCTAAGCCCAGTGCTAGGGTAGTCATTCATCCAGCGGCCCGTCGTGTTTTAGAGTTAAAAAAGGTTTAAGGTTGACTGAAATTTGAAAATATCACTTGATAATTATGTGTTATGGAAAGTTTGGAAGATTAATATCTGAACACCAACTATAAAGTCTTAAAATTTTAAAAAGACTTAAATAAATAATGCTCAGCCTGGTGTGGGTGCAAGTAAAGCCTGGTAGCCCACCAGGCTTATAATACACTGGGGGAAACCCTGGAATGTATCTGCAAAATGTAAAATTAATTTAACCCAAAGAAATGAAGCAACAGTTATCATAGGCTATGTTCACAGTGCAGCCTGAAGTGACATAATTACGATTTTTTGTCAAATCTGATTTTTTTATCACTTCCTAATATATGCGACTTGTATGTGATCTCCAGTTTGAACTGCAAAAGACCTGAAAGTGCCCTGCATGCGCAGTAGAGGGCGCAATAACATCGCAGATGAAGAGTGTGCTCTGTGTTTTGTCAATCGACATAAAAAAAGAAGAAATGTTCAGCGTTTGCAGAAGTAAACATGGGATGCTAACAATGTAGCGTATCTGACGATTTTAAAGTTGTTGTCCGACCAGAACCAGCACATCAACAACTTAATCCTCATTATGGTCCGCCATGGTTGCTGTTTTCCTTTCCGCTTGCAAGTATCATGATGCGGAATAGTGACGTTTGTCGAGGATCAATGACCTTCAGGTCGAATGAACGCGACCTGGCCGTTAATGAAACATTTGAAAAGATCGGATATTTATTAGATATCCAATTGGCCTGAGTCACATAAAAAAAAAATCCAACCTGGGTTGTTCAGACTGTCGTGAAAATATCAGATACAGGTCGCATTGAAGCAAAGATAAAAAATAAAAATTGGAATTGGGTCACTTCGGGTGTAAAGGTTCTGCATTGCTTTAAAAGTTACCGGCTTTTTAATTCACAGAATGAGGTCTGCTCATTCAAAGCAAGCTACATTCTTTATGTTCTCTCCTTTCCGTCGCTCCAGGAGAGTATCGACTTGGGCGAGATCATGTACTCGCTGTGCTACCTGCCCACAGCGGGGAGAATGACCCTAACAGTCATCAAATGCAGAAACCTCAAAGCCATGGACATCACAGGCTCCTCAGGTAACCCGAAAGCAGATAAAGCTCACATCAAAGCAAACCGAGGCTTGAATTAACTGAAACGCGACAGCCTATAGCGGAAAAAGTGGAGGAGACACGAGATAAAATTATTGTTTCTACTTCCTGAGAGAGAATATATGTTCTTAGGTGTTCCCTCTTTGGTTTTTCTTGCTTCCGTCAAATTTAGCACATTAAAAACACTACATTTGTCTAAGGCAGATCCGTATGTGAAGGTTTACCTGGTGTGTAACGGACGGAGACTGAAGAAGAGGAAAACGACAACCAAGAAAAGCACACTCAATCCTGTTTACAACGAGGCCATCATCTTCGACATTCCCCCAGAGAACGTGGAGCAAGTCAGTCTCTCCATCATGGTGATGGATTACGATCGGTAAGTTGAAGATTCACTATAACTCGAGCCATTTTTAGGTTACCAAAACTTCTGATTGTATAAAGAAATCAACCAGTTTCACTTAAAGTGATCAGGATGAATGTAGCATATTTAAGGAGAAAATATACTAACTTCATGAATCCACAAAAGCAGCTTCAGGGATGCATTTAAAGGTCTTAAATTTAAAGTTTGTTTTTCATTGTTATTGATATTGCTAATTAAATCAGACTTCTTTCCACATGCATGGAAGAGCAACATAAACGGCACATAACTGTGCACTGTTTAGTGAAGGAATAATTGATGCCGCCATTTGTAGATCAGTTTCAAAGTTGTTACAGTACTGTCACAAGATCAAGAAAGAAAAAAAAAAAGAGACCAAAACTAAATATCAGTGGGTTTTGTGGGGCATTGACTGTAGTTTTTGCGGAGAAGTCTGTTTGAATGTGTAGTCAGAACAATTAGTGGTGGGACTGTGATGACAGACAATCATGACGCATGTCAGATGGCTGCAGCTGATCCAAAACGCTGCTGCTGGCATTCTGACTAAAACCAGGAAATTGGAGCTCATTATCTCAGTTCCAACGTCCCTACACTGGATCACTGTAGCTCAGAGAATAGATTTTAAAATACTGATGAGAGTCTATAAATCACTGCACAGCTTAGCATCACAATACATTAAAAATCTGCTGTTGTTGATTCAACTTTGACTTTGTATTTTTGTGTTTTTGAGATGTAAAGCACCTGGAAATTCCTTGCTGCTGAAAGGTGCTATTCTAATAAAATTTGATTTGATGTCTCACATTAATGACGCAAAAGTCGGATAAAATGCGACATGGCCTTTCTGACTGCGGATGCCTGGATACATACCCGCTACATATGGAAGTGGCACATATCTGATTTTCTTGAAGTGTGAAATGAGCCGTTCAACTTGCCATGAAAAACATAGATACGGGTCACATATGAGCAAACAAAAAAGGATTTTAGTGGCATTCAATGTGTAACCGTAGCAAAGATTTATAGCCTTCATATATTGGTTCCTGCTCTTCCTCTTTTACATCTTATAATGGGATATAAAATTAAAATGTTGATGTATTTAACCTGTTGATCACCAACCAGAGCAAATTCACCTATTCTGCTCTCTGACCATATGACTAGTTCAGCTCTACTTACGTCCATATTCAGTTTTAAATTTTAAAAATCACAGCTGCTCTTTTCCAAAAGAATTTCTAAACTATTTATTTTCTTATAGGCCTAGGGAAATCATTGCTTTATGAATTGAGGTGCATGTTAATGTAAGTGCCTCACTCATAACAGGGTTGGACACAATGAGGTGATCGGTGTGTGCCGAGCCGGCCCAGATGCTGTGGGCCTTGGACGAGATCACTGGAACGAAATGTTGGCTTACCCGCGAAAGCCCATCACACACTGGCACGCTCTGGGAGAGGTACACAAACATCCCCTCTTTTAATTCAGCTTTTTCTATTCCTGAGTGAAAGGAGTGGCAACATACAGAGATTCACAAAGGTTCCTGAATGCAACATTTACCAGAATTTTCTCAAACTCTGAGTTGAAGGAATATAAATAGGCAAATGTTAAAAAATTGATTGATTTTGTCTTTTCAGACCAAAACATTGATTGAAGAACAACCAAATATTAATGCTAAAATTTACTTCCAGCTTTTTTAATGGAAGTTTGAAATACCAAAAGCACAGCTGGAGATTAATCAGCAGCTGCTTGTAGATGCATAGAGGCATTTAAAGCTACTCTGAAAAATAATATTGCTTTTGGTGCAAAATCTTACATAAACAAAAAAATTACTTGTAAGCAAAAGACGCAGATGCTGAAAACAAGATTTCTTTAAAGTTTTTCTCATTTTACTTTTGCATCTTTAACCAAATGAAAACAAAAAGTTTTCTTCTATAAGAGAGCTGCTTCACTGACGTTAGTGTAATTAATTTCTTGTTCTTCTTTTGTCACACCTACTCTCCACCTGATGAATAGGAAAATACAGGTGATTGCATATTTTTAGTAGCAAAACTGTTTTACACTTTAGTTTAAATAAACTGTGATCAAAGGCAAAACAAAAAACATGACCTAACTGACCAAACAAATAGTTTTTTTGATCCTAAGAGATGTTTCAGAAAGTCGCAACAGGATCAACATTTTACAATTTGTGTTCTTAAGTTTTTGATAAAAGTTGTGCTTTTATTTTAAGTTGCTTGTAGCTGGAAGCACTAGATAATACAGCAATACTTTTTCTAAACTCAGAGGTTAGTTCTGAACCTATGGGTCACTTTTCCTAAATTCACATCTAAAACCTTTTCCCTTAGCTCAAAAGTAACTGCTGAAAATGTACATATTTTTACAGATCTTATTGGTTATCTTCATACTGTTTACTGGCTTCTTTAAAGATTACACTGTCCTTCAGGGCTGCACAATATCATAGCAAATCTTAAAAAATGTCTCTAGTTTTCATTAACTTAATCAGAAATGATATATTACTTCCACATAAATTATTGGAACGTACCCTGACTTCAGAAGCCACTTTTTCTAAACTTACAAGATTATTTTGAAAATATAGAAGAAATTCTCTCTGGTCTTATAAGACGCTTTTATGCACCTTATTCTTACAACTACTTTCTAAAATTATTTAAGATACTTAAGTGTAGTTTCTGTGAAGCTGAAAGTAAAATCTTGGAAATAATTTTACTTAAATTTATAAGAAACTTTTTTGAAACGTACAAAGAACTTTCCAATTTTCAAGTATATCATAATGCAACCAAAAGCTACTAATTTATACTAAATGTGAAGTAAATTATACCTGAATAAGTTATGACATTCATTCATTATGGTTTTGAGTCTACGCAACATTGAATCACATATTTATTGCATAAAGTGTTTCCACTTTGTGGATACTTTATTATTTAAGCTAAACATTGGTTAACAGTTTTAGGACATTCGTTTTTTTATTCATGAGTTGAAGTGGCTGTAAAAAGGGAAAATTGGGTCTTTTCTTAGTTGAATACTTCACATTTTTCTAAATCATCAGTGGACAACAGACATAATGTCGTCTGTGTTTTGCTTTGTAAGTAAGTTAAAAGATAATTGACAGGGGGCGTGCTGCGGTGGCGTAGAGGTTGGCGCGCCCCACGTTTGGAGGCCCTCAGTCCTCGACGCGGCCGTCGCGGGTTCGATTCCCGGACCCGACGACATTTGCCGCATGTCTTCCCCCCTCTCCTTCCCCCTTTCCTGTCAGCCTACTATGAAAAAAGGGACACTAGAGCCCACAAAAAGGACCCCCTGGTGGGGAAAAAACAAAAAAACAAACAAAAGATAATTGACAGACTTTCTGAAGGTCATTTAAAGATGTTTGGGGACTTAATCTCCACAAAAATCTTCAGGTATTTTTTCATTATTAATATTGGGCTGAGGTTTTATTTGCCTATGATCACAGTGAGTCCTCAAAGCTACAGAAATACCAGATAAGTTCCCCAAATCAAACCCAATGCCTCAGTAACTTTGCTCTGTTATATTTTGCCTTTCAGTGGAAGGGAAGAGCTGCAAGCTTTGAGAGTCAAGGTTCGTGTCCTTCGCCCAAACCTCTGCAGACTCCCTGACGATTCCAGGTAGAGTCAGAGCATCGCTGCTGTGGGAAACCAGAGATATTTACTGTTCTGCAGCGAACAGGGATGGAAAACTGATCATTTGATCTGGGAATTGAATCCAACGTCTTTTAGTGAACCACGGAGACGGCTATGCACAACACCCACAGGCATTCAGTTCAAAAGTTTATGGAGAGTTTTTACCATCCATTTACAGAAATGACATCAATAATAATAATATTAATAACAAGCATCTCTTCAAGAAGTCCATGATAGTTCATGTGCAACTATTTAATCCCTTTCAGTATTCAAGCTCTTTTAGCCTTTGCTATTTTAATTTGAAATGGCACAAAGTTAAAGGGCTACGCCACTCAGAGACATTTAGTGAATAAAAAAGTCACCATCCGATTTCTGCAGGTAGCTAAACATCTGCAAGGGCTGAGTAAAATTCAGAAAATTCATCCTTCACATTTACAGGAACAGCTGCTGCAGAAACGAGTAGCAAACAAATTACCAGAGCAACAGAGAACAAGTTTGTCTGAAATTATTTTGTGCTGTTAGTTTCTGAAAGCCAAACTGAATCGCAAAATCTAATAAAACAGCTGAGTATTTATTTTTTTACTGACACAAAAGTATTTAGGTAAAATAAATAAAACTTAATCTTTGTACTTCCTTTATAGTAAAGCTGAGGACTCCATTGATTTAGCTTCAGTTGGTTAGAAGTTTCCATTAGTCTGGGGCTTTTACTGATCTACTGGAATTGTTTTTGTTTTCTCCAAACTGGATGATTATAGAGCTGTAAGGAGCGAGTACATTTTTCCCTTTTACCTCTAAAATTGCCTTAGTTCTTAATTAATTTGATAAATAAAAGTGCCCGTTTTGACATTACAGCTTTAAACAACAGCTCCAAACTCATCCACTGCATCAAAGATGTGTCTTGAAAATATAAGATGTTGTCCTATTGCATTTAATTATGGGATTATAATGGGATTTGAGGGAATTGCTCCTCTGTTTTAAAAACTTTGCTACAAGTTTCAACAATATAGCAATTCTAAGGACGGAAATTTCCCAGTTTGTTGTATGGACACAAAAAGACGGTTCAAAGAAATCAAACATCTAAAAATTATTAGAGTGGTAAAAAGGGGTACATTTTTATCTGCAACTGTACATAAATCAATCCCACAGTAACAGAGTATCTCGAATATTGAATTAAACGTTAATTGAAGAATTGGGAGACTGAAGAAAATCCTTTTTTAATTAAATATTATTCAGGGAAACATTCTGAATTCATCCATATGAAATTCATTTCTGAAATCTTCATGTTAGTAATAAAATATTCAGCCTAGCAATTAGAGAAAGGCTATGTACTGTTATCTTATTGCACATTCAGTATATGATGCTTTCTTTCTGCTTTATCCTCAGTATAAAAAAAGTCATATTTTTACTTGTAGCATGCCTGTTGCCACTTTAAATAAAATAAAAACACCTACTGAAGGGAAAAGAGTGCAATGTTTAACTCTAAAAATCTTAAATTTTGTGTTTACACTTATGTAGATATCAATGCACAGAATCCTGTGTTCACAACTCTGTTTCATAAAAAGTTGGGACTGTGTAAATAAAAAGCAGAATGTTGCGATGTTCAGATGATGTCAACATTAAATCACAATAAAATCACTAAATAAGTAATTCTGCAGGTAATGAATCACCATTAGGGATCCACTGCAGTTCTCTGATGGATTATCACGGTTTCTATGCTAGAAAACTAGAAAATATCTATTTATTATCACTATATAACTGTATGCATATTGCAAAAATAGTGCCTAATTGCAAATGTCAAATTATTTAAGTAAAATGCATAAAATAATGAGTTTGATTAAGTTGATTCGATGCCAAAACTGCAAATATTGAACAGAACCAAAAGCAGAAAGACATTAATACTTTTTAGCTTTTTATTTTCGTTTAAGTTTCCTCGCAATAAGCAAATAATATTACAACCAAAATAATAACAATATTTTGGTTGTATTTTTTTCTTCCCTTCTTTCAAAACGTTTCTGCTTATATTTTAGAAGGGATGGAAAGAGATAGAAAGCCAATGTTTGGGTTGTTTTGGTTTTGCATTTGGCTCATATGTTTGTGATGCATTTCCACCATAAAGAAAAAGACATAAAACTCCAGATATCTCACAAACGATCTATTAACATACATGGAAAACCTTAAGAAAACCTTATAATATACCAGAAGTTACGGTGACGGCCATAAGAAAGACTTTCAGTATTCAATTATGAACTGATCAGTATGTTATTGTGAGAGAACGCAAAAAGAAAACAAAATCCTCCAGGTCCGTTAGGAGGCTCCATAGACTAAACAAAACTTAGATTTTCAAAATTTAAAAAAAGAAAATCCCATTTTTGTGTTAATACAGTATTCTGCTTCTAATTACATCCCACACAGATCCCAACTGCTTTTTGGAAACAGGGTTGTTCTCGTCAGCAGCTCCGTTTGTAAATACCAAGAAGTGAAACCTGGCAAGTTGTTGTGAATTTATGGAAAAACAAAGACATCAAAAATGTATTTCTATTGTTTGGTGACACTTTAAAAGTCTCAGACTTGTATTCAAGTGACATTTCTACATGTCCTGTAATAGTTGTGAACAAATAAGTGGAGCTGGGAAACCCAGCGAAGCCAACTCTTAACTTATCAACTCGTTCTGTATGTAGGACACTAGAGCTTTGAGCTGTAATTGTTTAACTATTCGGTTCAATCTGTATTAAGCAAGAAATAACTGCTGCCAATGTCATGATGTGTACAGTTTGTGATAACTTTTGTAAAACATTTCAGATCTGATTTATTGTAATTGTTTCATATGTATTTTAAAAACAAATAAAAATGTCATGGTTTGTCTTTGAGGTGTTAACGGAAATTTTTCTTTTTCTTTTTGGAAAACCTTTAAGGAGTTTTAGTCAGATAGGAAATAAAAAAATCTCAAAAACTCAAGATTTGAAAGCTTTTAGTGATGAGTTATAATAAAAGATAAAACATGCCGGCATTCCACAGTTTATTTGATATATTTACTGAATGTTTGTGACGTTAGTTTTTCTAAGCTGCCATAAATCCGTCTCTTGTGATATGCCACACTGATAGGGGGCAGTGTTGAGCCCCATAAGCACAACGGCTAAAAGGTGTTGTTCTTTACGATTTGAAAAGACTGACAACATGCAGTTGGAACAGAACCAACCCGTCTTTACCAATCATCTCCATTGAATCAGATAAGGACAACAGATAGAGATATTCATGGACTTTATCTACTAATAAAGGTGAAATCGGTTTTAATTACAAAAAAAGAGACCACACATAAAAATATAAAAAAAACTATAAACAAAATTTGACCTTATAAGAATAAATAAAAGCTTTTAAAACAACTAAACATTTCAGGTAAGTTTGAAATTGGAATGTAAGCTTCTATTTTGGGTTTTATATATTTCTACATCCAACTCTGGAGGTTTCTGTGCCTCATCATGAACGTCACCAGCACAGAGTTCGAAGTTCAACTTGATATAAAAACATTTGGAGTAATTGGAGCAGAGACTATGTCATCTGGTTCATCCAACATCAGTGTCTGACCTCAGAATTGGTCAAAAACTCACTCCTAATCCTTGTGGAAATCCTTCCTGTTAAAGTTTATTTTTCTATTTCATTGCTTTCTTTTTCTCCCTCTCCTTTCCAGTTCTTCCCAAATTATCTGTGATGCTAGGTTAGTCAAGAGAAAATTTATTCACATTTGAAAATAACTGCCATGACTTAAAGAAAAACGTACATCCCTCTGTTGAGTTAAACGCCCTAAGATTTTTATCAAATTCAAATTATCCAAGCAAATAAACTGCAACTATACAAATAAATCATAGGATGAGATCAGAAACATTTCTGCTCATAGTAAAAAACAAAACCAAACAAAAAACACATTTTACTGATTGTTATTCCACAGCTGAACTTTTAGTAAATGTCACTGAAAAAACCATTTGCTCTGCAGGTGAAATTATCCCCAAACAAGGTGAAAATTAAGCAGTCATTCAGTGATTACATTGTGTCACCTTGCTGGACTTTTAAAATCTGTCTAACAGATGGTGGGAAGAGGTCGAACACAGGCCGACTGCTGACAGTTTAATTATAGCGCTCTGTTGCCCGTTTCTTTTATTATTGTCTGTTGCAGATCTGCATAAAATTATAAACTTTTCTGAAGAGGAAAGCCAGATTGGTGTACTTTTCACTAGAGAGAAAAATATATTTTCTCTTTTCTCTCCACAAAATTTGATTCAGAATAAACATTTACTCTGCTCTTTGCAACATGTCTTCTCTTTTTATTCTTTAAAGATGGACACATTAATTTGGACCCTAGTTTGCTACAAACCACAAATACTTTAAAATATAATGTTTATAACTTCACATTTTAATACTTCATTGATCAAATAGATGTCAATAAGCATTAAAATACAAAATGGAGACCGTTTACTGCAGAAGCTAACATCCACCGTCTTCCTTATTTCTGCTTTTTTAATTCAGCCAATCAGCACCAAGGAAAATAAATGCTGCTCCCTGATTGGCTGCTTTGTAAATGCCAGCCAATGGCATGTCAAGTAGCATTAAACTCAAGTATTTAATCTTCCAAAGCTGAATTTTCTTTCAAGTATTTTAGATTTTTAGATGGATAAGTAATTTGTTGTTACTTCATGAGTGGCTTCACTGTGATGGTAAATGTACTCATGATTCTTTTAGTGATTCTAATCTTTTCATTTTATTTAAAATGTTTGTTTATCCTTGCATGACTCTTGAAATACAGAAATTTTCTGATTCTTCCTTTTATGATGCTTAACAGAAAAGTAAAGAATTCATCTTTCAGATTTATTTTTGAAGGATTCTGAAGCTGAGTATAAGTTTGTATATTATTATAATGTTAAAATTTTAAATAATCCCTCGTTTTCCAGTTTGCATTTTATGTAAATCACGATTAGAGAACATTTTGTTGCCTTCTCCAGCTCACCTTCTGTGTTGACCATCTGTTCTCTTATCTGCGCTGTCGTAGGCACCGTCCTCATCTCTGAAGTTTACCGAGGTCACGCTGCGTCCTTGAACCTCTGCTAACAGCCAGAAAATGATCCATATTAGAACCACTCTGGGTTTGGGCTTTGATAAAACCAAAAGCTCCTATCATCTTTTTGATGAAGAGATATTCAGAGGACATTCTGATCATTTGCTCCATAATTTCCTTTTGATCGATAGCACAAGATAAACAGAAAAAGGAGGGTTTTGCATTAGTTCCCCTGGTGATGAAGGCTGCCCAGTTGTTGAGTGCTAAGCCCGTATTTAGAGTGGAGTTGTATCTTTAGTTAGCGTCTAATAGCTCCACATGGTGATGGGTGTAATTAAAGCTTTGCTGTTTCCTGACTGGTTATTTGTGTTTGGTATTTAAAGCTGTGGAAACAGAGCGGATAATCGTCCTTCTCGACGTCAAACAAAAAAGTGGATTCTGGAGAAGAAGAGAAATTGATTTGTTGTTGCAGAAATTGATTTAAGTTCTGCGAGTTTGAAGATTTGCACTGTGTTGGAAACAAAGGGTCAACAGTCAATTCATAACCTGCAAACTAGATGAAACTGCTTTTAACATGAGAACAATTAAACTTAAATGGGGAGGATGACAGACTTCCCCATTTAACGCCTCACAAACACTGCAGCTTCATGACTATTTTTATTGCTTCTGGAGCCTCAGTTTGTCACTGCATGACAAACCCACAAATCAAATTTAAATTCATGATCTGAAATATTAGCACTGTTGCCTTGCAGCAAGACGGTCCTGGGTTTGATTCCCGGCCCGGGGTCTTTCTGCATGGAGTTTGCATGTTCTCCCTGTGCATGCGTGGGTTCTCTCCGGGTTCTCCGGCTTCCTCCCACAGTCCAAAAACATGACTGTCAGGTTAATTGGCCTGTCTAAATTCTCCCTAGGTGTGAGTGTATGTCTCTGTGTTGCCCTGTTACAGACTGGCAACCTGTCCAGAGAGACCCCGCCTCTCGCCCGTAATGTTAGCTAGAGATAGACACCAGCACCTCCCGACCCCACTAGGGAACAAGGGTGAACAGAAAATATATGGATGGATGGATGGATTTAAAATATAAAAAGCTCCAAGAGATATGCAAATTTCATATGGTTATGATAAAAGGCTTCAATCTGGGGATCCAAAACAAGAGCAGACATATAATCTACAGAACATCAGATGGAAATGAAACATATTTGGATTTTCTGTCGACATTTCTCCGCCTGGTGAAAAATGAAAACCTGGCCTACATTTTCTTCACTCCTCTTTTGTCTAAGTTTTCATGAAAACCGTTTCAGAAAACACAATCAATAACAAGGAACATGGAAAATATGCAAAAATCAGAGAAAAAAAAGCAATAAATAAATACCACGAACAAAGCACAAACGAAAGGAATATACCAGAGATCTGCAAATTTTGCACAGTAGTATGAAAAAGTCTAGCTTTTTTTAAAAATTGGATCACACAAAAAGCTATCTGAACCAGTCTGGAAATGGTTGAATGCCCTCATAAATTAATAAATAATTGGGATAAACCACAAAAGTTGAATTTCATAGCCACATTATGCCATCAACACCATCCTGGCAACATGAAGTAAGCACTACAGACTGTTTTTACCTCACTTTAGGTCAGTTTTCAATATTTGGCAATAATAAATGAGTTACCAGGTCAAAATCAATCACTTTAATCACATTTACTAAAACGTTTATTGAAGACTCAGACATTTGTGGATGTTGTGTGGATCCTGATGGAAACTGTCCATCTGTTTCCTGAGATTAAGCAGCAGATTCACCTCTGAACGAGAGGGGTTTGAAGTGGCCTAGTCAAAGTCCTATTTAAGATGCTGTTTCATAACCATTAACAGGTAATTTAATAATCAAAAATCATTCAACTTGGCTAAATAAAAAAAAGACAGGTTCCAAATTAGTGACGTAAAACACTCAAACTTACTTTTCCACAATGAATGTATGAAATAAAATCAGTTGCACTGCTAATGTTGAAACTAATGGGTACAAGTTTTACAACCAGGTAGTTACACAATCAGCCAAACGTCTCATGTCCATTTATTTTGTTTATAATTTGAAATAAAATGATGTAATTAATAGTATGCCATTGCTTTGCATTCAAGGCTTAATTTATTTCCATCGTAACATGAACTAAGGTATAAAAATGCATCTGCTGGACCACCGGTTATCCCTATTACTGGCTTAGAGGAGATAAACTGTTATGAAGCACAATTTATAAGTTAGAAAGAGGAAACCCAGAGGGGATGAATGGATAAACGTGGATATAAATAGATGTTTCCCCGTTGGGTGAAACCAAAGGAATCCTCTTTCACTCTTCAACTGATTTGTCTTGACAGAGAAACCCCGCTCCCTTCAAACATGATTTCAATTCATCCTGAAAGCAAGAATGGAAGCACTCGAATTACAACCGCTCATGTTTCTTTAATTTATGAGGATGAATCTCAGTGATGTGAGGTGGACGTAAACCAGAAGATGACATACAAAAAATACAAAAAGATACACCTTCTTTTTCCGCTTCACTGTCTGAAGTTAAATCAGACCAAATATCTCTTTTAGGTCAGTTAGAAATATCAAAAATATTTCTATTTTCTAAATGGCACAATAATGAGAGAATATTAGTTATTAATGTCTTAAAAAACAGAAATTAACATACAGAATAACTAGGGAAAAGCCCAGATGATGATGTCTGTGTGTATTTTAAGGCCAAACCCAAAACTCTGCTTTCACTGCAAAAAACACACAATCTTATCAAGTATTTTTGTCTAATATCTAGCAAAATATCTTAGTTCACTTGAACTAAGACAAAATGTAGCATGATATAGGAGCTTGTTTTAAGTAAATAATTCCTCAATATTGATTAAAAAAAAGTTCTAGTTCAGATTGTTTCATTTACAACATGAGGAAATTGTCTTATTTACTTAAAACAAGCTCCTATATCTTGCTGTATCGATCATGGACTATAACTAGCAGAAGTCATTGTTTTTGACCAATTTTGAGAAAAAATTGTAGTAAAATCAGAAAAAATTTGGGACTTTGTTGATTTTGTCTGACTTTTGAGAAAAACTGGAAGGACTTATTGATGTAATTTAGAGCCTAAAAGGCCACATGAAAAGCTACGGCGGGCCAGATTTGGCCCACAGGCCTCAAGTTGGACACATGGTAATGCTGCCAACTGAGAAAATATGTGCAAACCTCACATATTCTGTGTTTTATTACTGTGGCATTTAGAAAATTGAAATACTTTTAGTAATTCTGACTTATCTAAAACAAGAGAGGTTTGTCTGATTTAACTTCAAGCAGTGATGAAAAAACAAGTGCATCTTTTTACTCAGTGTATGTAAATATCTGGTTTTAACTGTAAATAAAAATATGAGACTGATAAACAATTTGCTTCCAATCAGTTTGTGCAGGTACAGATTAAAAGCAGAATCATTTGTTACTTTTGCTAATTGCATAAAGATTTGTTCTCCAGCATCATAATCCTTTTTGTTCTGCTTGTCTGCAATAAAACACTGATACCAGCTCAGTTTCACATTAAGTTTCAGGGTATTTATAAACGGCATTGTCAGCTTTCTGGACAAAGAAAAGCTCCTCTCTGGATCTAACAGGTGTGTGCAGCAGCACTATCATCAGCGCCAGCGGTGACGGGAAGAACACGCTGTAATAACAGGTTAGCAGGAGAAGCGCCACTGAGATCAGGCCTCTCTCCAGCTGCTCTGCTGATTTACATGGCAAGCAGAGGTGGAGGAGTCGTCATGAATCAGCCGAGAGAGAGCGCCCAGCGGAGGACGTGTGCGTGAATGCAAATGCAGCCGTTTGGCCGAGGCTGCTCATTCCGACACAAGAATGGCTCATCCAGCGCTACAGTGATTCATAGCCTGAGACAAGTCCAGAGTCCAAATGAAACAGGTGGGAACATTTGCCAGACCAGAGAGGAAGCATGACAAACAGAAGACGCATATCTCCAACTGAATACAAGCAAATTAGTGCAAACAAATTTCCTAACATATAGTCCTCAAGCATGCAGTCTGGCATTTCTAATCAAGTAAACACACACACCACTTGGACCAGACACACTAGTCAACTCAAACAAGGAGAAAAATGGAGAAAAGTAAATTCAGAAAATAAATACGGTGTAGGATTCAACCAATCTGGTAGAGAGACAACTGGACAAACATTTCTTAAATTATATTTTAAAAAGAAGATTTTTAAAGATGCACATCAACATTTTTGTTAAATCTGTCACTATGCCAAAACCCTTTCTTCACCATCGCTAATTGCCAACAAAGCTTCCTTGTTAAGGTGGAAAGATCAAGTTCCCCCTTCACATTCACTCTGGATAACTGGTATTATGCTGTGTAGCATAATGTATGTATGCTGTGTATAACATGTTATACACAGCATACATATTATGCTGCGTAAGGACAACATTTACTGTCCAAAGTTCTAAAAATAGATTTTAAAAAGTTTGAAACCCCTTCTGAAAGGTCCCGTCATTTTTTTATTTATTTAAATTAACTAGAAATGATCAGTTTCTCTGATTTTACGTTTCATAGGTTTATGTTTGAGTAAAATGAACATTGTTATTTTATTTTATGAACTACCAACAACATGTCTCTAAAATTCTAAGCAAAAATGTATCATTTATTTGGAGAAAATGAGAAGATGCAATGAATATGTCAAAAAAGCTTTACATTTTTAAAACTTTATTTCTAGCTAATCAGATTTATTGTAAATGACATCAGATGTGAACTCAATAAATTATTTAAATCGATTTTTAAAAAAGGCATTTCAATAACGTTTTTTTTAGAGGTGTGCTCACTTATACAACCAGGATGTTCAACGACTTTTTAGTTGAATTGTGCAGGAAATGTTCCATTAAAAAGATTTTATGATTTATCATCTCAGTTGTAAGGGTTGTGCGTTGTGCGTACTCTTTTCACATCTACTATATAATCAAACCGGAGGAGGTTTTTCAGGTACTATCGAGTCATGAAAAAGAAAATCTTTATTTTCTCTCTGAATGTATAAACAGCAACCAGCTCCTGTTGGGCGTTTGTACTGCATCAGCGCTGGCTTTTAGTGAATGAAAAGCTCCCACACACCGCAGAGTGAGTCACAGTTTAACCTGTTTAATGCCAAGTTTAATCTTTGCACTATTGTGGTGGCAACTGCCTATATTTGTCATGCATCCCCACAATATGTGACGACAAACAAACACGCAAGCCTGATATGACTCAGACAGTCCAACAAATATTAATGCTCCACTCTTTTTCTAATAAGGGGTTTCAGACAACATGATCCCAGAAAAATCAACTTTTCATTCTGGTTTATTTGGACAGAAATGAGCTTTATATCATGAAGCTTAATGCTAGACACCATGGTGCTTGTATGAAATAAGCAATAAATCAATTAATCGCAGTAAACAAACTCAATTTCCATTAGAATAATTGATCCTTTTTCTTTCTCTTTCCACCACAAATTGTATGAATAAAATCAAATGACTCACTTAAACATTAACAATTAAAAGTATCTTAATTTTAGGACATTTCAGGAATGAAGGTTGTTTTAACACAACAGAAACTGATCTCAAGCTCTGCACATTACAACCCCTTCCTGGGGTTTACAATACAGCACTGATAAGATGCATGACAACATTAAATCTTTATATGGCCAGAGGGATTGTGGCTTCAACATTTGCCTAGATGGCATATAGAGATTAATGCCCTGCCGGATTGGCTAAATCTCCTTTATACCCCTCAGTGTTACCAACTCCCACCTCAATTTGAAGCAGACTGCAGATAAACCCGAATGGCTCCATCTCTGGGGAGAAATTATTTATCCTCAGACCAAAGGTAGCAAGAGACACTCGGCTCAGGAATCCCAAAATGGTTTTTCTCCAAAGACGTTTTGTGTGATTGTGTGTTTAGAATAAGACGGCACAGAAATCTGCTCCAGAAACAAACAACTATAAATAGAAAAACTGCCAAATAACCAAAATCTCACCAGCATAACCGTTTCATTCTTAAGAGTGTTGAAAAAACTTAACCCTGTTCTGCATGAATTATGATCCTTTATATCAACATTTTTTTCCCCAAAGTGTCCAAAGGTGGGGGGGGAATTACAAAAAAAATAATTTTTTTTAGGGTTTTTTTCTAGGTGATCAGTTGTTATTTGGAAAATAAATCTGTAGTTTTATCTTTAGAGGATACTTTAGGTCACAATATTTCATTAACCTGCAAAAATCCTTTGTATTAGAAGGAGAGACTGGATAATCCCGAGTAGCCATATTGGATTTAACAAAGATTTTTCTGCACTTGCAGTGGATGACCAGTAGTTGGAAGTGTATCCTCAGATGATGCACTAATGTCCACTTTAGTGGTCTGTGTGCATTTAAAGCATAAAATTCCACAAGAAACACAAGAAAATGGCTTTTAGATAGTTAAATAGATGTCCACTAGTATAGTATTTGTACTCCCAATAGGAGTAAAATCCAAATTTTATTGCAGAAATGTTTTTCTTTCCAATATGACAGCACCATGAGCAATCAGTGACTTCCTGTTCTCCACTTTTCTACTCTTAAAAATCGAGGGAAACAAAATTAAATTCAATTCAATGAAGGCAGCCACTAATCTTCATAAATTAAAAAGAAATATATTTAATGAAATGGCTCCTTGCTTAAACTTGCTCATATTTCAAATAAAAATGAGGTAGCAAAAAAAATGACCACCACTTAGGAGTGTGTGTGTGTGTGTGGGGGGGGTGTTATCTAAAAACATGGCCAAATCGACAGGGAGAAAAAGAGAAACCTCTTCAATCTCAGTCCTAGAAATAAATCGCATAGAAATCCATACAGTTGATAGAGGAACTGTCCAAAGAGAAATAGTCAAAGATGAATCTCTCTGTGCTCCAACCTTGTTAGATATTACAGGAGAAAACCAATTACATTTCTTCGGTAACCTCTAAGTTAATGTATTTAAAATAAAGTTAAGCTACTGCAAACAAAACAACAAAAAAAACTACTTATACTTTGGGAGTTTTACACATCTTAATCATGTAAACACAATATATTTTCCAGAATAAATCAAATTATCTCAACACACAAAACCTCATAAGTAATCAGAGTGCAGCTCTTCCTCCTAATTAAAACACAAATCCAGTCTGAACCGAACCAGACAACCAGAGTCTTGTCAGAGTTGAAAGTCAGGCTCAAGAAGTGTCAATCATGCAGCACAAGCATTATCTGCCAGTCTGTGCTGAGTGCTTAATTAACAAACAGCCTACCTCATCCATCCCCTGATGACCCTACACACACACACACACACACACACACACACACATACAAAACCCACTTTACGTGTTTTATAATAAACCCCATCCTTCACATCGACAAACGAGTGAAGTTCTGGGAACATCTTATTCTTCAGTGAGACATGAGGGGGCTGCTCATGTTCTGCTCTTCATCTCTGCACAGTTTTAACCTAGTATGAGAGAGACCTGGATGCACACGCAGCCTCTCCCTTTCTCCATGGCAACCGGTGGGCATACCATCACATCTGGCAGAGTTTAATGGCTCGTTACGGCCATGAGGGCACACCAACAGACAGAACAGAAACTGCAGGGGCGAGAGATGTCCACTCATTTATCTGAACTGGGCTTCTCTGCAGCTACTGCTGGTGAAAAGAGTGCATTTTCCAAACAAATCTACAAAAATATATATATTTTTAAGAAGTTCTTACTCAGAGTTGCTGTTGGTTGTTTACAAATGTTGCTCTACTGGACAGTTTTGATTAAATTTATGTTAACTGAAAAAACATAAAACTGGCTTCATGCGCTATATTTTAAGTTTCTTTCTACATAAATGTAAATACGTATTGGATTGTATATTTTACGATTTAAAGTGGGTTTGTAGTGCCATCTAGTGGACAAAACATTTAGTTACTGTAATGGAGAGAAGACGTAGAGATGATTGTTTTGGAGTCCAAAATGCGCCGATATTCAGTTTATAAAATTTTACCGCTACCTTTAGAAACATTGGTTCATCGTTGGACACCATTTTGCCTTAAAAGGGACCAAAGTTCATCATGGCAACGATCTAACAAGGACCAGAACCGTTCCTCAGACTTTGGTCAATTTTGCCACAGTTTAAATGTATTTTTAAACTAAATTTCATGTAATGTTTAAAACATATATCTTATAAAAATATTTGATCCAGAAAAAATGTAGATATTCTTGTAATAAAAAGTTTTGTTTTTGGCTGGTGAAAGTAAAATGAAATGAAAAGCCATTTAATCCTTTTGTTTAAACTGATTTTTACTGTAATGTTCTATTATAAAGATAGAAACTGCTATTTTTACTTTTAGTTACAGAACACTCAACTTCAAAAATATAACTTCTGTTGAGGAAAACCATTTACTTGCTATGTTTAGTACTAAAGTGATCCAAAACTGTTTTTTTAATAAGATGGTAAATCTAAATCCTATAGATTTATCATATTAACATTATGTTTTAAATGGTCGTCATGATATTAGAAATCAGCGTTTGACCAAATAGCAAAGAAAGATTAACAACTAGGATAAACATTTGTGAAAAGCAGCTTGAAGAAAAAATACTGAAAGCCACAAAATCTGGCTGCTTGGAGCAAAGGACGAGGAAGCCAAAGATGTTTTTGAAATTTTTAAGTGTGTGATAAAAGATGGAGTAATACTTGGTGTATTAAGTAAATAATGGTTGAAAGATTTGAGGTCATAAAATCAAATGATTCCATTTCTGTGTACTTCCAGGACGTTTCTGTTGCCCTCATTAAATATGCGCAAACACAACTTTCCCATATTAAAACTTTGACTATACAACGTAGAACAATGTGAACAACATTGACATTTGCATCTAATAAAGTTGACATTTCTTCTTGTTTCACAGAGGAATAATGAGGAAACATTAAATGCTGCGCCTCAGTCAGTGAACCAAATTTAGCTTGTAAAAAAACCAAAAAACAAAGCCAGGCAAATCGCAGCTGTTTGACTTTTTGGACTTTTAACTTGACCCATCCCAAATTTAGGGAAATGTTTCAAGAGGTTTCCAAGACCAAGAACCAGTCAGTCAGTCATAAATTAAAAATAGACAGAATAGCTTTAATGAGAAGTATACAAGTCTGAGTGCGTCAACAATAAACAGAAATAATTTTTAGGAAGGTTTGCGGAAAAATGTAAAGCTTTACTAAAACATTTTATATTGGATTGTTTTTTAAAGACTCAATTTATACTAAACTTGGTTAATTAATTCATATGACTCCCTTCAGTCCCCTGATCATTCAGTAGGAAGGAATCGGCACCAAAAAGTCCAAACGGACCTCAGTTTCTCAGTTGTTGTGGACCCTGAGCTTTACTTCCAGGAACCAGCTTTCCCTTTGGCCCCGCGGGAGCTCTTGGACGTTTTGGAGCCTCTCTGGTGGTCGCTGACTCGGTTCCGGAGAACGTGGATTTCATATTTTTGCAACTTTAGCTTCTCAGCCAGCTCAAACTTCTCGCCGTGCAGCTGGTGGAGCCACTGCCACAGGTCTTGCGCCTTCTCCACCAGCTTCTCCTGGCTCAGATGGTCGATGTTGAGCGGCTTCCTGCGCTCCATCAGGGCTTTCTTCTTCTCCTCCCGGGCTGTTAGCTTCTTGCCCTTCTTCTGGTCTACCTTCTGCAGGTAACCCCCGAAGGACTTGTTGGAGAATATCTTCTTCTTCTTGGCTTCCTCCTCAGCCCGCAGCTTGGCGGCCTCTTCTTCGCGCCTCGACCTCTCCTCTACCACCCGAGCTTGGCGCTCTCGCTCCTGTTCTGCTCGGACTCGCTGCTGCTCGGCCCGATCAGCGCGGCGCTGTTCAATGCGGCTGCGCAGGGCAATCAGCTCTTCCTCCTCCTTCTGGCGGCTGGAGAAATGCTGCTCGATGAGCGTTTGGAGGTCGTTGTAATCCTTCTCCACTCTCTTCCGGTGGAGATCATCAAAGTCGACCTTCTCTCCATCAGGGAGCTTTGGAGGAGCCATGTTTGGTATATAGGTGGTTTTAAACCATGGTTTGGACCCTTTGTCGTGCACGGTCTCATCCTCTTCCTTCTCTTCATATTCCTCCACAATCTCCTCAGTGTCTGACATGTTGGATCCTCTGAGCAGAACTGATCAACTGGAGTGGTGAGCACAGGAAATAACTGGAAGTCTAGGTCTGCAGGTTGGAGTTTTAACAGGTTTCCTTCATCACGTGACCCTACGCAACAGTCTCCAGGGATCAGGTCAGCAACAGGATTGATTTGGAGACAGATGGAGGGGTCTATTTTCTCCTCCACCAAGTCGTGTCATAAACACTCCCCTACTTTATCCTCTGAAGAGCCTCCTGCTGCCTACACTGACCCCAAGGGCCTCCTCATTCCTTTGTAAGGACAAAATGAGGGACTATTTCAGAGACACAACAGATGCACGCATACTTGTGTTCTCAGATCTCCCACAAAGCAGCGCTGAGATTATTCCAGCACAAATAGCATGCATACTCTGAAAGATGTAGAAAAGCAGCTGGTAATGAGCAAAGGAAAAGTAGCAATACAAACTTTTGCAGTGATTCTCTTAGAAAAATCCCTAATCCTCCACTTAAGGTGAAAAGCCACAGTGTTAATCCAAACAGTGCTTAAAACCTCCTTAACTAGAGTGTGCTGCAAGGGTTTATGTAAGCCCCACTTAGCAGGATTTTAATAATAGGGAAATTAAACAATTCACAATTTCCAATGTAAACATTTCCCTCATTTTCACTATGGTTTAGTTAGAAAAATATAGCTAAAATGTGGTTTTTGAGTGTTTTGATCAGTTTTTATCCCCAAGACATGCTGAACGTTCAGCTGAGTGTTTCTAGCATATTTGGACATATGAATATTTGACATTACGCAAGAAAGAAAAAAATTCAAGACCTTTTGAAATTCTGATGAGGAATAAATTAGGAGTGTGCTTTGTTGACAATTCAGTTTGTTGGGATTGAAAGTGGGATAGAAAGATCTCTCTGAAACCCTCAGAGAGCTGATTGTAGATTTCCATGAATCTGGTAAAGGGTTTACATAGGTAAACTGTCCAGAAGATTATCTGTCACGGGCATTCAAAACAACTGTCAACCTGAAAGAAGCCTGCAAGATGCAAAAACAAGTTTTCAAAACCCTCCAGGAGGTTCTTATCAAGTTATCATTGATATGAAGGCACCGGTTTAACTTTGACGGGAGATCTAACAGAAGTAAACATTTGCTTCTTAAGACCTTAATGGCCATGGAGAATATAGACAAAGATTAGTGGAATATTGTTCTTTAAAGGAATATGTCTAAAAGTACATTATTTGTGCATTTAAACAAGTAAAATGTTGGCATTATCCAAGTATAGCATTTCATGAAATTAACGTCATACCAGCTGTGAAGCATGGAGGTGAAGGAGTCATGATTTGGGAATGCTTTCCAGCTCAACATCATACCATCCAGGGTGTAAACGTGAGACCATCTGTGAAAAAAAATTAATGAAATTGATTAAAATATAACTGTATCCTGCAACATGACAATGAGCCCCAACATTGGCTCAATGTCATCTCAGCCACCAATGAGTGGCTGAGATTTAAGAAATCGAAAGTCTTGGTTTGAGTCAATGGTTGATCTTAATCTGACCTTTGATCTCTCTGCAGGACCAAAAAGCAGAGAAAAGAGATGGTTCAAATCAATCTGGGGAAGTATCATAACTCCAACTCCATCTCTCTTAAGCAGCAAAAGCCAATGAGGTGCATTAGCAGAAAACTAAATGACACCATCCATTGTATAAAGATACAGGTTTCTGCAAGAACATTAAGATACAGTTTGGGCTTCACTTTTAGGGGTTTGATTAAAGGAGGCATTCAGCACACAGAGGTTTAAAGCATAATTACTTGCATTCTGACATCTAAAAACATCAACAATTTAGTGTTCCCAAGTCTTGAGTTATTACTGGAAAAGGACAGAGCTGAGTGCCAGCAACAGGTGCTCCTCCACGTCTGGGAAACCTAATTAACTCGATCTGTGTGCCTCCTTGGGATAAAGCTCTTGATGTTATTCTACTGTAAATGTCAACGATAGACACGCTTTTATCTTCGGGGGATAACATTTCAGGCCCAGTGTAAAACTTGTGAGGCTCTGTTTGAGTGAAGACAGGCTAATTACGGCCTGAGAGAATAACAAAGCAAATCTTTAATGTCTTTCCAGTCTCGTCCCAGAGAGGACTGGTAAAACATGACAACAGGTGGTTAAACTATATTCTAGGCCCTGCTTGCTGCTGGCAAGGGACAACTGTGTCTATCACCAGAAACAGGCAACAAATGATCAGAGCTATGTATATCCACAACTGTTCTGCTTTTGCTCATTTGTATCCAGGTCTTTGAGGAATAGGAAACGTTAAAATGTCACTTATTTAGCTTAAAATGCTTACGTTCAGGGTAATATTTGTCCAGCTGTTGGAACTATGAAATTACCGCCATCGTATGTGCTTGGTAATACAGCGACCTCATGTGGTTCAGGGGTGCAGATTAACTTGTTGAATTTTTAGCTAAATTTTAACACTATAAAGTTCACTTTGAAATAAATGTTCTGTTGTTGCTTAACAGTAAAAATTTAAATTATTAAAGAATTTCAGATTAAGATTAAATGAATTGTGTTTACTATAACTACTTTTTCTGATGAATATCAACTTATCACACAAAGTTCATATTAGCCTTTTGTGATTTTTACTAGCAATTTCCTATGTTTTATGTGAGCTGACAGACAAGAACTACGATTTCAAATTTGAAGCGATAATTAGTTTAGAACAAAATAGAGGAGCCTGGCTTTATTATCGTTGACTTCCGAGGGCCTTTCAAATGACGTAGGCTAACTTTTACCTAGCTTGAAAACATCTCCACGTTAAATCCTGGAAAAGAAAACAATGTCTGTGGTTAACTTTACATTTGTTCTGATAAATAACTGAGCCACAAAGGCAGAAAGGGGTTTGTTCGTTTGTTTGTAACGGGTTTTGTTTGTGGTCAGCTAACAAACCTAGCTAGTTCTAGCTAGCTTACGCTAGCCGAAACCAAGCGAACAATTAAAGAAAAATAAGAATTGGGTGTTTATTTATATATCTAAGGTGTGTTATTCTACCTTCCTGTAAGGTGTCTCCATTTGGTTGACAGGATGTTGCCAAAGGACATAGGAAGTGTTCCTTCAATGAAGGAATGCACGTTTATTTAAACGCATGAAATCAATAAAAATAAACTGAAGACGAGTACAAACATTATCCTTGGACGACTAAAAGGCATAAATTCAAGCTTTGTTATAAAATGTCATGCCTTCCCCAAATTATTCTATGACCACAAACCTCAGCTGACTTTTCTAATTCCATGTTTTCGCAGCTACGTCATTGTTAGCTCGTTTTAATATCATAAATAATATCTTACTTCTGCACTTTCAAGCCCGCTCACTGTTTAGCAAATTTATATGCACATATCAAACCTTCCATTCTATCTAATCACATTTCTAATGGTGCAATTACAAATACTCACAGTAACAAAAAATCCAGTCCATACATTCAGAAAAATCAAATAATTAATTGTCCATAAATTATGTGGAATAATAATGATATGGGGAAAAAAGTATTGGACACATGAAGAAAAACTACGCAGAAAGACAGGCACCAGGTGAAATCTAGTAGTAATTAGACAGCAGTCCTGCCAGTTACAATTAATATCAGCTGGTACAGTTCTTGATGAAAGCCTGGAAAATTACCTGTTCAGTACAGAAACATGAACGAGTGGATTATGTATGGAAAATGACATTTTCAACCATGGTGTGGTCTTGCTACACTTTCAAAATATTTTCAGTAAAAATAGAAAACATGGATTATCATTTTCTGTTTTAATGCTAAACTCAATGAAGTATCCAGGGTAACTTTGCTAATTTAATGCCATTCAACGTGTCCCATGTTACTTTTAGGTAGTTTTCTTCATTATTTATGAAATCGAGTATTATTTTTCTTCCCACGCATCCCTATAATTTATTTTAATATATTTCTTCTCTACTTCAGCTGCTCTCCTATTTACCAGCCGAATGATTTATCCTGCAAAAAGATTCGCCTCTTTTGGCTTTAAAATAACTTCTCTGGCTACTCCTCCTTGTAGCTTATGTAATTTGTCTTAGCATACATATTGATCAAAGTAATCTCTAAAGTTAATTATTTTTGTTGTATACAGCCTCATCTTAAATGGGAACAGATTCGAAGAAATAGATCGAAACCACGACTCTGGGGGCCATTTGGAAGGCCCTCAGAGAACCGGCATATTAAATCGGCTCGACCGCGAACGACACAACTCTAGTGTGCTTCCTGGTCACGTAATTTTCACGTGCCTCACTAGCTCCGCCCACAAAGTTGTGTGGCGTTATGAAAGCAGAGCGGTGGGAATGACAACGGAGTCACAGCAAAGAAACCCCCTTAAAACCGGTAAAATAATCCACATTACTGTTCATTTTATGTCAAATAAACTGTAGCGATGAATGTTTTTGGCTGCTGTCGTTACAATCACTCCCTTCCGTGTTGCTGCTTTGCAGCTGTGGCCTGGCGCAGTCATTGTTTTATAATACATACATAACAGGCACATGCAGCATCACATGTGAAAGACTGGAGTCATAACTGTAATCAGTGGAGATCATTTTCTCTATATCCTTTTAGATAAAACAATAATAAGTGTTTTTTTTCCCTCCTAACTTATACACAATCCTTGATTTGTTCCCACATTTGGATGTTTTTATAATACCCAAAGTATTCCACAATTATAAAGTGGAAAGAAAATTATGTAAAGTTTTCTCCAGTTTTTAAACTAATAAAAATCTGAAAAGTGTGGTTTGCTTTTATATTCATCTCCCAGAGTCAACAGTTAAGACAGGGGTGTCCAAAATGTGGGCTGGGGGCTATTTGTGGGCTTTGAAATTATTTTGATCCCAAACAAAATAGAAAACAACTGAAATGTAAAAAAGCAACAAAATAGAACCACAAAAATTTGTCTATTTTTTTGTTTTTCCTTTTTTTTAAAAAAAATCAACAGTCTAAATTTTTTTTTAAATGTTTTGTTTATTATTTAGCAGGTAAAAGTAAAAAAATATACAAATAAAAAATTAAAATATACAAATTTTTGCATTTTAAATTCAACAAAATTTGAGGTCTGTAAGTTTTAATTTGCTACTTTTGGCCCAGAGGGCAAAAAGTTTGGATAGCACTGAATTAAGAGAATCATCTTCCTATCAATTCTTGCTGTTATCTGGTAGAAATAGGGAATAAATAGAAGAGAAACATACAAAAATTGCTGGAAAAAATACCCCCACAGCATGATGCTCCCACCACCATGTTTCTCCATGGAGATAGTGGTTTTTGCATGTAGGCCTAAATATTCAGTGATTATGAGACTTGTGGAAATAGTTGCAGTAATTCAGGGACTAGTTGAATGCTAGCTGTCACAACTCTTTACAGATTGTGGGAATTAATGCTGTTCTTCTTCTTCTTCAGAGATCTGCTGCGATGCTTCGTGTCACCTCTACATCTCTGTGCGCCTCCTGCCAGAAGATGAGGCTGCTCCTGCCTCCCTCTGCCTCCCTCACCTCCCACAGCAAACGGGAGGAGAATCAATGCACGGTTGACTCTCTGTACGAACTGTCAGTGGACATCAGAAAGGTCCGCAAGCTGAAGGGTTGGGTTTTGTCTGAGAAGACCGCCTATGTGGCTGAGACAGCCGGTCTGCTGAGAGACATGGGCGCTGACACGGCGGTGATCGCCCACATCCTTGAGACCCACCCCGAGGCTGTCCTGTGCCGACCAGAGGATGTGGATGCCCAGCGAGATCTCTGGGGGTCCGTATGTTCCGGCCAACGCGCCCTTCTGAGCATCATCGAAAAGTTCCCAGCTTCCTTTTTCTCTGTAAGCCACCACAGCAACCAGCGGGCCAACATCTTCTACCTCCAGAGCCTTCGCCTCAACAAGAAGATCATCAGCAAGCTGATGGCCAGTGCGCCGCAGAGCTTCAGTCGACCCGTGGAGAGCAACCAGGAGGTGATCCATACCCTCAGAGAGACCTACTTGGACCTGGGTGGGGATGAGGGTAATCTCCGGGTTTGGCTGCAGAAGCTCCTCAGCCAGAACCCGTACATCCTCCTGCGTCCAGCGGAGACCTGGAGGGACAGTTTGGGCTTCCTGAGGGAGTGGGGCTTCACCACGGAGGAGCTGCTCAGCCTGGTGTCCAGCCTCAGAGCCTCCATCTCCGAGCTGCAGCCTGTAACCATGCGGCAGGCGCTGGCCTACGTCCAGGATGCTCTCAGCTGCTCCGAGGACGAACTGAAGCAGGTCGTGATCCGCTGCCCGGCCGTTTTGTACTACTCACTGACCACTTTGGCGGGACGCTTTCAGGGACTGATGGATGCCGGGGTGAGCGTCAAGCAGGTGAAGGAATCCCCGAACGTCCTGGAGCTCACCACGCAGATAGTGCTGTATCGGATCCAGAAGCTAGCATCTTATGGTTACGACGTTCGCTCCGGCAACTTGGACGTAATCGTAGGAACCAAGAAGGACTTTGAGATGAGCTACTCCAAGCTGAACCTCCGGCAGCAGAGGCCGCTCTTTAACCCTGTGGCTCCACTCAAGACTGCTGAGGAGTGAAGAACGAGACTCTAATGCTAATAAACTGGAGTTTGGTAGATGTTGACGCAGTACAGCACATTACTTTAAAAATCTTTCAAATGTGGATACAGGCTTAAAAATCTATATGCTCAACCCTCAATGTATGGTTCTGATATTTTTCATTAGCCTCTTGAATTTCGTGACAACAGACATTTTTCAAAATGGCCACTGTTTTTGAGCCATTTAAACTAATTAGTGTCATTAAATGTTCATCATGTTTTTGACTTTGGTCATCCAATTCATACAACTTTAAAGTAATAACTTAGCAAAATCAGAAACTGAGGACTTTACTGTTTGAAAATCTCACACCAGTTGTAAACTCAAAGGAGATAAAGATGTCTGACAGTCGTCTTAGTGGTTAATGTTAGCTTCCGTTAACCATTTGTGTTTTTAGCAACAAAGCATTAGCTTTTTCTGTGTATTTTCTGTGTTTGGCGGTTTAGCATTAGCTTCTGCCGATTTTTCTAAATGTTTAGCAGTTTAGCGTTAACAGAGCTAAGAGTCTTGCTTAGCGAATTAGTGGCTAGTGAAGCTAACTGTTTGGTTAGCTGTACTCACTAATGGCAGTAACTGCAGCTGATTTTAGTGCAAACATAAATTCTTTGTTATAACTATGGTGGCCATTTTGAAAAATGTCTACCAGAAAATTGAAACACAAGAAAAAAATCATATATGATTTCTATGGTTCAAAATATGTAACCGAACACATTCATTTTGTGTGAAAATATTAATTTTCCATGGTGGCCATCTTGAGAAATGAAAAAGTTATCAGCAAATATGATTTCTATTGGTCTAATTATGTATCACTTGAAACCAAAAGTATTCATCTGTGATCAATATTGGCAGATTTAATGAGGATAATTTTCCTTGATGACCATGGCAGCCATCTTTTTGTTGCCTTAATAACTGTTTATACTTTTGCCTGACAGCTGATTATGTTTGATTTATGTTATGTTTGTGGGAATTTACTCGTTTTGCTGTGACCTTGGAATGTTATATTATTTCAGTCTTATAAAGCTTTATGAGCTACCTTGTTGCTGAAATATAACCAGCTGCAGAAGCAACATAATGATCAAATGGTAAACTATATGAACTCCTCATATGTTCAAGATAAAAACCACAAGTTGATTCAAATAAATACACTACACTCTTGTTTGTGGTACACTTCTTTATTAGGGATTTTACAAGGAAGTCACTGTAATGCAAAGACTCTTTAGTCCTTTTGTATTCTCCAAAACTACTAAAAAAGGGCAACATCAAGATGGTTAATGTTATTTTGCCTCCACACTGGAAAGGAATGAGGCACGTCTACAATTACTGAGATCAACCAAAACACTTTGTCTTTGTCAGTTTACAATAGGTGGAACAAGAAAGAACAAAGTTTGGGGAAAACGATGGTTAGCAAACACAAAAGCTCTCTCAGTTTTTTAATGATTTTTTTGTCGGAAAGTCTTTAAATGTTTTTTATTATTATTATTTATTGAGAACTATCAAAACAAAAAAAGATTTATCCATGATCTCATATCAAAAATATATCAATGGGTTTATGGCTACACAAGGAGAGAAAACATACATAAAATATCCAAATATGTACAAGTTGTGTGAGCTGCAGTTAGCAAATTCATTATATACACAAAGATGTTTGTCAATATTAAGCCAAAGAAGCGCTCAGTGAGAAAGCCGCCGCGGCCTCACCGGCGCTGATGTGCAGTCCTCATCAGAGTCCACAGTCTGTTTAATCGGGGGACGTGTGTGTGTGTGTCCATAAGGTGCGTTCATGCAACACCGTGGTGCTGGAGGTAAACCTTTAGTCCTTTTCATTTGGCTGATAATATGAAGGAATATGTGCAGAAACACCTGGAAGAAAGGGAAAAACAATAAGATTGTTTTCTGTTGTGTTTGTGTGAATCAATGAAAATTTGTACCTTCAGTGTTTATTTCATATTTTATGGATGACAGGGTTAGGTGTTAGCGAGAAATCATCATAATTGATAGAAATTAATCTATAAAATGTGATTCGCTAGGTGAATTGTATTGACCCTTCCAGACTGAACGTGTTGGCGACGATCCAGTCAAATTTGCATTTACTCAAAAGACTAGATAATAAAACATTTTGGAGTTCCTAATAAGAAATCTGAAGCTGATTTTTGTCATAAAACATCAAATTTCATCTCAGTCTGAGTGTAAAATAAACGTGTCACTAACTCTTCAGTGGTTGCTCTGCCTCTGAACTTTAGAGCCTCTGCCGTGGCCAGAATCCTCACTGGGACGTTTTCCGGGATGATGCTCGAATCCTTGAAACAAAAACAAAAAAAAGTGACATTTAGAAAGTTTTCACAGAAACTTCTCCACATTACAGATTTAAAATGATTTATTTTGCACCTTTTTGCAGTGCAGGACCTGAAATCTGTGGGCTGCTCTGAGTGTAGCGCATCATGCTGGTAGCTGGAGCGTAACTGGGAACTTCAGGAAGATAAAACAATCATCAGAGTTGATCAAAACAAACAGATTAACATGACAATATGAATAAATTATAAGTGATAAATGTGCTGTGTAATCCCTACCCTGCTTGTGTGTGCTTGTGCTGTTCTGTGGATCCCCCTGCAGGTAAACCATCATACCGCTGCGCCAGTCCGTCTCTGAATGAACTGGCATCTGATAGGCTGAAAAATCAAAGAAAGACAACACACACTGAATTTTAATGAGAAATGTAAAAATAAGGAGGTGCAGCTGTGCAATTTTATTTAAACAGAATAACATTTGGGGTTTTTTCTTACCTGGTGGAGCATCAGCCTGATGTGAAGCCTCGACAGGGAACGCCATACCATCTGAGGATGTCTCATTGTTTCCATTAGCGTTGGATGGAACTGTAGCCAAAAGGCCTGAGGATGTAAACAATAAAGAGTCAATCGATGTGGGAAGATGCCTTACATACGAACAAGAGAGAAAGAAAGTAACGGGTCAGTATACCAAGTCCTCTGTAACAGGAGAGCTGCTGGTAGATCTGCTTCATTCGCTCGATGTTGATGCAGCTGGCCTCAGCGTGGTTCACCATGGGCTTGGGGTAATGCACGCCGATGATGCATTTGGCAGCCTTCTGCACAGCCTCCGGAGCGTTCCAGGGATCGTAGATGTACTTCGCTGGGAATCCTCTCAGAATGGGCAGGTAGCGCCTGAGCAGAGGGATGGAAACAGAGAGGGAATGTGGTGGATTATTCAACTATCCAAGGAGGTAAGACAGGGTTCCTGCAGGTTTCAACCAACTCAAATTTAAGAAAATTGTATATTTTGTGATGCTCTATACACCTTTAACTGTGGAAGTGCAAAGCATCTAGCCTCGTATGTTCGGCTACAGAAGTGAGCCAAAAACCACATAGGATATAAAAGGACACAATTTTAGACCTGTGATTACACTGGGTTCCAAAAAATAATTTTTAGAAGTTGTTTGTTTTTTCAACTGAATTAGGACTATTTTGCACCACTGAATCCAAAAATGACATAAATTTTTCTCAATCAGGTCAGTTTTTTATTAGAAATCTAATCTACTGACTAAACTGATTACATTTTTGTGACATTATCAGTTCATTTCTGTTAATATTTCTCATCCAAACAAGTTTCTAGGAGGAAAACATTGTTAACATCTTCATTGTGTAAAATTCTCCATCTCTTTTCTGTTCTGATGGAATCGCTCCTCCTGCTCATCTCTCATTGATCCCAGATTCTCAGGAAAACGATCCAGATGTGAGAACAAGAAACACATTTCAATGCTCATGTTGCACCCATAGTTCAGAATGTTGACCTTTCTGAGCAAAACCAATGTGAATTTTGGATTCAGCACATTAAAATTACCCTAAAACGGTTGAAAACTCCCAGACAATTTTATGGCTGTTGACCTTCCAAGGATGCGTGGCCACCAGAATCAACCTAAAAGTAAAACGTTAAATTCAGAGTGAGACTCAGTGACGGTACCGTATGTAATCTCCGTTGGGGTCGGTGCGTCGGCCGAACCCGACTGGGCAGTAGCAGTGGAAGAACTGCTGGAAGAAAGAGCTGCACGAGAGCCACATCCAGCTGCCGGCGTTGACACTCCAGTCTGCATCCAGCAGCAGCTCCTCAAACACCTGAAGACGAAACCGAAACGGTTCGATATGTTCTGCAAAACCTGACAGTAATTCAGAGTCGGCGTCCTCTACCTTCATGCCCTCCTCCCAGCTGATCCACAGGTCTCCCCGGGTCAGGAAGCAGGCCACGGCGTGCCGGGCCAGGTGGTGGATCCAGCCCTCCTGCCTCAGCTGCGTCATGATGGCATCGATCCAGGGGAAGCCCGTCCGGCCCTCGGCCCACTTCGCCAGCGCCTCGGGGTTGCGGTCCCAGGGGATCTGGACGCAGATGGGGTTGCTCTCCATCTTGTCGAAGCAGGGGTTGTTGGTGGCCGCCGTGTAGAAGAACTCGCGCCACAGCAGCTGGCCGTACAGCGACAGAGGAGGGGAGCTGTTCTTCTTTACCTGGAATCAGACGTTAAGAGAAGATTTAAATGGATGGTTGCTTTATGTTATTACGGGGTAGACAGCAATATAGAAATGTCGTGTTTTCTACATAGTTTATTTCCTTTTTATAGAAAGTACTCCCAGTCCAAGCTGACCGCTCAAACTAAACCTGATTTTATTCAGCGTTTATTCCTGCTAAAAATAAGTCCTCCCTTCCCACTGTCACCACATGCTTGCTCAGGATGAGGGATTCATATAAAAGACCAATAACTTTTTACCATTTGATTTTAATTATTCAAACTGGACTACAAATAAAGCTAATGGAAATGAAAATAACTCCTAAACTTGCACCGTCAGAGCAAAAGGTATCATGGTGTTGGTAAAAACACTCACCTTCCTGAAGAGGTCGGTGAGTTTGAAGTAGAAGAGGCGGCAGGAGAGGCAGCCGAAGCGCAGGTAGGGGCTGAGGCCGGTCGGACTCGCCAGCAGCGAGTTGGCGTTCATTCTGGGACGCTCGAAGTTCGCCACCCACGCCTGATGGCGAAACCAGTTGCGTTATCAAAACTGCAAGAAGATGAGGCGATTTACGCAAAAAAAAATTGGACTGACCTTCCTCTCCAGGTGCCTCTCCAGTCGAGTGAGAGCTTCGGTTTCTCCTCCAGGCCACACAGCCGAAGACAAACCTTCGGTGTCAAAACCTGCAAGTTCATGATAAAAGCATACAATTTAAAGCCAGCTTCATATCTCAGAACATCATCAGATTTCCTTCTATGCTGTTTTAGAATGGCTGAACGAGGAATTCAAGTTAATCTGAAGTTGGCTGAAATTATTGATTGACAAATGATTACTTGATAAGTGGCCACTTCCTTAAAAACTGAAGTTTTGTCTTTCCATAAAGGGCATCAATCAGTAATTTTTGGTTGAGAAGTGGATGCTGCTCCATCAATCTTAATGTGAAATTTTAGGAGTTTGTCGAGTGTTTATATTTCAAAACAAATCCACATAAAGACTCAGTTTGGACTGATTCTCTTTCCTGCTCTGTTATATCTCCCCCATTTTTAATTCTGAATCAGCTTGCTCTGCTTAAGGATGACCAGTGGCGCCCTCTGCTAGAGGGAGGCCAAACTACAACACCAAAATAAGGTCTAAGCGGGTGTTATTTTAATCTAATAAATAATTAATTGAATATTCACCGTAATTTGATTAATTGTTTGCAACTTTAGGCTGAACTCACCCAGTTCCTCCAGAGAGGGAACCCCAAACTTATCATCATGGTCTTCAGATAGCGGCGTAGTGCATCTTCCCATGACCTCAGCAGTTATGGACTCTGCAGGCAGCTCCACTGCGTCCATCCGGCTGATGAGAGTCTGGAACCGCTTATAGGTGAGGGGAGACTGGCCCCCGTTTAGCTCTATGATCCTGATAAACACAAAAAAGAAACATTTGGTTTTAAACCGACACAGTAATAATAGCAGCAGGACTGTTTGGTGTGTGATAACTCACTTGTCCAGGTCATAGAGCGTGTGGGAGATGCGAACTGTCACCTCCACTCCGGCCTCAGAGGCGAGCTTCTTAATGGCAGCATCTCGCTCTTTCCCAAAAGGCTCAGAGTCATACTCGTAAGAGAGCCGACTGATGTTCCATTCCTGCAAAAAAAGATTTAAAACGATTATTCAGGACTTCTACGAGAGTCCTGCAGCAACCCGAGTGTGCAGAATAAAGTGGGTCAAATCACCTTGAAGAGTCTGGGAAAGACATCTGTGGGTTGGCCCCGGATCACGAACAGACGGGAGTTGAGCTTCCTTAGGCTGGAGTCCAAATCCTCGAGACTCTGCAACAGGAACCTGCAGAGAGGCAGGAAGAGGAGCTACATCAAACTTTTAAACTTTTATTTATTCAAACTGGTGTAAAACAAGAACGCTCTATTTGAGGAAATAGAGAAAATAGAAAGAATAAGCACAATAGAGGAAACAATTTAAGATGTGTAATCAAATTAAACTGATTTTCATTGGATATTTTATGATACTGATGCAGGACCGAGAGTAGGATCGATTTAGTTTTATTTTCATTTAAATTATATCAATTTAATCTAAACCAGTTTTACTCCTGAACCAGCATGAGGTGCTCTAGTACCAGCTTCCTGGATGCCCTGAAGACCTCCAAATAAATCAGATGTTATGCACAAAATTTACAACAAAAAGAGTGTTTTTCTACGTTTCATTGTCCAAAACAGGAAGTTTTTTTGTGATGACCATCATCTGAACAATGTCTCCCATCTGAGGTGAACCAGATCTAAAAGCTGCACTTTTGAAAAGTGAAAGAAGTAATTTGATCTAATGTTGCTGCAGCTCAGAAGGCTGAAAAGATGAGTTATCAGAAACATCAGTAACCCAGGACAAAACTGACAAACCTCGACAGTGAAGCAGAAGTAAGTGCGTCACTGGAGATAATGGGAGCAGGCAGAAGAAGCTGGTGTTTGTACACAAAGAACTGGGCAAGAAATTAGATGTTATCTCAAAGATTCAACTTTTTTTACAATTATCAGCATACTTAGTGCTTGATTAATACTTTATTTATGGGTAATGAAGGACATAACAGTCGCAGTGCGTGTGCATAGGTAGATAATGTGTCAGTCTTAGTTAAAGGTATATAGTTTAAGTTGGTCTTAAGCATTATACGGTAAGGAAAATAAGAATTTCATACAGATTTTACAAGTTTTCCCACTTAGAAAGTGCCCATCAACAGCGAGATAAAAGCCCCCCACATTGTATGATTTTTAAATAGTTAATTGTAATACCTGTACCTGTTTGAACTTGTTACACCTGTCCACAGTCTAAATAAATCAATAAAACTCCAAACTGTCCACCAAGGAGAAGACCAAAAAACTAAAAGCAATTAATATCATTAATAAATATGGGTGAAAGAGACTAAACTTACTTTTACTTTCCCTGAACAGGAAGATAGTTCTAAAAAATATTTGACCCTTTTCTGTCTTATTTTAGTCTTCAAATCCTGAAATTTCTGAGCTAGAACAGAAATTATGATAATGTCCGTCTCCTCTCTATTAATCTGACTCAATGCTGAATCACATAAATAGAAGATGAATCAAAAAGAGTTTCATGAATGTGATTTTAATCAAGAAACAGGCTCAGATATTTTCAACTTGAATGTTCTTTCCTTTTAAAGAACCACTCAGCTACAAGTTGTTATTTTCAGGACTTTTTGTTTACAACACAGCAGGGCGTTTTATATCACACCTACACACGGGTAAACACAAGCAGAGTAGCAGTAATGTGGAGCTTCCCTTGTTGTTGCTATGGATACGGAAAGCAGTAGACGGAGGCATCCTGCAGCAAGCCCACCGAACAGTTTTTACATCAACATAACAATGTGAACATCATAATTAGTTCACTAGTGTGTAAGTTAATCTAAGTTTTAGTTATTTTTTAGTTTTAGTCAACAGAAAGCGTTGCAAAGAATAAGAAACATATCAGCCATGTTCATTTTTGAGCTGCTAAAATGCAGGTAGAAATGAGATTTTTTAATAGATATATGTTTGAGTAAAATGAACATTGTTCTTTTATTCTGTGAACTACTGACAACATTCAGTGTATTATAAGCCTGGTGGGCCACCAGGCTTTACTTGTGCCCCCACCAGGCTAAGTATTGCTTATTTTTTTAAGTCTTCTTAAAATGTTTACATTTTTTAAGACTTTATATTTGTTGTTCAGGTATTAATCTTCCAATCTTTTAATAACACTTAATTATCAAGTGATATTTTCACATTTCCTGTCAACTTTAAACATTTTTAACTCAAAAACACAATGGCCGCTGGATGATACCAAGAGCCCAACCACAAGGCTTAATGTGTTTTCTGTGGAAAATCTGGACATGTCTCTGAAATTCCAAAAAGATTATGTATTTATTTACATAGCTCCCCTTTAATTTGTAAATTTTTTTGTTATCCACCATAAACAACCTTCCATGACCTGAGAATAGAAAGTTTTCATGTTGAAACTTTTCACCTTCTTCTTTTGGCTAAATTAGTTGAGATTGTTGAGTCACCATCTGACGTCCCTACCCAAAATCTACGCACCTCTTCAGGGTCAAAGATGGAGCTTTAAGCTGACAGCTGTTCTGATCCAAGGTCAGCTTGACAACGCGAGACTGACCCAGAAAGAAAACCACTACGCAGCTCAATTATAATCCCATCTGTATCCAACTTTTACTGTTTCGCCCTCTTATCTTTAACTACTTCATAGAACCATTTTACTCCAGCACGATCACCAAGAAGGAGTCTGTAATCATGATGTGAAAATAGATATCAGACGGCATCAGCTTTTGTGGGGATTAGAGCTCATTGTGGATCAGGCTGGGGTCTTTTAGTCTGGCAGGACAGCAGAAATAGGTCAGAAAAACCACAGAGTTGAAGGGTTTCTCTGTTGACACACTGACCTACTTGTTCCACACCAGGGAATGTCAGCAGAAAGCGAAAAGTTACCGTGATTAAGTCATCCGGAGCGACCGTATTCGAGGAAAGTCTCAGAGTAATGCGGTTTTAATAGTGTTTTGATGCAAAAACTGCATGGAAATGTTGAATATGTACACAGTAAACGGAACAAAGGAAGGAATCAGAGCATTGTGCGTTTGCCCTGTGTCACAGCCGACTGCTGTTGCGTAACACCGAAAGAAAAACATGGATGCTCATCAGAACTGTAGCTCCACTCTTGGAGATGACATTAGACTCTGGAAGGAAACAAAACATCTAATTGTGGACTGATAAATGAACAACACGCTGAGGTTTGCACACGCAGCAGCAGCTGGAGTGGAGACTGACATGGAGAAATGATTGGGTCAGAGGGAATCCATGTTTTGACTGGCCAGAGAGTCCATGCAACACTGAAGGGCAACTCTGCAGAAACAAACATCGCTCCAACGTCAGAACCTGGGAAAAGTATTCAAACCCCTACAACTGCAAAAGTCAATATGCTACGTCAACATTTTATGCAACACGACGAGGTTCTATGATAATTTGTAATGACAACCACGTTTTACTGGAACTGTTGCAAATGTTTGACAATGATTTTCTCAGTTGCAAAAGCAAATGAGGTGGATTAGCAGAGCTGGTTAACAACTGATGGTGTGATTTAAGATGCTACTGTGTTATGTCGCTTCTGCTGCCAGGAAACTGAGCTGTTAGCATGTCAGGATAGTCTCCAGTCAGAGGCATTTTTAGACTGTATGCATGACTGACTGCTACAGGATATCCTTTCTGCACACAGCATCACCATTCCTGATGACTCTGAAAATATGTGAATTCTACAAGGTACTGCAGCATTTTAAAAAACTCTCAAGAAGGTATTTTTGAATTGAATTAGCTTTAGCATAAACTTTAATCTGCTAGCTTTACACAAATACACACTGATTTTTTTCAGCCATTCCTTTAAAAAAATATATCTCAAACAGTGGGGGATGATCTACACTGCTTGTGGTACAAACTGTAAACAAGACTTCTTGCTCTTCTAAAAAAGCTAAAGTTTGCCTAATGAATGATAGTAGTCAACATATTCTGAATGTTAAGAAGTGAGTCTTTCCAGCTGCTGGAAACTTCTCTGTAATGTTGTCCCTGGCCTCCCTGCTGTGTTCCTTGGACTTCCTGGTACTGGATGTTCACTAATGCTCTCTAACAAATATCTGAGGCCTTCACAGAACAGCTGGATTTATATAATGAGGTCATTTCTGACGGCTATCACTTGGAATATATTTAGAAGAATGTAGGATCTGATTCTAAATTAATCCTACATTTTTGGGTGCTTTTTAAGAATAAAAACATGAGTCTCTTATTCCATTTCAGGATTATATGCTACTTTGTGTAAGTTTATCTCATAAAACTTCAATGATACAGATATGAATTCAAAAATAACACCCTAGAAAACATACAAGATACTTCTCAGATGTCCTGGGAATCATCAACATTTAGAAGATCAGTTGAAACAACAACAGAGTAAAGTCATCGCTTCTATGAGAATCAGGCTTATATATCAGTCCGATTATTGATACTTTGACCTTTGCTTATTTATGTAATAATGAACTAGCTGTATTTTTCTTATTTGTAAGCCACCATTTAGTAGACAAACTAACTTTACAAATAATCTATATGCTTGAAAAGGAAAACAACGTGGGTGAAAGTTGCTTGATTCTGCAGGGTCAAGCCATGGTTTATATGTACAAAGGTTTACGTTGATTCACAGCAGCCATGTTTTTTTAAATCTGGGACTCATTTCTTCATACAACTACAAAAACCTTCCAAGTTTAATTGAACTAACCCCTGAGAAGAGAAACAATAGAAATCTAACTGTAGAAATCTCAACTGTCAGACAGATGACCTCACATTTAAACTTACATTACTTTTGTAAACAGAACAGTTAATGAAAACTCAATGACTGTAAACATAACAAGCCCACATCATCACCCATCCACCATTGTCCTTAAAAGTTCGAATGTGAGGATTTTTTTAAAGAACGGTGCATTTTTATCCAATATCTTGAGTAACAGCAGCACTTGTTTGTAATATTGTTGTTTGTTCCCCAAATTCACAAATACTAATTATCAAAGGATTCTTGGGGAGAAAAAAGTAATAATTGTCTTTATTTGTTGTTGCCATTTTCAAATTTTCCTGTCTAATTTTTTTCACATTTTGACTAAATTTAAGGTAATCTAGTGCAATTTTAGGGAATGTTTGTACATGTTAACTAGAAGAAAAATACATGGTTTCCTCCAAGGTATTTTAAGGCTGGTGGGCACCAGGCTTTACTTGTGCCCCCATCAGGCTTAGTATTGCTTAATTATTTAAATGTTTTTTAATGTTTACATTTTTTAAGATTTCATAGTTGGTGTTCAGATTTTACTCTTCAAATCTTCTAATAACACATTATTATCGAGTGATATTTTCAAATTTCCTGTCAACGTTAAACATTTTTTTAACTCAGAAACACAGTGGGCCTCTGGATGAATAACTGCCAACCACTGGGCAAGTTTTCTGGGTGAAACCTTGAAAATACTACATCATTTTTAGCATTTCTGATAAGAAAAGATGGAAATTGTCTGAAATTTTTTTTTTTTAGATCTTTACAATTCCAGCAGAACAATTGGATCAACCATTATCTAGCTCCATCCATCACACCTCTCCATGCCGAAGAAAAGCAACACAGCATCATGCTGCCACCATTGTGTTCTGTGCAGTGATAGCTTTGTGCTATTTTAGCATCTTTTTAGCAGTCTATTCTACATGTCTCACATGTCCCCTATATAGTGCATGGCAAACAGGATGTCTTGTGGTTTTCAATCATCAATCCTCTGTAAAGGTCATGTTTGCTGTTAGGTGGCATATGAATTTAACTGTTTGCACAGGATTTTCTTAAGGGTATCAAAGTAATGAATGTTAAGTTTTCTTGCTGTATAATATCTGTTCTAGGTTGATGATAAGAAACGTTTTCTTGCATCGCCACACACACTGAGTTTCTCCAGAGCAGCTCCTAATTTGATTTGCATCACCTGATTTTCACTTAATCCCGTAGTAGATGCTGCTCAATTCATAAGGCAGAATCCTGCATTTTACTTAATTTTGTCCCAAATATTAATAGAATCTGATGTTGTATTAACCTAATTTTAATCCTGGTAAAAACTTGTAAATATAAAAGTATTACGAGGTGTGTGTTAATGGGTTGCTGTTCTCACCTCCACCTGTTGATCCCAACGTTGGAAGACCCAGCGAACCAGGGGTCGAGGATGTAAACGCAGCGGACTGTATCAGCCCCCAGCAGGGAATCCTTCAGCGACGGGTTGTCGTGGAGCCGCAAGCCCTTCCGGAACCAGTGGATCGTATTAATGACCATTACTCAACTGGACGAGCCCTTTAGTTATTCCTTTCGTGAATGATATCAGCAGTCTTCTTCTTTTTCAACGGAGTTCACTTGATCACTATTCCAATTCGCAGGTAGTTATTAGTCCAAGGAGAATAATATAGAAGAAAAAATAGAAAGTCACTTCAGATAAGAAAAAAAAAACTTAAGCCCGGATTTTTTTTATTAGCCTTGCTCTAACAGAACTTTTTCCATAATGTGGAAGAATTGATAAACGGCTGATTCCTGAAGCATTTGGGCGCAGAAAAGTGAGTTTTCCAAGGAACTGTAATGACGTGAACCCGGCGAGCTTTAGGACCCTGGTCGCTGCAGTGCTCTAGCCTGGTTTGTTGTATAACTTGTTTTTCTGAATAATGAAGAACCCGTAAATATTGAAAAAAACACAAAATTTCTCGACTTGCCTCTTACTCTAATGTCACAATATGACTGTTAAAGACGGAATATTTAACTCGCCTGTTATTTTAGGAGGCGAATGACCAGAAGACTCCGTAGCAGGACTGGTGAACACCAGGAAAGCCTGTTATGTAAACTCGAAACCACGAAACTCGTCGCTTTAATCTCGTCCAAAAAAATTCCAGTTGTTAAAATACCTTCTCGAGCTGTTCCGAACGGGTTTCCACGCTACAAAGCAGACGTCTGAGTGGGGATATGTAGTGATTTTTTTTCCTTATAGCCAGAAGACCGCCGCTCCTCCTCTATAACCGCACCTACTGCCGTTCCTCCGCCAACAGGCGACGTCCTATGGCTCAGAGGTGCGCTGTGATTGGTCCAAACCGATTCGTGCGTGTCACAGCGTAGTCACGTTTTAGCAGCGTGCTCTGTCCTACGAGGCGCGGCAGCTAGCGCGTGAGCTGGATTCTTGGGGCTTGCCCATAGCAATGCATAGGGAGAGCAGTGTCACTGCCTCCATGCATTGCATTGCAGGGGCTTATTGTTCTACATTCAATAGAACGACTCCATTTATTTTTCTTCCATCACCGTTAATGCGGCTCATACCGCTGCGTGCACCGCACAAAAGTGGTATCAAAACGTGCGGCTCGATGCCGAAAAGGATGTCATTATTTTTAGTGGGATATGGATATACTATGGCGACAAAAGAGCGAAAAACGACACCCCAAAATATATTGAAGTCAATGGATCGAGGAAACAAAAAAAAATCTAAAATACCCTATTTTTGAGGATTTTCTGTGTCGTCATTAATTCACAAAATAGAAATGCCATTCAAATTTCATTTTGTAGATACGTCCGTGATCTCTTTTAAAGTGAAGACGCCACATACCAGTTAGGGTTTGTCCACAACTTGTCTCTAAGCGACCTGAAGTTTTTGATTTTTTGTAAAATTAGAGTGTAACTGACGCTAACCGATGCTCCGCTCGAGTGAGAGACGGCGTCCCATTCTTACCCCACAATATTTTTAACTCGCTCTCACGCCCACAAATATCGCCCGATTGGTATCAAACTCCTCATGACATTCGCATGTCAGCTCCGGTAAAATGTTTTCGAAATTTATCTAGGGCTTACGGTTTTCTGTCCAGGTGCTTCAGAATGTGATGCGACAAGATTTGCTCACGCTCACTCAAGCTCCCACCCATTGATTTCCATATATTTCTCAAAAATTTCAGACCTCGGCGCACACCATCTTTCTATTATCTTTTATTACTGTGAGTGTTTGGACATAGGATTAGTTTGGCCCTTTGAAATGAAACTTACTAAAAATTTCTAAATAAAAGCCTTGACAATTTTTACATCAAGTAATTGCTATTTTGGGCTTTAGTGGTTTAAGCAAACCAATGTTAGACATCGAATTAGTGTGGCCATTTAATATGAAGCTTACGTTTTGTTTTTTTTTTTGTTTTTGTTTTTTTCAAAATAAAAGCCTCAATATCCCACTAGGTTAGTGCACCGCCGCACGCAGTGTAATCATATTGACCTGCTTTATCTTTTTCTCTCAGGTTAGGAAGCATTAGCCTTTTACCTTAAATAAGCTTTTAGCCATTTTTCTGACTTATTAGCCATGTCTAGTATACTGGATGAAGTAAGTCAATTATAGAGAACATCCTAGTGATGCTCCACCTGCTACTGACGGGGTTAGGGTAGCATGTATGTATGACACTTTATCATAAAGAACGGTGCCTATCCATGTTTGTCAACATTCTTGTGATTCTTCTCATGCTATTGATTACATTGCAGCTTTCTTTAGCATTGATGCTAATTTTTAGCATCAGAACGCTGGGTCCAGATCAACGGGCACACTTTGGGAGGCCCCGGTTAAATTTCTTCAGGAATTTTCTAGTTACTTTTACCCCACTGCTGCCTTGGCCTTATTTGATGTCCAATAGTTTGTTATCAATATGGCGACTTTGGCGAGCCACAAAAAGTTTAATGTAACGTCATAAATAAGCACAAATATTGTAAAATTCCTTGCAAATATTTCTAAAAAAAATCCCCAAAACAATCGCACGCATCATGCTTGCAGTACCTTGATGACCACTGGGTGCCACCCAGTGGTCATCAAGCCATTTGAGAAAGACTGAACTAGTGCAAAGTTCATGGGACGATTCAGTGTTTTTACAGTGAATTAAAATGAAACTATAAAGTAATTAAATTATTTTTAAGTTATTAGGCTTGTTTCCATGCTAACATTTGAACTGTTGACCTTTAAGAAACAGAGCAGAAGTAAACTGACGTGGTTTCTAAACCTATCATTTTCTCTCTTTTAGGAAACTTTGAGCTGGTGAGCTTGCTGTTGGAAAGAGGAGCAGACCCCATGATCGGGACGATGTGTCGAAACGGCATCTCCTCCACTCTGCTGGGAGACATGACCTCCTTCAGCCTTGCAGCGTCGCACGGACACAGGTGAAACAAGTCAATCACCGTAAATCCACCTGTAACACTAATAAGTGAAAATAAAATACATGCTAACAATGCTTACAAAATCATTGAATTTTCTATAAATTGTCTTTCTTCTTGGTAATTTCACCAACATTTTTATGGTCAAGGCTTTTTATGTGGTGATGTAAGGTAATTTCATTTGTAGAGCACATTTTCAGCAATGAGGCAGTTCTAAGTGCTTTACATGAATTAGAAGCAAGGTTTCCTTCAGTTTATAATAAGCCTGGCGGGCCACCAGGCTTTACTTGTGCCCCCACCAGGGTAAGTATTGCTATTTATTAAATTTGTTTTTAAATGTTTGCATTTTTAAGTCTTTTTAGTTGGTGTTTAAGTATTAATCTTAAAATAAAGCATAATTATCAAAAGGTATTTTCAAATTTCTTGTCAACTTTAAACATTTTTTAACAGTTGGTGAATGACTGCGTGACAACCACCGGGCTTAGCAAGTTTTCTGGGGGAAATCTTGAGAAGTAAATACAAACAGAGCAACAAAACCAAAAGAAAGATAAAAGATACAAGACTACATAATTGTTCCCCATGTTTAATAAGAATGAGTAGTCCATTATAAACTAGTAAGGTTTCTCTGGATTCTTGTTCTGATAAAACTAAATTTTGGTTCCAGTTGTTCTGGATTTAATTCTGGATTTGTACAATATAAAACTAAATGTTGGTTCTCCATGTTTCATTTTTGTTCTGGGTTGTTTATGATCAAGTTATGACCTCTTATGGTGTCTTGGTCTAGCATGTTACCAGGTTAATTTACTTATCTCTGGTAAACCAAGAAAATGAATGATTAAAGGGAGCACAACTGGTTCTTTTTGAGGACATAAAGCAAGCAAAATAATATATATAATATAATTCAATGAATGTTAAATAAACCCCCGTGTTTGCATAACACTATACATGAATTGTACACAAGGGCTAATTTTGGGGGTGTAAATGAGATCGCCCCATAAATATTAAAACAGCGTTATCAGAAAAAGACCCGGATCAGCACACGAGGTCGTACGTGTGTCACATGTGGATGTTTACAGCCGTTCCGTTGCAACTTTACCATATTTACTCCCTTTTTGTTATTAGTCAAACCGTTTCTCTACAGTACTTCACATTTACAGACAGAAATAATTCGACTTACTCTATTAGGTAGGGTAGGGTATATTCATATTATATACCGCCACTCTGCATGTGAATGTGCACACATTGTCCTCTACAAATACATTACTTTACTCTTCGATGACAAATAAAGATTCTTTAGTTTTATCCGAAATAGTCGGTTTATTGTCTGCATGCTTGGTTTCTTTTTGAAGATCAAAATAGAAAAATGCGTCATACATCTATAACAAAATGGCCTAGCAATTATGCAAGTTTAAAAGATTTCTGCATTGGTAGGATGTTGTAATAAACCATTTTCACCAGAGAGGGGCGGTAAAAATCCTGCCTTCAAATTAACTTTCTTGGAAAGTGAAAGTTTGTAACATACATGAATTTCAAAATAAAACAACAAAAAAAACATCCAATCATATATAAAATGATCAAACATGAAGACTTGGTTGTATTTTGCAGTTTTTTTCCCACAGACACCTCCTAAAAGTAAAGACTGAGTAAAAACTAAACATATTTCCTATTTAATTTTTTAGAAACAAAAAATTGCACTCTGACGCAATTTATTTTTCTGTTCATGCAGAACACGGTTCTCTTTATTTTAGCTGACATGCTTCATAAGCTAGGTAAGTGACACATATCTACTTTTTCCTCCTGCAGCTCTGACACATCATTTATCTTACTTTATGTGTCAAACCACCACATGGTACAATAAATGTGACACTTTAGTCTTGCACTAAAATGTATTGTGCAGCCAAACTGCTTCACTTCTCATTTTAAACTTTTCAGTCAGAACAAATGGGAGTAGGTTGTACTGGTATTAAGAACATATGTGAGTTCTAACGGTGTCTGTTTTTCTTATCTTTTATTTGAAGAAGATTAGCACAGTATTCTGTGCAAATTATGCAAAACATGAATAAAAGCCACAGAAAAATTTACAAACGTGACTTTTTGTAAGATACTTCATAGCAAAAGTCGGTCTACAGTTGAGTTAATTGAAAAGTTAGTTCTGCTAAAACTTTTTTTACTTGATCGTATCACACCAAATACTTTGGTACATTTTGTTTAGATTTTATGAAGACCAAATCTATGTAGTCCAAATGCGCCATTTTTGAAAATGTTTCATATAAATACTTGAAAAGTGTGCCGTGATTCTACTCCGGCCTGAACGTTTTGCAAAAATGTTGAGTCATTGAAAAGGCTATGAACATCAATGCTTCAGACTTGTCAACTCTCATTAGAGTTAGGTCTGGACTTTAACTAGGCCTTTCTGAAACAATAATATTTCCTCTTACTGTATGTTTAAAGTCATAATTTTGGAAGAAGGTGAGCCTCTGGCCAGACTCAAGTCTTTTACAGACCTCAAATAGGTGTTGTAATAGACATTTTAGTTTATGCACTATAACAAGATGTTTGTCATTCATTTATACCTTTCGTCCCCATGGCTCGGTGTCGTTCCTCTTTTATTTGACTGCTTAGTAAGAACGCCTAATCACAGAACTGGATTGTGCCAGTTTTGTAGCACGATTAGCAACTTGCGGTCACAAAAACTGGTGCACAGATCCAGTTTTTGTTTTCCTTCTGCAAAAGCCTTAATAAACTTGTGTTTGATCTTCTCATGGAGACTCCTTGATATCAGTTTTCTTATTTAGCCGCTTCCATCTTTCCCTTAACTTCATTCTCCTGAAGAAAATAATCCTCACTGTCCAGAGTTTGGTGAATATAATGTTGTTTTGCTAGGGGAATTTCACCTGAGCTGTGGATCTCTGTTACTCCTCCAGAGTTAATACTCTTCTTGACAGATAGTTGAGGTGGATGGCCACTTAGGTTTACGGTATTTTCCCATTTTCACTGTTTAGAGGTGAGAAACTGAACGATGGACCTCATTTAGCCACTAGATGACTCCTGAAGCCTTCTGGTTTCAGATTTTTGTTTGTAAAGAAATATACTTTTTCATGGAGGTGGTTGGATTTGTTTGTTCCCAGTAGATGGCAGTGTTGGTCTTTTTAATACACTGCGTGGAGTTTGGTGGATGTAAGACTTCCATCCATCGTCTATACCTGCTTGCTCTTGTGGAGTCACTGGGGGGTCAGTGGCTATCTTCAATGGTCATTGGAAAAGAAAGAACCTGAAAAGAACCCATGCATGCACAGAGAGGACAAGCAAATTCCACGCAAGATTCGAAGCCTGGACCTTCCTGCTGCAAGGTGATACTTCTACCAATTTGGGCAACATGCACCGCACCTAAAACATAAAGGAAAAACATTTTTGCTTTTCAGTTGAGCAGCACTGCAATAAAAACACGCCATGAGACGTATCAACAGGAAATAAAACATTTTTATTGATCATTTGTGTATATGAAGTTATATAACAACAGTCAGAAAACTCCACAGAGTGAATCACTACACAAAGTGAAACAAAACTGTAAAACACCTCATCAGAAAATGAAGGTATACACAGCAAATATAACCGTCAGCGGCCCGCTCTGGCTGCGAGCAACATGGCAGGAGAAAACACCCCAAACAGTTCTACGAGATTACAGAGAAAACTTCCACACACAAAATACTCAAGCAGGCAGTTGATATACACAAAGGCAACTAGGATCTTTCTACAGCATCAGATTCTAAAACTTTACACAGCTTTGCTTCTGAAAGGTCAGTGTGACTTTGTTGCTGGAGAGAATCTTGTCACACAGAGAGCTTGATCAGCTTTTTCCAGGGGAGATGTTTTTATTGTGTTGATTATACTTGCACGCTTTGGCAGGAAATCGTACGGGGGCGGGGGAGGGCGTGGCGCTGCAGAGCAGGTAATAATGGCTTTTTGTTTAGTGAGTTGTTTTTTTTTTCCACCTCACGATCCGATGGGTTCTGCAACGCTGCCCTCCGTTACTGAATTCCCTGGTGTCTCTGTTTGATCGGATCATTTCTTCAGCATGGCCTGGATTCGCCGAGGCCTCGGACTTTAATCCTTTTATAGTTTTTGTTGAAATCTGAAGCTGTTGTTGGTTTAATGGATCTAACATGTGAAAAATGTCAAATAAAAAAAATTCTCTCAAGTCCAAGAGAGGAGATGTACTGATGGCTAAAAGTGAGACAGTTCAATATTAATTTGTTCATTGTTGTGTGATAATTGAAGTAAAATTAGAATCACAAGTAAAGAAATGAAAAAGGACTTTCTTACATGTAATTTATTCAATTTGTGTTGATTTTCTTTAATCTTATGAATTACATTAAATTAATATAATTAATTTAATATAATTACATTAAATTAATTACAATTAATTAATCCTGTAGCACAGGAAATACAAAATAATTAAATATGATACATATTTTTAAGAGAAGAAAATTGAAAGTTTTACTTAATAATTTCCATATTTACAAATTTAATTGTGTATTTAACAAATTGACATGTTTTAGCTGTTTTATCATAAAATAAACATACATTTATGTATCGGTTGCAGTTTTCAACTTCGTCAAAAATAACTAAACGATGCGTGTGATAATTCAAATAAAATAGAAAATAGATGTATTTAAAAATATTCAATGGTTTCAATTATTCAATAAATACACAACATTTAAATGTATCACTAAAATTTCCCTTGTATGCTGAAGATCTATTTAGATTAATGTTATTCCAATCGGTGGGCGGGGCTAATGCAGATATACACAATGTGATTGGGTAAGAGTTGAGTTGCGGTGCAGATTATTCATTTCATGAGTGATTGTTGCTCAGAATATAAATTAATACCCACATTGATTTTATTGTGCATTTAGTCATGTATTTAAATAACATTTTTGTAAATTATTTGGGTTTTATTGAATTGTGACACTTTTAGCCCTCAACTTGGCTGAAGCTGTGTGGATGTTTATAGACGAGGAGAGCTTTCACCTCACACAGGTTATGAATGTAGAGTTTAAAAATCATTTAAGTTACTATGTTTACTTTTTTAATTACAACAAAAAGTGCAAAGTACATCTAATAATCTCACAATTAAAGAAATCTACACCAACACAGTTTGTACATGTTTGTACTGTACATTCAGAGTTTCTTCTCAAATATAAAAACGGGGTTTTGACTCAATAAGGCAGAAAATTAATAATGATGAGATTTAAAATGTTGAATGATACTAGTTGATAAATAGATATATTCATCTCACTGTTTTGTTTATGTCTGACATGATGTGGATATATACATGGCATTTTTAGGGATATTTATCTTGTTTGGTTTTGAACTGAGACTCCCTGAAGCGTCTGATGCTGGAATTGTGTTCAAGAGGAGAAAAACGAACCTGCGGAAAAAAAAAAGGAAAAAGGAGAAAAGAGGGAGGAAAACCCTAAACGGAGGTGAACAAGCTGGATCTACAGTCCGTACCACCTTGCTGGGAAGGACAAACGCCATCCTTGCTGATTTTTACACTATGGGATGAACATACAGGTATTGCACAGTGCTCAACAAAATGCTGTGTGAAAGCGACCCGCTCGGATAAAAACGCGCGACGTCAGGCGGCGGCGTGCACGCTCACTCTGTCTCTCTGGTTGCGTGTAGAAGGGGAGGGGGATGGCGTTAAACGCTACGACATCACTACAGAACGAACTCGCTACCTACTGATAAATCTACATCTCTAAGCACACAAGGCAGTCACAGTGATACACAAAGCAGTCCTCAGAGACTCCTATGGAATGACAAGTAGCTTTTTCATAATAGTGCTATCAACTACACAATAACATTGAAAACATTTAGAAAGTTCTCCTGAAATATAAGCATTGAGTATATGCAAGAGGTTCCTCCAAGATAAGAGACTTTATGGTTTTCATGGACTATTCTGCTCCTAATTGGACCCGTAAGTAAAGGACACGATGGACACAGCAGACCATTAACTTTTACGGTTGTTTACCTGCTCTCCAGGTTAGCGACAAAAGTAATCTGAAGCTGTTGGCCTAATGGTGCGGAGCCCAACACAGGCAAGGAGGTGGAATAAAAAATGTAGGCGGGGGAAATATGTTTTGTTGGTTCAGGAAACTGTACGCAGTTTGAAATCTGTTTTCTCAGTTTATAAAAGTCATGCATGGACTGCAATGCGTGCGCTAGGTTAGGAAACCTATGCAACTCATCTCCTCTGTGCATAATTATCGTACCTTTCTTTAGTTTATAAAAAATATACACAGAAGACCAGCTGTTCCTTCAGTTTAGAAAACTGTACAGAGGAATTTGCAGTCAGTTTCTTCACAGTTTAGAAAACCAGATGCACTGAATGTAATCAGATTTCAAACCTACTCAGAAACTACAATTTGAAATTCAAACATTCACTTTGGAAAACTAAACACATATAACAATCTACTCATTAAAACTGGGAAACTATATGTGTGGATTACAGTCAGTTTCATCAGTATCAGAAACTCCATAAACAACTGCTATCTGCTCCTGCACTTTTGAAAGTGGTACGATTGCAATCAGTTGTGTTTAGTTAAGAAAACCTAACCATGGAACGCAAATATTCTCCACAGTTTAGGAACCACAGATTGGAATCTATTCTAGCAGTTTGAAAGCCAAACAGTAGGGTTGCAATCCATTCCTTCAGATTAGACAGGAATGAATCCTATCATCTTGGGAACTCGTATGCATGGATTAGAATCTGCAGGTTTGAAAACCATTTGTACCGGTTGCGGTCTGTTCTCCCAGTTCAGGGAATTTTCTGTACAAATTGCAACCTGTTACTGTAGTTATACAAACTGTATGCACACAATCTGTTGTCTCAGTTTAGGAAACTGTACGCATACAAAAGATTATTATCCTTCATATTAAGGAATCTTTTCTTCAAATTGCACCCTTGGAATATGGATTAAAGCCCATTTTCTCTATTTTGAACACAAGCTGTTTACACTCCATTTTGAGAGCAGTTTAGGAGAAAAATATAATTTCTTGTTTTAGAACAAGCAAAACAGCATAATTTTTGAGCATTGGAGTTGAAATCTTCACTTAAACCTTTCAGCAGCATAAAACTGAAAAAAAAGAAACAAGAAAACAAAACAGAATCTGAAATTATACTCTGAGCATAAAACATCTACAAATGTTTCCTAAAAACAAACCAATACTACTAATGTACAGTTTACTAAATTGATGGGCCAATTTCCCCACACCTTTATTTTTAATTCCTTGCCTGCTTAAAAACAACAAAAAACAAAAAACAAAACAAAAACAAACACAATTTGTCCTTGTGAGGATCTCTGGCTACCTCTGTAGGTGTCCCAACACAAAGCAAACATGTTCTCTAGAGAAGTCAACGAGCGAGTTTCAAAGACGTCCAGTGCAAAAACAGCAGCCACATAAAAGTTAAAATTGGCAGTAAAACATGGCTAGCTCTATTGTCACTGTGAGAAGGCAACGCAAAGCAAAGTCTGCGATTTAGGGCACCACTGCAGCCAGAGACATTGTTCCCAAAAAACCGAAGCTACAACCACTAGTGAGTGGGAGTGTGCATGAAGAGAGGGTCTCACGTCAGGCCGCCTCCCTGAATGGCAGTGTTTAGAAGCTCAACATTCTGTTGAGGAAAAGTTTGATTTTTTTGTCTTTTTTTTAGGCCACTCCACTGTTAGAAGGCAAAGGAATCATAACAGAAGAGCTCCCCCTGGTGTTTGCCGGCCTTAAGTGAAAGATCGTAAAAATAAAAAGTATCATGCACTTTATTAAAAATAGTCAACACGCTGAGTTGCGCTAAAAAATAGTCCTCTTAAGTCCAGATCTGCATTTTTTCTTTTTTAACCATCTTAAAACGTGACATTTCCAAGTACGACAAGGCTATTTAAATAAAATATTGTCAAACAAGATTAAGGGCACAATGGCTACAGCTTGGTGCTTTTTTTCTACCCCTCCCAAACATCAGGTCTGTTTCTCAACAAATTTTGACAAAAAAACATAAATATCAAGCCAAAGAAGATAGACTCAACGGTGATCTGTTCAACCCAAACAAATACTGCAGGTCCTGGTAGAGAACTAAGTACGTCATTAGGAGTCATGTGCTTGTAAAATATCCAGCATAATTTTCCAAACAGAACCATAGCAGTTAATGGCCTTGCATTGGTTTATATTCATCTGTTTTTCTATGCTTGATGCTGAACTTAAAGCCTTAAAGATGTCGTCCTTCACGATCTGAACATTTTCCTCACTTGCTAGTTGGAGTTAATTGTCTTTTTACTCTGGAATGCAATAAAGTAATAAGGTAGAATTTTAAATCCTGGGATATATAATATTAGCTTTCCTCTATATCTGCATTTACATAATTTAAAATAGAACATCTTATTAAAAACATCGAGATATACACAGATTAGGAAATGGGTAACAACATACAAACACAGAAACTAGAAATCATTTTTGTCTGCATACTTATATATACAACTGTGGTACAATAAACTCTTTCAGTCATGCGCTATCTATACAGATCATATTGCTTAAAAGAAGGGGGCTTTTGGTCGTGGTGGTGAAGGGCTCAGAGGAGGAAACCAATCAAATCAGAGAAACGGAGAACCTAACAGAAAAAGAAAAGCGGGACGTTTGATTGATTTACTCTGTAATCAGAAGGTAAAGGGAGAGCTTAGATTGATGACCCATATATCACTGAGGTATTTACACATACTGGCTAAAGAAGACAAGGAGCTGAAAGTGGCCCTGCCTATTTCTTGGTGGCGAGCTGCGCGTCCACCTCCTCCTCGGGCTTCAGCACGTGCCACTGGGCGATTGGTCTCCGCGGGTTGGCCAGCATGTCGGACCAGTGGCGCAACTCTGTGCCTGTGCTGTTCAGGCCCACAAACACCTTGCCAATGGCGTCGTTCTTGCCGATCTTGTCATAGTCCAGAACGGTTATAACAACTTGGACTTTCTGCAGTGGGAGGAAGAGACGGGAGGCGGGGAAGACAGCAGACGTACAGTTTGTTTTAGAAACGCTCAAGTTTCTGTTCCAGCTGGTTTAGGAATCCCTAACCGCACATTTTTGTTACAGGACCACTAACTATGACATCTTGGCTTTAAGGGTGCAGGATTATGTATTTTCCAGCTACTGTATCATTTTATACCACAATCAAGTAACTATGCTACCCCCTGTTGTCATAGAAACGCTGCATATATCAAATAGGACAAAAGGAATTTGATTTTCTAATTTAATGCCTTGAAATTAGGGGTCTGTCTCTTTTAGAAAGTCAAACTCTTTCTGAATCTCTGCCTTCAGGAACTCAACACAATATCACTCCTCCATTAACTCTAAAAGTTTTTACCAGTGTTGCACTGAGAAGTAGCTCGTATAATAATCTCAGCACAAGCAGAGTTCCACCAGGTGTTTGCTAATTCCTACTGGCTAGTCTGAAGGAGTCATGAAGGAGCGGTTTCCTCACACTCATAAAACGTGCATGAAAGAATCAAAACGACACTTCAGGTATGTTTTGGATGAGGGAATAACATCATAACGTGACCTAGAGATAAAAAAAAGTATGTTTAACATAATAATGCCCATTTAAAAATAAATTAAAAACACCAACGTTATTGAAATGTCTTTCTTCACACAATCCCTGCTGCTGTTTATCCATTTTGCATGCATCATTCTGGTTTGTAGAACAAGTCTACAGTGTTTACTACACGTGCTTCTCTTTATTCCACAGAAACCATAAGGTTTCCTCTGAGAGAAGCAGAGGCGCTTTATTGACTGCTACTTGATTGTTTGATTCCTCGGACTCCAGCCCTCAGCTTCAGTGTGTGTTTATTCAAAGTGAAGCTACAAAGAAGAGTGACCTGAGCATCAAGCAACAGCTCAGAATATGAATTAGTGCACGAAGCAGCCTGATTAAGTTTCGATCCACCAGCACACTGAGATGGAGCCGCCGTCGCCACCGCCACCCGTGTGCGATCCAAGCCACTGCTTTAAAAGAGCGTGGCTAATACAGCATGTAATGAAACACTGAATAAGGCTCCCTCAAGGCCAGTTGGTGTTAGCTTGGCTTTGTAGCTGCAGTTCACCTCCAGTTTGCTTATTGAAATAAAACCTCCTTTGATTTTGAATCAGCAGACACCTTGATTCATTAACAGGAAAAATCCGCAGGTTTCTTCCTCAGACTAAATCTGGAAAGTCAAAATCTTCTGCTTTGACTCTTCATATCAATCAGAGATAAACAGGTTACTCTAATTAGAAAGTTTAATTTGTAAATCTGAATTGCTTTCTGTTTAGATTAATCAAGTGTTCCTCCGGGGCAGTTGAGTTCAGGAGACGCGCTCCTGTCTTGAAAATAAATTTTGAGCAAGAAAATTAAATATGTTGGGCTTAATAAAATCAAACTGTTTGTTGTATTTACTCTGGTTAATCATAGGAACGATTTAGGTGTAACAAAAAGGAAAAAAACAAGAAAGACATAAAACAGAAACATTTCTCAGAGTTAAACCAGAACTAAAATGAATTCAACACTTTTCATTAAGTGTGACTTGTTGGAAAAGTAAACAAGTTGAAGTAAAAAGAGAGAGAGAGATAGATCAACAATTTAAACTGTGTTCCTCAAAGACATTGATAATATGTGGGTGTGAGAACATAATTGAAGTCAGCAGATTTCATGGCGTTGGGAGCCATCGGCGATGGAGAAGATATTTAAACAGCTCATTAGTTTAATGTTTACAGCCAGCTCAAAATGTTTGACTGATTTGTCCAAGACAAATTAGGTCTTTAAAGTGTGCTTAGTGTCGTCCGAAAAGTGTTCAATAAATTCAATCAATCACACGCTTCTGATTCAATCAATTCAATCCACCTTGGTGATAAACAGGTAGCCGGCACAAAGGTATGAGTATTTATCTGATCAGAGCTAATTGGGATCAGATCTGATTACATTGATTGTGGGGTATCAAACTTCTGATTGGTGAGCTGTGACTGGTTTAATTAATTTCACTCAATTACCACCCTGCCGGAGAAGATAATCTTGTTTTTTTCATACTTTCCGAGTCAACGGATTTACCTATTTTAAATAAAAGACGAAATTTTTTCCTTCCCCCTGTAGCCCAAAGAAAATCATCACTGCTGTAACAATTGGTTAAAATCAGCTGGATGTTGATAGGTTTGATGATCATTATGCTGTAAAAAATTCTACAAACAAATAAATGAGATAAATGCCGCACACAATAACACACAATAACAACCACTGAGCAACTGGCTCGTCTAATTGGAGAACCGAGGCCGATTTAAACTGAGTTGCCTTTGATTAAACTGTTATGATGAAAAAGATGCTAAAATGATTATTTGCTAAATGAACTCCTATTTATTAGAGCTAATATACAAAGATTATTTTCCCCCCCTAACTTGTTGGCAACTTCCCAATTAGAAGACAGGATTTTTAAGACAGAAGAAACGCACCTGGATTTGTTCAAAAGGAACTTCAAAGCTAAAGGACTCGTTGTAGTAAGGGTTGAGGGTGTTCTTCTTGATTGTCGTTTTCTTCTTCTTCAGCCTCTTTCCATTTTGCATGAGGTGGATTTTCGCATATGGATCTAGAAGAGGAGCAAACAAATTTGATATTTAGAATGTCGGGATGCAGTTGAAACCATACTTTTTACATACACAGGATGACACTTTTCACAAGACACTTTTAGTCCTCATTGTCTGAAGTTAAATCAAAGGTCTGAGGCAAGCGTGGATCACACTACTTTCTTGTTCGATATGATGGAAACGTCTAAAGAATAAGAAGACAGAGAACTAAATTCTGAGGAACACCGCAAAAACAAGGGTCAGGTCAGGTGGACAGAACATTTATAATATTAACATTCATTTTTTCTGTCCATTTCTTTTTAAAAATAATATATGTAAATAAGCCATCGCCCACTGACTTTGAAAGTAGTGGTTTATAGGTGAACCAGTTTGATAATGGCTACTTTTCTAACTTCCTGTACCAACCAGCTGTGTTGTTTTACAGAAGGCTAATAATGCACAGTTAGAATGGCTTCCAAAAGCTATTAAATATATGAGCCAAGAGGAGCAAAATCCTTAGAAAATATATGCTACAAGAGATCAACAGCTCTGTATGAGGTTACAAATGATGGCTATCAACCTCTTGTGTTTGCATCAGTCATTTAACCTTCTCTTCTCAAGAGCCTCATTGTCATCTGTCCGAACGCCACCTGAAGTGGTGCCCAATTGGTCTGCTTTGTCCGTCCTCTCCCACTCTCTGGCAATCATGCTGAGTGCCCTCCTGAAAACCGCAAGCCACCTATTGCTTTCATTTATCCATCCAATTTGTTTATGTTCTCCAAAATGTAACCAAAATTATACTTAAGAGGGGAGCTCGGCAAATGAGATTGGATTCCTAAAGACGGGAACAATCATCTTTTCAAATTATGAAATAAAGGCTTTTTATTTTATATTTTGGCTTTAATCGAGCCATTAGGAGGGACAAGGTGAGGCAGTTAATTTGCACATTCATAGGGAGCCTAATGAGACTAAACTATGGGCAGGAGAAGAATGTAACAAGGTCCACTGCAATTTCTACAGACACACAAAGGGATAAAAAGATGAAAAAGGATTCAGTATTGGGTATAATATGCACGGCTCCCGTCAATTTATATTCCTCTCCACCTCAAACACAGCATTGCTGCTAGTTTCTTTTATAAAAATTAGGAAAATTAAGGAATATTTATTCTTCTGAAAGAAAATTATCCCAAAAGTTGTTTGATAAACCAGCAAACGTAATCTCAGAATGTCAGTACTTTACTTGTTATTGATCAAATTTCTTTATTCACTTCAAATCTGGTCCCTGTAATCACTAATATACCCCCATAACTTCTCAATAATTTTTTTAATTTTAACACTAGAAATAGTGTAAACATGTTAGCATTACTATCAGTCTAATGGTGTTTGAATTAGGAGGATTTATAGATTTACATTGTAATTAATAAGTTTTAACTCCTGCGGTAATTTCTGCATTTCCTAAAGCTGTTACTGGTTTAATCTCAGATTATAATATTAAACTTAAAATACTACAAACTTTTCTAATTAACTCATACGTTTCAATCTGTATAATTCTAACATGTTTTCTTTTTTATTGGTCTAAGAGTTTGAAAAAAAATCTTTGCTACACATTTTCTTCTTAACATTTAGGAAAGGGAAAATATGCTTTATCAAATTTAAAGTTCTTCTACCTGTAAGGAAGAAACAGGGAAAAAATAAGCAAAATGCTTCGGAAAAGCTGGATATTTATTTCTAAAATCACTTTAAAAAGACTAAAAGAAACTCTGACTATTTTGAAAAACAGATTTGTAAAATACCCCAGTCCGACAGAAACTCTGGTTTTTACGTTAAAGGAAAAGCAGAACTTCTTAGATAATTTAAAAAATTTTCTTAAGAAAAAAAAAGATTTTTTTTCTTCCCAAGTAAATTTTAAGTTTGACATAAGCTTGATGCAACTGTCTGATATATTAAATATTTTATATTTTCCAGTTTAAACAATTTTGTATCCAACATAGCATGCAACTCCAACCAAACTTTTAATAAGTTCTTTAATAATAATAAAAAAAAAACAAGTTAGGTGAGGACTTCGTGAGCTTTTAACCCTCACATTTGTGGATCTGGCTTCAAAACATTTATTTATTAAAATATCCTTAAAAGCCCCAACAAAAAACCCGAAAAAGTAAAAAAAAATAAAAATAAAATAAAAAAGTTTCTTTCAGAATTATGGCAATATTTTCTTTGCAATTCACTAATTAGTAAAACCTGAAGCATGTGAGAAAGAAACAAATACCCACAATGATATTAGTGATCAACTGAGATCCAGATTAAACAATATCCTTCATCAAGGCCCACAGTGTCCAAATGGATAAGCACCAAAACTGAATCAGATCTCATAATTAGTCGATGACACACTACTCATTTGGATAATCTGGATTTATCTCTGGATTCAATATGCACAAAGTCTTTATAAAGTTTGAGAGGGGCCATGTTTGAATGGTAGAGAAAATATTCTTAAAAGAGAATGCAAGATTTCCAGTAGCAGCAACAACTGAATGAGCTTAGCTCCTTTAATCTTTCATCCAATTTAGAGGGATAAGGGCCTAACTGCAGAGTGGCGGACTGGAGCAAGGCGTCTGACATGAAAATAGAGAGAAAACGGCATAAACAGAATTGGGGATGGAGAAAAGCAGCAGACGAAATAGATGACAGAGAGTGAAAAGGTAACAGGCCTCTAATGGAGTGGGTGTCCATTATTACTCTCCTGCTGAGAGGAGCTGAAGCGCTGGGAAGATGAAAACAGTGAAGGAGAACTGAGTGCATGGGAATAGAAGTGACTGTTGTTGTCGCAGGAAACGAATGATTCCAAAAGTATTCAATGTACAGCGTATCCAACACAAAGATGTACTATATTAAACAGCAACACGGAGCTCTGACAGTGGATTTAACAAGTTAAACACCGAACTAGATTTGAGGTTTATAAAACGTGTGATACGGCAACAAGCAAAGTTGAAATAAATATTTGGCTTACAAAATTCTAATATCTTTATTATCAGAAACTAAGCTAAAATATGCAAAATACATAACAGTGTAGTCTGATCCTCATCACAAAACGTAACAAGACCTCACATCACCAACACAGTTTTTAATAACAAACAGTACCTGTGGACTAATTGTTCCAAGAGAAAAAAAACAAACATTATAAAGCAATAAAAGCACAATTAAGGTTGCTAAGACAGTTTAAATTCACTGTTTTAAAAGGGAAAACAGGGTTAATTTAGATATTTAAGGAGAAATGATCTTAGTTCTTTATTTTACTGTGCTCCCTCTAATAACATTTTAAACACTTGGCAAGAATGGATTATGATGGTTTTAGTTTAGTTTTTTGTTGTCATCAATTGTTGCACCTGGTTTTTTCCTTTGTGGCATAAAAGAAAGTAAAGAATGGTATTCTATTTAAAAAAAAAAAATCATGATTCCCTGATTCACGCTTTTAAACCCACAATAGCTACAATAGTCATTTCTACTGTTTCCTTATGCCCAAAAAATACAATAAAGCAGCTGAATGGGATTACACATGATAACACATGTGATGCCACATCAGGGCCATCCAGATGCTCTTATCTTTGCAGCCAGCAGATGACGGTTTGGCATTATTGGGTTTCGGGAGGCTCGTTGTACCTCATATCCGGCCCATTTTTCCATCTCCTCCCAGATGGATGTAATCGCTCCCATTTTATGGTTGAATGGGAGCTCTTGTGATGCAAGAGTGCTTCCTCACATATGCGTACAGCGGGGACTTGTCTTCTCTGCCCAGAGGGTTACTCATCTGTGCCCTGGATCTGGGCCCGGGTCTATCTTTTTGGGAGGGGAGTGCAACATCTTCCTCTGAAAGCTAGACACAGGATTGTGGATAAGCTCCGACCCAAATCCATGGCAGAGAAGAGTCAAGTTCCTAAAACCGTCTAATTTTTTGAATTTCAAGCGGTGAAGTGCTTAAAGTGATGACTCCTTTTCTCCCTCATCGGAGTGGAGATGCCTAAAATCGATTCTGCAGTACAGGTTTTGTACACAGATACAGATTCAGATATTTCCTCGAGTGTGGCCACTGTGGGCGCCTGCAGAGTTGTGCCAAATGAACACCAATACTGCTCAGTTAAATATAGCTCGCCTGTCATCTTAGCTTTCCTCCCATCATTTAGGATTTGCCGCGGTGGGTGCACCCAGGGGTGGCTGTCGGTCCAGTTTTACACACTCGGCTCAGTGGTGAATCATACGTCTCCAACAAACACACGAGCATTTACAGTAAAACCTCTTCTCTGTGGTCCACGTCCACATTAACAAGCTCTTTACTATCTAGTAGACTGTCATAGTGTAGTCTTGTTTACATGACTGGAACAAGCCTCACCCAGAGTGGAAGCTTTTAAGCTGTTTAGCTCACCTGATTTAATCACAGTCTTCATACCAAATTCTTTAAAAAACAATTTGATCTATTAACTTTTATTAGCGTATGCAAGAGGAGGAAACACAAACATTACTCCTCACACCGGCATTCTCCGGCTCATTCAGGGAGATCCTGCGGTTTCTCTTTTGACTGAGGTAGCCTGGGAAACCTTCAGCACCCAGGAGGCGTCTTGATCAGGAGCCTGAGCAACTCAGCAAACTTTTTTTGATGACTTTACTTCATTGATGGAGCTTCTTGTTTCTAAAGCATCAACAGGAAAAGCTAATTTCAGCTGTTATATCTGTGAGCTCATATCATGAGGGTCAGAATGTAGACAAACCTGTGAATCAAGAGCTTCACCTTTTTGGTCAGATCGTCCCTCGCAGCACACTGGAGCATTACCCACATCTCCAGCTCAGTCCTTTTATTTCTTGAGAACAAATTTCCATTAAAGGGAGAGGCTGAAGAAGAAGAACCACCACCTTTTATTCCTGTTGAGAACTATCTGTTACTTTAAAAATGGGTTAGAAATTGACCAGAAATCTTAATATCTGACTATGTCTAAGCATTTAGGTCAAAATAAGGGGAGGAAAAGGAAAAATTGAAGCCTGAGGATCAAACCTTGAAGAACTCCTCATGTAATCTTTGTGCAGTAAGATTTAGAAATGTTAAATAACCCAATGCAATCTGCCAAGTAAGATATGAACCAATAAAGTCAGAAAAGAAAGTATACACATATTAAAATTACATTAAAAGTACATCCAGAAGGTGAAAGTCAACCGGCATGTAAAGCAAAAAACTCCCAGCTGATGATCTATAACTCAATAAATAGCTTTTCCAATACATTTGAATGTTGATCAGCAGTGAAATACATAATTTGCCGTAAGGTTTCAAACTATTTTGGCAATAAGAGATCATAGCCAAATTATATACCCCAAAAGCTTCAATGGTAAAACATTTCTTTAATTGAAATCAGAATAGTTTATCTGAGCCAAAGCCAAGTAGTCAGACATATTACTGAGATCTATTAATGACATCTTTAAAAGTTAAAAGTTTGAGTTCAACCTGGTAATTAAGCTTTTAGGGTAAACATTGAAGTGTCACAGTTTGAAGCTGAAATAATTCTCAAAAACACCAATTTGAAAGTGTTCTCTAATCACTTCTAAATTGCTTTTACATCAACCTAATGATCCCTTAAACTCGCTGGCTTACATAGAAACTTGGAGGAAGCCTCACTGTGGGACCAGTCAGAAGCACAAGACAAATAAACCTTCCAGCAGAAAGACGTGATGCGGAGATATCGCCTCAGGTCAGGGCAGTGCAGCTTCATTACCATCCAAACAGCACCTGTGTGCTTTGATAATCCCACTTTTTTGCAGGCCATTACTTGGTTTTATGCTGCCTCTCCGAGACACTTCGAGAAGTACAAAATGAGGCAAACAAAACACTTTCTTAGACTTACTATTGTCATACTGAGTTAGACTCAGGAAGTTAGCCTTTCACTAAATCTCTGAATCATTTCTGGTGTCACTAATACCAGTATTACAGTGCATGAGCTTGAAAAATGTAGATGTTCCCTTTTTCACTGCAGTTAGATAAACTGCACAAAATAGAATGACACATCCGTGGGAGACTGAAAGAGTTTTAGAGGTTATGAGAGTGAATAAGTCATTTTCTTGGCTGTTGGACAAAAAATGTCCCCAGGAGTTAAACAATTCAGTGAAATCTGATTGCCTACAAGTCAACATAATGGCTTCGTATTGTCGCTATACACTGTGCAGCCTGCAAAGTGAAGAAAGGAGTAAGTTGTCTGTAATGAGGGTGGGATTATTTTAAGACGACAGCTAAAGAACATGGTGCTCTGAACATCACGGCGGTTAAGAAGCACAAACAGGAAAAGTCACCTAGAACTTTTAAAAACAAAATTTTGCAGCCTTTTTTTAAGTAACCCAGTAGGCCAGTAGGCTCACAGTCTGTTTCATGAGGAGCAAATCAAAAGAATAATGTCTGATTATACATTGGTTAATGATAATTCCCACATCTTCCACTGTGAGCCATAATTAGGCATGGTAAACAGGATGACAAAAGGGGAGAAGGCTGATCCCAGGCCATCAATTACATGTCCTCCTTCTTAAGCTCTGGCTGTGCATCGAAGTTAATTATTGTTGTTGAAGACCTGCCCATTATTTCATCCCTCTGCTGCACACTGTTTTGTTTTTTTAACAGAGAAAAAGCACTAGAAGCAGCAAAAATCTTAAGAATTAAAGTGAAATTTGACCGTAAGACACAAGGTGTACAGAGGCAAAGCTAAATGTGACAAATATACCGGTACTCAAGATGTTTGTTCAAAAAATGGTAGCATTTTTCCCTGGCTTATTAATGTGGTGAAAGTTCAAAATGTTCACAATCTCAGGATGCAAAAGCGGCAGTGGTGAGAGCTAATGCTGCTGTCATAAGATGGCAGCAGGGATGGTTTCCCACACCCATTGTGGCCAAATGGCTGCTCACATTGGTTTCAAAGATGAAAGAGAGCCCTGAGCTTTTAATGCGCCCTGTGTTACTGTCCTGCACGTTGTTTAGGCACATAGTGAGACTGGCCTGTCAAGCAAAAGGCAAGTGGACCCAGGTGTGTGGTAATTGTGCTGGAAAGAGTCGAGGCAGGAGGGAAATGCACAATGGGGAATGTGAATTGAACCCGAGGAAAAAAAATCCAAGCAAGAACAGCCAGAGCACAGTGTGATTTTGTGCTTTTAGAGTATGTGCATGGAGGGATCATTAAATGTATCTGACCAAAAAGATGCTCGAATCGAGCATTAGAAATAGACCTAATTTGATAGAGAACATGCCGATTCCTAAAAGTGAATTCAAATGATGAATATGGGAGCAGGTGTCTTGATTTTCTGAACCACTGCACATTAAACTGCACCATCCATCCATAAGGAGGAGAAATATCCAAACAGGACAAAAGACACCCACGTTATTTTTGAGAGGGTGTAACTAAAATTCAATACAAACATTTTATACAACCTCCAATGTAGTCCTTATTACTTACTAGTTATCTAGCACTCTACCTAAAAAATGCAGAGGCACACAGGGGTAACCAGGTGATTTATTATTCTACTGCAGTTAAGTGTCGCAAAACTAGTGAAATTCACAAATCATTTTTTCAAAGTCTCAAATCCAACGTATGAAACAGTTCATGACATCTATGAAAATCCTCACTTTTTGAGAGCTAAGAAAAGGTTCTCAGAGCTTAAAAGCTTTAAAAGCACCAGGTAATAACTAGTAATTTTGAAATATAGAAGCTCTTCTCCATCATCTTATTCTAGTGATGAGTCATGTAAAAACTGAAATATGTTTCACTTAATTTTCAAAATGTAAATACAAAACCATTACAAGCCAGATTTTCATCCCATGGACATTATCGTAAACCAGAAGACAAATTTATTCATGCGAAATACAAGCAGAGTTTGATGTGATGACGGAGATGGAGAAACAATAGGCAAAGAGAGTACTGCTGTGCCCATATAATTACAGACACTGAAATAGTCACTGGGTTCATATTAACACCATTTAAGCTCCTCACCTGACAAGCCGCCCACGTCCATTTTTTTCAGGTTTTTGGCCTCCAGGATGACCACGGTCAGCTTGCCCGCAGTGGGAACGTATCGGAGAGAGAAGCAGATATCACCCAGCTTCTCTTGCTGTTGGCGAGCACAGATAGGGATTCACTTCATACATTTTATGTCAGAATCCCATGCTTTTCCAATGGAGTCGATTCTTTAATCATAAATACAAACCATTCTGAATTTATGTGGGATGTTACAGGTTCTGAATATGACATAAAACCATTAGACAGGATTCCAAACTTTTATAGAATGATTACAAAAACAGAACTACTACATCGAAATGTATTTTCTCGGTGCATTGTCGATAAGCGAGATTACAAAGAAACAATTCAGATGAACAAAACACAAAGCTGTCACTTCCCTTTGCAATACAGCAGACATGTTTATGCCTGTTTATTTCAGCTCCTCACCAGCAGAAGAAATGAGATTGGATGCTCAGAAGCATCAGTGCATCTGCATCAAAAATTAATGTACCGAACACTGACAGAGTTATTAAACAATGCTCAACTCAATTCAGCACGAATGAAGCTGTAAAAGTCTACAGACATTTTTTATTGTTGCTTTAGAAGCATCAAGGGGGATTTTTACAGAAATTGTTTTAGATCAGATTGATCTTCCGTGCGCGGAAACTGTTAAAGAGAAATCTACAGCACAACTGATGTGCTAAAAACAATAATGTTTTAAATGTTTTACATATTTAAAATTGTCCGCCAATCAAAAAAAGTTGTCAATGCGTGAAAAGCTGTTAAAAGACAATATGTCAACAGTCAAGTGAAAATAAGTGAAACAAAGCCATTTAGTTTGCTAAACTTAAGTCTATTTGAGATTAAATTGCATCTCTCAAGTGTTCTCTGCTTTATACGGCTTCTAAAATCAGCTTTTTTGCACTTATATCTTTGGGGGAAAAGTGCTGCAATCACTTAATCTCTTCTCATAAATCAGCATCATAACACCGCCTCGTTATGATGGGCTTAAAGAGAGTCACATTCTGGACTTCTCCTTCATCAAACTAAGAAATGCAGCACACATCTGTTTAATGTGTAGCAATTTTAAGAAAAGGTTTTCAAAATCAACAAACTTGTCCTGAATGTTGACCTTTTAGAAGGTTTTCATCAGGATTTAATCAGAATCTGCTGCCTAATGCAAGATCAGATCGCTAAAATGTCCAAAATCCTCAACTTTTACTTTGTTCCACCCAGCAACCTTAAGATTGTATCTGATATAAAAGCTTTAAAATAATAAATAATACTTTTATTTAACACAATGCACCAGAGGCTGCAAAACATAAAAACACATGTAATTTAGGAATAGTGAAGACTTAGGTTCTTTATTCCTCATTCTTCCTTTTAAACAACAAAAAAGACCAACTGATGATTCGATGTTCGAAAAATGTTTCGTTCAAATGCATGGACATTAAAAACCATGAATATCAAGAACAGGAACATGCAAGAAAGTGTTGCGCAATGTGTAGGAAACCCAAAATTACTTAGCTTAGCTGGAAAATAGATGGCCAGCATGAGAAATATAAGGTGTCACTCTGGTGCAGTATGTCAATATAAGCAGTGGTGCAGCCACACCAAAACACGGCCAAATGATGCCCTTCAACTAAATAACTCCACCAACCACTGCGGGTGGGATAATTAACCTTCAAATCAACCCACTGTAATGCTGAAAATAAGGTTGCCAACATGTGCTATATGCCATGACATTTACCATGAAAATTGAATTTCCTGAGCTGGAGACTGGAAACTCACACTTCTATTAATTGAACGGGAAGTGTGGACATATGATTAAGTGACATTTCGAGGAGAAATGGATTTCATCAGCCAGCGTGTTTGAGAAACAAGCAGCAGCAAAGTGATGACTCCAATATCACTTATGCAATAAAGACGCTTCTATTATGGAAACAAGAGGTACAACGGCAAATTCGAGCCTTGTTGCGTGATACAACATAAGCGAGACAATAGCAGACATGTCTGCGTAATATTTTTGTACAATTGTGGCATGAATGTGAAGTCTTACCTCCTCCTTCTCAGCACTCTGTAGATCTCTCCACTCCTCTGTTACACGGCTGAAGTCCACCTTGTTCATGGGCACCTTGATGTCACCGATGGCATCGTGCTTGGAAAAGCGGTCAAAGTCGTACACCGTCATTACCAGCGTCTTGCCACCAAGCTCTACGTAGGGCACCTAGGGAGAAAACAGAGCCTTTAAAACAAGCACTTTAACCAAACTAACATTTAAATCAGATTTTGCCCCATTTTGAAGATATCATGGGTACAGAAAAAGGCTAAAATTGGCTCCCATCGCAATGGATGAAGATCACCTTAATGTCTCAAAATCAAATGCCAAATTAAACCCCAAAATTCCTGTTTCAGTGTAAAGGCAATCACTACTTCTCCCTTTGTATTCACAAATTGTTGCCTAATTATTCTTTTTCACCATTTTTCCTTGCCACCCATTTCCAGGTTTCTGCATGTCCACAGTCAGTTTCAGCCTCGGTTTGGAGGCAGAAACACCATTAGTAGGTTTCAGTACCTCCTACCTGCTGTGTACGTGCAAAAGCTATCAAGATTTTCATCACAGCACTATGAGAAGATGTGGCTGAGATTGCTTTTCTGTATAAATACTGCGCAATACACAGTGTGCCCTCCATCCTAAACAAGAAACTTGTGCTGTGATTTGAATATATTTCAGAATAATAAGGCATTATGCATACAAAGTCCAATCTTCCACCCTCTTGGCAAAGTAAATTTGAAGTCTTCCCTCGCCATGTGTATCTGGCATTTGAAAGGCGGTTTGGAAAAACTCCCAATTTTCTGTTGTCTATCAGCTATTGGTCCATATGTGCAATTTCTTCCTAGGACTCTGTAGAGATCAACCACATTTTTAAATTCATGGACTACACAGTTAAATAATTTGTCAATGTTAAGGTGATTTCTAGGATAACTTGAAAAACAGAAAAATGCTGTCAGATTGTATGAAAGATGTAATGGAAAACAAGAAGGACATTCATAATACATTCCTATTTAAATATGGTTTTGTAAAGTTGGATTCATTCATGATTTCTATTCCTGTTCTACATTAAAAAAAAACAATGTATCAAAATCTGAATTTTCTGTCATTGTATGGTCGGCCCGCTTTCAGCTGCCAGGATTATTTTGAGACACGTGGAAGTGGTAAATCTCCAGCGTCTCAAAAATAATCACAGCAGCTGTGATGGTTCAGACATTTCTACCTCCTAGGATCTTTTTTGGACTTGTGGAAAGCCTGACAGATGCTGACGTTCCTCCTTTCATATGGGCAGCTTGATTTTTTCATGTTTCAGTTTTCTTATGCAAGTCACATCTTTGCCAAGAGCAAGGACAGTTTGAATGGTTGTCTTTCATTTTAGGAGCTTTCTTGCCATCTGCTTTGATTTTAGTCACATTAGTGTAGAATTGTTTGAAACTCATTAATTTTATTGATATATTAAGTTTAAAAGGACTTGACATGCAGGTCTAGGTTCAGGTAGACAAACAAGAATCTTTCTTTGTCTGTAATGTATTATCATTTCCAATATATATATATATATATATATATATATACACACATATATATATATATATATATATATATATATATATATATATATATATATATATATATATATATATATATATATATATATATATATATATATATATATATATATATATATATATATATATATATATATATATATATAATCTTTTGTAGTAGTCTTTATTAATAATCATCCATGCTTTCTGAGGGTCTTTCAAACATTTCCTTAGGACTGTCTTCAGCCCAGCTGCTCTAGCTGATAATGACAAAGCCTAAATAGTGGACAAAAGCAATCTCAAAAAGGAATGTTTCACCGATTTAATCAAAGGAAGAATCATCTTTGAATCAATATAAATCCTGTCTAAGCAATGTGAAATCTAAAATCAGAAGCAGATAATGTATCTATGGAGACAACTACATTTTGCCTAAACGTGGCCTAGAGGTGACTGATTTAGGTCAAATAAGCAACAAGCCAGATTTTCAAGTTTGTTTTTTTTTGCTTAGGCTAAAAACTAAACAGGACTTAATGGGTTAAAAAGTCCCATTTTAAAATATTTTTGGATTGAATAAAGAGAAGGACCTGGCTAAATTAAAAAAAGCTATAATAAGGACGCCCAATCAGATTCTGTATTTGAATGGAAAGTGCCCAAAAGTCAAATTTAAATGGGCTCCTTCCAATTTGTCTTATGTCCTCACCCCTCAAGCCTCGAGTTTAGGAGCTGTTTTATGCCTGAATAATTTCATAAATTGTCAGAACTGGACTTTGTCTTCTTTGTGTTTCCTAACAGAAGTTTCTTAATGAGATTTAGGTGCTTTTGGATTTAACTTTCTGACCTAAGTCTAGGTATTACCCCGTTAAAAATAAAAACTTGCTCATAGAAAGTTACATGAATATCTCCTTGCATTAGGCTCAACGTACATCAAACGCCTGAGCTCTCCACTGTCAAACAAATGAGAAAACTTTCTCTACTGCTAAGCAGCAGCCATGCATCCATTAGGGCTGTGTGGAAGCCGGGGTGTAGTGGTGCATCTGCCTGTGTTAATCCCAATCATACTGAGCCTGAGTGTTAGTGTGTGTGAGAGATATTCTGTCAGGAGCTTGTTAATGCACCAGCTGGTTGCTGTCTGCACACCTTCCCAGATTTCAAGGCTGCATGCAAATCAGATTGTCAACAGAAGTGAAAGATTTCCAGCTACAAAACTGTGCAAATGTGTTGGAGCACTCAGCCAAAGTTCAAACCACTAACGCAAGACCTACCTTGAAGGTGAACTGTTCATTAAAGACTGGGTTTAGGGTCTTCCTGTGGACCTTGGTCTCAAATTTCTTCTTCTTGTCAGGCAGAAGGTAGACCTTCACATAAGGGTCAGATGTGCCTCCCATATCCATGGCAGGCAGCTCTGCAGCCTGGATGATCCCCACCATGAGCTGAAACAGGAAGGAAGAGAGTCCACAAATTATAACTCTGCCTTTCGACTGACACACAAATCGTATATTAGATAAAGAAATACCACCAAAGTATGGCTCTGGACCTAAAGGAAACTTTCTGCAAATGTCAGCATCAATCATTATGTAATAATGGCATCCTAAAGATAATTTGGTGTCATTTTAACTGGGGGATGACTCCTATATTAGAAGGTTACAAAGGCAGAACATGACGGCTCCTGAAGAGTCCATAAAGGTCACGGCGTGTCACGCCAGGAATGAGACTTGTGTTTTTTCCCTTCATACGGTTGACAATTGATAACCACAGCAGGGGTCCTGGGTGGCTGATTGACCTGTCAGTCAGAGGTTCGACTCAAAGGCCTCTCAGGAGGTTCTACTAGTCAGTCAATCAACTTCCTATCAGGCAGCCATCAAGCCGCAATCTGGAGGCTGACCAGAGCGCTCAGCCATTTTGCTCCACAGCTGACAGGAGCTGCATCAGCTTCCTGTGTGGAGCTCCAACCGGTCATGATGCAGCAAATAAACATGTGGAGAGCAAAAACAACCACCAGTAAAGAAAAAGTTCATGGACTATTTCTGTGGCTTTGCATGATTTTCTTTTTGGAAAGAACCCATCTACTAAAACTTCTACAGTTGTGCAGATGCATTTTAAATTATGTAGCACAAAAACAAGACAGTAAAATATATTTAAGGAAAAGTTTTATGTTTTAAATTCAGCCAGTTCCTGAAATAAGGATGACCTTTTCTGGAGTTTGCTACTTAATTTTTAAAATTCTAATGTATCTTAAAATAAAATAAAAAATATTGAAAGCTTTACAGTCTTTAAAGATGACACCTCATTTGTATAATCTATTCTTTTTTTTATATTTGATTTAAGAAAAAACAAGTTGAAGTTTCGCAGTTTCGTGGAAGTTTATTCCAGATTAGTGGGGCATAAAATTTTTATTTTATCACTTCAACAGGATCTTCTCAGTGATATTTATATGTATAAATAACAGTTATGAATGGATGCATAAATAAATAAGTGTTTTCCAAAATCAGCAGTTTGTATTTCCAGTTGAGAAAATACAGAGAGTATCGGTGGTCAACCTAACCGAGCACCAATCACCACTCTTAAGGTAGCTGCTAAATTTACAGTATATACAATAACTTATAATTCATAATATACACATTTTATACTATAATCACATAAGGGTTGGATTATTGTTGGAAAGGAGCTACCTGAACTAATTTATGCTTTCATGATTAATTATAAATACTGTAAGTTTTTCATTTCCTGTTGACCAGATTTAGAAAATATTTCCATCGTTGACAGGTAAATACATTTGAGCTCTTAAAGTTTTATGACAGAACATATCAGAAACCTCCTTGAGGAGATATTTGCATATCTTACAAGACAAAAAGGAGCCAATCTAGCTGTCATTTACTTAACCTTCACAGAAGTACACTTAGCACCGGAGACAGGAAGTGGCACTTAGGCTTTATGTGTAACAATTGCTCAATGCATGCTGTCCTCCTGATTTTCATCCATCCGTCCATCCATCCATCAGCACCGTCGGTAGGAGACACATCATGTCACACCTTCTTTACTGTGGAAGGCATTGATGCCTGAGGAAAGATTGGAGCAGGATGTGCCTGGAACGGCTGATTTCCAGTTCGCTGCTTCTGCTAATTGGCTTTGTTGTGTTGCATCATTTAAAATGGCAAAAAAACTGCATTTAACCATCTGGCTGACACCAGACCTCAGAGTCAGAACTGGAACAACAGTGGCTCTGTGTTTGCACAGCTGTGGGGATTTTCCTGTTTAGCTACTTACAGCAGAGGACTGCTGGTATAACCTTAGTTTATGAGTTGAGCTGCAGTCCTATGAGCAGCCTGCTGACCAGAATGAGCACACACACACACCGGCGCATCTTACAGCGAGGACTTTCTCCTCCTAATGCATCGATAAACACTTCCACAGAATAAAAACTGGTTTTCCGGGGTAATATTACCACAATGGCTTTGAGAGTTAGTATGGAAATTAGCTGACTGTCTGATAATAAAACGAATGAGATTGTTTTTTTAAATTCATCTCTTATAAATATTGAGTTTCCATTCCACTTATTCTGACTGGACACAAGTCAGAATAAGTGGCTGACCAGTGATAAGAACAATGAATACGGTAATGATGTTGAAAGTGGTTCTTTCTGCTGTGCTGAGATGGCTCTTTGTGGTTCATTTGCTGTCTTTGCCTCATGTACTCTCCCCAAACGATTTGGATCTTTTACAAAACCTTTTTTCCTCTCATTAGTGTATAAATCCAGCATCGGGCAGCAGCTATTTGCAGTGCTTAACAGAGAGAAACAATGCTTTGCCGTGTGGACTTGACATTAATCTCTAAGTGCTTCTGCACCCTGATCCCCCTGATTTAGTATTTGCACACATGGAAACTGGTGTTTACAGATTCTCCTTGGAAGGACTTGACATTTGCTAAGTTTGGTGCCTTCATGAGACAAGAGTCCCGTTAAACACACTGACATCAATTAGCGGGGAGATCTCTAAGTGAGGGTCTTAAAGGTGAAGCAAAAACAAAATAGTATGCTTGCACGGCATGTCTATGAAGCATAGATGTGACATTTTGATTATTGACGGTATTTATTTTTTACGACAAAAAAAAAAAAAAAAAAAAAAATGCATTTCATGAGTAAAAACAGTTTTTAGAAGGATTTATAACTCACTCTTATTTTACACCGCCAAGGCTACTTTTTCAGGAATATTTTAACTATTTGAGCAAATAGCAAATTATTACTGCAACATTTTACAGCACAGTTGTTTAGATCTTATATTCATACCTTATTCTTGAAGGAATCAAGGTTTTAAAAGATGCCTAAATTAATCCAGTGTCTTCCTGAGTTTTTCGTTTGGCCTGTTTCTTAACTTCCAAGATCTCCAGTGAGCTCAGCTTATAGCTTCTTTGGGGTCCATGTCACAAATGTGAAAACTGTCATCCATTCATTACACTTTAGAGCCATGGTGGAGCTCATTACCTTTGTAATCAAGAACCTCATAGAGAGCTGTCACCGCCTCTCTGTACAAGACAGATCAGCACTGTGAAATGTAATATCGTCCATAAAATATCCCTTTTATGAAAGGCTGTCTCCTCCGAAAGAAATAATGGTATGGATGACTGATCAGCTACGAAGTGTGCACTGTGTAATTTCATTAGCAGCATCACTGTCAGGAATAATTCACAGGTGAAGCTGTAAAACATATTGATATTGACCAGGGAGAGGATGCTGTTTGCATTACAAAGTGCAGGTAAAGGACTGTGTTGTGTATAGTTTAAAAATAAACATATATTGTTTATTAGAGGGGATGATTTTCTAGATCTGAACTCTATCGGTCTCATACAAGATGTCCAAATGCATTTAGTGCTTTGATTAAATGTAAAATTGTAATATGTGATGGAGTATTAGGGCCATTGTAGATCGAAGGAAAAAGAATGGCTGCAGAAAATAAAATTTGTCAAAGTCCCTTCCCCCAGATATTTCAAAACTATTTTCTCATATTTACAAGAAAAAACTTGGAGATTATTTGATGTCAAAAGTAAAATTATCCAAAAAGAAATGAGAATTATTCACAGATAAAAATATGCGTTGACATTTTAAAGTCAGCAATTTGCACGAAAAAGTATTTGAAGTTAGATAAGATCATAAAGTTAGACATTTGCAACAAAAAGACTCCTAAAAGTCAGTTTTCAGATGCACATCTGGATTGAGAGAAATCTCTGAGAAAATTATACAACTCAAAAAACTCAACAATAAAAACTTGTAATAAGAATTAAGCTCCTCCTGCTGTCTTGATATCCATTGCTATTCTTAAGAACGTTCTGCCAGGCATTGCATCTGATCTGATTCTAAAAGAAATTTCATCCTTCTCATCAAGTTTTTAACCCAAACACTGATAAGAAAAGCACAACATGGAGAAGGTAATGTGCCAAAAATACAAACCAACCTCCAACCTTCCATTCATCATCAAATTGCCTGAAATATCTGTTTCAACAAGTAAATAACTTATTAAGAACGATCAATACAAATCAACACATGGGTGTGCATTTCTAGTTTTTAAAACTATTTCAAGTTGATTATTGTGTAATTGTTTCACCTGGAAAAACAAGCAAACTGAAATTTGTCAAAACGTGTGTAACAATCAGGTTTGAATTCATGTAAAAAGGCATGCTTGGTGCACAGACGCCTAATCACAGGCTGTCAGATCTGTTTATAACAGGGAACAAGGAAGCCCAGCGAGGGACAGCGTGTTCATGCACCGCTTCCATTATCTGTCGCACAACATCTGGTGAAAGGAAGTTGATTTAATCCCTTATTCTGCTTTTTCAAAACTCACTCACTGGAAAAACTGTAAAGACGACGGATATCTGCAGGGGCCACATTTGATTAGGCAGAAATAAAATAGAAAAACGGATAAGCCACAAACTAAATCCCGTCAGGGTAATGTGTCCCTCTTTTAGAAGTTTCAGTTGGAAATATAGAAAGTTAACCATTAACTCCAAACAAGGGTTTACAGCGGAAGTATTTCAAAAAAAGAGCAAAAATGCTCTGCTGAGTTTGATTCTTTACAGATCATAAAGCAGGATTTCAACGCGACTCCTCACAGTGTGGCAACTTTTCAGTAGAACAAAAATGGAGGGCACATTCTAATTGTTTATTTTAAAACAGAAAAAGAGGAACTATTCATACTACTGTCACATTATGAAAAGCTTAAACTATTTTGCAACAGCAATAGCCATTTAAAGCTAAATTTTGTGTTTTAATTTAGATAAACCACATCAAGTAGCTATTTAAATTGATTTGTTAAATACAAACGGGTTGTATTTTATGCCTAATATATCCATATTACATTAAATTTCCTTCGTAGTAGGAGTTGAATAATTTTTCATTTGCATTAAAAAACCCTGATGAGAATAGAAGTTTTCAAGCTTTTATTGTGCAGAATGTCCTTTTTGTTGCTTTGCTATTTATAGAGTAAACCTGGGAATACAACAGGTGCATTTAGGTTAACTATTTAGTGAGGGTATTATGTTAATTATTATAATATTAGTTATTAGGTTTACCCTAAACCCTTAACATATAAGATGCTCATAGCTTTCAAAATGTAGTTTTAGAACAGCGTTACTTTAATGAGAGTGATGGCTGGAGCTCCTTTTCTTTCTATTCCTTTTCCACTGTCAATGTTTTATTTTTTATTTTTTTGCAAACAGAATTATTTTATACATTTTAATTTGTCTGTCTTTTGAACATAAGTATGGTGTAGGAGCCCCTTTTCAGTGCAAAGCAACAAGTAATGGAGGAGCAATGCTCCTATCATTACACTAGCGCTGTCTGTGTGTCTTTATTACTGGTGTAACAGAAACTTTTAAAAGTTTTTATAGCTTTTTAATACCTTGGTATACAGTGATAGTGTCAAACAGCCAGCCTTAAAGTTAGATGTGACAATACTTACGAGAAGAGGGTCTTTTGCAAAGTCTACACACACTGAGTGATTTGGAGAACAGTTCCTTACCGTATTCTCTGTGAAATTGTAATCCAGGGAGTATTGTAATTTGCCCAGTTTCTCGTCCTCCTTTGGCTCGGCCTCTTTCTGCGTTTCAGTCAGCCCTGTCTCCGCATCCTCCTCATCCTTCAAGGCCTGAAGGAGACACCCACCAAGAGTCAGTGCCGCCTGTTCGTAGCGGGGCGCTAGCACCCAGCCAGCCGTTCCCCCGCCCACCCAGGTCCTGCCTGCAAAAACCTACACCTGCAAAAGTCCCCACTTGGTTCAAACTGCAAAAGGGGGAAAACGAGGAGAGGATAAGGGGGAGCAAGCACTAAAACATGGCAGTTAACATCAGGACATGCTCTGTGATGCACTAAAGCCCCAGGCCTGGTCCCTTTTGGTGCTTTCATGTCAGTTTCTGAGTGTTTGAGTCTGGGGGGAGGAAAGATCAAATAATAGTGCCAGAAATGAGAGCAATGAGAGGATAGAGAGATACTTAAGGAGGACAGAAAGATGGAGAGAGAGAGATGCTTACAGAAAATATAGCAGGACAATTTCCTTTGATGGCAGATTAAGTCTTTGGCAAGAAAAAAGAAAACTGAGAAATGTGAGAAGTGGCAGTGGATGAGAGGTGAACGTGGCATTTCTCTAGGTTGGCACTGAGGTGAGGGTGGCAGGTGGTGGCACTGGTGGGGGGAGGACAGGTAGGGTGGTAGGAGAGAGGAAGTTCCCCATGAGAAAAAAAAACAACCATGCGATTAAAGAGGCAAAGACTAGTTCTCAGTCATTCAGAGTCAAGAGTTGCCTTTCCGAGGTGCCTCTCATCGTTTGGCATGCAGAGCATTCTCTGTCATACAAACAGTGCTCTTTAGTGATTCCTCATTCCCATGTTTGGTTACAACCTCAGACATACAGTCACATTGTCATCATAGCCCTAAAGCTGTACCCCCTTCTACGCCGATGTAGCTAGAAGCATCATGCCAGCGGTGGGTGGAAGGTGTTGGTAAAAAACGGGGGTTGTAATGTACTGTACATCGGGTCCTGCTTCTATTAGTTAAATTAATCATGTGAAAGCAGGAGGCTGAACAACACAGACTGGATCAAGAAGCTGCTACTGGGATTGGTCTCTGCCTTCAACAGAAAAATTGTCCAATTAGAGCGATTTGATATTACAAAGAGAGAAAAATGCAGCAGGTAAAATGATTGAGGAAAAAATAATCTCTGGGAAAGGTGTGATCACTTTTATCTGAGCTGACAGGAAAAAAAATTATGCTAAGCTTCATCTATACCAGCTTCAAAACGTGCACTGCAAAAATACGCGTACGACCAAATGTGGGAAACAAAGTAGAACATAATTATGCAGAGGAAGCAAAAAGAATTGTAGCTTTCTGAAGCAAAAATGTAGCATGAATGTTTTCTTCATTATTCTTTGCTGAATAGCTAGCGTCCACTTTCATGTCAAGGCTTAGATCCTCAACTGGATTTTGGGCTGACTTTGACTGCACCAACCTAAAACATAAATATATGCTTTACTTCTAAGATCTCTACATTTCACTGTAGCTCTGTCTGTGTACTTAGTGCCGTTGTGCTGCTGGAAGTCAAACCTCTGCCTCTGAGGATGGTATGTTTAGATCTGGACTTATGCTCAAATGACAGAATAAACATGGCTAATGCAGAAAAAAACAAAATGTTGTAATTGCAGTTTTTCCAGAAACCCACCTCATCTTGGTGCAAGAACTTTTCAAATTTGGCGCGTTTCCAATAGACAAATTTATTTTCGTAATTCCAATTTGCGCAGTTTTAAGGTCAATGGACACTCAGCTTGTGTGATTTTCTAACCAAACGACTTCTTTATGATTTCATCCATGACCTGTCTGCTGTGCTAGTTATTCTTTGTGTTGCTTATTCATTATTAATCTTTAATTAAGCTCAATGGCCTTTACAGAATAGCTGGATTCTTGCCAAATTAAACACAACTGGACTCTATTTACTAAATCTAAAGGCATTCTGGGTTTAATTTTGGCATATCAAGGTGGGTGAATACAAATGCACACCATGATTTTCAGATTTAAATGGTAAAAAAAAATTATTTCTTTCCTTTCACCTCACAATTATGCACTGCTCCGTGTATGTCTATCACAAACAGTTTCATGAAGCTCTGCACTTGTAAAGCCTCTCAATCATTTTGCTTTTGCTCTCATTTGAAATATAAATGATTCAAAAGGCTGGAGAACTTGGCAGCTTGGCACAAAATCAAAAAAGCCTGTGTGGGTCAACCTCATCAATGCGCACCCAGTGTCTCTTTCATACATATATATGTGCATATGCAGGTTGTAGGCACATATATACAGTAGATATACATGTACAGTATGCATAGTTACATATATTTGGTTCTATGGGAGCAGTAGTTGTTGTCAAGAGGCTATTAAAAAAACCAAAACATCAGAGCAGCAGGCTTAAGAAGATCCAACAGCAATTGGGAACCTACCGCCAGTGACCATCCCGAACAGTCATCAGACACAACACAGATAAGGAGGACATAGAAGGAAGAAACACAAATTAAAACAACCACACACAGGAGTTAACACACTAGAGTCTGGGCACACCGGGAGAAATGACTGCTTGCCTCTAAAGAAGCGGATTCAAAGAGCTCAGAGACACGCTCTTTTAAGAAAGAGAGCTCACATCTCTTTATTGTAAATAATTGCGGTTTAAATATAAATTCTTGGTTGCGGAAGGGCAGCGGGGATATCAGGAAAACAGTAGGTGAGCAATGCAATCACAATGCAACTGCTTCCACGCTTTTACTCAATCACTGCATCAGGACGCTTCCTCACAACCTATAGTATTTCTTTCTTTAGACTGGAGATTTCTGCACATCTACCATCAGTTTCAACCTTACTAAAAAGGCAGAAACACCATTAGTGCCCTCAGCTTGCTTGTAATTCCTGTTTTGAACACATATGTTTCTAAAACAAGTACAATTTCATGTCCAGTAGGAGATCGTTTTGTCCTCAAATCCAGTCCTGAAGTGGTATTATTCTACAACATTTAGCTGCATAAATCCTGCAACACACCTGAATCAAATGAATGGATGCTTACAAGGCATCTGCAGAGTTCAATGACATGCAGATGAGGGAATTTAGTTATTTAACAGAGGTGTGTCAAAGCAGGGATGCATCAAAAAATTGCAGAATAGAAACTCTGACTTACAGGGACAAACTGGAAATAAGTTTATTGATTTTAAAGTTGTGGCACTGTTCTCAGTGAACTGATGTTTCTAAAAACATATTTGTTACTTTCTGCCTGTGACTCTGAGCCACCTCTGATGGCAGAGGTGTTGTTGCAGCTTATTAAACACATTTTCATTTGGGGAACGCTGAAGATGGCGCCTTTAATGGAGCCATATAGGCATGATTCATTGTCTGCACATCAAAACTTCCCCTTCTGCACTGTTAAAAAACATTGCTTAGAGTTTGGTAATGTCATTTCTCTGGGTGGATACCACTTCATTACACAGCTACTCACACTCTTCAACAAGTGAGCAGGTCCACATATGACAAAAAAAAAGCAATTACAGCAGGAGATGACAGAGATTTAAGTCTAGTCATCTAAGTAACCAAAACTTTAACGTTTTTTCTAGATTTAGGGAATTGCTAAGTTAATTTGGGTGTAATAATTAAGGAGTGAATTCACACAAAATAAAGAAGTAGAAGCATTTGATTATTAAATTCACTATTCTAGTGCAACTTTGTCATCATGTGCAAAAGAAAACAAGCATGAAATAATGCCAAAACAAAAACAACATATCAAGACTTGTTTCAAGAGAAATACCTTCAACTTCTTGTATGTGGTCACATGAACAAGCTTTAGCATAATCTTAGCCTCTTGAAATGATTAAGAGTTAATTTATAAGAGATAAAAGCGGATTAAAGTTTGTACCTCGGTTTTGGTCCCATCCATGACGTCCTTCATGTTGATGGCATTTTTGCCCTTGTCTTTGCCCTTCTTTTTGTTTTTCTTTTTGAAAATCCACTTTTTGCAGACGCAAAAGCAGCAAGCTAACGCCAGAATGATGGCCACAAAAGCAATCGAGACGATGGCCCATGACGGCACTGCGGAAAAAACCCAAAAAACAAAAACTCTTGTTAGACGTTGCACATGAAGGGACGTTTTTGAAAAGTGGTGATTACACACACAAAGAGGTGAGATAAAAGCAGGAAATTGTGTAGATCTTCACTTTAGCTCTCGCCTGGGCCCATCAAGAAGTGGCAGACTCCAAGCGATGGGGAGAAAACCTGACCGAACACCTTCAGCCAATTTAGTGGAAGTAACAGATGTTGGCATTTTCCACTTGCCATTTAAACAAAAGACTCCGAGTCAAGCTGACACTTTCATGGCAATCAGCGTCAGCACAGAGTGCACAGGGAGTCAAGGTGGTGGTGATTTTGCGGGTGTGTCTGATGGGCATTAATTCAGGTGTGACCATGACAATCCAATGATGCACTCAACCTGGACGGGTTTCAATGGGGTTTTCTTTCTTTCTGACACCACATCCTCCATTATATACTGGGTTTCTGTGCAGAGTTGAAAACTTTTGAACTAGATTCCAGTTTCTTATCACCTTTTTGCTTTTTTTTGTCACATCTAAATGTTAATTTAATTAATTAAAATGACAGAGAGGCAGCCAGACTAAGCACAAAAAGCAGTTTATGCAAGTAGTTTCTATCCGAAGCAAATAAAGTTATCCAAAGCAACCCACCCTTGTGTGACGAAGTAAAAAAAATGATTATGAATTAAAATTTTTTGCACAGCTGATTTATTCTGGGCTTAATTACGGCAACCCTTGCAGAATCAAGGAAACCATTAGACTTTAGGATTCCAGAAATATGGGGAAAACATGGAACAGGAGCTCACCAAAATTACTCCAAGGATGCACTGATCAGAACCAGGAAGTTGCAGAAGACTTCAGTAATTGAAGTTGGGACAAAAATCACATGGAAATTAATGAATTATTCTTAAAAAAAAATAAAATAAAAAAATCCAACATGATTTAAAAGAATTCTGCAAAGAAAAGTACAAGTTATCAAAGCCTTGATGGTACATGTTGCTGCTATGAGTGTCACAAGTAATTATTAAGTTTAGGCGGCAAATAATTATTCAAATGAGAAAATACTTTATTGTCTATATCTTTTATTTTAATCTTCACAAACCAATGCAAATCACAATAAAGTGAATCAGAGAAAACATTTCCATTTGCGAGTTTTACGTTTTAAAAAAAATACAATCCAATGCATGAACCGCTTAAAAATACTTCCAAAGGTTAAAATCTGCTCTGAAACCTTCCTTAGCATTTCCGAATTTCAAAAATAAAAAAAATAAAAAAATGAAATCGAAACAATCAGAAAATACACAACAGGTTGGCATATTTAAATACCTTTATAAAAAGACATAACTATGTCCAACATTTAAAATTAACGTGACCTACTCATGTCTTTTCATTACTAACTTGAACTATTATTTTTTAATAAAAATGTTTATGTTAAATCCTTAAAAACTACAACACATTCAATGCCACCAGAATGCTTTTCTGCTCTAAAAAAGTTTGATTCGCTGTTTGTTCCCTCTAGCATATGCTGTTGGCCTCCTTCATGGCCTTGACTGGAAAAACTGGGACAAGCAGCAGTCAGGCTCCTGTCACATATGAACTGTCAGAGCCGCAGCTCAACCAACACAATGACAGCCAACTGCAAACACAGTGACACCTATCTCTGCTGAAGTCAGCCGTCAGCCTGAGCTTCCTGCTTCCTGTTGACACACAGGAACACCATGTCTCCAACACAATAACGTGAGGGTTGGAGGAAAATCGGGAGGTTGAGAATAGTAAGAGACCTCACGAGATGGCTTGTTCCAGCAGTCAAGGTTGTCCAGCAAACATCAAAATCCCTAAAAAAACGAAGGTACTCAGAGCCCAAAATGTGTGAAAGAACAACATAGAGTAGAAAATAATTAGGAAGCAAAAATAAAAAAAGACCACTTTATCACAATGATTGTAAATGGTTTTTTTAAGTAGGGGTTTATCCTGTGACCAGCGGGTTGTCGGTTCAATCCCCTTACTCCTTTTGTCTTAGGCATTGTGAGAGTAGAATGGGGTGAAACATAAATTCACACCCCAATTTTTTGATTAAAAGTCAAGTGAAACTCAGTTTATCATCTAAAAGCTCAATAATATGCTTATACTTTTATGTTTAGACCGTGGCAAAATGTGGAAACACTTAAAAGGTGAATAGTTTTATAATACGTTGTATGAGAAGCAAGAAACAATATGAAGGAAATGTCTAATAAGAAATTTAAACTGGTTGGTATTTTTTAAGGAATAAAGTCATTGTGATAAATAAAACAGTCAGAGAACATGAAAATAGCTTGAGTTTAGCTCATATATTTCCCTAAAGAGAAATAAATCAACTCTAACAAAACCCATATAAAACTTGGCACAATTCATTTCTCAGAAAATAATCCAAACATCCTCATAAACTCAACATGCCAGTTGAAAACACGAGCCAAGTTAGGCTCCAGTCCTCTGAAGACTCTCTTGTAAAAACCCCAGAAGTTTCCGTCAAAACAGAAAGAAAACCTTTTAAATTACAGCCGTTCACTCTGCGGCTGTGCTGACTAGCCTTCAGTTGTGGTTCTTTTGCTGAGGTGAGAGAGAAAGAAGACAAATCGATTCCCTGTTGACAAAATCAATAAGCACTCTCCTCCAAGGAAAAACAGTGAGTGATGCTCTGAAATAACTTTAGGATCTACAGCTCTGGCCTTGCCTCGGAGCGCCACGGTAATGGAGGTGACACTGGATAGGCCTCGTTCGCAATCAGCCTCCTAAAACTTTATGTGGAACAAAATGCAGCTCAGGCACTGTTCATAATGTCCAATTTATACTCTTGATACTGGAATTTCTATTGGGGATATTTCTCTTCTTATTACAGTGATAAAACATTAACAACTCAGGCAAACTTTAGATTTTACATGCATGAATATATGTTTTCATCTCAACTCGTAGTGTCAATGTTTAATAAGATTCAAGATCCATATTTTATCCTGTAGCCACAAAATGCAAACATGACTCAAAGGGAGACAGGTCTTGAGTTGGCAAAGCTCTGAAAAGCAATCAGCTTTCTTTGGAAACTGTAGAATAGTGATTTTATTATTTTTTTCCCTAAATGAAAGCATTCATCAACAGGAATCTCATAAATACTTATGTCACTCTGCTTGAATCTTTCATCAATGCTCAAAGAGCCTGATGGAATGCCATTAAAACTGAAATCCATGCAAAAACTCTCTGGCTTTATCTTATTCATCAAGCCCACATCTTCCAGTGAAAGGCACTTCTGTGTTCCTTAATTAAAGGAACCTGAGTCCCAGAAAGCAATAAAAGCATTCCCTAATTAACTACATTGTCTGAGTGTCTTTTCTCGGGAGAGAAACGGAGCGAGAAAGTGAAAAGGGGGTGAGCGGGAGCGCATGCTCAGCTCTAACTCCCGACACTTATCTCTTGTTCCACCGGGCGACGTGGCATGGAAAATAGAGTTTCTCTGATGGGCTGGACATGCATGGTGGAATCCAAGTTTGCTGTCCCTTGGGGCTCAAGACACTTTTTGGGTTTCAAAATGATGAAAGAAGAAAACTCCAACTATCTACAGATGTCTTTTTATAAGTCAATGGGAAAAATTAATTTGTAGTTTCTTTGCATTTTGTTTTCATTCATATATTTTGCTGATTTCTGTCCTTGAACATTTCCAAAGAAACGAGTTGCTTTGTGTGATTAAAGCACCTTAGTGTTGGTGTTTTGTTTTGATCTATTGATTACAACCCCACTATTTTGACATCACTTAAAGGAAAAATTTATGATAACTGCATATTGAACAAGTTTTCTACCACCTAATTTCAAGTCCAAACAATCTTGTGCCCAAATAAAGCATATAAAAATGAGATTGTAGAAACTGATCAGGATCACTTTAAAATATTGCAACAAAGTCTGACTATAAAGAAAAGTATGAAGAAATGAGAAGAAATCAGTTTTATATCAATTTTTTCATACTTTCATTATATTCCTAATGCAAAAGAAATGCTGTATTTAAAGGGTTGAAGAATTGCAAAATTATTTTCTGCTCTTAAAAATTACTATAAGATGAATTATGCCATTAAACAGTTTTTAAATGTCAGCTGTGAACATAAAGTTTATTTGAGGAGGACACTGTTAGCTTGTCACCATGACAACAGAACTGGGCTTGGTTTTTGCTGGATAGTTATCAGTGTTCAGCAGCGAACAGAGGCGAAACACTATTACCTTCAAATACAGTAAATGTCAGCTTTCACTCAGGCACATTTTTGGTCTCTTAAGGTGGTGTGGGTGATTCTATAGGGACTTTATTCAGACTGTGAGAGAAAATAGTGACTCATGTATAAAACTGAGCAGCAGTGACGGAAACCATTCTGAGCTTGTTTCTTAGGAAACATCCACTTACTACGTGTCTATTGTTTCCTCTTAATGAATGAAATATTGATGCCTTGGGTTACTTAAAATTTACTTGATTACTTGGAATATTTCAGTGTGAAAGAGTACATTAGATAAATAGATTTCACACATGCTCTGTGTAAAACTTTATGAATATAATTTTGTGATCAGTTATTTTGCAATCTTTACAAGCTGTGTTGGAGCTGTCTGCTCTGTCTCAATGTAATCATCAGAAGGAGTCACATTCTCATTCATCCTCTCACTTGTAATATTGAGCACTTTACCTCAGAAGGAGAGGTTCATCCTGGACACATTAACAAGTGTCTGGGTATGTTTGTGTGTTTATTAATGTGCTATATTGCATCTGGGTTATATCCACTTTCCAGAGCGCGCTAATTCAGTGTGACAGGACTTTGTTGGTCAATTAACCTTCACATTATATCTGGTTATGCCTATGAGATCAATGCTCTGCCCATGGCTTTACCCCACGGTGGTTTGGCTAAGCTGACAATATAGCAGCAGCAGAATCAGTAATGAGGGCTGAAAGCAGATGATAATGAGATTTTACTCTGTAAATCTTATGTTTACACCAAACATTGAGCTGCAGTGGAAGCACAATGAAGTAGTATTATTTCCTGTTTGGCTGAAAAAAGTTTATTTTCTGGTTGCAACATGACCGTCCTCATGAAAATGGAGGTGTTTGTGTTTCATTTATTTTTAGAGATACAGTCAGAATGCAAAGGTCACTATGTGAACCGTGTTAGGCTGCTCCTGCTTTCACCAATCCCTGAAGGTTTCAGAGCTTTACATTAGTTCCTAAAATGACGGTGGACGATGAGGCCTGCCACCAGCAGGCAGAAAGACCCAACGGCTCCTGTTGATCCCCCACCATAATCCTCTTTAATAAACCCTGCTGTCTGTTGACTGGGAGTAGTCACAGTGTTAAATCAGTCCAGACACTTTCAAACACAAACATTACTTTGTGCTAGGATTATTATTATTTTTCTTTTTAGCTCTGCAGGATAATATTTTTTCTCCTCTAACAGATTATAGTTTTATATTTCAACAGGAGAAAGATTTTCTCTTCATGTACCATTTATTCTTCCAGTACTCTCTCTGTTATTTGGAGAAATGGTTTGTAAGTTTGTAGCTATAACTCAAACAGTTTGCGTTTATTGATTCATTCTTATCTGCAATGAATTTTCAGAAATAAGAGGTTCAGCAATCTGGTTTTCTTAGCAGCAGCCGCTGTGTTACAGTGAGCAGTAACTGCATGTTAGACTGTATTATCTTTTTAAAAAATTCTAAATTAATGATATAAACTCTCATAGGGAATATATTTGCAACCTTTGCCAGAAGTAGGAGAATCTCACCAATTGTCAAATGGAAAAAGTAATTTTGTTATGATTTATATAGGTTCAGGTTTTGCTGTGCAGGAGGCATGGGCTGACAAAAATCCCCGGCTCAGAAGTGCGATGACTGACAGAAATTGAGCAGCGAGTTAGGCCTTTGTGACAGCTTCATGCCACCACACATTCAAAGCCTGTGGAGCTTAAATTGGGTTATAAGCCTGAAAGAAGATCTTCTGCAGCTGCGGTGGAAAGGCGGTGCTGAGCATGCAGCTTCACCTCTCACATTTTCTTGTTAAATTTGCTGCATGACTTTCCCCCAAGCCCCATTGATATTCCACAAGGTAAACAAGTCTTTTGGGCATTCATCATCCGCTTGGCAGCACTGCAGAGCAAAGTCCCCTGCTTTTGATAGAGGGGATGAGGTGATGGAAAACAGTAATAGGTATGACCCAGCAGTGACAACCTGGATGATGGTCAGTAGGTTTTTTTGGATGATTTTAGAAAACTTTTTCTGCCAGAGGTGTGGTGAAGATAAGTTTAAAAAATGATAGAAAATAAAATAAATTGAAAACTCAACCTGCCACCAAAAGGGACGTGAAAAATATGTTGGACCTGGATTTCTGGGGACTGTCTTTTGTGATAGACCTTTATTGCCAGAAGGGAGATAAACTCATCAGGTCTTGGTTGTAAATCCTCTGAAATCAAATATCCTCAAAGATATTCAAACATGTTTCATTTTAAATGAAAGCACACAGCTAAAGCTCTTCAGCTGCAGCTATGAAAGTTTAAAAAAAATATATAAGTAATGGATTTTATTTAAGCTAAATCACTTCCTAGCATGGATAAACATTCTTGTGTATGAAACTCTGCAATGGTGACATTTGTCGCGTTGGGGAAAAAAGGAAGTCATTCTGTGAGATGATATTACTTACACTCAAACCTGTTTTTATACAATTATAATTTAGGATATTGATGAAAACAAAACCTTCAGACCTCCGTGGAGAGATTTGTTCTGATAGGCAAAGAACGTCACACACTCATGCACAGATGAGGATGTGTTTTGCCAGGAGATTTGATCATAAAAGTGCAGAAGTTTTGATTTAAGAAAGATGTTCTTGATGTAAAAAAAATATGTACAAAGCCTTAAAATAACAGCATTTTACATTACAGAAGTCTCACAGTGAAAAATAAGAACATTCAGTCTTTAGTTTAAACAAAAGAAAAAAAACCCGAAACGAGCTAGAAAAATACATTCAAGCCTCCTGCTAAAAAATTCTGTTAATCCTCTGCTGAGAAGAACTTACTTTTCTCCAGTAATTTTGACGAGGTTGGGTCATACAGAAAGAGAAAATTCTCAATAGTTGTTGGACACGAATGCATTCATTTGAACTCCATCATGAGTTACAATCCTGTTTTGTTTTTAGACAATGAACTAGAAGACTTGATTTAAAGGAGCTCTACTTAGAGCTGTATTTATGTTTTTAACTGTGTTTTGGCTGCTAATTTGCCACCTGATGGTGCAGAGTTGTTAGAACGGCGATAAGGGCAAAAAGTCTGCAACACTCAGCATCCAAGAGCAGCAAAGGGCAGAAAGTCTGAGCAGGTAGACAGACACCATGCCCCCCACAGAGCAGCCATATGTGCAGCACAGAGGTAGTTCGGCACAGAAGCAGCAGCCCTTTGGCACACAGAGACACTGAGAAGCACTGCACCAAAATCTTGACCCAAACGTACAGCCACCTCGACCCAAAGCAAGTCAGGCACTCGAACAAACCTGCTAGTGAGTTTGCAACAGTGATTTTTAAAAACTTTTATTTCTCCAGAATTACTGAATTAATGAAGAGTAGTTTTTTTTTTGTTTTTTTTTTAAACTAAGATTTTCTATTCTGCTTTTGCACTAAACATGAAAAATAAAAAATACTTTTTACCTTTTTATCAACGATAAACTGAGATATCCAGTGAAGAAAGCTTTTTTTCCCCCCTACTGTTTCCTAAGAAACAGCCGAACAGAAGATGAGAAGTTCATGATTTTTCAGTGTTCGATTGTTTGAAGTTTTCATCAAAGGTCAAGTCAGACCTTGACTGCTTACTGAGCTACAAAAAGTAACGCGCATCTATGGCTGAATCATCCTGACTCATGGGTATACAATCAGGATCACATTGAAAGGTTTCAGATAAACAGCTTTAAAATCACAAGGAGTCAAATTACACACATTTTGCATCTGTGAAACCATTTGAAAGCAGAGTCAGTGACTCACTCTTTTCAGAAACTTGGTTTCTGTGGAGAATAGAGAGATTCTTACAAGATTCTCAATGATTTGCTGTTTGAATCACAGACCCTGGAGAAAATCTGTCTTGGAGAGTTGTAGGTACAACTGAATGTTAGTAAAGATACTGCTTAAAAACATCTGCTTTATTCATTAGCAGTTTTAAGCAAAGAAATTTGCATATTAGCCCATACCATATGGTAACTAGCTGCTTAAACTCTAAGCTCTAATGTGGAAAAATACAACGGATTTCCCACCATCACTTAGTAAAAAATATGATCACATGATGGAAGTTCAACAAAGACTTATTAATTGAAATCAGGTGTGCTGAAGCAGGTCAGTGAGAGGTTTAGGAAGTACTGTGATAGTCTGATAAAGTCAGACAGAAAACTCAGTTCTGGTAGTTTTTGCTGCCAGAAGTGATTTTACTCTTTAGGAATCTTTTTGACGTGGTGGTAAATACTTAGACCCAACAAAAAACCGGCATAAGTTAATAAAGGAAAAAAAAAACAACTCACATGGGATTTTGTTCAGCTCGTTCATGAACTTGTTCTTCAGATTGGAGAAGGCTTCTTCCTTCTCCCCTGTGCCCGGTCCGGCCATGCTGGTGGTGTTGGAGCCAGCTGTGAGGAGGAGGCAGTGGTGAGCGAAGGGGCCGCAGCCGCCAGGGCTTCCCTTCGACTCTCATTCATGGTGGCGATGCTGGGCAGCCAGGCAGTAGCTGCAGAAGGAAAATAAATGCAGTTCGGATAGATGAGATTGGATTCTTTCAGTTCCGCAGTCTCTGTGACAGATGCATGTCGGAGGCAGGGATCCTGCCTCGTCAGATGACGGAGCTGACGGAGAATGAGTGAGCAGCTGTAAGCTCAGCATTAGTAAACATCAGCTGGAGTCCACAGAAAACTGGCCAGCTCTCTAAAATCAGAATAAAGATCCTCACTCAATGTCAAAATTCAATATTAAGATCACAAGGTAGCAATAAAATGATGATGAAGTGCAACTCTACATCTGGTTTAACTATGATCCTGCGTTCCCAGTAGTGACATATGTTGCAGCTCTCAACACAAAGCTCTTCACACACACCAGGTGTATTTACTTTGTTTTAAGGTCTGGTTGCAGAGGAAACAGTGACTCATATGTTATCCACTGCTCTTTGTGCAGAGGCGCTCATGCGGCGCCACATGTGGGCTGCTGCTTAATGTTCATTGTTTACCAGATAAATCATCTCCAAGCATGTCATCACAATGAGATGTCCCGTCTGTATGGGGTTTCTATATCATCTCAGTTCTGCTCCAGGGCAACAGAGCATGACTGTGATCCCAAAGTTTGACCAAAAGTTACATAACTTCCACTTCAAAATTTATTTCAATACTTACATAACACAAATATCAGAAGTATTTTACCAAAATGCAAATATTTTGACTGACTACTGTAGTCAAATTATTGGCTTAATTGGAGCAAATCAAGCAACCAGACAAGGGCTTCATCAGCTACATCAGGTTGGTTGTAACTGCAAGTTAAAATATGGCAAGTTAAGAGAAAAGGGTGAGAAAACATTCAACCTTACAACAGGACAGCAATCTCAGACGTATTTCTCATCCACCAAAGCTCGGTTTCGCAATAAGTCTTGGAAGATACTAGACTGGCTATCGAAGTCATGCTACCTGAAATGAAAAAGCAACTGAGGAAAGGGCCAAAATTTCTCATTCTGTTGCATAATGCTTATTCAGGCAATGAAATATGTTTGCAGCAGATCATAGAAACAAAACGATGCTCTACTAAATGCAAAAGGGATGATATAAATGTTGAAACTAGTCAACATTACAAATATATTTCATGTTTATATCACTTGCAGCTGTAAGTTCTGAGCTGCTAAAATTTTATAATAATTCCCAGTGTTTTTTAACCGAAAATGTGGTAGTCAGTGTTTCAGCATGTTGCTGTTGTAAAGAAACAGAAACATGCTGGTGTTTCTGACCCATTCTTTGAATGAACTGGTCTTCTTTAAGAACCAACATATGTCTATAAAAATAAAAACAGGACAGGAGGGTGAGTTACAAGATACAGGGAAAATTAAGAGTGGCTTAAAATTTGTGTAGAGCAATGCATCTTACAATGGATGCATTTACTTCCCAGATAAAATGTTTTAATTTGTTTAAAAGTGAAATTCAGTAATTATAGAAAGCAGCAACATGCAGCAGTTCTGCAGCAGATAGGATCTATTTGTGTGCCGTTGGTGCGCAGGTTGTAATTTGCTCTGTCACCATAGCAATTCAAGAGGATAATGGCGTGCTAAAGAACTCCAGTACACAGCAAAGATTGATGGCCTAATTTTCCTTCCTTCCCACAGTTGGTGCTCACTAAACTCACATTTCCCCATTTATGTCATTGTTAACATACCCAGGTGTAACACTGGATGTGACTCTAAGATTCGCTGAATGTTTCTCTGTAAAGTAATTTGAAAATCTAAATGTAACCTCGAAAATTGAGCTTTTTGAGCTTCAGAGTGGAGAACAAGATGCCAGCATAATACTCCCCAACAGAAACCACGATAAAAAAAAGAAACAGGTCAGAGTTGATGTGGAAAGTTTCCTTCATTGAATAAATTGAGGTTTTAAAATGACAGTGAAGCAGATTAGATACCAGAGAGCTGACAACACTGCTTTTATTTTCTACACTTTCATAACCTCACTGGCAGCACATTAAGATAATTTATCCTCTAGATGAAGGGATGTTCAAACTAATTTGAGTCAATTTAGACTAAGCTGAGTCACTGGTTATGCAGAAAAGCAATAACATTTTTAAATAAATCTTTAATATTTGAGGATTAATACTTTGAATTACTTTTACTTCTTTAAAAAAAGAGGGAAAATAGACTGAAAAGCCAATTTGTGTTTGTTAAACTTAGAATTTTGACATAAATATTAGTATTATTGCTCATGTGATTCAGTTGGGACTCCTATTATGTAATCTATCCTTTTATTAGAAATAATTATAATTTTGCTTACCAGTGTCTCAGCTAATTAGCAAAATTTGATTGTCAGAAGATGTTATACTTGAAAAATTATATTATTCTGAAAGGACATGGAATCGCCTGCGAGAGTAATTTTGCCAAAAAGCAGCTAAATTGTTTTGAAAATTTAAAAAAAAGGTTGGCTTGAAAAAAAAGCCTTTTATGAAAGATAGATGTCAAACTGACCAAGTATTGATCCAAATAAATTTTAAGCTTGGAAGATTGTCAGGACACTGACCGATGAGGAAAACATTTTTACAACAAATTAACTTTTTGTACTGGATTGTAAGCAACATAAATGTATAGAAGAAATTACTTCTCCATTTCTTTGACCAGAGACAAATCGTCACAATAAAAACAATTTTTGCACAGTCTGTGAATTAAAATAGGGAAATAACATCAAGATAAACCATTTTCCACTTATGATTAACTGCATTGACTTTAAATATTGTTTGCTATAAATTATATCAGTTGAGGGATCCTTGTAGGTATTTAAATAAGGAGTTGAGTTGCTTTTTCAGAAGAAACAGTGACTAAGACTAAATACTGAAGGTCTTATCTTCCTACCTTCAGTTGGTTAAAATATTTTATTGTTTTTTTTCTTTTTCATTCAGTTAAATAAGAAGGTCCTTGGAAGAGAACTGTTTTCTAAAGGCTTTTAGTTGCACTTCTGTAAAAATGTCACTTACAATATATGCAATTTAAGTCTCTACACACCTATTATTAGTTGGCTGCTGAGCTTGGATCAATCATCAACATGCTAAACATTTTTCACCAGGAATGAAAAACAAAGAATTGATTTGTAAGCAAAAGGATTTTCTTAATTTTAGCTGCATAATTTGTTTACATCAGCCTTTTACTATCCATGAAAACACAAAATCTATTGAGTAAACAGTTTTTTACCCCAAGATACTTTGGTTCTAGCTTCAGGACCACTGCTGCTCTTTCACAACTCAGAGAAAGTTTCATATCCTGACACTCTCCAGCTGTGATATCAACACTAAACTAACACTTCTTTCACAGCATCTTTCACCATCAACAACAAAAACTTTTTAAGACAAGGGTGTTGAAAATGTCAAAAAATAAGCAACAAATGAAACAGCCTGTGATCAAACAACAGGATGATGCATCAGAAGTGATTTAGGTTTGAAAAATGAGCTTTAAGAAACCTTTTCTTCTTTTCTCATAGTTGCATGAACACCTACTCATGTACCTGTTAGCTCAGCCACCCTTTGAATGCTGCAAGGTTAGTGTGGGGGCCGACTCATTCGGCAGTGACAGAGATACTTCAACATGGGGCGAGGACTTTAAGGGAGCACAATGATGCTCTGCAGAGTGCATGTGGGAGGCTTCTTTTGTGGAAAAAAGAATTGATCATCCCCTCCGTGTGAGTGTAAACATAAAGTACAATTTTAAGTTATTTTATGAATTAATTCTGCACAATGTAAAAATAAATAAATAAATAAGAGTATTTATGTAAATTTGCCTGTTCCAGTGAATTAAATACCTTTTAGATATACAAAATGAAGCAAGCATCTACATTCAAGGACATTACAAGACAACTGAATACTAAACTGTGCATAGAGGACCACCCATTGTGTCTGTTGTGCTTCTCGTGGTAGCCCTCATATTACTGACAAAAATTGAAACAATAATTCAGCTCACATTTGTGCCTTAATGACTACTTGCCCAGTCAAGCATAAGATGACAACTTCCATGTTGTCTTCAGTGTCTGCAGTGGGAGACAGCAGGCAGTCCACTTGAAACCCAGTGTCATTTACTGCTGGAGTGGATTGAGGCTTATTTATCTTCGTGGAAGACCACAAAGTGTTGACCTTTTTCCCTCTCGGAGGGCTGCCTTCACAGGATAATCACGCTGTATGTGTAATGCGACAATATTTACCCTGTCACTATCACATCTCCGCCACTTTAAATAATGCTTTTGCTCTATTTTTAAAGGTTTTTCCTATTTAATTTTGATGGTTTTTAAACCTGCGTCACTCACAAAAAGTGATTCAAGCCCAAATGAAATAAATCTGAAATGTGTGGACTGTATTTATTTACCACCCTTTGTTGTGAAATCCTTAACAGCATCTGTTCTGTGACAGTTTTAGTGCTTCATTAGACAACATTAATCAATAAATAGTACCGTGAGTAGCAAAAACTAAGTCAGGGAGAAGATAAAGGTGGTTGCAATATTTTTGTAACTTTTGCACATTTTAAGAGTACAAATCTGAAAATAGCAGTTATGTGGCACAACTTTAAATCACCTAAACTGACATACTAGCATTCATCTGACATGCAGAAGAAAAAGTAAAGACAAAAAAAAGCCTCCACGGAATCAATGGTGACTCTGGATGAGCTGCAGAGATGCACAGCTCAAGTAACTCAATTCAGTTTATTTAAAATGCTTTGCGACGGACAACTAATCGCACATTACCCTGAACACATCCTTCTGAAGATGGTGGTGGCAGTATCATGCTGTGGGTAAAGAGATGTGGGTCAAACCTGATTAGAAAATAAATGGAGATAAATACAGGGCAATTCTGGAAGAAAGTCTGTTCGAAGCTACATATAACTTGGGGCTGGTGCAAAGGTTTGTTTTCCAGAAGCATAAATGCAACCAGTGCTACAATAGATTGGTGCATTCGGGTGTTAGAGAGGGCCTAATCAAAGTCCAGATAAAAATCCAAGTGAGAATCTGTTGCAGTAGACCAACATTAATGTTCATAGATCTTCATTCAATCTGAGTAAGCTTTGGTTTTCCCCTCCCCCAGAAAAGTCACTCAGAGACGTTCAACAAAAAGGAAACTTCAGTAAATATTACAAGTTGACGATATAATTTATGCACCAATTAGAAAACTATGAATACTTTGCAATTAGTTTTGTTGCTTTGCCACATCTAATCCAAAATTTGCAGTTAGAATGTAAGAAAAAAAATAAAAAAACATATTACAAGACAAGCGGATCAGCTGATCTAACCCAGTCGACGCTTGCTGTCATTCTGGTTTTGCTTCACTGCAGGATGTGACACACTGCTGCTTCTAGCTTCCTTCTTTCTGCACCAGCCATCTTTTTGGAGGCGTGCCGCTCAGGTGTAAAACCCCAACCCAATTAAAGGGCCGCCAGATGGCCCAGCAGGTCCCCTATCGCAGCGGAAAAGCTGGCACACAGCTCCCTCCTATCACCTCTCTCTTTTCTTCACAAACTGGGTCAGCTTGCTCGCTCTCCTCCTCCTCTCCCTCTATCATTCGTTCCATCTCCTTCATCATCCTTTCATGTTTATTTTTTTCCCCCCACCAGCTCCCTGGTTTCCCGCACCAACAGATTTCCATCTCACCAGCCTGGATCAGAATGTTGTTAACATCATTATTTTGATAATGGACCACATAAAGGAATAAACCAAGAGAAAAATATGTGATTAAAACAATTTTTTTTAGCTCACATTTGGAGCACGAGTTGGCGTCACTCTGCTTTCCAACGGGTTCAACTCCCAGTGGGGTTGGTTTTACAACTCATGATTTTGGAGAAGAATAGAGCAGGTCTTAATTTTATCAAACAATACGATCACAACTGCGTGGTTTGCACACAAAGGCTCTGCTTTGTTTAATTTCAGGGGTATTCACCTAATTAAAGCTATTTAAAACAACCTCGTGAAAAATTACCAGCTAAATTTCACTCGGTTATTTAGTACCAACATAATACAGGCCAACCTGGTTCAAATTAAGAGTTAGTTTTCTCTATTTGGAGGATACAATATGTATTTCAAGTGAACACTTTTAGCTGAAGCTGAAAATAGGAATACAGAAACAGAATTTAAAGTAATTTCATTGGATTTCAGGCATTAATGTCCTCTAGCCTTTACAGGTTGCACAGTTTGAACCACAAATGCATAAAATCAGCTTATTGAATTAGCTTCAGAAGTTTATTGTGATGTCTTCTGCAGCGTAAGAGGATAAAAAACAAAAACAACTTCCACCAGTCACTATATGACACCATTAAGATATTTAGGACTGTCAAACACTTAATCCTGCAGAATTATCTGTCACTTATTGACGCTAGATAACCTTGAGACAGCCACTGAATTTTCACTCCTGCCACCATTTGTGGACGCATTTTGAATGCGTTAGATCTGTTTAACAAGATTCACAATGCATTTTCAAGAAAAGCCCACAGTATTACAGACGCTCCACTATTTTTAGCAGTGGAAATGAACTGCTTTTTCCAACCTTAGTTTCATAGTCAGACTGGTTCACTAAAAAGCAGCAGATTCCACATTTTCATAGTCTTAGTCAGACCTGGAGAATTTGTCAATCTTAGCCAAACTGAACTAAAATTTAACTACAGTGTAAAGTTCCTGAAAGTGTCTTCATCATTTTTATTTTAGATTTGTGATGGCAGGAAAGAAGAAGCATGTCCCTTGCATCCATCCTGAACAAACTTATTCACTTGTTAACCCTGAAATGGGCTTTTGTGTTACATCAGACATAAGTCTTAGGGAAACAGGAAGTCAGGGACTACTAGACACACCAGGTAACCTAAAAAGATGTGAAAGATACCAATTAGTGATATTTATTTCAAAGAAATGACTAAATTTATTCCCCTCAACTCAAATTAAAGGGTGGATTTCTCTAAAAATTTTAGTGTGAGAATCTTCCTGTAATGAAAGATCAATTTATTGAGACTTTTTGCAAATCTTTACTGAGGGTCCTAATAATCAGAGCTTATCCTTCAGATGACATTTAGTGCTTTTATGAAATGAACTCCACCAGTGAAGCATCTCAGTCAGATACAGTAATTGTAAACAAAGTGAGTGCCTTTAATTTGAATCTCGAGTCGTTAACTGAATTTTCTTTCAGAACAATTAAAATCTAATGAAGTCGTATTATGTGCCTTCCTGAGCGTAAGTGAGACCGTGTTGATTATTTAACAGTCAACAGTTGCTTGGAGGTTTTAAACCAGACTTGATTACACTTCAAAAGTGTTGGAGCTCCTGTGGTTTTTGCATAATCCTCTGTCAGACACTCAGACGGCGCTTTGCAGATTTGGATAAACTAATAATAATTCCAAGGACACTTGCTTAGATCCAAAGGGAGTACTAACAGAGTAATGACAATGAATGACAAATTAAAAATATTAAGCAAATTAGACCTCATGTTGCATGCATAATACAATGATGCATCAAATAGATATTCAACAGAATGCTTAACTGCGTTGTTCGGCTAGTTTTATGTAATCTCCTAAAATACTAATCGAATGGACAGACGGGCCAACTGACTTTTTGAACAATGGAGGAGAATATAAGGTAGAAAAAACAAACATATTTCTGGACAATACTACGGTAAATTTCCACCTTTAGGACCTGATTTTATCAGCTCAGCTCTACAACAAATGCTAGAAAAGTTTTCTCCAGGTTGGCTATTTAAAACAACTCCAAGTGGGACAACAATAACTACAAAATACATTTTTTAATTGGGGATTTCAAAATAAATATTACTTTTTACTAATTTATTGCATTAAAAAGACGAAAAACTGAATAAATAAATAATGTGCCCTGGACAAACTCTTTCCTTTATTTCTCTACGCAAAGAAAACAGTTGACATGTCAGTGCTGCTTCGCTTCAGGAAGAAAACATCAGTTTTATGGAGCAGCTACGACACATGCCAATATCAAAGCAATTCATCTGATAAACCACCATGCACTTCAAGGAGAAAACCCCAGAACACCTCTGCACTCTTGTGCAGTCCTTCGTAACTTGAGGAAAATGACAAAGTGACACATTGATTACATCCCGTCAGTTAAGTGTCCACCAAAATCTGCCTGCTGCTCATTTGTTTAAAGACCTCTCACATGCGTGCACACAAGGGGAGTCCTTTCTGTATATAATGTGTGACATAAAGGATTGTTAGGTGAGCTGCTTGCAGTGAGCAGAGATAAGAGGAGGCTGAGAAGCCCCACGGACACTTCCTCTTGTCCAGTGAAGCCTCTTAACTCACCTGAAGCCAATCTCAGGGGGTAATAGAACTGCAAAAAGTTATTAACCCTGATTTCCAGTGAGGCCAGAACAGCTCTATTAAGTCAAAGCACAAAGATTCCCCCATTTTCAATTACTGTTTCCAAAGCGCTGAGGAAAGTTTGAAAAATCCGGCTTGTAGTCTGTCAGAGAAAACGACTCCAGAGCCCCCAATCTGAACAGCTCTTATCAGCTCCTCTTGTTCCTCGCACTGCGGAGGTCTGATACTCCACCTCAGTTGTTGCAGGATGTGTTCCGTCTATTTATATGACAAACATCACAAGGAGGAACACATCAGCGTAAACAGGGCTGTCTGTATAAAAGCTACTAGAGAGGCTCAACACGGGAAACTGAAACAGATCCACCATTTAGACGCTGACCTGGAGAATTTGGAAGGATTGAAATCTAAGCTTTGACTTTTATGAAGGAGGGAATTTAAGCTGAGGGAATTTAAGCTTCTGTCATGAACTGGAAGTATTTTATCAGTAGGAAGTGATTTGGTATTGAACTCATACCAGCTTGTTTGGTTTCCTCTGGTTTACTGTGTCTCAGATTGCTGATTTACTTGATCAAACATCCATTTGTTGCTCTTATCAGACTGACAGAATGATCTTCAAATCCCACCTCCTGCCTTTGGTGCCTCTCACCTTTGGTTTGTGCTTTGAGGGGGGTTAAAGCACGGAGGTGGGTGAAGGCCAGGGCTAATACAGCAGCGCCTGGGGAGTTATGTCTGCTGGAATCAGAATGATGTAGGAGGCAAGGCCAGGGGCCGTGGTGCAAACACTGGTAGGTGAGTCATACAGATGAAAGGACGCTGTTTGTGCAGCCAGTATGTACATTCAGGGTCACCCTGCAGGGAAAAACTGCCTGGCAACCACTGAGAGCATGACAGAGTGGGAGAGACAACAATTTAGCGACAAGGCTTTTATGTTAAAAATTTAAACTGAACCAGGAAGACTCCAGAAAGATAGTAGGTAAGCAGTACATAAAATCCACTAAGTGACTGCTGGCTTAAAAAAATACGTGAATGAATAAAGCCACGCATTCTTAATCATCTTAGACATGTTTCTTTCTTTTATCATTTTATCTTGGTGTCGTCAAAATAGTAAAAAAACCCCCAAAAAAACAGTTCAATTATTTTCTCACTTGTGATTAATTGGCACTGCTGTCATGTAAGAAAAAAAACAAAAAAACAATACTTTTTTTTAAAACTCTAGTTGCATAATCTTGTAATTAAAATTCAAAATGTCCCAACTTGAAATTTGAGCACATTTATTTACCTTTTGTAAAAAGTTTGAATAGAAGAAAATGAGAAAGACAAGAAAATACATAATTCAACAAGAAGATGTAGCCAGAAAAAAGTAGCTGCTCGCCTAGTGTTCCCCATATCTCCAATCACTAATTAAAAAGGTTAAAACAACTGGAACTGTGACAAACAAGGCTGGATGAGAACCAAAAATTAACATGCCACTTTGCACAGCAAGGATGATCGTAAGAACCGTTTCCAGAGGGAGCTGCTCCAAAAAGTAACATCTTGTCGTCACCAAGTTTTCATTACAACTGTTAGACGTGGTGTACATGTCAACTCATTTGGGAAGCATGCCAGAAAAATACACTCTAGTTGGTTCTGGAATGAAATGAAGATGTGGAAATTAGCAGAGATATTCCTGGTATGGTGGAGGATCTGTGATACTGAGGAACTCTTTTAAATATAAATATGAGGGTTATTAGGAAGACTCCACAAGACTAGCATCCAAAACGTACAGCTAAGTCAACACAGAATCCTGTGGAAAACTTGGGAGTTAAACAGAAAAAGCAGGAGAAAAAAAAAAAAAAATTATCTCTCTTTATGCTCTACGCTTTCTGAAATGTTAGGAGAAGACTAACTGCTGTCCTACTGGCAAACAGGATTGTGAAAAGCAATAACCACAGGGGTGCCAGTAATAGCAGAGGGTGCTGTATTAATGCAAGATTATAAAAGTAATGTGATTAATGGATGACTCTTCTGTCAGTCCGACCTGCTGAGAAGCTCTATTAGTGTCTGTCTCTGAGAAATTGATCCATTGAGTTGATGTAGTTTGCTGTCAGTCAACCAACAGCAACGATGTGTCTCTTTACAGCTGTACAAATTCGGAAGAATATGCTCACAAATTAATATTTTCAGTAGAAAATATTTTATCTGCTATTCCTACCGGAATAAAATTAAAACAACTTCAGGAGTTTGTGCAGCTGGTGGATGTTGATTTAAGATTTCTAATATCACAAACAACTATTTTCATTGTTCTATTTTCTATGCAGGTGCATCCCAATACATTATAAAGGATAAAAGAAAACCATTTTCAGTAACTTCATTCCAGAATTGCAATAAATAAAACATCTCCATACATAGTGATATGTTTAAAGCTATCAGTAGACAGCAGAAAACACAATGAACCAACTAACTGACAACATGGCTCTCCAAATCGTCACCAAACAATAAAAATAGAATAAAAGCATTCAACTCAGTTTTGAGCATTAATCCTTTTAGACTCTGGGATTTTATTTTCTCATCTCAAAATGCAAAATATATTTTCATCTGAGCAACAGTCAAGTATTTCTTCCTCCTTTGTCTTCCGAGGTCAGATAAAATGTTCAAGACATCTTTGGTTTAAATGTGGCTTGACACAAAGAACAAGACGGTTACATGACCTGGCGAGATCTGTTTTCCTTCCACTTAACTTTCCATTTATATTCTAAAGTGCAGCATTCTGAACAACCAGGTTTCTAAGCCTTTGCTTTTTTTCTGTCTTGCCATTGTTGTGGATGTTATCAGTAAATTTCTGCTGACCAGATGTCCAATCTGTAAGTATTCCTGATGTGTCACACGTTTTCTTTTCAAAATCTTTCTAGACAGTCACAATTTTATTTTATTTTTTTAAGGAAAACTGAATTTTGTTTAAAAAAACGTTACTGAAAAAACTAGCTTTTAAACATGACAGTTGAGAAGACTGTTTAAAAGGATTTCACCTTGGCGAAATGATGCATAATGAGAAACTGCATTTAACTTTGACTTTATTTCGCCCTGCCCTCTCGGTTTGTTTCTTCCCCACCCACCCATTCACACCTCCCTCTAATACACCCTGCTCTCCGCAGGGTTCAGTCACAGATATCCCAACTGACACGGTCTAATCAAAGCATAACATCTCCACAGAGACGGGTTGACCAAAAAGCAGCAGATTCCACATTTTAAAATATTGATTAGGATGAATTAGATCTGATTTGTCTTCCCCGATTGTTCGGTAGCAGACAATGTTTTTCCGTCTCTTTATTTGTCTTTATTTGCTGCCTTTCATCGTCTTAAGAAAAAAAAAAGAAACATTCCTGGTGCTCTTAATGCTCTTCAAGCAGACGGTGTTTCAAGTGCTCTCTTGTCTGCTGACCTTTTAGTTGTTTAGAGTGTGTGGTTTGCTGATTTGGATTAGCCCAAACAAGAAAATGGCTAAACACTCAGTGACTAAGAGATGAGCAGGAGCTAGATCATCTAAGACATTTTTAAAAAACGTTTTAAGTAGGGGGGATGAGGTACTTTAGTGGTGGTATTTTCTATGACAGAAAACCCTTTTTTTGCTCCGCAACAGTGTGTGTCCACAGCAAATTCTAACATGAGATGACATTTTTTGGAGGGAATACAAGCCCTGCCTTATCAGATTTGCTCTTCAATGAAGATGAGAGCGCGTGACTTTTCGACTTTGAAAGTTTATGCCGACAGGCTAAATTACACAGTTTGAAAACCTCCCGCATGCTTGTCGACTAGGGTGAACTCTGGGTCACTAAACATCAGCCGAGATCTAAGTGACGGAACAACTCGGCTCGTTTTGGGACATCTTCACCACATGCACCCACATCTTGAATCTAATTGACACTTCCAACAGATCGGTGGTCTGATTTCGCATTTCAGTCGCTGGATCGCCAAGATTCCACACACAGCTCAAAATACGCACACCCACACGAAGCTGACAGGTTTCTAATCTGATGAAGGTGCCGCAGAGTGGATGTGAAAGTGTGATTAGAGGCGACAAATACTTCACCAGAAATAACGGTCCAACTGTCATCAATCTGCCGTCGCAAACAGATGTGAATGAATTATGGCAGAGCTCTGGAGGAAAAATGAAAATGATTATCATATTAGCTCTTTGTAGCCACCAGAGCATCTTAATTGGACACAGAAATAAAGTGACCAGTTCTGTTAAAAGTATGTACCACCATAAACATTTCCTCTGATTTCTTTATTTATGTTTGGCCTCTGTAACCCATCCTGCTTTTATTTTTTTGAGTCAGAGGGAATCTTCACAGTGTGCTGTTGAACATTGCCCAACTGTATAACCTTAAGGCCACAAACTGATGGACAAAAATTGTTAAAAATAATTATCATTAGGAAACTACTTATAGTATTTACACTCATTATCTTTGTTAGCTGTAAAAGTGCATGTAATGAGTTGAAAATTGCAACACGACAAAAAAGCAGACAGAATAAATATGTAAGGGAACAAATACTTTTTCACAACACTGTGGTTAGCTAGTCCCTCTTAGCACCAAGATGGCAGTAGCAGATCTGTAAGTTGTTAAATTTCTAACTAAACTAAGGGTTTTATCTTAACTTCATATCTTAAGGTCTTATTATAAAATTACCACATAGTTATTTTATAATTTCAAATAGAAGACCGTATCAGAAGTCCTTCATAATCCACTAAAGGTGTAGAAAAGAACTAAGACAATATTGAAGAAAATGTCATTTTACATCATTTATTCAATTGAACTTATCCCCAAGTGTCAGACTGATTCATTAACACAACAGCCTTCCCAAAGCAGGATGTCTGGAGGTGAGAGAACTTATTGATGGTGCTGATAGCTGATGCCGATAACACTGCATGACACATCGGAAAAAAGCCCTTCCAGTGTTCAGGCTTATCGTTTGTCATCAGGCATGGCTGACAATGCATTCGCATGAGTTTTGATTTTCTCATTTAGAGGAGGCTCACTCATAATCAGCCTGACCGCAGGTGGAGCAAAGCTCCATAGATACGGAGCATCGGGTAGAAAAAAGATAACACTGAAGTACTTGTTGCAGATATAATTCTCTGCACTGCTTTGATATACAATCTTCATAACTGGGAGGTAAATAAAACACATGGGTTATTAGGTTTTGGCAATAGCCTCTTATATGTGGCAGACAGTTTACTGTGAAAGTGCATGCCATTAAAGAGATTTGTGCTCAGTATGGACAGGAGGACGAGATGGAGCAATATCAGGAGGTAAAAACTGAACTGAAAATTGCTCTGGAACGATGCAGACTAAAATCACAACAATTCCTGTAAAGATGAAACCCAAGGATGGGGCATAATGCCTTTGTATGAGGATTCTGCAAGTTGCCATCACCAGATAGGAGATTCTGGTTCACTCCAATGATCAATAAATAAAAAGGCAAATTATAACACTGGACGTCAGCAATAGAAAATCGTCCCTTAAGACTTAAACTTGGATTTCTAGCAGTTTGTGAATATGTGGCTTCAAGCACATTACTAAGCAGCAAACCAAATTACCGTTAATCAATTAAGTGATTAATGACTCTATTTAGCACCAGCTGTGATTTTTCCCTGTTCTCTTTTCTTCCTTCCATCTTCTTCAATCCGCAGACACAAGCTTCACATTATTTGCACACAAAATTTAAATGCACAAAGATTAATCACTGCACAACAGCGAGCTACTAACCTCTAACCCTTTGCAGCTCCACGACAACAGGCTCACTGGTTTGGACAATTAGAGACACCATCATAATCACGATGAGCCCAGTATGACCAAAACAAACAGTCGTTGTAATGGTATCTCCAGCCAACAGCAGACACCTCCCCTCCACCTCTTGAAGCCCTCCTGTGATAATAATCGTTGCTTGTTGAAGCCAAGCCAGCGGTGCAGCTTCCATGTTACCATGTTCAAGTTATGGATCACTGGAGCTTGGGTACTGTGTGGACCTGTGATTAAAATAAATGAGGTCTGTAAGGTATATCTGAAAGCAAGCATGTCCCTATTACTGCTAATTTACCTGCTGCAGTTTCTGGGATTTCAACTGAACTCTGGCATATTTCTGTAGTGGGATTTGTCAAAAGGGACAAGATGTATAAAATGTTTTGGTTGTGCAAAGATAGAAGACCTTTGACAAAGAAGATCCTTGGATGATTCAACAGCAAATAATCAGCAAAGATCTAGTTTTTATTTCTGGAAATCAGTGAGAATTCAGAGCCAAGATACAAAACAGTGAAGTTTGTAGCTTTTTAGGAAGCAGATTAAAACTTAAAAAAAAAAAAATTAATACTCATTGAAATCTTCTTTTTTCCAAACGTTACTGATTACTTATGTGTTTTTATTAAAACTAACTTAATCAAAGAAAATTATACCTTTGAAAAAGGAAATTCTGCTCTGAAAATTCCTGTGATTGTTCCCTTGTTTTAACAATCAGCGAACAATTTTCAGAAAGGTTCCTCTTTTATTATTTTTTTATAAAAAGCCGTGTGTATATCTTTGGCACAAAGTCACGCTTGTGGCCATGTTCTTTCTGTTTTGCCAGCTCGTTTTTACAACAATTGATGTTATTTTGGCCTCCTAAAAAGCTTGGGGACAAAATTTGTCTGAGTAAACTTCAATCTGTGTACTTTGCAGAGAACCGCATCTGACACACCAATCTGTGAGAGTAGATTCCCTCCAATTCCACACACGAAAAACATCCAGGTTCACGTTCCTGACGTGGGCTGATTAAATCTCCACCTGAATAAACCTCTACTTCATGAGTCAGAGTCTACCAACTTCCCCAGATTCTCATCCACAGCCGCGTCTTCTCAGGAGAGCAAACATGGAGAGTCCACATGGACTCTGCCTGTTCAGATGCAGAACAAAAGCGTTCACAGATGACTGGCTGAAGCAGAGAGATGACAAACAGACACTGAAAACTCTCAAGTCTTTTGTCTATGTTGTTATTTCTTCTACCCGACAATCAGCATGGGACTTATGAATCCTAGGATTACCTACATTTCTATTTCCGTCGTATTTGGTGTATTTACTGCATATGCAATAACTGACTTTGACTTTAACAGAGTCTAATATCCAAGTTATAAACCTATGCTGTGGAGATATAGCTGATAAAACTAACTAACTGACAAAATGAATAAAAACAAAACATCAGTTACAATGGATTAAGGTGTGCCAGAAGTGTGTAAAGGTTACCATGAACTCATCTGTGTGTTGTGTTTATAGCTCATCAAATAACAATTTTCTTTCTTCATCTGGCATTTTCTCTGTAATTATATGACAGCCTGACTAAGAGGCACCAAGAGGAGGCCAGGAGGTTATCACCATCCAGACTGATCACTGAGAAAATTACCAAAGCTGAAAGAAACAAGCTTATTTTTGTATTTGTGTGTAAAAGTCTGAACGCCAAGTCTTCCCATTATGTCGTCATAATTCATAATTTGGACAAATCGAGCAAAACAGCATCTAAAAATTAAAGTAATAAAACAACTGCTGCTTTTTGGGGATGAACAAATGTTCCTGGAGGACAGTCAGTTGTTGGACATACCCAGCTCCTCTGGGTACCAGATCAGTCAGCAAACAAAGCAAACGGCCTTTTTGCCCAGAAATCACGTCTGATATGAAAAGCCTGGGAGTTAAGTTTGAGTCTTTATGAAGCTTTGGAACATAAGCCAGATCTATATCTCATTTCTGTCTCTTTCATTTGTGAAACATTTTAAAAACATGAGACATGGCATACCGAACAGATTTAGAGAACATTATCATTATTAACTCTGGAGGAACTACAAAGATCCACAGCTCAGGTGTTACAATCTGACGAAACAGCTGATAAACATGAACTCAACAAATACTGCATTTGGAAGAATGCAAGATTATTGTTACGCTGGCAGAAAGCCATAAGAAGTATTGTTTTTAAAATTCCACATAGAAGAAAACGCAAGGAGGTGATCTGATCAGATGGAACCAAAACCTAATTTTTAAAAGATGAGGAAAATTAAATTAATCCCGCAACACAACTGTGCACCATTTAGCATCGGTCTACTACAAAAAATATGAATAAAATAGATTCAAACTAAAGGTTATAACATGACTAAAAATGACAAAAACATTTTGCAATGCTTTCTAAGTAATCAAAAAAAGTGTGTCATGCTATGTGACATGTCATGTTGTTGGGATCAGTATAACAGCTCATCAAATGGGATAGTTGGCTGGGGAAGCAAGCGCCCCCCTGAGGCCAATAAACAGAGCTGCACCCCCCGTCAGGAGAAGAAAGAAATCCCTTTTGCCTCTCGTCTTTCTCGGGTTCAGGGCAGATCACACAGTCTGACACCGGACTTGTACCGAGGCTTAAGCCAGGGCCGAGAACTAGCTGGGGCAGTGATACATGCCTCTGAGAGCAATTAGGGAGCCAATTATGTTCTTTTTATGGAGAGTAGTATGTCAGGGGCTCGCCTGTTCCTATTGTGGAATCTTTTCTGACATCCATCCCCAGTAACAACCCTGATGCCTTTCATTTCTCCTGACAGAGCAGTTCAGCCAGCCAGTAAAACAAACACAAGTAAGAAGTCTTAACGGCGCTGAAGGAGACGTCGCTGTTTAGAAGTGAGAAAGCATGAGGAGTAAATAAATTAAACGAAAGGCAGAACAAATTGTAGTTGGCTGATGCACCAAATTAGCTAACGTTGTCTTGATTTCTTGAATATTCCTACTGAGATTACTGCTAATTTAAATTAGCTTTTTAAATTAACTTTGTGTGGATCCAATTTGGTAATTTGGATAATGAAAGGTAGCAATCTGGAGGATGGGTTGGTGCGATAATTTGTGTTTTTTGTAAACAGCAGGAGATTTGGGAGGTGGAGTTGGACTGGTGGGACATCTTAGCAGAGGGCCAGTTTGGCACGAGCAGAATGCCAGTCGGTCCCCACTGGGCACCGATGAACAGTTGTGTCTCTCAAAAGCGGCCCAATCCGATCAGACAGAGAAGAGGCCGACTGACTGGCACCGTCCAGAGCCAAACTCTGGAGTCCGGTTGAGGTCAAAGCACACACCAGCCTGCTGTCCAAATCCTCAGGCTGCTCCCTATCTACGGCACTCAGGAGGCCACTACAAGGAGCTGACAGGTGACGCTTTTTAAGGGAATTTTAATAAATATAACTATGTAATTTTTTGAGAGCTTCATCTTTATGTTTTCTTTTATAAGTTTAATGTGGAAAGGATGAAGACAATTTAAGACAGGCTCCCATTATCCTCTGAGTTTTGGCTTTGCTAAATTCTCACGGATGCACTTAAAAAGAAACAAAAAATGTTTTTATAATCCATTTTTGTCATTTTCAAGCTCTCTGATCAATGATAATTCACGCCAACTGTTATAATTAGTAAAGACATGTTACTACCTGTCATTTTTGTTTGTTTTTATCAGATTTGTAAAGATTATTTTAACATCCTGTCTTTGTGACCGCTGGTTTATGCCGATTAATGTCAGACGCCGCCTGACTTTGCTATAGTTACTTTACTGCACTCGCCGATGGCATCTCTTGCCATGTGGCTTTTGCGTATGTCATATCTCATACAGCAGATGTGCCTCTGCTGCCTTCTGCTACGTGCAGCCCCTTTGGGCTTTATTGTGCTTTATGCTGACTCCCTCATATCTGATTTAAATCAAACAGGAGCAGCGTCAGAGGGGCGATCTGTTTCTTAATGTACAACTATATGCTAAAATCTTTATGTATGCCTTATAGACAAAAACATGTTAGCCTAGAGCTTCAACTGCCTCTGGCAGTATGCAAGAGCTGTAACATTAATCCAATGCCTCAAATAATTCCTATAGGCACATAAGAACAAAACCGTGACAGACTTGGTTTTATAGAGCCGCGACAGCAATAACAAGACCAGTAAAACTGTTAATAACTAGGCTGAATGTGTGCCAGAGGGTTGTGAAATCACTGACTCGAAACAACTGTTCTAAAAAAAAAAAAAAAAAAAAAAAAAAAGACCTATTATGCTATGTAAAAAAATTTCTGTAGGAAAAATAAAAGGATTTGGGGAAAAAAATAGATGATACCAACATGCCCTCAAGCCCAAAATATAGTCAGTTTGGTTGGTCTCAGTGTGCAGCAGCTGGATTAGTTTAGCTACATATATGTGACTGGACCTCGAGTGCTCCACCAGGGGGACCCATATACTGCAAGTGTTTGCCAGGTCTTTATTCAGCAAAGCCACTGTCACCTTGGAGCACAAGGTCCAGCACCTAGGGAGCCCGCAGAACGAACAATACATATAAATGCAGCAGTAACGTCCGTAATGTGGGCTCTGTTTCTGTCCCTGCTGTGCCTCCCTGTATGGCTTACAGCTCTACCATCCTCTTCCATTTTATAGGGGGTGAAGGGTGGAGGGGCTGGGGCCAATCTAGCCAAAGAGGAAGAGACCAGAGAATGTGAATAAAGGGACTAGTTTGCTCCAGGCAGAGCTGAAATTGCTCTATTACACCGCTCCATTTGAGATCAGTGTGGAAGGGGGTGGCTTTTTATTTTTTCCTGCCTTTCTTCCATCTCTTCCATTTCTAGTCCACTATTAGAAGCGCTGTGATCTTCAGGTATTAAGTAAAAGTGGAGGGAAACTTTAAAGCAAGACGAGTTCCCCCTGTTGCAACAAACTCTACAAGAGCTCATAAAATTTTCACATTCAACCATGTAGAACACAATCAACTTTACTCGCTCAAATTGAGTACGTGGGACTGCTGGTGGTATTACACCAAACTCTAACAAAGTTAAAGAGATGTATCACCTCCCATACCAAGCTAAAATTTATTTCATTATTGCTTGATAAGTGTTGCAGCCACAGAATTATCCACAGTCCATTTTTATTTGTTTTTGCACTCACTACATCCAGAGAAACGTTCTGTCAAAACACAAAATCAGATGTAATCACTGACCTTCATCCAACCGAGCTAAACAGCACCAAAGAGCACAGATTTGTTTCAGCCTTTTATCTACCTGTGAGAAAAAGGCTATTAGTAGTAAAACGACAAAGTGAACAGAGAATGAGGCATCATATATGACCTGATGGGGGGGGGAGTAAGCCCACTGCACATGCTATCTCTGCTAATGCTGAGGACCATACAATCAGGCAGCATTGTAGCTGGAGTGGGACCCTCTCCTGCATGATCATTAGGCAAATAGAGATGCAAAGATGGAGAGCAGGCAGAGCCATTTGCCATGATTTTTATTCATGTCTCAGACTTAGGGGAAAGTGGCGTGCTGTGTCATCTTTGCTGTAATCAGCATGTTAAAAGAAATCTTCCTCCTCAAATTATAACAGCACATTACAACAACAATCCACCTGGTAACATACAGTACTTTATACTGTATTGTTAAAGAAACTGAGAGCAAAGCAGAACATTTATTTGAAGTAGAAGGAAAATTATGATGTTTAAAATCTTGAAAGTGTGGTGTGCATCTGTATTTGGTCCCTTGGAGTCAATGCTGTGTAAAATCACTTTTCACTGCAATCAAAGTGGAGAATGTCTACTTTCTTTTTACATAACAGGCTAAAATTTTTGTTCATTTTCAGCTCAAGCCGTATCAGATTGGAATGAAAAAGTGTCTATGAATTTATATTTTCGAATCCAGCCATAGATATAATCTACTCCAATAAAGGCTTAGGGTTGCTGTGCTTCTAGAAGGTGAACCCTAAGCTTTCTCCCCCCTCAGACTGCCGTTTTTTCACCTCCATCCATTTTCCTATCAATTGTAATCAGCTTCAGATTCCCTTTTGGAAGAAAGACCAATCGAACAATTAATAATTGTGATCGTTTTCGGCTGTCCTGTTTGTACTTAGTTCAAGCTTGTCTGTCTCTGGTGAATAAAAAGCATTCCCACAGTGTCAAACGGCTGCTATGTTTCACCATAGGAATGCTGTGTTTATTTTCTGTCTCACAAAATGTTCTGCATACAAACGTACACACAAGCCAAACTGTTGGTTACAGAAACACAGGTTACTGCCTACTTTTACGCTGGATATAGTGTTGATTTAATAAAGTCAATCAAGCAATTAAGTTACATCATTCTTCTTGTAGATACGCATATAAGCAACCATCTTCTCAACATGGAATACCTAAAATGCCAAGATACAAACTTGCAACCTCCAAATGTTTTTTTTCCCCAACAATGTCTTTCTTCTTGCTCCATTTCCACAATAGTCATATTTATAAATACAGCTAATATTTATGCTGCCAAAAGATTCTTCTACCAGAGCTGCAAGTCTCTGCAGCTCCTCCAAAGTTAGCATTGACAACTTTGCTAATACTCAGAGAAATTGCTGATCAGTTTTTTCAGTTTGCATGGTTTTGCTAATATTGTGGTCATATCATATAGAACTGCTCTCTTTTAGGAGCTCAAAGCTTGGGATATTGTTTTATAACTAAATCCTACTCTCCAAATCCTTCATTCGTTACTTGTCTGGTGTATTTCTTGATTTTCATTATGCTTATTCACCAGTGTTCCTCAACAAACATCTCAGGTCTTTATAGAACAGCTGGATGTAGATAGATAGGACACAGATGTACCTCGTTCATCAACTATGCACAAGATGTAACTGTCATCACTTCACAATCGTAATATAAATATATTAAGGTTTATGTTTGTAACGTGACAACATGTTAAAAAGAGACAGTGTCTGTAACGCTATTTGTGGTGCAGATGAGAATCCAACAGATGCACGGAAAGCCAACGCTTTTACTCAGTTTCAAAACGGTTCCAAAAGCCTGTAACCTTGGAGGAAAATGAGGAGCCAAACAACATCGAGGTCAACCTCCAACCAACAAAACAAGAAGTCTGCTGAAATCATAGGAGCCATTCTCTATAATGACTGCTCCAAGGTAAACAGAATTAATCAAGATTACAGGACGGGATGGCTTGAAGGTGGCTCGCTGCTGGGAGAGGGAAGGGCTGAGACTCGGCACCACTCGTCAGCACAGATAAATAGGTGATTTATTGAAGCCATTAATAGTGAGGGGCAGCCCACACATCTCATTACACAACTTAGATTGTTTATGGTTGGAAAGGAAGTTATGAATCAGGACATTTAATCATACGCTGAAATGAAAGGTCACATTGATGTAAAAGTTTTGAAGATCCTTTTTAGAAGAAAATAAGAAAATGGAGCAAAAAACAAAACAAAACAAAAGCAGCCAGATTACATCATCTTTAAGGATTAGGCCTCAAAATACCAGCCTCCATGTTTGATCATGTTTATTGTCTTCAGCCATCTGCAGCTGATAGCCCTTGACTGAACAAGCTGCTTATTTTTCCATGTGAGAATGTGAGGAAATATCCCTACTTATTCAGGGGAGAGATTTTTCCTCAGCACTAGCAGTTCAGAAAGTGAGAAATATCTGCTCAGATGGAAAACTTGGAAAATGGAAACTTTTCAAAACTAGACATAGCAGCTGTTTTACAAAGAGTTTGCTGCTGAGGCTCAGGAAGCTTCAGGAAAATACATTTTCCCACGCCATTTTACAAGCACTGGTTAAATTTTCCTTAGCCATTTGCTTCAACTACTCACTTTTTGTAGCCGTCAAGAAGCTTCAGTCGTTGTTCTGACAGGATATTTATGACAGAATTGCTTAAGCTCATTTAAATTGGCATAAAAGTTCAAATTGTTGGAGTCTTTGGAACGATTCCAGAAGTCTTATATTGGATCTTATCCGTTCCTTTCCAATTATTCGTGTTGTTCTATCCTGTACTTTTTATGCAAGCTTAGGGAAACTCCTTGCAGTTTTCAATCATGAATATCAAAAGCAAGTCAACAGGCCTTGTAAAGTTAACAGATGTTTAAAATATTTAGATGATTCTTTGCATATATTTGAGACGTTAAGATAAAGTTAAATTCAAATTTTTAGAAGCACCTTAATTACACGTAACTATAAAACCACTTCAGCTTTTTCAAATTCCTTCAGTTTCTACTTTGTCACACTGAAATGTTTCAGATAAAATACATTTTAATGTTAGACAAAAAATACTTGAAGATTTTGTTTCTTAAGGTAAAAAAAAAAAAAAAAAAAAAAGAGTAATTTTCCCTGAAACTTTAATAACTGGCCATGTCACTCTTTGCAGCAGCAGCAGCCAGCAGATCATTAAACATAAACTTTCTCAAATGTGCTTTGACTTAAAGCTTAGAGTCATGATTTGGATCTGGCCCTGGGTGTGTTTAAGAGAAATGAAACAAAAGAAAATGTGATTAATCACAGTTACAAATACTTTCACATGGAGATAATTTAGTTTTGATATTTGCTGACAAATTATTTTATATTCTTTGGTTATCTATGCCTGATACTCATTTTACAATATGAAATGTTTTAGATTTGGAAAAAAGCAATACAAACATTTAAATGGATACAAATCTTTTTCATGAAACTGGATGATTTAATGAAACTGAAGCCAAAACTGCAGCTTTCTAAAAAGCCACCAATCATAACTGCTTTAAATTGTGTCAGAAAAAATAGTGAATTTCTGACCTTGGGTAGGACAAACTTGGCCTTCTGGTTTTATCTTGTGGAAAAAATCTACAGAAGCAACGTGGAGATATTGATTTTCAAAAGCAGAATAGCCAGGAGGAAAGCAGAATCACAACATTTGACAGCGTTTGCTCTCCGTTCAGCTCCAGCTGAATGCATTTATGTGGCATTTAAAGAAAATATGAGTTATTAGTGGGAAATGACAACCATTTGGTCTTTGTTCAAGAGATAAAACAGCTGTGTAGTCTGTGAGCTGAGAAAAGAACTGATGTGGGGAAAATCTTTCAAAGAATTTCCTGCAGCCCATCAAAAGCAACCTAAAATGACTGATTTCTGGGAAAAAGACCAGAAAATGTTTAATTTTATATTATTATTATTATATAAAAACTTAAAACAAGAAATGAAAGCTAATAAAAAAATCCTTATACTTCTTATTCAGTGATAAATTTTGCTCTCAAATGGACAATTTTTCATGCATCTCAGGGTGCAGCGGTGTTTGTGTGCGCCCTATTCTGACCTTCAGCTGTGGGCCAACGGTCCACACTGATCAGGCGAAGGGGAAACCAACTGCCAGCCCTGTTTCGTCCGCTGTCAAATGTTGACAACCTGCATAAACATCGAGTGACGAACGCAGCTCACCTGAGGGGCAAAGAGCCAGGATGAATGATTCGACAAGTCACTCAGGCAGGAACAAGTTCAGTTAGGCTAAACCTGTGGTATCAACAAGCTGTGCTGAAGATGCTTGCATGCACAAGGTTTCCATTTTACTTGTTCTTCACAGAATTTGCACTTTGCACCCAGATTGGGAGCTATGGGCAGTGCAAAGGTGGAAAAAACATAAAGGTTCTGGGGAAAAGTGCAACATTTTCTCTGCACTGTTATTTTTACTTTAATATTTTTCAGCCACTTTCAAGCTTCAATGTTGGCTCAAAAATTGCAGTTATCATCACAAGTGCTTCACTTTGAAATCAGAAGTGTTGAAAAGAAATGTGCCAAGAAAATCAAGTTCTGACTGAAGTAATTAAAGACAGGCGCGCTGAACGCTGTTGCCAAATTGTACATCTGAAATTTCAGAAATAAGTGGCAGGTTTTCTAAACCATTTTAGCATCAGTTTTCTTAAAATTCAACGAAGACTTGATGTAGCTATTACAAGTAATCAGAATTTTTGTCCTCCAAAAAATGTAAAAAAGAAAAGCTTAAAATTTCGTGTTTGGGTCCAAATAAAATTTGCAGCATCTGTAGGAAATACAGATTATTTTCCCAAAAATATAAACCATTGCCTACCTGGTACACCAATTAGAATGCACTCTAATCAAATAAAACCACAAAAGCTAGTTGGAGTGTAAAATAAACACTCAACAAATGATCTCTATGGTATCACACCACAGTGCCAGTATGATGCCAGTTCCCAATCAGCAGAGATTGGGAACTGGCATAAAAGGCATTTCTAAACAACAACAAAATAATTGTTAGTGGCTGCAAAGAGTTTGATGGTGGCAGCATCATGCTGTGGGAATGCTTCTCTTCAGCTGAGAGAAATAAGCCAATTATAGTTGATGGGAAGTTTCATACAGCCTAATCATACAGTCAGAGTGAAATGGTTTAGATCAAACCGTGATGAGTTAGAATGGCCCAGTCAAAGTTCGATCTGAAATCCAAATGAGAAAAAATATGAAAACAGATCCACCTAATCTGACTGATCTAGAGCTGTTTTGTATAGAATGAGCAAAGATGTATTTCAATCTCTACATGTAAAAGGCTAGTAAAGAAATGCTTTTAGAATCTTTAGAAACGATTTTATAATTTCTTTTTTTGTTGTTTAATGAAAGCCATCTTTGTAATTTTCTAATATGAGGCAAATTGTTTAGGTTTATAGAAACTAATAAATATCAAATTTTTTTTTCAGTAATAAGGGATCTGTGTGGGAATATTGAATTTATGCAAATCCAGTGAGACCACTTCGAGGACAGGGAGCCCATTCTGTATGACTGACACAAATATGATAGGTTTATTAGCCCATCAGTCATGCTTTTAATATCTGCCATCATGGTTTAGCCTTGATGGTTTGTGACTGGACACTTACACACAGCGGCCTTGTTTATCTTCTGCTCATCTCTAAAAAAACAAAAACAGCTCTGGATTGATAGGATGGCGTCTTTAGTTTGACTTGCGTGAACTCACCTGGTTTCTAACTGTTGCACAAACAGCTGTGAGCATAAATTATTCAGCAAAGAAAGTTCCTCACAGTGATGTGTAGATAATGTATCAGAGCTATATGTACACAACTGAGGAAAATGCATCCTGCCTCTGCTATCTTATCCTGCAATTATGCATGAGGACGCTAATTTCCCACAAGGGAGAACATTGCGTGCCTGGCCTATCTTTCTGGCCCTCAGTGCTATGACAACATATGGAGGGGAAAGAGTGCATGCAAACACATAGAAAACTACACACAAAGTGAAGGGCAAGACAAGTACCTATGTTTGTCAGTAAACCAAAAACTTCATTATGGTAAAACAATTGTGTTCTGCTGAAGGAAGTCTTTTAGAAATGTATGGACAGTATTGGATTATATAGAGAAAGAGCCTGCTGTCTAGTTTAGTGCTGGTTCTGGATGAGCCTCTTGATGCGAGCTGAAAGCCCAAACAAGCTCTAAAAACTCGTTTGGTCTGTAAAACGGCCTTTTGATGGTTTCCCAGAGAAACAGCGCACGGCTCACGAAGCTGCTCTGTACGTTCTCAAAAGCATTTCGCCATGGCTGACATGATCCTATTTTGAATGGTCCTCCTTGGTAATAAGGTCATTTGTCTTGTGCAAAGGAGAGAGGATCTATAGTTGTCATACGCTGAGCTGGAGATAAATGTGAAAGGCGAAGACTGTGCCGGTGAAAAGAATTAATGGAGTCAACCCCTTCGCTCTCAGATATAATGCAAGACAGAAAAAAAATGACAAAACAAAACCCAAAGACTGGAAATGGAGGATGCAATTAAACCTGGGCGGATGTCTCTTAGAGAGTCTCTTCTTCATACTCTGAAGGATGTCCTATTTTCATTATCTGCAATATATTTACTGTCATGACACTGTCTGCTATTCCTCTACAAATGTGTTCACATTTAATATCCTAGGTTAAAAACAACTCCAGTAAGCACCGCTACTCTGAGGCACAACAGGGAGGTACAGCGGAGCTGGATGTGAACACAATATGCAGAACAAGTCACATATTTCTGTCAAATTTCAAATCATATTTAAAAGAAACATGTAAATAAAAACTGATGCAGCCCAAGGATTTAGGCAGGAATTTCATTTGGTGCCCCGTTCCCAATAATACCCATTACAGGGAGGAGGAGCAATGTTTTATGTTTTGTTTGTAAATACATTTAAAAAGGTTATTTCTTTTTTTTTTTTTTTAATCCAGTTAGTGTAAAAAACCAGAGTATTAATTACAACAATGTCATGCTGGTGGGAAATTTAAAATTTCCACTTATTCCTAATTAGTAAATACTGATACTTAAAAACTCTCCTCAGTGTGGAAGTTTTCACTGTTGCTTAATCACATGTGCTTAAGAAACAGTCTTCAGTCAGAGGTCTCTTCAGATTCACTGAAAGATTGACTGCTACCACAGATCCTTTCTGTCTACAGAATCACAATGCACAGCAAATCATTGAAGATACTTGGATGATACGACTTACAACTTTGTGATAAAGTATTTTTGAATTTGAATTGAAGGACAAAAGGAGCTGAATCCAGGGATAAATAAATGTCAAAAATTACACTTTGAATGTTTTAAATGTAAATTTGCCAAATGCCGTCTTCATCTTCTCCCTCTGTTCCTCTTAAATTAAAATGCACACCTGAAATCTTTCTTTTTATTCATAACCATAGCCTTGCTGTGGTTATGAATGGATGTGTTGAGGTCTGACCCATCACGTTGGCCCCGACATCCAAAAATAAGCAGATCTTCACAGAATTGTTTACCAGAACAGTCAAGATTCCTCATCACAGTTTTTCTTGTTGTAATTTGCCGAGATTGAGCGGGAATGCGTGTTTTCACAGCTACGGTGGGAATCCGATTATTACACAGGGATCACGGTCGTCATGGAAACCGAAGATGGTGCACGGTGTTAAGCCGTCTCTTACACATTTCAGAACATTGGGAATTAGTGAGAAAATTTAGCCACCCTTAAAATAGAGATGTGACAGGATCCGTTCTTAAGATGGAGCTTATTCTTATATGCAAAGAGAAGCACATTTCGTTTTAATAAACTCTCTGAGCAGCAGGAACACAACCTGTGCTCTGTTTTAGCTCACCTTTGAATAGTTTGTATATTAAAATACTTGCAGCCTTACACAATTTCTCCTCATATACAATTATCCTGCCTGTAATCTTTTTTCCCAGGTTGAACTGAACCTATAGGCGCCTGTTTAGAATAACAGGCCATAACAGATGTTCCAGCCCACAAACACTGCAGGGACAGATTTCTAAACAGATTTGTGCTAGGATACCTTTTCTTAGCTTGTCACATATTTAAGCCACATGTTAGGTTAATTAATAAAAACAGGAAAAAGAAACTGCTTCCAACTGAGCAGATTTAGCTCAAATTAGAGGAAAAAATAAACAGCTGCAAACACAGAATGGCTTATATTAGTCATACAGCCACGGACAGGTTTTTTTTTAATGGGCCTTTTCTATTACAGTGTCTCAAGGGAGAACATATCATGAACAGAGATTGTGTGGAGTGACAAGGTTAAGTATTTAAAAAAATTATTCTTTTCTTCTATGATGCGAGTCCTTTTCAGGGAGAAAATGTCTGTAAAGTCCTCCAAAGTAAAAATTATAGTGAAATATCTGTTTTAAACCAACATCTTGCTGTATTCTGTTGTGTAATATTATGTTGTATGCACATGCTTATTTATTGTTTAATGAGACTCAATACATGTTGCAGTTCTTCTTTCCACATTTTTAAAAATAATTATTTTAATATTTTAATTTAAAATATTTTAATTGCTTTCACTACAAAATGTAGTGAAATGTTGGTGTCATAATGCAAATGGTCAGAGAGATAACAACAAATTTACAAAGCTGCTTGCTAGCAGAATGTATAACAGCAAACATGGATCCAATTCTCTTGAAGGTAGTCCTGATAAGTCTGCTGCAAGAAATCTGTAGAACCAGATTTGTCAAAAACAGGGACCTATTCTGTAAGAATTAAGAGGAAACGTAGAGGCCAGGTGCCTCTAATCAAATCCACTTGGTTAATTAGTCATCATAAAGTCTGAGAAGCTCTTAAAAGCCTAAGTTTTTTGTCAGATTGCTGTTCTAAAGCCTAAAAGGGTGCTTGAGGAAATTGCCAAAAAGCAGAGACGTCAGCAGTGATTTAGAAAATCAGCTGCTGCCCATTAATATGAGGAGGCTTAAAAGGCCACTTCCAAAGTTACCCAGTGGAAATTATTGCATATGAAAAAGTATGGCACTCCAACTTAAATTTGCCAAGGCAATATATTAAAGCAGCATTTTGGCAGTACTGTCAAGCACGGTGGTGGAGGGGTGATTATTTAGGCTTCTTCTGCAGACAGGAGGAATAGGATATTAAGTATGGAAATGTTTCTTTTTCTATCATCATCCCGACCTGGAAAACAAATCAAATCAATTTCTGTACCTTTCCACACTGTGTAGGAAGCCTGCACAGTGTGGAAAGGTGCTTGATGTCTTGAAATGACTCTTTGAGGGACAAGAAGGCGAACCGGAGTGCAGGTGGGTGGGGAGTCATCCAGAAAGACTGAACAAACACTGTGAAAGCAGGATAAAAGAAGCCAAAGCGTCTTTCTTGGCCATAACAGGAGCAGATGGGCCATCTGCTCCCTCTATAAAAAAACCTTCATCCTATTCCCACCTCCTCTAAAGAGTGAACACTTTCACTTCCAACCTCCCTGCTGAACTTTGTCTTCATCCTGTCGCGTGTCACTCCAATTACATCTCCTTATTTCTGTCCTTGCTTTCCGCATTTCCATGACAAAACAGCAAAATAATCATGCGCTGTGACTTGAGACTTAATTAGAGGCTGTCACAGCTCTAATTTACTCTGGTTTATAAATGTGGACGGCCATGCTGTTCATTACCCTCTCAAGACATTCCTGGCTCATAAATTAAAATTAACAGTCTAGGCCTGAAATGATCTAGTTTGGATTTCCACAACATTTTAATTATCATTTTAGTTAAAAAACATCCATTACTGCCTCGTTATCAATCAGCCATGAGCAGGAAGGAGAAAATGCACGATGCGTTTAATGATTTTAGAGGGAGTGTGCCTTTCTGGGTCATTGATTCAAAGAAAAAAAAATTGTGCCATGTGGTGTGAGGAAGAAGGAGAAGAAAAAAAACATTGGGTCAGCACTCAACCTTGGACCTAACTCGGCTTTACAGCTCAGCCTTTGGTTTGCAAATGGCTCCCAGTTCATTCCAGTAAACACAACAAAAGGACATGAGTCGGAGTGCTGTCACCACTCATCGTGCTGACACAAAGAACAACGCCGCTCAGATGCTGTAATGAGCAGAGCGACATGATGGGATGTTTTCCGAGTCTGAGATGCACATTCAGGCCTGCCTGAAAGGGATCAGCGCTGGAATCAATAAACGGATACGGAGTGAGCACTAAAGCCACAAAGGAGACGGGCAGTTTATACGCCGAATGACCTGACAAGGACGGTCCTTGACCAGCTGATGTGACCAGCCTCTTGGCCTTTATAAGGAGCAAGAGCGGATTAAGATCGGGATAGGAGGACAAGATAAATCTACAAGAATCGAGCTGCTCTGATCTAGAATTTTAAAGTAATCTAGAGTAGTTTGCTTCCTTTCAGAACATCTCCAGGAGGAAAACAGAAATATGAGGATGTAAACAGCCCCACACACCCAGCGTTGGCAAAGCCAGAGTCACTCCTTAGTGCCAGTCAAGCTTACTAGAGCGTGATGCAGGCCGGAGTGATTGATGGGCCAAAAGGGAGAAGCTGGGTGGTGTAAGAGACGGGTGCAGCGGAGAGCCTGAGGTTAGACGCTGTCACAGATCTGACTGGTGTGTTTGGATAAAAGAAAGAAAAAGAAATGCCCCGAAGGTGCAATTCAGCTCACTGAAAAAGCTCTTGACCCTCAAACTCCAGCAACAAACTCCAGCTTCATTTCCAGTGAAAATCAGACAAAGTACAGCGAGAATAATGTGACTGACTTGAGATTGTGTCCAATTACAGAGATGTTGTGAACACAGATCTCTGTGATAATTTTTTCCTCATCTCAAATCTTTACTGACTGTTTGCAAGACAAATTTGCAGGATGTGATTAATGAGATGTCATCTGGTTGAGAAAGCTTGAAGACATTTTTATCAAGTGAGCTGGATTCAATTCTGCCCGTCACACACAAAACATTTTTAGATTATAACTCATCACATAAAATAATCCAATGAGAAAAATCATTTTAAACAGTGACTTCAAGTTTTGATAGCAAGGATGATAATACTCAACTGGGAATTTAAAGATCTGAGAAGACAACTTTGCTAGCCGACCCTTCACCAGGGTCGTTGGGACCACAAGCCAAAAATACGATACATTAATCTGGTTGGTTTCTCAAATGAGAGACATTGTTGAATGTCATCTGCTTTTTGTTCCCTCTCTTTGCACGATGGAAGTAGCTGAAGTAGTGCCAGAAAACTAACACTGCAAACACCCTGAATGCAGAATCCTCAATATCCTCAATCCAGAATTATGTTGGCTGAAGGATCATCCAGTGGAGATGACTGAATGCCGGGACAGGGAACCTGGTCAGAGTTGAGGGGAAAATGGACACAAATACAAGGCAGGCCAGACAGAGGATGCAAATCTCAAGGTTTTACTTTAATAAAATTCTGGTTAAATCATAGTTTTCTATTTGGAAATAGTTTTGTCTTTATGTCATTTTCTCTGAGCAAGTACATAACATATTTTGTTAAATGTTTGTGTCAATGGTAAGACTTTGTTTCTGGATTATTTTTTTTTTTGTCATTTAGATTTCTGTATTCTGTGGATCCTCCAGTGTTTTCCATGTGGAGTTTTGTTTCATTTTCTGTTGTTTATAAACCGTGTTGAAGAAAGAAATAATACTATGTTAGCTTAATTTGGAAAAAGCTTGGCTCTCTCTATTTCCTTCCTATTTCCCGGGTTCTTCCAGCAAGCAGCGTGTGCCAATCAGGAGCGAGAATGCGTGATGACGTCACAGAGTTACAGCGTTTAATCCAATAGAAAACCACAATGAGGTAACAACATGAGCTGCAAAGCAGCCAAGATACAGACTCATTATCTGAGACAGACAAAAAATACAAAAAAAGGCAAAGACGCGTCTTTGGAGAAGGCTGATGCAAAAACGCATAACAGTGCAGCTTTCTGATTTATTATTACTGTGCACGAACTTTTATAGTGGAGGAGTTTCCTAACTTTTAATGTATTCATTAAGGCGTACCCCTGGTTCGACCAACCAGGAGCTCTGTATGACCAATCAGACGCTACCTTGGACGCCAATAAAACTTAGAACTTCCCCTAATTTCACGCCAGAGATCAAAGGCCATTTGCTCTCTGGAAGAACAATGGAGCAAGCCGCTGCATCCTGGTCTCCTGGGCTCTAAGGCCATTTGGGCAAATAAAAGCATACAACAAGACTTCACAGATATCTGTGAAATTCGGAGTGCCTCCCGGCCAAATCAAGTAATTTAGTTTAAGGAAAGATTATCTTCACAAACCTAGTTTTGCATTGAGCCTCTCCAAAGATTTGAATCTTTGCCTTATCACATACATCCTGAACAGTTTTCTAATACTAAGCAAGACATTTTCATTGAAACAATTTCCATTTGGTTCAGATATTATCATTGTAGGAGCAGATTATGAATTACTGTATTCCAAATGGTCTGGGTCACATGATCTGTCTGCTGTCTATTTAAGTAGCACTTGGTGTTGATGAAGCAGGTGTGTTCCACCCGAAAGGGGGAAACAGTTTTGACCGCAAGGGAACGAAAGGCAGCTCAACGCAACAGAATAAACGACGTGATGCAATGATACCGGGAGGGAATTAAATGATGTGTGGATCACTGAGAAAATGTATGCAACGTGTTAGAGGAATGACTTGTACAAAGGAAATAAGTCTATGATTGCTAAGTCAAGATAATAAATGGATTACCTGCAAAAGAAAAACTGATTGGCGTGTCAACTTTACCCCGGTGTACCACCTCAGGGGCTTCAAGCTTTGGCTTAGCCTCTATATTCAAAGACAGTACAATTTTCAAATACATTCAGCATTCACCATTCTAAACTTAGATAATGCACTTTGGTTAAAAACTTGCCATTAATACTTAGAAAATGTCTTAGAAATTAAATGTTAATGATTGATGTTCTGTGAACCATACAGGCTTCTGCCCTGCAATAAATGCTAATTTTATGGCTTCCTCCTGGGCCCTGATAACACTCCTAAAGAATCTTTTTGATGTAGTTCCTGACCTCTGATAACACAGCAGGAGGAACCTCACAGAGAGATCACAGATTTGACCTACTTTTAAATATTTACTGATAGAGTAGTTCTAGTTTCAAATCCTTTACACAAACCTGTTTAAAATTAAGAAATTTGTTCAAAATCAGACTGTTCATTATAACCTTTACATCTGGGGTAAGATTAGCTGTATTAAGCACTCCAAAATAATAATTTTCCGTAACAACCGTCAGATCAGAATACAGTACAGACCAAAAGTTCGGACATTTTAAACAGTTTGGACACACCTTATAATTGAATTCAATTAGAAAGTGTGTCCAAACTTTTGGTCTGTACTGCATTTCAATTACAGGATTGCTTTGTTCTCTGTTTGGTCTTCTCTTCTGATTTCTAACCATTAAAATATAACTTACGGCTTTTAAATATTGTGATTTGAAGCAACAAACTGAAACGTTTCTGTAAAGTGTAAACTTCCAGTCTGCAGCTGTGAGTGTAACAAACTTACTAAGGTTTTTCCACTTTTAAAAGGAGTGAAATAGGTCAGTTTTGGCTGAATTCCCACCCTGGAGACGTTTTAGTGCAGAGAACGAACTGTGACCATGCAGCTCATTCTCCTTGTGAACTCTGCTCTCTCTCTATGTGTGCATGCTGGGTAATTTTTTCCTCTGGGGGATTTATCATATCAGGACCCAGAGAGGTTATTTATGCTGACAGTTATGGCTCAAGAGAGACTGGCGAGGGTTTGAGTGGATGGAGCTTCTTGATTTATTGTTAATTTTAAAAATTATGGTCCTAATTACATAGTTTGTGTTGAAACTTGGCTGGATTAGTCTGCAAAAACTCTGTCAATTAGCTTCATGTGATGTTTACTTTGCACTGCAGATAAGTAGACTGGAAGTAAGAAGCTGTTTATCACAACGTGTCACCATTTTTCACACACAGGTGGTCTCAGGTAATTGATTTAAACACAGAAGGGCAAATCTGGTTCACATGGCTTCAGATTTTCTCGTCCCCTTCCAAAAGTCAGTCACGACTTTTGGCAGGAGGTGAAGGTGGAGGGAATGAATAATGCATGAGCTCGACGTGTTGCAGTTAACGACAGGGGTCGGGAGTGTTTCTGTGAACGCAGACACTTTCACCTTCTTTAGCTGATCTAAGAACAGGTGAGGAGAAATCAGACGCAGCTAAATGAATAAAAAAGTGAGAAATATTCTGCACTAGTTTCATATTTCACTTTCATCTTCTCACTTCATCTCCACACACAGACATGCATTAAATCAGAGGTGGGGGGAGAAGGGGAGCGGGTGGGTTGTCATGAGGAAAAGCAAAAGCACTGATTGCATTTTGCCTGACTAGTGTGCAGATTTTCACCAAAAAAAGTTAGATTTATTCTTCCTCATTGCCTTGTCTATGACCCACTTATGTGTCTGTGCTAAAAACCCCAGAACCTTGAACTCCATCTGCATAAAATCTAAACTTTGCACACAAATGCAATGTTCACTCATGTACTTCTGTAGGTGTGTGTGTGTGTGTGCTTTAAGCCACATCTGTAATGGGATCCGTTTCTCTTAGAGCAAGCCTCCTCGATGGGGCAGCTGGGGGAAAAAAACATCTACAATCAGTGATCACCCTCCATTTAACACAGCCTGCTCTGCTTCAGGGTGCTTCAGTGCATTAAAGGGCCGAGGTGGGAGAACATGTCTGATTTGTAGATAACCCTGTGACTTTCTTCTTTCTGTGATTTGGCCTCCTAACACATCTTCTCAACGCCGAAAAGCAGACCCTATTGTAAGGTTGCAGATAGAAGATGAGACCAGAAACCCCAATGAATGTACAGAAAACTATACTACTGAAACAAAGACAACGTCTGTTTATTGCTTAAATGCTGAGTAGGACTTGGGAGAAAACTTCTCTGTTTGCAGGAGGAACAGGACAAATTTCAGCTTTTTTTAAGGATGCAAGTTCTATGTAGCTGCTGATCTTGAAAACCTGACTATGACAAAATACATGAAACATAGATATCCTGTTTACTAGCTACATCCACAACACTCTTCGGGTTTCTTCAGCTTTTACTACAATAAATGATGCAGTGGACCCCAGTGGACATGGCAGTTAGGGGCCTCAGCTACTTAGAAATAGCTAAAATCCAAAGAAACTTGAGATCCCCTTTAAATCTCATGGGGCATCTCTTGAGAGATTCTCTACACCAAATCCCAAGAAAAAAAACTAAATTATAGAAAAATCTTTCATGTGACTGAGGTCAAACTGTCAAAACAGCTTATTTTAATAGATCAAACACCAAATATATCTTACTATCCTCAGTGGAAACCATCTCAGCACAACACAAGCTAATCTCTACAGGCTTCCTTATCTCCACTGCACAGAGAAGAGAAGGGAAATGAATGCTGTTCCTTGATTGGCTACTTTGCAAATGCTAACCAGCAGCATGTCAGGTAGCAATTTGCCAAACTATTTCAGATTCCAAAGCTGCATTTTCTTTTGAGTATTTCAGATATGCTCCATGGAAAAATATGCCTCCTCATGCAGCCAAAACCTCTACCTTGCTCCTGATTTATTTTAGTCTACTCTTTTGTAAATGTTTTTATGGCATTGGTAGCCTCCATGGTCTGGAATCAAACCAGGGACAATGGCATTGAGGACTAACTCTGTATACAATGCGCCTGCTCTATGGCACCACAACATTTGTTCTAATGTCAGCAACCTTTGAAGGTTTACAGGCCTGACTGGTCTGTCAAACTTTGTTTTTTTTTTTTTTACATTCAGGTGTAGAGTAGTTGGTGTGCTTTGGATTACTTTCCTGCTGCACAGCTCAAGGGCAATTGATCTTAAGACCTCAAACTAATCGCTGGACATTCTCCTCCAGAATTTTCTGGCACAGAGCATGACTCCTGGATCCATCGATGAGGGGAAGTCATCCAGAGGCTGAAGAAGCAAAGCAAACCCAGACCACCGCAGTACATTTATTTTTCTGGAATGTTAGTTTTATGTCAGAAACTTGTAAACGATTTTGTCAGGCAGATTTTTTGAGATCAAAACAATATTAACCACTTGTGTACGGATCAATTTACAGCACACATCTCTAGACTTGCTATCGGCAGACAGAGGATCTGTAGAGACATATTTTTCCCTTCACATCCATGACTAACATCAGTGATCTTCTTTCTACCATCAATGTGGCAGAAAAAAGACCAAATATTTTGCTTTTCGGTATCAAAATTATACTTGCCTTATTTTTAATTGAAAACAATCGAGTGAAATATATTTATATTCCAACAAGTTTTTTATGTTGTCAGAGAAATGGTCCAGTGGTATCCCCACATGCTGTACTGCACCTGGCTGCAGGGAGCTTTCATTTCTAATTAAACATCATACCAAATGAGGATAAAGATAATAAAGGTAGTTAAAGTAGATGTCTTCCTGCACAGCTTTTTTCCCTCTTTTCATTACCCATTATTCCACATTCTGTCAAACACAAAACAAGCCTTTGCTTGGTGCTATATCTGCTGAAAAGCTCCGAGTTGTTGCTATGCAACTATTAAATACATCTGAGGTGAGATTCTCTCGAGTTTCCTTCTACCTTTCAGTAACCTGTGCACTCAGTGCTGCAGAAACTGCACTTTTGCTGATGCTGTCAGCTTTGCCCTCTTCCCTCTCTGTAAACAGGGGTCTCTGGTGAATACTTTGCATACCGTGGAGTCAGAGACATGTGATAAAACATACCTCTCAGATCACATTTGTAGCAGACAGCAGATAGATTTAAGCAGTGGAGCGACAGAGACAGCCCCAGCAGACCAAGTTGGGAAAAATATCCAGTTTCTTCTTCAAAAACAAAACTCATACAACTATATTTCATTTACTCAACTCCTGCCATCACTCCTTTTACCGTTCTCTTGCAGTCAACATGTCCAGTCTGGTCTGTTTGACACATGAAAATTACCTGCAGCCCAGAAGCTGTCTAACCTGCCACACATGAGATCTCAACACTAGATCCACATCCAAGAGAAACAAGAACAGAACTAGACCGGCATCATTTATGGCACAAATGGAAAATAAATACATAAATAAATAAATCATCCCAGGTAGAAAGGTACAGATAGAAAAATCTGACGACAGCAATGAGCCATGAAACACACCGCACACGTTAGCAGACAGCATTACTAACACACTGGTGGAAAACACTTAACTCATGCCTATTCGATTATGCAAATGGTTACATATGCAAATGGCCCTGGTTGATTATTAGCCCTCTCAATTACAGTACATGTTGAATGGCTGGTTCGCTGTCCACTGTTGAAAACAAAAGCTCAGAGGCCAGACTGGTTTCACTTTCCTGTTGTGTAAATGTGTGCAGAGTCCTGTGAATGTGGGCAAATTTAAATGATCAAGTTTAACAGCCTCTTTCAGTGTTTTAACTCAGTTGTAAGATGTTTGATAATCAGGGACAGTAATCTTTAACCAAATGGTGATTAACAGAAATTATTTTATTTCTACCAAAGTTTTTGCACCTAATTAAATTTATTCTTTGTGATGTATCATTCAACTAATAAAGATTCTTCAACACTAGAGCTAAAGGTTCAACAAAAGGAATAAACAAATTCAATAATTTAGCAATGGTAATTTACAAGTGATTTAGGAGAAAATAGAGTTAACATTTCTTTTTTACACAAGACAACTTGCACTACATTCCAAAATATTTTCTTAATTAATCTGAAATAGATAACATTTGTATCCAACTTAGCATTTAAGATGAAAATGCACTAATTTGGCAAATAGTCCACCTTTTTAACTTCTGCACATTGTGTTATTTAACATATACTATTGAAATTTATGACCAAGTTTCATTTACCATTATCCTTTCTAGATAATGGTAACTTATCCAAATAATTTACCATCCTTGTCGAATCCTGAAAGGATGTACTCAACACACAAGTGTAAACATTTTGAGAACCATCTTTAAAAAATAAATAAAAGAAAACTTGCTACAAATAGTCAACTGTCTGCTTTTAATTTTGCTTGATTATCTAAAAGAGAATACTTTAGTTCTTAGCAACCTGAAATTAATTTTAATTTATATGTTTTAATTTATTTCTGTTTATCTATGTAAACAGCCATATTATAACCGAAATGCCATGTTTTGCATAAATGCATGCTAATATTCTGCTGGGGTATAATTGCACCTGAGTGGTCTTTTTACTGACAACATAATTAAATGGTATAGTCAAACACACACTCACCCAAAACATTGCTAAGAGCACATCGTGGTTTTGATTCAAGGAAAATGCAGCCAAATATCTCACAGGAAGCAATTAGTTGATTTTGCAGCATAAGGAATAGCGACACTGAAACAAACATTTTAATGTTAAAAATAACATTAAAATTTAAAATTATTTTTGTATATAAAGTTATCACTAACTTCATGCAGTTAGTTTAGCATTCAATGATTAAAAACATAACAGAAAATCTTATCAAAATAACTACAAAAAACAAGAAAGAAAGCACAAAAATGTCTAATTTAAGCTGTTTTCTTTGTTCTTCAACGGTATGTGTAGAGCAACTACAATGTATTGCTCCAATGAATTACAATGAAATGCTCTAAGGAATCAGCTGCACCACAGCGGTAGGCCAGCCAACCTGAACAAAAGCACCTTTTCCATTTTCTCAGAATATAATCTGCACTTTAGAAACAAACTGCTCCCTACGTAGCCAAATGGCGAACCTTCCACCTCTGCACATTACATAATCTAATCACCACATCACTGCTTTTTGTAAAAATAAATATTTTGCATCACATTCATGTCATTTCACGTAGTGTTCTCTATAAAAGGAGGTGCTGATTCCCAGCATCGTCTCTCCTGCTCTGCTGTGCAGCAGCGCTGTCCGTGGTTCTGAACCAGCGCTCCAGAAGCTCTTCTCACTGATATGAGACGATCATTTTGTCGGCTGCCTGGCTGGGTGAAGCGGCCCGGACCTCGGCTCAGCTGGGACCGTCTGAAAGCGTCAACCAAGCTAGAGCCTCAGCAGGCGGGAAGCTCCACGCCCTGTTTGCTCACACGTGTCTCAGTGTCTTGCACTGGTGGAGAGGAGCTCAGTGGGAGGAGGGGTCCATGTCGTGAAACCTCCTAACCCTTACTTTGTTGTTCTTTCTCATGTTTTAATGAACTGTAAAAGAAAAGGCTGATCCCACCTCATCCCGTCTTTCCTTGGAGTAGAAAGGACAGCCAATCATAGTGGATGAGGCAGTGAGTCACGGAGAGCGTGGTCTGCATCCAGTGGACCGAGAGAAGCCGTATGCCGCTCTGGGCAGAGATGCTTTCACCTCCGGGGAAGCTTTAATGTCCTGAACCGATCTGGAGGTCCACAGACAGGTCTGCTCAACTAAACAAGCAGAATCTCTGCATCTCATTGCTTGCTGCTGCTTACCTTTAAACTTCTCATGAGAAAATATGTGGTTATCAAAGATGCCATCCTTTATTTAGTGTCTAAACACCCACTGTTGCTCTGCAAGGTTAGGTGAAGGTCAGCATGTTGCTGCACGCTGCTGTAGTACAGTGTACCATTCATGGCTTAACAGCTGTTCAATAAAAACACTCTGGTCTTTAACTATTAATGCTGCTGGATATACACCACACACACTAAGAAGACTTGGAGAGATTCTAATGTGTGCAACTGTATTTAAAGATGAAAGGAAAGAGGAAAAAATGATCGTACCAACTTCAATTTCACAATGAATGCTGAAAACGCAATCAGGTATTTCTAAGGAGCCACAAAGCACTGAAGGAAGGATTTAGAATATATAAGAAAAGTGGACTAGACACCAAACTAGTTTGAAGTCTGAAAACTTCCCAGTGGATTTGACCTCACTCGTGTTTCTAAGTGAGCGAAAGTACAAACAATAACAGAGGCTGGGAAGCTTTGTTCAGCTCCAGACGCTTTGATAAAACATCTATGGCACCTCAGCATGCATGGATGGAGGAAGGCAGAAAGACTGACTCGTTCATTTCAGGCGAATCAGGGATAATGAGGCCAAAGAGAGAGGGGGAAGCGATAAGGGATGACAGAGGGGGGAAATGACAAACAGCGGGGAAGGCAGTGCAGTGATTCGATTACACTGTTAACTTCTCATTACATGACGAAGAAAGCAAACACAGGCAAACGGGAAGCAGCAACACCAGATCCAAACGGGATATGTCACATCTGTTGGGTTCTCTAGAGCTCAGTTATTGTCTCCGCTGAGGAGCTGAGCCCAACCCTCATCCTAATCATCATGGAGAGCCAAATTCAGCCAGGTCCCACTGAGAATGGAAACCAAAAACTATTTATTAATGAAGTAACTTCAAAATAAAAAACGTGTGCAGAAATCTGGAAATGTAAAAGAGAGAGACAAGAAAAAACCTTCAATGTTTTTCCTAAGTTAACCTTGTTTTTACATTTTTTAGCACTTTTCAGGAATAAATGGGAAACCCTTTGACATCCGTCACTTATGATGAGAGCCTCCTTTTCCCTTCAAAATCCAACCTGACTTCTCTAGACACAGTTACAGTACAGAGTCCAGTGAGCCATGTTTACGGACGCGCTCACACATATAAAAAAAATCTCAATTTCAAGCGGCCAGCCATGGCATGCATTCATTTCAAAGCAACAACACAAACAAAAAGCTCTACCTTCTTGTAAATGTATGCCTGAATGAATTTCGGTTTGATCTCCTACCTGGCAGCTCGCTGTGTTTCTTTGGATTCTCTTCAAAATCCCAGGAAGGGCTTCAGACAAGTTCTGCTTGATGTTGCACTTTGAGAAGAAGGAAAAAGGGGAAAAACAAACATCAGTGGCTTGAAAAGAAACGTCCTTTTATTCACACGACGGCTCAACAAGCACTCACGATCACACACTTGAACACCCAGTCAGCAGCTCCAGCAAGCGAGCGGCTCGCTGTTCCTTCCCTCTCTTACTGTCCGTGACACTCGCCTCCTCTCTTCCCGCCCACCTACTCCAGCCCCCTCCCCCTTCCGCCGCTCAGACTCCTTTCTCTTCCCTACCGCTCCCTCTCTTGCTCCTCTGCTGTCAGACAAAATGCACACAGCCCCTCGATCTCTCAGCTCACTATTTTCTGACATTTTTCCCCCACCCACTCACACCTTCTGCTCTATGAAAACAAATATCGGTCGGTGGTACTATTAGATGTGGATTTCCACACATCATTTACAAACTTGTTCTTGGTTTATGGACCGTTTCTGTGGATATTATCTGAGAATGAAACAAAGCCCTTGTGCAGGCTCAACAACACTAGATGGTGGGATTAATGAATACTCTTAATGAGGCATTCACAGTGTATATGATTACTGTTTGAGGTTGCTCGCTCCCGCTTATTCTTCTTGATTTCTCCCCCCTCCGTGGCTCATTCTATTTATTTCTCTCTCCTAGGAAGTCGCTGGTGCATCTGATGCTGCTCACGTCTCATTCTACAGACAGCTAGTCAAGGGCATTCCCAGAGTAAGTGTATGCCAATGCTCTTCCTCGAGGAGCTGCCTAGCATCCTCCAGACACTCAGCCTGACCGGATGTGGCTCTCGGATCTCCCAAAGAGGGGACGGCAAATGAGGAAGGAGGACCAGCAGTGAAAACCTGACAAACCGTCGTTCTTTCTCTCCAGCTGACAAAGATAGACCAATTATACCAGCAGTGTTTCAAGCATAATCCTTACATGATTTACATAGACAGGTAAATGTAATAAAAATAAAAACAGCAAACTTAGGGATGACAAAAAAATAATAACTTCATATACAAAAACCTCATATTTGACATTCATGGTGTTAAGGAAAATTATTTTTTTTTTAGTGCTTAATACAGCTAATCTTACCCCAGATGTAAAGGTTATAATAATTGTCTGATTTTGAACAAATTTCTTAATTTTAAACAGGTTTGTGTAAAGGATTTGAAACTAAAACTACTCTATCAGTAAATATTTAGAAGTAGGTCAAATCTGTGATCTCTCTGTGAGGTTCCTCCTGCTGTGTTATCAGAGGTCAGGAGGCCATAAAATTAGTATTGCCTGTGAAACAGAACTCTGTTGGGTTCACGGAACATTAAAGGTCTTTTAATCACATCTGGTATGGTTTAAACTAAAATGCAACATAGAATGTTGAGATCATTAACATTTTTCTAAGTATTAATAGCAAGTTTGTAATCAAAGTGTATTATCTAAGTTTAAAATGGTGAATGCTGAATGTATTTGAAAATTGTACTGTCTATGATAATATCTGAATCAAATGGAAATTGTTTCAATGAAAATGTGTTTTTTAGTATTAGAAAATTGTTTGAATGTTATGTTTTATAGGTTAGAAAAGGAATTTTACCTCATTTTGTGCTGTTGATTTTATGTGATAAAGCAGGGACTTAAATCTTTGGAAAATGCTGAATGCAGTAGACCAGAATTAGGTCTTACATTAAATTACGGAGCTTAACTTTGTGAAGGAGACACTCCGAATTTCACAGGTATCTGTGAAGTCTTGTTTTATGCTTTTATTTGCCCAAATGGCCATAGAGCCAGAGCCAGAAGACCAGGATGCAGCGGCTTGCTCCATTGTTCTTCCAGAGAGCAAATGGCCTTTGATCTCTGGCGTGAAATTAGGGGAAGTTCTAAGTTTTATTGGCGTCCAAGGTAGCGTCTGACTGGTCATACAGAGCTACGCCTCAATTGAATACATTAAAAAGTTAGGAAACACCTCCACTATAAAAGTTTGTACACAGTAATAATAAATCAGAAAGCTGCCCTGTTTTGCTTTTTGCATCAGCCTTCTCCAAAGACGCGTCTTTGTCCCTCTTTGTCCATTTTTCTTTTAATTCTTTTGTCTCAGGTAACAAATGTATGTCTCTGTAACTCTGCAGTTTTCTTGTTAACTCATACGTTGCTTGTTGTGAGATTAAACTTTGTAATTCTGTGACGTCATCACGCATCGTTGTTCTTGCTGCCACACGCCGCCCGCCGGAAGAGCCCGGTATCCGGGACCATAAGGAAGAGAGCCAAGCTTTTTCCAAATTAAGCTAACTTAGTAATAGTCTTCCTCAACAATGGGTAAACTGAAGCAGATATTTCTTTCAGTCTTAATGAAAATATCTAGATTTTTCTGGATATCTAAGACTTTCAGAAAGTTTGTGAGAGTTTGTTTCAGAGTAGAAATGCTGGTTCATCTTTTTCAGTTCAGGTCCTGGAAACACTGACTGAGTGGGCAGACTGATGGAGTGACTGAGTGGCTCTCTGATGACCTAAGAGGTCAAGAAGGAAACCTAATGAGAAACTCTAAAAAGCCCAGATTTATAACATGAATTTAGAATTGGTCATTTTATAAACTGGGAGCCAGTTTAGTGACTTTAGTACCAGTGTAATATGATTATTTTTCTTTAGGTTTAACAGGAGCATTTTGGATGAGCTGCAGCCCATTAATCTGAAAATGATACCTGTCAATAATAAAAGCACACCAGGTACATTTTAAAAGTAAATAATAGGTTAATGTGGTAGTATGGATTATGTTGGTGATAAAATGTTTGTTAGGTATTTGCACTCTGTGATCTTTGACCTCATCTGGTGTTTTTGACTAATTATCTCTATCCTTGCATTTATCAATCCAAAAATTATGACTTACAGAACAGACAAAAAGTTTGGACACACCTTCTCATTGAATTCAATGAGAAGGTGTGTCCAAACTTTTGGTCTGTACTGTACATCGTCTCCAAATTAATCTGGATAAAATTCACACTGTCGTCTTATTTTGTGATCAACTCTTTGACTGCACTGGACTGTGGTCAAGTGTTAAAGCAATGCCAAGTACTGGGAGTGATGGATATTGATAATGGAGTCTTGAGTGTGCTTCATGTGTAAATTTTATCTGCTCAGATTTTTTACTGTTAATTGATAATATAAATAAAGTGTCCAGGTTGTTATTGCATACTGAGCCACAGGCTCACTTTGACTACAGAAACACACACGCAGAGACAAATGCTAACAAACACAGAGAGAGTTGGAATAGAGGCAAGGCAAACAGCGTGTCTCTGTCAATGATTGCCAACCAGCTTTCTGCCCGGACTCCACACAGCTTGCTCTTCTTTAAATAAGCCTTGCCTCCCTGCTGCTGTGTATGGTATAGGTGCTGTGCTCTGTAGATGTTTGGGGCAGCTTCATTACTCGTTAGAGTGATGCACCCACTGCAAATTTGTAGCTCTGTAGTCTTATAGCTGGACCCTAATGAGAGCAGGAAAGAGTGCAACCATGTAAAGAAAATATATGAGTCGGTTCAACACATTCCAGCGCTTTACTACTTTAACAGGGCTGGAAAAGTAGCTATGTTGAGCTACTTTAACAGGGCTCAACATAGTGAGCCATATATTTGGTCCTCCTTTTGGTATGGGCATCTGACCAAGTGTGAGGCTTTAGGAATTCAGTAACACAGAATTGAGCTTAAATTTTTTTTTTTTTGTTTTTTTTTTGTTTCTCCCCATCAGGGGGTCTTTTGTGGGCTCTAATGTCCCTTATATGAAAGTAGGCAGACAGGAAAGAGGGAAGGAGACGGGGGAAGACATGTGGCAAATATTGCCGGGTCTGGGAATCGAATCCGCAACGGCCGCGTCGAGGACCCAAGGCCTCGAAACGTGGGTCGTGCTGCCCCCTATGCCACCACAGCACGCCTGGAGCTTTAAAATTAATGCAAAAGGAATTTTAAAACAGGCAGTCAGTGCTATGATGTTAAAAATAAGAGTGATGCAAGCTCCTTTAATAAGGTTTAATCACAAACTATCAACAAAATAAGCAACATTTTCAGTTTTGCTGCTAAACAAAGGAACAGCCACTGGTCATTTTTACAACCTTCTTGAAGCATTGCTACACAAAATATTCAAAAATAGAGGAGGCTTCTAAAATAGTACCATGTCATGTTAGTCCAGTGCTTCTCAATTCCAGTCCTCAGGCCCCCCTGCTCTGCATGTTTTAGATGTGCCTCTAGACAAGAACAGCTGATTCAAATGTTTGCATGACGTCTTCTGCAGCCACCAAGTACTGCAGGAGCCTGTTAATCACCCAAAGATTCAATCCAGGTGTGTGGCAGAAGGGAAACACCTAAAACATGCAGGGCAGGGAGGCCTGAGGACCGGAATTGAGAAACACTGTTAGTCAAAGACAGCCATGCTAACAGCAACTGTGCTTCACAATGATTTCTCAGAAACAGGAAATGTTTTCAGTGCTGAATTTATTTTAATCCCTTCAAGTATGGCTTTATGTTTCATAGTTTTATGGCTCCATAAATTTGCAGAACTTATTTTTGTACAAGTAACTAAACCAGTGCAATGTAGCCTTAGTGAAAATATTTTCTACCACTCAAAGGTACAGCACCAGGGGCCACATTTCTTTTTGTTATAAAAACTGAAAGCATTCTAAGAGTGTTTTTGCCATGTGATGGGAGACACACTTAGTTTCAAAAGAAATGGACAGGAAATGTGAACCCAACAAAGGTTGGAAACCCGTCAATGGTCGACTTCCATTGAAGAAGAACGGAAGATGAAAATGGATAGATTAACAGAGTAGAACGGGACTGAACAGGTTGAAGTGGCATTTAGAAGGAAAAAACACCAGCAGAATAAAAGGAGAAAGGTGAACAAAAGGACAATTTCCCAAATGTCAGGAGCATTGCAGAGGTCACCTTTGGACACAGCAAATTACTGGTCTTATTCAACCTATCATAGAAAACATTCAAGAGTCAGCAGGAATTTTTTCAAGCAGCTTCACAAACTGAGTTGTTAACTGATTACTAATTTTTAAAAACTGCACATGCTAAATGCCTGAAAAATGAAATATAATGCATTATATTTCAATTTTTTCTTAATATTTCAAAAAGACGCAAGTACAGTTTAATGTGCATGATTAAGTGTAAAATGAATAAGGTTTCTTGCTATACATTTTTTGTGGAAGGAACATCTTTTCACACTGGTAAAATTCTCACATTAAAAGTGACAAATGTTTAAACATAATTGAACATTTGTCAAATGTCCATTTCCAGACTTGATTAATAGAAACTTAAATTGCTACTAAATAGCAACTAAAAGTCTTAGTTAGACTTTTCCTTAGTCAAACTAAGGAGACAGAAAAGTCTCTTTAGTTAGAAAGAAGCTGCAATTACTTGTAAGACTCCTTCTCCACTTTTCTATTCTAACTCGATTAGGTTAGGTGACAAAATCCACCTTAAATCACATGGTGCACCTATTCCTAAGAGGAAACCAAAAAAAAAAAACAGCAGCCAAATCAGAGATCAGCATGTCTTGACAAGATGATCTGTGATGCATTAATGAGAGACTGGTCTAATGATACAAAATGTAGAGTTGGTGCAATCTGCTCAATTGCTAAGAGAGACTCTTTCAAACCACCATTGTAGATGTGATTGTGGCACCTTTAGTCGTAAAAAATTAACACTAAAGGTCATAAATAATATGTAAATGTTGTACTTGTTTAGAAGCAACACTGTTCTCACTTGATTCATGGCACAGTAACGCTGCTTCGACCCACCCAGAGTATCCAGAACTAATTCTCTTGGAAACAGAGAAATGCACTTTCAAATGGAGAAAAGAAACCGTAATTACAGTTAATGCTCTAATTTCATCTCTTTTTTTCTCAGTCTTTTTCTGACTCTCTCCTCCACATGTCCCCCCCCCCCTCCATCCTTCTCAACCGCAGGCAGGAAGCTGCCACCAATCACTTACAGCTTTGTCTGTGGACAAGTGGCTGTTCAAATATGGAGCTATTCAGAGAACTCTTCTCAATGCATGCAGGTGCAGCTTTTCACCACCAGCCGGCTTCTCTCACTCGCATGCATGCGGTTCATACTGTACACAACGCCCCCACCCACACAAACAAACAGACTACAACGATGCACGCAGAACACCTGCTGGGGTCAGTGATACTTTCCAATGACACGGACGTCTCACAGATGCTTGGCTAAAATTCAAAATTCATCCTGAAGTGGGAAATGGGAAGCCCAGGGGAGAGTTGTTTTCCACCCATTTTATATTTTTTAGCAGCTGACTTTTTAGAGACTCAATGCTTATTACATTAACCTTTGTCAGAAGATTTCACCTGCAAACACTGTAAATGCTACCATTTGTCCTTCTCAGAACCTCCAGCAACCACTTTTCTTCATCTATTTGAAGGTTTTTCTCTGGTTTTATGACATTCAAAGAATATTACAAACCTTTACACGTTTCTGAATATTTTCTGGGTGAAACGAGCAACTAAATAATCTAAATGATCTTTTATGGCTGCAACAGACTGGCGACCTGTCCAGGGTGTACCCCGCCTCTCGCCCGGGACGCAGCTGGAGATAGGCACCAGCAACCCTCCCGACCCCATTAGGGAAGAAGGGTGTAAAGAAAATGGATGGATGGATGTTTTATGGTACCAAGAAGAGCATTAGCTCACTGTACACCCTTAAGCTGCTTGGACACCCTTCAGTTTTCAATCCTACCTTAAGTTGTAATAGATTCAACAAGATGTCCAAAACAATTCTCAGAGATTTTGGTTCATATTAACATAGCAGCATCATACAGTTGCAGTAGATTTCTCCGCTCCACATCCATTAAGCAAATCTTTCACTTAATATCTCAAATTAACTGTTTTTTATTTAACAATGATGACTGGCAAGTCGATTGGAGTGCAGTAAGTGAACTAATTTTCATGTTTGAGATTATATCAGAGGATGGGTGCACCTTTCTATTCACAAAGGCTTCTTGGCTAAAGAAAAAACAAAACAAAAACACGACTGAAAAAGTTCCAAAGTGTGCCAAGAAATAAATTCAGCAGAGGAGAGGGATCAAACTAACTGCAAAATGTTGTCTTTTATTTGATGCTTTTTCATTGCTTAGAACAGGGATGTCAAATTCATTTTGGGCCAAATCAAGATCATGAATGCTCTTAAAGGGCCGGTTGTGCCAGAATGTATTGATAAACTGTTAAAGTATCAATTAATTCTTAAAATTAAATAATATTGTTGAATATCTTTTCAGTCCCTCCAGGATTTTGTGATTTTTTTGCACTAAAAATCAAAGTGTTTCTGGTACTATTTGGAAATATTTGCGCTCATTTATGACGGTAAATGTGACATTTTTATATAGAGCATGGACTGTAATCTGATATCAATTAATGCTGAGGCAGCTGTTTAGTACAAGAAAGTTTTTCACAATTTTGTATTAGCAGAAAAAAAGTGCAGGAATTTGTTGACTTTGTGTTAATTTCCGCAATATTTCACAAGAAACTGGAGGAACTAATTGAAACAGATAAAAACTGCATTAAATTGATTGATAACTATGTTTAACCAGAATTAATGTTTAGTCTAGAATCTAGAAGGCCACATAAAAACGCTATGGTGGGCCGGGTTTGGCCCCCAGGCCTCGAGTTTGACACGTGTGGCTTAGAAGGTTGTTTTATCTTCATTTTTGAGACTATTGCTTTGCTTCAGCGTCATTTTTCAACTGCACATTTTATTTTATACTTCTTGAAAAACATAACTAATCTTAATTTTTCTAAAAATTATCTACTGCGTTTCAATCATATTAGTTGATTAAAAAAACAACTTTGAAAAGTGATTATGTGACATTTCTGCTGCTCTCAATTGAGCGCAAAAATCAGTAACTTCACCTTTATTCTGAATAAATTCAATAACCAGCTTCTGACCATATTGAGTCTGTTTCTGTATAGTTTTAAAACCATCCTGGTGTCATTACAACGTAGTGCGGGAACTTCAAAAACAAAACTCAACTGAATGAAGCAGCTTCAGTACTTTCAGACATACTTTCATAAATCCAAGTGTTTTTTTTTGTGGAAGGTCCAATAAACATGTTCAGAGAGACGCAATCTTCTCTCTTCTTATCCTCCTCCTCTGTTTCTAACTCCAGTTACTCACAGCTCACATCCGAGTCATGTCTGCAGTGATAATTATGACCTGGTTATGGAGAGAAGAGAAGCACCTTTGACCTTAGATCCCCATTGAGCCACACACATAAGATAGAGAGAGCAGAGTGAGGGGAATTTCCCAGAACTGATGACTGTCGAGATTTGGACAACAAATATATGAGGCAGGGTGGAAACAAAAGCACACACACACCTGATGGATTTGGAGATTTGTGTGCAGATGGACACTGCGTGTCTTCTGGATGGCTCCTGTTTGGGACAGAGTTGAGGAGTCAGCGTTGCATGTTACAGTGCCTCGGGTTGAGTGTGTGAAAGGAGACTCAGAGGGGAGATTAGTGTGGATTTAGTGAGTAGTAATTACCATTGCCCATTGAGGGTTTGTTAATTGAATTACCTTAGCAACCCCGTTACTGTCCAAGGTCAGATAGATGGAAATGCCAGAATATGCAAAATTTGTTTTGCACCACCATCACAAAACAAGAAAGAAGTTCTGCGTCCTTCTTGACTGACCCCAACACTTTTTATAACTCTGCAAACCGCATTCATCAAACTATCTGTTCGGTGGCGTATCAATTTATGTGTTCTATTATAGTTTAAACATTTTGAGTAAACTTTAAGTGTGCAACTATGAAACAACCCTTTGTTTTTTCATATGGAAAAGAGTCACAATATTTCCTCTTAAAGATGGACTGTAGTATTTAGACTGTATGGTCATTTTTTGTGACACACCACTATCTCTTGCAGCAAACCTAATAGTAAAAACTAATGTCTGATCCCTCAACTAAGGGTGTTTTCACATCTGATTGTCTGGTAGACTCGGTTGGATTGGGGACCAAAATTGCAATGTCTGTTACATTTTCAGCTGGTGTGGTTCATATTCACACTGCACTGTGTCAGTGGTTCTCAAACTTTCTAGTTTCTGATTAAAAACACAAAAATATAAGAGCGCCATGACTAACTCTTGGTTGAGGACACAAGGATTGTCACTGAGAAACACAAAAGGTGGTACAATGGCAACAAAATCAGAATCAATGTTGCTTTTCATTTTTATCTAGTCTAGTCCTACTTTGTTTTTTCCACTTTTACTCTATTTTTAAAAACACACATGCTTCTATTTCACATTTTCTCGTATTTAAGATTATTTTACGTTCTCAAAAAGATCTTGAAAACCCACTCATACATGTTGGGTCCTCACCCAGCTTTAGAAGGTGGACCATCTCATTCATTAATCTACATTTTATCAAATTGCTGATGAAGTATCACACAGTTTTTCTTAAAAAACAACAAAACTTTATCTTCCTTGTAAGTGATGGAAAGTGTAGCAGTCTTCTTTCAGCCAGCTGACCAGCAGTGAATAAAACCTTTCATACCTTAGTAAAATTGATATCAATAACTGATCCAAGTCTATTAATCACTGCACTATAGCCACTGAGTAAAGTCATGTGCATTCATACAAGCATGATAGAGAAAAGCTGAAAGAGGAAACATGTTGATATAATGCTTGATTACTAACTTTCTATGATCTCATAACCCAATAACCTCCCTCTCATTCAGCATCCACTCCAACAATAAGACTGTTTAATGCTCTTCTGAGTTTTCTCTATACAACCAACCAAAGACCTTTAATTTATGTTATAGTTGAGAGAGCAGGTTAGAGAGAAATGAAGTTGAAGATTATTTGGAGTGAGACAAAAGAGCGACAGGAAGGGAGGGGCTTGCGTGGGAGTAGCAGCATCTCCCACACAGGATTGAAAGTCACGATCCACTGCTGAGCAGTTCTCATGTTTCTGCCTAAACTGACATATACAAAACATAGCCAATAACAAATCCCATGCAGAAATGCGATCATGTGCTCACTAAACACAATATGAACTCTGTAGCCACTATTTTAACACACTATTTATTTCTTTATGGCTTTTGTAGATCCATAAGCTGCAACAGCTAAGATAAAATCCCAAACCCACTATCCTGTATAAGATGCACAAGCATGTGTGCATCACCCTGACATTTCAATGTTGCCTCAAACATGTGGAAACAATATATAGACACTAAGCAAAATAAAAACATGCAAAACAAGACGTCGACTCCCCAAAGGAAATAGCATAATGTCTGAAAGGTAATAATCTGCTTTTCCCAAACACACTAGAAGATTTCTATTTTTATCAGACCCATTCACACAATGTCACAGTTTGCTGCTTGAACCTTTATGATAAATCTCTGCTTGTTCTCATCAAAACACCTGCCATTGTTTTAGAAAACCTTATGAGAGTTGACCATAACCAATTATCCAGTCACCCTGCCAAGAAAAGACACTAAATCAAAGTGAATGAATTTATTCGCTCAGGGAAAAGCTTCTGGTAAAAACACAGTATAATCCCTCTGTGGATCACGACTGTGCAGACACAATTATGTTTTTCTTGCAGCAAATCACATTAAAATACTAATTTTTTTAAAAAAAAATGCTATACCTGCCTCGGTTTCAGTTACAGACAGTGAAAGAGTGATTTGATTATGAAACATTGTAAATAGGAGGCACCATATTTGATTTATGAAACCAATCATAATTTCATCTGAGTTAAAAACAAATTTATGAAGTGTCTGGTTCCTAGAACAGAAACAAGGTCGCCTGTCCACTGGTACAAGATATTATATATTATATTCCACTTCTATTTCCAGTTTGTGCTGCCAATTTGAACTAAACTACTCTTCAGGTTACTATAATATTCAAAAAAGTGGCTAAAGAATTGAAAAACAGGCAGTTGTGTATTTTTTTTTAATGTGTTGTAAGCATAGGATTTTGTGCATAACTGCAATATCTGATTAAATCAATCATTTGTGATAGTTTTTGTATTGAATTTATCAATACAAAAACCTTTTCCTTTTTGTTACCCGAAAAGTTTTGTTATTAATTTGATTAATTACTGGAAGAAATATTGAATCGCACAGTGAGTGCATATGTCATTTAAACTACTGAATATTACAGATAATTGATGCATAGAAAAGCACGTCTTGCCGTATAATGTTCCATTTTAAACTATGGAGTTCTCCAAGGCTCACTGTTTAGGGCTTACACTTTATGACACCAAGCCCTACATTTTCATGTCTAGTGATGACCCAACACCAGTTCTTTGCTTTTCAAATCAAATTTTAGATATTAATTAATGGATGGAAAAGAGTATTTCTTAATTTAATTCTTAGAAAACACTAATTTAGGTTATTGGCAGTTACAGAACAGGTAATGAACACTTCAGTAACAGATGAAACGCATATTTCTAAAACAAATACTTTAAGTCAAGAAAGTGTACAGGGTTTACAGACAGTTAGCTAATCCAACCTTTATATGTAAAAAAATAAATAAATATGAAAAATTTATCAGTATAATATTCATTAAAGTTTATTAACCCAACACGGATGATTAGATGTGGATACATGATTTAGTCAATTACCTTGAATACATTACTGATTGCAGTCTGAAATACTAAAAATGCAAATTTTAGGCTGAAACGAGGTTATACCTTCCAGGCTATACTGACAGCACCTCCTTCAGTAGAGCATGTTTGTGTGCTAATGGACACAGTCTGCTTATTTCCACACTTTGCTATGCGGTACATAACAATTGCTCATTAAGCAGAATTGACTGTCTGTCAAGCACCTGTGCTTGGGGAGGCTGACAGCCATATGTTTTTTGGGACTGCAAAGGTTGAATGATGCCCTTATTGTACAGCTGGAGCTGTAAAAATCCCCAATACCCAAGGGGATTACTTTTGTTTTTCTTTTGCTTAGTGTTGATTTTCTTACTTTTTCTTCACTCCCAGGGGAGGGGATGGGGCAAAGGAAAAAGTGAAGGCGCTGGCAGTTTTCCAGGAACTAGTCGATCATCGAGCACACTTCACATAACCGTGCCTTTCACTGCTGCCCACTAAAACATGCAAAGGAGATGAACAGCTGGTGGCAGAAACCCTCTGCCGCACCTGATTGTGTGATACTATCATGTTGGCAGAATTAGGCTGCTTCACAAAGCAATAATTACAACAAGAGATCCTAATCTTAGCTACATAAATGAAAGTGAAAGAAAAGTGAGAGGGGAAATCTCTCTGTTAGGAAAATTTCCCAGCTGTGTGGTGACCCAGCTATTCAAGGAAAGCACATCCCCCACAGGTAACCTTGATGCTGCCCTTGGCGACTATAACTGTTCTGCCTGCATGTGACAGTCTAAAAGGTTGGAATTAAGATAACAAAACATGTCAGAATGAGATTTTCTAATTGCAAATTGCCACCCAACAACAACTGAATCACATATAATTAAAATAACAAATGGTTTTGACATAGATGACATGAATTAATGGAGCTCAACACTCTGTACACCTACACAACAAGCCCACAGGCAGTGTACGTTATGGAATAGCAGCACTAACTTCATCTCCCCTAATAGACACAGGTGAGCTGCATTGTTCTTAGCCAAGGAAATTGGAGCCCTGCTCAGAAGTGTAGAGACGGAAATGGAAATCCACTCCCCTCAATCCATCTGAGCTGCACACTTCCACGTTTTCCTCTCTTTTGCCCATCTCTTGTATCTCCGTGGACGGCACTCTGCCACTTTGGATATGTCACAGGCAATAAGGATGAAAAATTGGACTGCTCTCTGGCTCACGCAGTCAGTGTGCCGGCCTCAGCCTACACCTTCACATGCCTGGAGGAGGCCAACCTCCACGCTGCACAAAACAAAATGGGATTTAACAAGGCCAGAATCACCCACAATACCCCAGTAAATGGGCACTGAACCCTTCCTGAACCAGAACCGGTGGCTGAATACAGATTTGACTACAGGAGGATGGAGTCAATGTATTTACTTTAAAAACACTATGTGTCAAGCTGAGGCTGGAGTACATAATGAAATATTAATGTTAAAAACTTTACATGCTAAATTTTGTATATAAAGATAAATTACAAGGCAAAATTGTGAATTTTGCAGATCTAAGAATATTCTTCAGAGCAGTACACAAAAGTCTTCACTCATTTCCTTTACATTCTCTCCAAAGGCTGTACAATTTTGAATCAACCTGGTAAAGCTACTGGATCTATCCAACAGCAGGAGTGGGTATTTATCATAAAAAATGCATTAGATTTACCAAACTAAAACTTCTTAAAATCTTAATAATGTACATCTAAGAACAGACTTTCAAAAAAATAGTTCATATAGTATAGTCTTCCTCTTTAGATAGAATGGTTCATACAATCACAGGCGGATCTATTCTGCAGTCAAAAGATGATCCCATTCCCCTTACAGAAAATGTGGATCAGTTTTCCAGGCACATATTGTATGCATGAATAAACAATCTATATATAGATCTGCATACATTTTCCAGACACTGCGTCTAAAAATTGGGTTTCTATAAGTTCAAGCAGAGGAGCACATTCAAAAGTCAAAGCAGAATTTCACATTTCCATTTGTATATTTGTGTTCAAAATGTTTTTGTGACTGTTCTTTTCAAACAATATTTTACATCTTAATTTGGGAAGCAACACATATTTCTGTTTAACTAGGCTTTTCTAAACAGGTTTCTATTAACTACAAACATTTAAAATTACAAATAAGATTTTAAGACAAATTACTTGCCTTGCAAAATGTAGTGCTTTAACAAACATCAGTTATCATCAACTCTTTAAAAGAAAACAAAATATCTGTTATAGTTTTCTTCACCATCTCAGCAGCAGAACAAAGTATTAAATAGACCTAAACGACTACATATCAACTATTGTCGAGATACCGTCATTGTGCATCAAAAGCAGGAAGAAACGCTAATAGGTACTCTCCTTTTTGTTATCTCTAGAGCAGCTTTGCTTCCCAGCAAAGTGAGGCTATTTTTTGTGTCAGTGGCAGGTAGTCGTTGTACGTAGGGTTCGGTTCGTTCAGGCTGCTAAATCTGCACAGACTTTCACAGCCTTTCCAGCTGTCCTCACTTGTAAATCACATCTCGAGTTTGCAGCCTGTGGTGACAGCGAGCGCCATCACAATCATGTGCACAAATCAATGATGCATCATCGTTCGAAAATGTGCTGCGAAATATGCATGTTTAAACAAATAACATGATCAGAACTCAATGTGCAAGTCATCGTGATATTAGCCGCTTGAAGCCGAGCATTTGCCTTTGTGGGTCTTGGCAGCCATCTGCGCAAGTTCCTTTGTGAAGCTTCAAAGAACACGGTACTGGTTTCCTGCTGTGTTTTCACATTTTCTCCTCCAATACTTCTGCTCATCAGCTTTCACCACAAAATACTGTGATTCATAGTAACAATTTTCCTTCATTCCTCTCTTTTTGTGTGGAGATTTTTCCTCTTTCTCTTTGTCCAACAATCATTTTCCTTGAGGCTGTCTGCATAGATAGTTTCCATAGTCATCATTCACACTTAAAGTAGACATTTGTGGAGTCATTTACAACCCAGGGAGCATCTTCCATTTTACGCAAAGATAAATTTAGTCCAAAGCCCAACATAAAAACAGTTCACATAAAGAAATTCTGCCTCCATCACCAGGAACAACTTCTCTTTACCCCTTGATAAACATACAGGGAAACAATCATGATGCTCAACAAATTATGCATTATTATTTAGGAACCAGACGACAAGGCAAGGACACAATCTTTTGATCTGAGAGTCAGTCAAGAGGGGGAAGGAGACACACAACAGAAAATATTACCACAGTAATCTATAGTGAGAGGCAGAGAGAGAGAGAGCGAATTGACCCTGAAGAGTTTAACCTGCCAATCAAAAAAAGAGTGGTTTCTCTTGTTTTTGAAAGAAGATGAGGCAAATAGAGCCAAAAGATATGGCAGCCGGAAGCAGATGCTTCAATGAAGAAGTCCCACTAAAGCATGCACACATGTACCTCCTTTCATATGCAACCTGGATGACTGTGTGTTTTTTTACGTACACGCTATGTTGCCAGGAATTTTCAATTAGCCATTGAATTTCCACCGTTACAGATTGGTTCAAAAAACCAAGCAGATTTCTCTCTGGAGTTCGGGTAGGATGTCACCGGTACAATAAGTCCAGTCTTGAAATGTCTCTGCTATAAAATAGTCCACAGTCAACTGTTGGTGGTATTGTGACAAAATGGAATCGACAGGGATGTGGTAGGCCATATGAAGTCATAGAGCGAGGTCAGTGGATGCCACTGAGAACAAGTGCACAGAATTCACCACTTTACTTTTCTGCAGATATTGGAGTCCAAACATTATGAGGCCTTCAAATTAACTCAAGAACAATCTGTAGAGAGTTTCATGGAATGAACTGAGAGCTGATCATATACGAAATGATGAACTGATCATCATATTATATGCATTGGTGTAAAACACAATGCTGCTGGACTTTAGAGAAGTGGAGATGAATCATGACTCTTTCTGATAATCCAGTGTCTGGTTTTGATCGACACCAAGGGGAAGCAACTTGTGCATAAGGTTATATGTTAGACAAGTTGAAGCCTTGGTGTCTTACTTAGTGATACGGAGGGAGAATGACAAAACTAGAGGAGCAACAATAAGGTAGATGTTCAAAAACGTTTTAAGCCATGTCCCTCTTTAAGCGAATTTCTTGTTTTTCTTTTTTCTGTTTTCATGAAAACTATTTTTTTTTATTTTGTCTTATCAAAATAAATAAAATAGTATGTGGAGCTTTATAAAACCATTAAACTATTTTTTTTGTTTTGTTAAAAATGTGAACTGTCTTTTGTCTCATTTTTTATCTTCATATTTTTGTAAAGAAGTAAATCAATATTTGTTATGTTTTAAAAACTATGAACATAAATACAGTTAATTTAGTGATAGACCACTTTCTTACAAAAAAAAAAATCGTTTCAATTCTTTGGCAGAAACACTGGGTCCCTGTGTATTTCTAGCTATTCATTAAAACAGCAAGTGTCCACCCTTATGTCTCACTTATCCGTCTGTTTTTTCAGTGTGTTTACAACATTTATACGGCGCCAAACAGAGAAACACCATTATCATTATTCAAACAGGTTCTCTCCTCTTTCTTTTCTGAGGAAAAGCATTTTTTGCTCCAAAATCACTCAAATAAACTTCTCCAGATAGCCTACTCATGTACTTAGGTTATCTTTCTCTGGCTCCAGGAATCCAAACCTCACAATGAATATCTATGTGTGTGTGCATGAAGAAATGCTGCAAGGTTAAAATAATACACAAAATGGCATGCTTTGCATTGTGCTTCATTTGCATAAAAATGTCCCATATCCATAGAAAGCAGCTACAGAAAACTAAAAGTAAGTTCACACTTGGCCATCAAAGTTTCCCCCAATATAGTTTGGATCTTTCTTAGAGTTTGTTTGGAAAACGCAGGTGGCTTAGTTTATTTACAGCTGATACCTACAGAAAATCCGTTCATAGTTGGTTATAATTCACTAGAGGTTTTTCTCTTTTTAGTTGAACATGATGAGGTGTCAATGCTCTCTTGCATGTCTCTTTTCAGCATGCAAATCCTCATAGTAACGTCCTTTAGTCACAGGTGTGCTTAGCGACCTAGATATGAAGCACCCAATTATGGCAATCTATAAATAGATAAGTCAGAGCTCTTTGCTCTCATCATCTACTTACTTACTGCCTGACTGATCAAGATGGTAGAAATTTTGAATCGGCAGTAGAGTAATGATGCATTCAAAGATTATTGCTGCTGTGTATTTCCTCTTTCTAACACTAAATTTGCTATAGTTCTACATAAGGCAGATCTCTATGTGCACAGGTCTCCACAACGATCACCATCTGCCTCCCACTAGTCCAACAGTGAAGATATTTTAAGCTTCCCATTTCACTGTAAATGTGCAATATGTTTCTCTGCATCATTACTTCAATTCCTCTGCTGTTTTTGCTCAACAAATTGTAGAAAAATGTTGTAGGATACTGTTGACTGGCCCCTCAGCTTTTAAAAAACGTGACTGGATTTATTCAGGATTGTGAAATAAGATGTCTGACACTTGTATGATCTTGAAACACTTCACACTGTTCCATTTCTACCCAATTCCATCTAGTTGCCATATTCTGTCTTTCATCCTTTGCTGTCACCCCGAAGCATTGTTCTGCTGTACATAATAAGGTTTTACTCCTGACTGCACTCAGTTGCTGAAAATATTGACTGACTGTGAACTTTAAATCGTATAAGGCACAAAAACTGCCATGCAAGAATGGAACAAATAGAAGCTAAAAAGCATGCAGCACTTGGAAAAGCTGAAACTTGAAACTGAGGATTGTTTCATGTTTTTTGTCAGTTCTGTTTTGTGACAACTCAATAATTTTCACATTCCTTCCTACCTTTTCGTCTACCACAACAGTCTGTCTATTGTTCTTCACAGTAAAAGGTTTAAATCAAGTTCTGAGGGGGTAAAACATAGACTTCAGCAGCTGTGGTGATGGTGGATATGGTACCATGTTTTGACACAAATGAAAATCTCACCCCCTGCATTTCATGGCTGCTCACTGTGAGAGTAATTATGAATCACAGAGATGACTGCGAATGGTAATCTCCCCTCATGAGGAGGCAGTCATTTACAAATTACAACAGAGAGGGGGTAGTTTCTACAGGATGCTAAAGTAATTAGAACACATATATTTTTCTCTAAGTATCACCAAGCAAGAGAAAATTGTCTATGGTGAACTAAATCATGTTCACCATAGAGGCATGCACAATGTTGTAAGATCAAATGTTGACAGTTTCTAAATCAATATGTCGCCACTAGTTGCTGCTGAAGAACTTTCTCTACAAGTTCAACATTTAGTTATTTCTTTATTCTGCAGGTTTAGCAGTAAGCAGGCTTGGGTGAAGGTAGGAAAAAATAAACTTAGCTTTCACAAAATATTAGGTAACCAAAAACTTATTTCATTTGCAGCCAGGTTGGTTTGGACAGCTTTTCTCCCTTAACAAAATGATTATTTATTTAATAATAGATTACCTTCATGATCTGCAACATTGCAGTTGGTAGCACTGTTGCCTTGCAGCAAGAAGGTCCTGGGTTCGATTCCCGGCCCGGGGTCTTTCTGCATGGAGTTTGCATGTTCTCCCTGTGCATGGTGGGTTCTCTCCGGGTTCTCCGGCTTCCTCCCACAGTCCAAAAACATGACTGTCAGGTTGGTTTCTCTAAATTCTCCCTAGGTGTGAGTGTGTGTGTGAATGGTTGTGTGTCCTGTATGTCTCTGTGTTCCTATATTTAAATGAGAGCTTCTTGGAGCATGGATGTATGGATGGATAAACCATGTTACGATAGAACTTTGTTTTCTGCTTTAAGTTAATCTAAATCTGGTGAATTTTCAGCTTCAAAAACAGTTTTGAAATGCTTCTTTTATGTCTGCACAAATGCATATGAGTGTGTTTTTAATGCATGCTGTTTGACTTCTCCATCCAGTCTTAACGTTAATGCAAAATAAGTTAATTTTAAGATGTGTGACTTAAAAATGTTTTCCTAGCAATATAAAATTTGGCAATATTCAGCATTGCACCAAGGTGTGCGTATATGCAGAATATTTTGCTAATATAACAGATGTGAATCTGTAGTTTATTTAGTTTATCTGATAATTAACTTCCTTTAAAACCTTTCACAATAAGAGCTGCTATTATAAAAATTGCATCCTGAGCTAAGATTCAATGCTTATTGTGTGCTTAACAGTGTGTTTGTGCTGCAGACTCCAAACAGCCTGCAACTTAATTTGTGTTGATTGATTAATTTTCTAATTCACAAATAAAGTCACTGATATAATTGAGATTTATATTGCAAAAATAGAAACTAATTTCAGAGTGCATTCGGTTTAGTTCAATCAAGATAAATTTTAACAGGTTTCATTTTGCTCTCACAGCACATGGAAGGTTTTTAATGGTAAAAAGAAACTCCTGTTAAAAGAATTGCATGCATTGTTTTTCATTTTGAGTTTGCTGAGGCAACAAAATGATGTTTTTTTATTATTAATGATAGGGAGTACAGGTGTGACAGTGAAAAAAAGTTTTAAATATATTAATCCACATGAGAAAAACCTCTGGAAAGAAGAAAAACATATTAAAATAATTTGTCCCATTGGTTACATTACTATAAAACTGGACTGCTAACACTGGTGTATTAGGTCTGATCTCAAGCATATGATGAACCTTTATCCATTAGTGGGTGCGTGGGTGTGTGTGTGTAACCCTGAGTGACACAGTGGATTAGCAGAATCTGTTTAATGCTTTCAGGATATCAGTGAAGCTCACTAGCAAGGATAAAACTACATCATCATCAGTTCAATCAGTTCATGTTATTTTGTTCCATTGTAACATCTCGATATGCACAGTTCATAGGACAGAATGGATTTTGTGATAAGATGACGCGTGTTTGGTCTTCTGTGTAATTTCCAGGGAAAAAATAAAGTGATGCTCGGTTGGCAGACTTCCATTTGAGAGTGGCCTGTATCTCAACTAAGGATGACTGATTCCCAGCTCATCCTCTGTCACTGCCACAATGTTATATCCATCTACCAGGCAAAACTCTTAGAGCCAGCTAAGCTGATGATATGGCTATTTATATGCATGTCTGAGGATCTTTTAACAGTCTGAGCAGAAATCACAAAACAGATATAGGGGAAATCAATAGAGATCAGAGTTTGAGTTAATTTCTTGTCACCTTACTCAAAAAGCCTGCATTAAACATGATTGGAAGGGGATTACAAGAGGGCTTTGCCAGCAAGTCATGTTAGGCTGCTCATGATTATCACAGGGAAATGTAAATGTGGGTGTGTATGCAAATGTGTAGGAACTTTATGGACTGTTTTCATGTTGAGATATTGAAAAAACTAGTAAAAACTAAACTTGGTCAAATGGGTGTTGGGTATTCATCATCCACCCCCATAAATGTATCCAACTACTAAAAGAAACTTTTAGTTTTTGTGCTATTCTAGTGTTTTCAAAACAATTAAGGAAACGGAGAACCCATTGTAGCTGCATTTGAAACAACAAAACTTTGCAAACAGAAACAAGCTCAGTATTTAAATCCTATCCCCCATTTCCATGTGTCCGCAATCGAAAAGTATTATCGCATTGCACAGGCTTGAGGTTCATGTAATCAACCTCAGGAAGCTTATATGACACAATAAAAGCTATAATAGAACGTCCTTTCTTGCAACAGAGAAAATGACCCCAGACAACAATCCATTTCCATAAGACTTTTTTTTTTAAGAAAGAAAAAGGTCACAAGTTAACTTTTTAAAAAAAAACATAAAATTCAAAAGGTTTTCGAAAAACATGTAAGATAGTTGACATTCGATTACAAAATCCTCCAGAATTATTTGTTCCCTTTTTAAAAGTTTAGAAAAAGCCTTAAAACAAATTTATCCTTGACTGCAGCAATTTAATCTGCTGCTTCAGATAATTGTTGAAAAATAACACCTTTACGTTGAGTATATTATTCAGAAGGTAAGATAACTTCATGTTCAAGTATTTTAACACAAATTCTGGAAATGAGTGAAAGAACAGGAAAAACTGTTCAAATGATGCACATAAATATTCATCTTTAAGTCAAAATATTGCTGCAAGAAATTAGTTACTTCCGTAAACATTTTCTATGTGCAGTCAGAACGACGACAAAATAAGACGGCTTAAACTTTGGCGTACAAGGTCAAGATCAAAAATCATCTTGACAACACCTAAAGAAGGACAGACCTCACCAGAACTCACAAGACTCAGTCCAAACTCTAGGTTGTTTGATAGGAATGTCCAAAGTAGCTTTTTGGTAACAGAAGTAAATGTTTGGTGAAGTCTACTCAGTCCTGAACTGGAATCGTTTGGTTAGATGGTAACATAATTAAGATTTTCATCAAACGCTCCAGTTGTGTTTATTATTTTTACTCAAAAAAACTGCTTGTGAAATTTCAGGATGTATATGCACTATGATCTATACAAGCAAACCTAACATGGTTTTCTCTATGTTTTTGAATGCAAATGTTTTTGCATGTTTTTGAATGCAAATGTCCAACTGTTCAATGTCTTTTTTACCTTTTGTACAACCAGCTGTTCTCCAAGGAGAGATCTGACCAAAATAAGTGTTGATCGACCAGCAAATGTTTAATTGACCAATATATTTCCTAGATTAATTCTTGAAGGCTTTCAGCAAGACAATGAGCCAAAATATGGTCAAATCATCATAGAAACGGTTCAGAAAACAGAAGTAGAGTCTAACCAAAATAATAAACATGAAACTGGATCTAATTTAGAGGTTTCTTATCAAGTGTCCTTAGATTGTGCTCTTCAATTTCTTTTTAAGAGATGCGAGACTCCCAAATTTGTAATTGAGAAAGAGCTTTTAATTAATTTGAAGGGTGTTGATAATTATCAATGGAATATTATCCATGGCTCTTTTTATTTGTTGCTTCCTATCAACTTCAAAACAGGTTCATTTGTATATCTGAAAACATGCTTACTTCTGCTCTGACAATGCACAAATGCAAATAACTCAGACTTTTCATCTACAGCCTCAAAATAAAGACAAAAGAGAGTGGTCTTAATGCACCTCTCCAGCTTGGTCCTGATGATCAAAGCATCTCCAAGCCTACGAAAAAGCTTGACTCCAGGACTGAAATCGTCCATTGACTCCAGCTCTTCTTGCTTGCCTTTAAGAGGGGAAACGTTTCTTTTAATCACTTTCCTGGTTCAAAGCAGTAACAGAGTGGTTGCTTTAAAAGAAGCTTCGGTAATAGATATGTGAATCTGAGCAAAATAACAGTTAGAATGAAACAAAAAATTAAATAAAACAAAAACTAAAAACACTTGTGATGCTACCCATTTCAAAATGTTGAAGAGTAGAAATAACTTAATTCTCATGCTGACCACTGATGTTGCAATTACAGCTGTGATGTTTTTATGCTTTAAAAGTAAAAGCACTCTGCAGTTTATATGCACTATTGCTCAGATGATTATATAATAAATAATTGTTGCAATCTGAAATCTCATTTTTACAGTTTAGTTTTTAACATTTGCGTGTTCTCAAAAGGAGACATTTTGAAGTAATTTCTAAACACATTTTATATATCTGAACAGTTAATTTTCCTGTATTTATGGATGTTTTGTTTATTTCATGACAACAAAATTATTTTAAGCTCAAAGTAGGATTTAAAGAATTTCTTTTCTTATTTTTCACTAAAATGTATAAAGTGAATTGTTTTACTGCTTATTGGTCTAATGAAGCAGCCTCAGAGCAGAGCACATATTCTTGGAAGTGTGAAAATCTTGACGCAGTTTTCAGAAATAACAGCAATCTTAGGAGGTGTTTTGTTGCTTAGAAACGCACCAAGTTTGACGCAGTGCACATGACCAGTTTGCACACTAACTAAACAGAAATTGTAAATGTGCTGAGCTGAGGGTGGAGCAAACAACATTTCACCTCAATTGCTATGAAAGAAAAGTGTTGGGACAACTTACTGCTATTCTTTGAACACAGACAAATGGGATAAGGTCAGAGAAATAGAGCAACTACTGCTGAGAAAATCCAATCAGAAGGCTTAATTGTAAAACAAAAACAGATTCTGAAAATAAAATTTTGAATAATTCTAAGCCAACTCATTTTATTGCAAAAATAAATTAAAACAATTTTTTCTTTCAGTCCTAGGAATGAGCAAACATTGGCCAGTTATTTTATTACTTAGTTCTACGAGTAAAAATCAAATCATTGATCCAACTGATGAATATGTTAGTTTAGCTACAGGAGGAATAATTTCGCTTTTTGTATTAACTTTGGATTTTATACTAAATATTATTTAAATATACATAATCAACATTCCTACCAATTACCAAGTCAAAAGCAATCATTAAGCATTGTGTAATTCAGAATATTTTAAATAATTAACATCTTAGACTTTAAATACCACAAAGAATTTAAGCTTGTATAATTCCTGTTTTTCATTTTCTCAGTAAAAATTGACCTTACAGCAACAGAAAGATAAGTTTGTACCTTTATTCAACTTTTTATTCAGGGTATGTTGATTCCTACACAACAAGGATGTTGTTTTGTATTTTACACATTTTTTTTTCTTGATTAGCAAATAATTGATTCCTTAGAAACAAATAAGCACAAGGTGCAAATCACTGTCTGAGAATCCAGGACCAAAACTGTCAGCAGGACCATTTAGCAAAAGACCACAGAAATTAAGCAATTATGCATCTTTAACAAATCAATGCACAATAAGAAGAACAGGAGCATTAAAGGACCATGTGCTACCTGAACAGAAGATGATATCCTTTAAGGCCTGTGGGATGAAATTACAATTGAAATTGCAAATCCATGCCGGATTCTGACAGCCAGTCAATGACAACTTCACCTTCGTCTCACTAATCGTTCTGTGTATTTTCAACCACAACCTATGCTGAGCCTTGTCACGAGCTGAGCAACCATCATCAGCGTGACTGAGTTCACCCCCGTGGTTTGTTTAAATATTGCTCTGCCAGATTAAGTTTGCTAAATACACAGTTTACCACAATTAGGTTAGCCTCTGCGCTCCTCATTACAGGGCTGAAGTACAAAAACGGGCAATGGACTGCAGAGACGATGAGAAGCAACTAAATTGCCCTCGAAAAAGCACATCAATCTGTTCAGTTCAATTCAAAGCTCCTTGAAGACAGAAAAAAGAGAAGGACAAATTTCTGCAGTAATTCAATTTTGGTTGTTGTTCTTTGTAAAACAGGAAGATACCAATATTTTCTAAGCTTTAGGTTTAGCATTAAAAACAAATGCCACTTTTCTTTGGACACATTACTGTTTTCCATAGGTAAATCTGCACAAGATGCAACTCTCCATAGAGGAATCTCAAACTCTGTTCAAATGTTCAGTCATTTACTCCTACAATCTTCATAGAGAGAACTATGGAGCACCAAAGTGTTTTATGCAATTCTAAAACTATCTGAGTACAAGATTACTTTCTTATGAACCAAATATTTCCAGTGACATAAATACTAGAAAAATACAACATATTCCAGGCCCAAGTTAGGGCTGATGGACATCATAAATGTACTGTTTCTAGAAGACATTGTCGTTAAATCTGCCTCCATAACTCTGACTTCAAATGAACATTTTTGTTCATTTGATATTGAACAAAATGTTATATTTCTAAAGTGCTGGACGAAATATTCTTATACCTTCTACTAAAAATTATTAAGATGCGCAGGTCACTTAACTCCACTGATGCCCTTTAAATGTTGATGATTTATGAAGTGTTTGCAGGACTATTAACTAGTTTCTGAACTGCTTATTAGTTATTCATATGGGGAGTTTTATGATCACTGATACAAAATCCTCTTAAATAACTCTTATCAAATGTGTTTTGAATTGTATCATTTCTAAAGTGAGCATTCCTGACTTTTTAGATAGCTTACAACTTGGTATTTGGTTAATATTGTCCTTGGGAATCTTTATGTGGTGAGTAAATTTATATAAGTTAGCTTTGTGTATTAGTTCCTGATACAAACAGGCACTAACAGCCCAATGCTTTCCTCCTGTTTTGCCATAATTTGTATTGGCTTGATTAGCTAAATAATATTAATCTTTTACTCAAACTAAAGACATTTCTTTGTTTATGAGAAAAAAATAATGTTTTAGGTCAATGTCTCACAAAAAACGGCACTTTTTAATGGGTTCACCAACTCCTACTGCGCGTGTTTCATGAATAACAAACACCTATATGTTAGACTCAGCGTGCTTGGTTTGGCTCTAGATTGGTCAGTATGACTTGTAGAAGAGAAACTCAAGGCGCAACACAACCAGCTTTCAATTTAACGCACAATAGGAGTTTTTTAGCACATAGCCATGCTGACACTTCTCTGCTCCCGTCTACACTCGAAAAGAAAGTGAAGAAAAAAAAATCTGAAGGTGAATACTGAGAAGGATGTGTTTGAGCCAGAACAAATCCACAAAATCCACACAGATTTATTTTTGTGACATTGAAACAGATGTTTAGAAAATTGAGGCGGATGATCCAAAAAGAAAGATATGACTTAAAATTCAAAACAATGTCTTTTGTTTAAAACACGTAACATGTTTACTTCTGGCTCAAAATCCATTTAGAATTGAATAAAGTGAAGTGAATAAAGTATATTCTGGTAAATTTCATCTACTCTAAAATGTCTCTTTGTCCTGAAACACAATAGCTTAAAAATATCCTCAGCTTAACTGTGTTAACTTCAAATGTTCCTACTTGTGGTATTTAAAATAATCAGAGTGACACTTGCTGCACTACAAAGACAGCAGATGTTTAAAATGGATTTCAATTCATAAGCATGACGCCTTTTATGACCAAAGATATAAAACTTAAGTGGCAAACTTGACAGCCCTTCAAGGAGACCAGAAGAGTCTTCGACAGCTAAGCTCCTGCCGTATCAATGAGCCGCACGTTCCTCTCTCGTGGGAAGAAGCAAACAGGGTCTGGCTTTTGTATTTGTCATATCTCCTCCAGCCCATGGTGACCGCAATGTGTCTCAGTCACTTTGGCTCACAAAGGACAGGCTGGCACTGCGGAGCCAGGGGAATTGGAGCTCTGTGGGAAATGGCGTCCCTGTGGCCATTTTGAACATAGCAGACCTTCCTCCCTCATGTGTTGTCTTCTCTTAAGCTTATCCAGGAGGGACTTTATGCTCTCACTATGTGAGGATCATGAAATTTTACCCACAGAGAAAAGAACTACTATCTGATGGCTACTGAACGCTATGCGTCAGCTTTAAGCACACACTATGACATAAATGGAACATTAAGGGCACTCACTAGCAAATGTAGGTTCTTCATGCATTTATTAGTATGGATTTTGTTATTTGGAAATAGTAGAATAAAAACCATGTCATAATGCAAATAATGTTTTTTCCTGCTTTGGCGTACTGATGACTTAAAGAACTTTTACACAAAAATTACAGACTGATATGAGGATTCCTTCCAGTGAGTCTCAGGAGACTTCACTTCTCAAAAATGTATTTTAAGAATGGCTACCCATTCTTTCTACTTTAAAAACTGAAAAGAAACATTAGTTTTAAGCAAAGAGGTTCCTCAACATTGATCATAGGGATGATTCTGGGTGTTTGCATTGTTTTTAAGGTAAGAGGTTCAGGGTTTATCCCATTTCTTGTCCTACCCTCCCTGCAAAGCTAAGCTGAAATAAGGAATGGACAAATGGATGTTTTTGAGCAACTTTTTGATGTTTAGGATATCAAGGTGGGAGAAATATACTACTAATAATATACAACAAACAGAGTCATGTTGAGTGCTTAAACGTTGATCCTGTAACATTCTGGTTCTTGTACTTAAATGCATAGAAATGGTTCATATTAATTTCATAGAAGCCTAAAATACAAAATATTATTTTTTTGGTTTTAATTTAAAAAAAATTATGTTTAAAAATATACAAATATTTTCCAGAAAGTAAATTAAAATGTATCAAGCAGTGGGTTTCATTACTACATGAAATTGTTAGAGTAACACAAAATTGTCTCTGCCTGATGTCACTGCACTATTATCCAATGACAGGCGCCGATTTGATTTAATGAACAAGGCAGGAAATGAAATAGCAGCTCAGTGAGAATGAAATGAGGAAAGAGCAATTCTGTCTGCTCTTCCTGACACAGAAACATTGCTGAATACAAAGCTTAATTTTGCACCAACAATGAAAAGGTAACCACTGAAAGAGAATGTGGCTGAGAAAATTTTAGACTGAAGAATATGGACTGAAAATATTCCTTTTGTATCCAATTGTGTTAAGCTATAATTATGCTTATTTTTACAACGGATCTTTAAAGATTTACTTCTATAAAATTTAACCTAAGCACGACTGCACCAGTAAAGTTTCCTAATTAACATGACATGACAGATATCTCCTCCAGCCCATGGAGTGTGTGGAATAATTCATTAGATGAGATCAAAAGGCACGTGGCTGCAAATGTATGTGAAATCCCACATAACATAAATACTTAAAGTGTGGGGTCAAATCATTACTGTGGGTCAAACTCTTTCAAAGAAGATGGAAAAGATGCAACGTGGTTTCCCTCTGATTGCAAATATGACTGCTTTGTCATCACTTGATACGATTATCTGACAGTGAAGTATGCAAAACAAAAGTAAACAGAACAATAAAATGATTTAATCTCGATTAAGTAAAGACAAAGTTTGCAGTTTACATATTTTTGGAAGAATCTCTACTGAAAAGGTTGTAAGGATTTTGTTGAAGGTTGGACACAACCTCATGCACCTCAAAGCAGAAAAAGCCAAAAGCATCAACATACATGTCTAGGTTTGGGTTCGGCTGTTTTCATCAGGGGAAATTACAGACGCCTGGTTGCTCATATGCTGAAGAGCTGGAGGAGATCTTGCAACCTCAGGTCTGGGATTTTTCATGCTTTTAAATCTTTTGGGCCCACACTGTGTATTTCACTATTTTGGAACTATTTGGAGGTTTGTTTAGAAATACAAAAGTGCCAGGCACTGTTCATAAAAATGTTATAAAAGGATATCATTACTTATGTGATAAACCTAAAAATCATAACCGATATGCTCTTGTTAGATCTGTGAATCTTTTTCAAAAGTGAATGCTTTTTGTTCTGGTTGTTGGTCGCAGTCCAACCACAATGTGGAATAAATATTTTCAACTCTGGATTTAGGGTGATCAAGTCAAAGCACCAAGCATATATAATTTTTACATATAAATTACCCATCAAAAGAAATCACTTCATGGTAACTTCCACTATCAGGTAACCGGCTCATAAAGCTGGATGGTTCCAAAACTTTATGTTCTCGCTGTAATACTGCATTTTCCTAACAATATTTAACTGAATCATTTTGGATATAGTGAAAGTTGCTTTTTTTTAATGTGACAATTGCTTTTATGTGACCAATAAATAAATTTAAAATGTTAACCTGCTTCTGCAGGAACTACGTTGTGCAGTAAATTAATCACACAACCCTGTCTGTAATTAAGAATGAAATTATGATTGCTGAAGTTGTACATATTGTTGTATTTTGTGGAACTGCTTTCTAAAGGGAAAAAGAGCAAAGAACGTAGCAGCCAGACAACAGCAGTGTTTACAACCCATCTGTCAGTTTAGAAAACGTTTTCACCAGTAAACAGCACTGTGGTGAAACTGGATGCATTAACAGCCGTAAAACACAAATCAGAGAGCCGCAAAACCACTACAACCAATTATACAACTTTCCGTCTTAATGGCTTAGAAAAATAATGTGCATTTGCAAAATCGGTCAGCTATTTGTCAGAGCCCTGTTTTTAGCATTTTAAGAGGGTTTGATGAAAACTGCATCAGCAGGTTTATGAGTTAATATGAACTTCACAGCAAATCCTGGAAATCTCTAACCACCACAACATCGAATTAGTAAATAGAAGTGTTAAGAGAAAGGAAACAGACCATGTTTTTGAATGCCTCCCTGTCAGTAAAGAACAAGTTGAAGAACATTTATATTTTAATAATTTAGTACATGCTTCAGTACAACAGTAACCTTTCAAATGAAATTATCCTTTAATAAAAGGGAAAGTTATCTAAATCAACTTGGCCTGATTCTAAAGGAAATGAAACAATATACTGCCACATTTTCTAACTCATACTTTAGATATTACCCACATTTTTGGTTCAGTTTCATCAGTAAAACTTAACCCATAAATAAATAAAAAAATCACGTAAACAGAACCTGTCAATATGAAGTGGGCTAAAAGAGCTCCAAAAGCAACACACAGCGCCTCGATCTGGTGTAAAACAAACAGTATTTCAGATAATCATTTAAGCAATCATACATGGTGGTGGTAGTGTTATGCTCTGGGACTTCTTGCTTCTTCAGAACCAGTGCTCCAAAGATATTCCCATCTATTGCATGTGCTTGATGGCAGTTGCTGTTGCAGAGGTGTAACCGGTTCTTAAATAGATAACCTTTTCACTCAGTTTTAACAGATTTTGCTCCTGCTTAGTAAATTATTCATCATGTGAAGACTGATTTTTTAATGGATGCTAGTTATCTTTGATAAATTTTACATAATGATCTGAAAAATTGAAGTGTGACAAAAATTCAAAACCACAAGGAATTTATTAGGGAATGAGTATTTTTCATAACACTATTTCTGAATAACGTACCAGCAAAAGGACTTTAACTCAATCATATACCATGAAGGATGATTAATAAGCCTGCTAATGGAAGGAGGCTGAGAGATCTCTGGAAGCGAGATAAGGTATGAGGTGCAAACAGAAGAAAACACAGCCGAGTGGAGGTGGGAAGTGCAAAGTCCATCAATCACTGCTGACAGCTGAGACAGATTTTAGGATCATCAACAGCATAAAAGAAATTGATGTTTTGCTACTAAATATCACAGAAATAATTAGTAATATTGGCAGCTTTCAAAAGTGTTCCAAGAAGTCTAAAATATGTCCCTCTTATGAGTTCATCCCTTTAAATGAGTAGAAACCAAGACTTCATAAAATTATTATTGTTTCTACTTGTAGTCATTTTGATGCTTTTGAAGATATTTAAACTGAAAGACTGGAGAGTAACAGAAGAATTTTTTTTAAACAACTTGGATCAAGGACTTTAAATTGAGATAACGTCATTAGCAAAGCCCTTTATCTTGGCAACGCCACAATAAGCTTATCTTCACCAATATGAGAAAGCCCAAAGCAATCGAGTCCCCCACTGACAGCCTCAGCAGGACTTTATCCTGCATTCCAACACACTAAAAGTGGACTGATTATCACTCTGGATACATAATACATTTTCAGTACTGTTTTTTGATTGAACAAATTGTTCAAGTTTTCTGTTTGATTACTTATCACAAGGGTTTTACCAATATTTCAGTTGCAGTTCTGATGATAGAAGCAGTTTTAGTAATGAGCAAGCTTTTAATGTGATGTGAAGGATAGGGCAGAAAATGCATGCAGGCAATTCCAATAAAAACCTTCACATTTATGGATATGACTTAATGAAAAAGCTTAAAAGAAAACCAAGCGGCATGCACACTTTTGCGATTACTTTAACAGAACAATAAAACAATGAAAATAATAGCTTCCGTATCACAATATTTCACAAAAACTGGTATTTGAGTCAGTTCAAGGGAAGCTCTCGCTCATGAAAATGTTTGTATTTGTTATTCACAGCCAGACTTGCCGTACCTTTGATCCCACACCTGCGCTTGTTCAGGCCCAAAGCAGCTCTTTGTGAATAATATTTACTGAAATATTTATGCAAAAGTCCAACCTACTAAGCGAGGCATAAACAAAGCCGCAGAGTATTTGTGCATCGTGTTTCAAACAAAGTCAGTGCCTCTCAGCCTCTGGAGTGAATGGCCACTTCAGTCGCTCTGATCACAGCTGACTTCACTCCATTGAATTAACACACAGTTTTCTTGGCTACAGGCTCAGGGGCCATGTTGGAGTCTCACTGGTGAATATTAGATTGCACGCCTCTAGATCTCATTAAAGGAAGCAACAGGACAATGTCTGCATCCCAAATGAGACCAGAGGCCATCAAGCATCCTGACTCCCTGTAGGATCTACTGATTTGATTGATTTTGTGTGCATGCGTCATGGGGAAACAGAGGGTAATATGTCATATTGTGCAAATAAAATAATTAGACCTTTTCTATCCTTTTTTTAATGATACAAAATTTAAATAAATGCCATTTGAGGTTGTTTAACAAATGGACTATAATGAGATTTGATGAAGAGTTATCTGAGCGCATACTCACAGGTTCGAGCAATTTTTTTCAGGCTTCCTTTTCCAGATGGATGTCCACTGAAAAACAAACACAGGCGCCATTATCACAAACACCCAGAAACCTTGACAGCAGAAAAACCAGACTCCACTGAGTCTAACAGAGAAGACGATACACATGTGGCTCAAGAAATGTTTTTAGCAATGTGTCAAATGAGTCCATGCAGACAGCAGGCTTTACAGAAAATCAAATTACCACTGCCACTGTATGTTCCTAACTAAGATGTCCAACATTGGCTAAGCACAATTAGCCAGACTTTTAAATAAAATAACCTTGTGCCTGGAGCTGTTCTATTTTAACAGTAGTTAACCAGTAATAACCACTAATTAAACCCTTCAGTGCCAGTGAAAATGTAGAATATCTACAATTAACAGAAACGTCAGCAATGAGATATTTCTTTTGTAGCTCCAAAACTCTGAACTACTGTTCCTCAAATACTCAACAGATCTTTAAAAGGCAGCTAAAACCTCATCTTGCAAAAGCATACACATGTACTTTCACACAATTTAGCACTTTCTTATAAGTCTCAGTAAAGTTTCAGATAATCAGAGAAAATTAGTAGTTCACTTTGAATGAAACATCAAGGAGAATTTTTTTTTGCAATCCCTAATTTCAGAGGACAAAAGATTAGTTCGAGAATTTTGATTAATAAATTTAAAAAAGTCAAGTGGGGTAAAATTTACCCCACTTGACTTACTCAAAGCACAAAAAGAGATTTTTTTTTTATTTTATCCCACAAATGTTATCCTAAAATTCTCACCAGAAAATGAAAATTTAACCCTGTAATGTCCAGCATCATCTTTCCTTTGATCGAAACCCCCAGATGGAGAAGTGAGAAAGACAGAAGACAGCAGCAGTGCTGTCCATCGATTGGTAAAAGGCAGAAAAATCAGTACCAGAATGGGCCGGCTATCTTCCAAAAGATGAAGCCGTGAAAGATATAAACAGGCACTAATTAGCAGCTGATATTTACCAGCAGACAGCAGGAGGGCTTTCAAAGCCAACTCTGTGCTTTTACTGAAAAGGTGTTTCATGAATGTGTAACAGTCATGTGGGCCTGAAAAACAAACAACTCTCTGTCTACCTCCAGGGACACATACTCTTAAAATAGACTTCAAATGCCTGGGGATACCAGTCAGGCTCACTGGCAGTCATTGACACCCAATAAGCCAGGCGACGAAGGCCTCAAGACATGTTTGTTTTCCTGGAAAAGAGTCGAGAAAAAAACTCTTAACCACAAGTGACAATAACTAAGGGTCCTACAGATGAATATAGCTTAAAACAAGTTTCCTGAAACCCACAAAAGTCTAATAACACAGGTGACCATTAAGGAAAAATACATTTTCAGGGTTAGTTTCCAATCTAATTAGATCTATAGCACTTCACTAAACCAATAACAAGGTGCAGACCAACACCCCATTTAACAACCAACCATTCAGCTCCATTTATCACTATTTTTCTGAGTTTCTTAAGAAGCTGATTTAACAATTTAGCTGTTGTTCTGACTGAAGATATAAGTTCAGCCATCTTGCTACCTCGGCTGTAATAGCCGCAGCAAACATTCACCCTCTCAAGAAGGAGAAGGAGAGCGCAGACATTTTTACCATACCACTGTCAGAGCTCTTCTTTAGATTAATGTCAAGAATATTGTCAAGAAGCTGTTAAGCAGGTCTAGAGTAATATGTAAAATGGTATCGTCTCTACTTGCACATATTCTGTGTTTGCTCCAAACGCTGCATGAAGAAGAAAAGATCAGATACTTCAAGTTTGGCGAGTTACATAAGCAGAGGAGCGAGAGGTTTACCAGTAGTGACATTTTTAGGCCAATGACAGAATCAACAAACTGATTTTTCATCCACTATCACATTTAAAGCAATTTAAAGTTTTATGTGTAAAATTGGCTGTTTTGAACAAGATTAAAAAATCTTCAAATTGTATTGGTCAAGATGAAGCCGTCCTTTCCAACAGAGCAACATAGCAAGCTGGACTTGGCTATTCAATTCAATTCTGTTAGTTTACATAGGGCCAATTCACATCACAAGGCAACTCAAGGCACTTTAAAGATAAATTCACTCCAACCAACCATAAAATTTGGTCCATTAATTCGTTGTTGTATCAATGCATCTTTGTAATAAGAAGCTGAAAAGCTTGTCTATTTTTTTGGAAAAGATGCTATGTTTGTAAGAAAGATGAATTAAGGATGCACTGACACTTTCTTTTTGTAAATCAAGGGAAGTGACATGTTCTCAACACAGCAAATCACCAATTCCATTTGAAATGACAACAAACTGCCTAACTATGAGAACTAATTATGTTGGAAAATGCTAAAACTCAGGAAAAACTGCATACAAAGCCAAGCAATGCAGATGCAGCATCATTGACCCATCAGTTGGATATTCTAGGGGTTAGCCAGTTAATAAGTAGAGCATGGTCTGTTGACGTTGCACACTGGTTGTGTAGAGCTCTGTCTCATCAGACTCATCAGACAGAGGCAACTCTGCTAAACTTCAATGAAATGTCCTACTTAACCCCCTTATTATGAAACCACCCTGTCTTAAATCACTAAGGGAGTGTGTGAAGTTGACCCAGTCTTCCTAAAAGTTCGTCCAACATCTGCAAATAACTTCTGGGAGTCTTTTAAAAAGTTCCACTGCTTCCACAATTAGGAAAAAACTACTATTAATATTAGCTGAAACTACTAATTTTTAAAGCAAGATTTGACAAAATCCTAAAAATACAAAAGAATCCAAAAGGCATTTGTTTGAGCTGATGAACAACTTATGAAGATGATATCTTAAAAGCAATGTAGGGTATGCTATGTAATCTGTTCTACTGAGACTTTATTTAACACACCAACTCATAGAAGTATATGAATTAAAGCAAAAGGTAATTTATTTAATATTTTAAACGTTTCAATTTTCTCAATTAAAGGCTTGAAAATGACAAATGTTCACGTTCCAGCTAGAAAATTGCTATCTAATGTGCAGCCAGAGTTATAATCAAATGGTTCAGATCAAAGTCTATTCAGATATTACAGTGGATTAGTTAAAAAAAGAGAATTTGTGAACAGACTTTATATTCATGGATGCTTTTTACCCAGCTTCAGCTGTTTTACAAAAACTGAGCCAACATTTTGGATGCAACTACAGACACACCTTTCAAATGTTCATTTTGTAACAAATTTTAAAAATATTCCATTTCACAAATTTTAAAATGCATCAAAAAGTTTTAGAATTATGAGTTCCAACTGTTGAATATTTTTACATTTCACTTTACTTTTAACACTTTTAAAGTATTATATAAATTGCTATTTTACACGTTTATTGAAAACTGCTCTCTAAAAGGTTACAGTATATTAAGAAATACTCACTGAAAACTTTATTTACAAGTCTGCATCAATGATTTCTGAATACTTCTGGCATTTGTTATTCTACCATCACACTGTAGAGACCCAAGGAACTTAATATTCTCCTGTGTAGCGCTGAGGAACATTGCAATACCGCTATAGAGAAGGGATTGCAGTCTCATAAGAAACAAACACGCATTATTAGTTTCAGGCTCATATTGACAATCAAATTGCCACATCTATTTAATAAGAAGCCAGGGAGGACCAGTGTTTAGGGAACAATAGTGACTTTTTGTTCGGCAGCAGGGACACAAAGTCAATATCCTGCTTGGAGATACCTAGGAAGTCTTGATCATTTTCCCAGTCTTAAATCTACCTTTATGCAGCATAAAGACTGGATGGACCCTCTTTCATACTCGTCCTGCCTTCCAGACGGCCAGCTTCGACTACCGCCAGATTTGAGGCCCACTTGAATTCAGCTCAGAAGAATTTGGCAGGAGTGTGGCAACAAGGCTGTTAGCAAATAGCAAAAAGATGAATAGTCTTTCTGCCTGCCAAACCTTTGCACAGGGGCACTTGTATTTTGTGGGATGTAGTGAGACTGTAGTGTGACTGTCTTGTATACCCCCGTTTCTCAGTTGTTTACACCATTTCATATTTAAGACAGCATTCCAAGTTTGTATTTGTTAGATTCAGGCTAGAATAATAAGTTTCTTTGTGATGGAGAAAATGAAATGCAATTTGATTTTACTCCAAATAGCATCAAGGCATTGCATCTAATAGCCAAACTTTATATTGCACACAGTAAACTGAGTTCACCTCTCTGACTAAGCTAAATACTGATATTCTGTGAAGGTAGCAGGGATGTTTTTGATTTTAGACTGAAAATGTTGAGAAGCCTGCCCCCTACAGGCAATTGTGCACATAATTTCTCCTGCTGAAAAATTTGTCTTCATTATCTGATTATTAAATTTAGGAAATTTGAATGATCTCTGCACCAGGTATTATCATTCAAGCTCTATTTAAGCATAAACAATAAGATAATGGAGAAATGGACCAGCAAAATCCTCTCCTGCAAGTCAGTTTTACTCTGCCGAGACGGAAAGAATAATTAAATTCTTTGTTTGCCTTGTTTACTCTGTGCAGAGGATAAAGAATGGGTCTCTGCTGTCAGTTACCATATGATCTGGTGCTCCCGTTTCGCCGGGCCTGTCAGTCAACGTTTCTCTGTTGACATCAAAACATTCGATAATCTTGTTGCTGCAGATGCTGAAGTCAAATGGGGAAAAAAAAATTAATATAAAAAGTGAGAGCAGGAGAAAGCCTGTAATGCTGTGCCTGCTAATTATGTTGCCTGAGATGTCGCTTTGTCATCAGATTAAACTGCATGACAGATAGCAATAAACTGCATTTTTTCCTGTTTACTTAGCTGAAAATACAAGAATCAAAACTGAAAGTGTAAAAATGAAAATGATTATGTGAAAGGAATATATGAAACAGGCGTAACCAAAGCAGCACATTCACGAATTTGGCCTAAGTGTTTGTAGAAAGAACAGAAGAAGGTCAGAAAACAGTTGTAGCATTGATTTTTGAACATACCTTTACTCTTTAGACAGACAAAAGGCTTTTCCAGTTATCTACTCTGTACATGGGTGGAACAGTCAATTAACAAAACTTTAAAGCTACATGTAGGCAACCTCAGGTTACATTCAACTGTCTTTGATTGGTCAGAAGGGGCTAGATTTACTTGGAAGCACTGAAGTGTCTCCTTTGAAAGATGCTTCTCTTCAAAGGAGCAAGCAAATAGCTGTTACCTTGGAGCCACAGCCTGCCTAATGGTGACCGTAATACAACCTGGATGAATGGAACAAATGAGAGCACACAATATTGACTAAACCTATTAAGGTTTCAGTAAATGAATTGAAATGTCTTTTTCTTGCATAAATGAAATGTTTGGGTTCAGCTTGGAGCCCCAAACTGCCTCAATAATTGCCTGGATAAAGCAGAACGCCCTTGAAACTGGCACTCAAATCAGACGGCGCAGTAACATTCAGATGGTCTCTCTGCATGATGATGACACAGCGTTTGCTAAGCCTGCCCTCTCCTGTGCTTTGCCCTTGAATTTTGATGAGTTTACAGAGTTTGCTCAACTTCGATCCCAGGCTTTGTTTATCCAACATCTAATAATAAATAATAATAAAAAAAAAAAACTCTGTTTCATTTTGCTGAGGCATCTGGCTCACTCCTTAAGTGGATGTTGAAATGTGGAGAAACTTTATTTCATTCCATAAAACATAAAAAAATCTTGTGAAGAATATTGCTCATAATCCAAAACCTCACTTGTTAAAAAAAGATCAAAAACTATAGTTTATTGGAATGACAAGATGTCACACGGAAAAATCCTCAACTTTAATTTAACTAAACGTATTCAGTCAGAAAAAGTCCAACGTCATTGAACTCTGCAAACCTCTGGTAACGAGTTATTTGATCCCCCTCCCCTCAACATAGACAAGTTTTATTGCTGAAATTCTGCTACTGTAATAACTTATTTGAAGACTTTTACACATCTTTATTAAAGGCTTTTGTATACATCTTTCCACATATCAAGTCTAACGATCACTGAGAAATACATTCACAGAAGATGAGCCAATCTGAAAAGTAAATCTAAATCCCTTACAGTTTCCCCTCCTCTCTGATTTTGTCTGCTCAAGACTCAATTCTCTCATTGTAACACAATCACACTGAATGATAGCACTCAGATGCTGCACTCTGGATAATGATGCAATCAAATTGCATTATTTGGCTTCAACAGGTGCAAAACCAAAATGGATTATTTGCTGCTGATGCTAATTTGAGTTGTATTTGGCTCATTTGGCACAACAAGTCTCTCTGGAAACCATTTAATCCATCATGGGATTGTTTTCAACAATTTCACATTTTTATTTTGGCAATAATCTGGACTTGGCAGCATTACATGGCCAACATATTCAAATATTTGCTTCAATGTAGCATGGGAATACCAAACCACCTGACAGGAGCGAAGATTTAACATCAAAGTTTTGTAGTGTTACAGATGTGTTTCACTGATCTACACTTTCAATGGAAAGTTAATTTATTTTAGTAAGTCAATTCAAAAGGTAAATTTTCAGACAAGTGGAATACTGCTCCAAACTGAAAAAAGGGATTGAAAATACAGAAAAGCTGGATTGCTGACCTTACACACCTCCTCCCCCACTACCAACACCACTAGAAGGGTAATACACATGTGTAAAGTTTAGTGGAAGAAAAAACTGGTAGAGAAAGGCCACAAGCAACAGGGAAAACCGCAGCATTGAGTGGAGTCAATGCTAATCAGCACATCAAGAGCTACTACACACAGATGCACTGTGCACAAAGGCTACAATCCCAGAACCAGAGGTGTCATAATTGTGTTACCTGAGAAAAATGTTTGTCTCTCTAGTGTGTAACCGTGGCAACAAGGTATCATTTTTACAACATGGAGTAATTGATTAAATGGATGCAGAGTAGGAATAAAGAGCATGGAATTAGAACGAGGAAGTACAAACCATCTCTTCCATCAGTCATAATGAACAAGGATCACGTTCCTGACTCCAGCATCTGAAGGACTAACTTTCTATCCATATGGCCAAATTAATAAACTTTCAATACATTTTAAACTTATTGAGATGCACCTGTAGATTAGCACATATTATTAAAAAAGCTGGGTCTAGAGATAAAGCTAAAAAAAGAAATTCTCCTGCTTCTTCCCCATCAGCCAAGTTACTGAAGACATGGCTTCAAGATGGTGGCTAATTAAGAGCACAACTTAATTAAATCTTGGCAGAAGAGAGCCACCTCTATGATGTTAATGTGAAAACAGGCACTGTTGTCGCACACAGATGGCACATGAATAGCAAGTTGGGAAGAAAAGAAAAAGATCTCACTAAGCAGCAGTGGGTTATTTTTCTTCTTTTTTTTGCCAGCAATGATTTTACCAGCTCAGTTTTAATGGTTGCCTGGAAACACTCATTAGCATGAACCACTGAGTCATGCAGAGTCGGGATGTGGGAACTCAAAGTTAGACTTCAGCTCCGAGGCAATTATACCAATCGCAGGATATTTGAGGATTAAGCATCTGCAATGTCACATATAACCATTTGATATTAAATTATACAATTTTAAAGATTTTGAATATAAAATTTTGTAAATATTACCATCTATTTAAAAATAATATTTTGCCAGCTGTAAAAAAAAAGTTTAAAATCATGCTTTTTACTGTTGCTGTATTGTATTCTTGCAACTAGCATCAAGCTGAAACCCTCCTTGTGCCTTTTGATGAATTTACTCCATTGTGTTGCAGAAAATCAGGGGGTTTTTATAAAAAGAGCCATCACTCACTGGATTTTAAATATGTCCATCCTTTTACAGCTAGAGTTTTCGTTTTTTTAAAAATATTTTCTGACATCAGACTCCATTTGAGCTGCCGGATGTGTCAAGATACAATGTGACAAGTACAATAGCTTAAACATGCAAGATAAGTTAACAGACAAAAAATGTGCACAGGGAGTGGGAATAATAAGAAAAAAAGAATAAAGAGGGTGTTACCTTGAACAAGAATTGCTTTATTGGTCATTTAGATAACTGCGACTGTCTTTCTCTCTCAGCCATTTTATTACAGACAAACGGGAAACAGACAATTTTGAGTTTATAATAAGCAAAAATTGCTCTCTGTCACACTAAATTCATGCGCAGTAGACCTTATTTAAATAAACTGCCATTCCAGAGAGGCTTTGTTACTGTAATTTTCAAGCAAAAGAAAACACTACCTCTGCCCTTTTTCCACTATTAGATCTCAGACTACATCACTACATCCAGATCCAGTTCATTAGTTTCTAATTTAGTGGTGGCTCGGTTCAGTCGTGAACAATGGGAATGAGGAGAAAACATCTAATTTTGTTTTCATCCTACACAGTTTCTGTTTTTGGGAATCTTTGAGGTGGACCACATGAAGAGCCCAAATTATATTTGGTTCCCATGTCATTTCAAAGCCAACAATGATTTCCCATCTCCTACTTATATTTAGTACATGCAAATAGAGACCCAAACGCTGGTTAAACATTTTCTGAAAATGTATTGTTACATTCCTTAAGAAAGACTTACAAAACTATGTAAATACAGGATTAATGAGATATGTCTAGCAGAAGACGACTTTCAGATTTTCGACGACGAGATCGCTGTGGGGCAAAAGTGACATCAAATTGAAGCAGATTGCTACTTTTACTTTGAAAATGTCTGTAATTTCTGTCTTTGTATACGTTACCTTACATGTCAATATTCTTAGCTGCCAACTGTCTTCTTTACCTGCTTCAATGCATAACTAGACATACCAGAAGAAAATTGAGTCACATTATCCTTAAACTGTGATTTTGTTTAGTAAATGTACATTACTCCAAATTTCTGAAGAGTCGAAACAGTCTTTGGGGATGCATGGATTTTTTTTTTGTAATTGGAGCACTCCCCAACAAAAAATTTAACTTGGAGATTTTAATTTTAACTTTGCAAAAATGTAGCTTTTCACTGTTTTATAAATAAAAATCGACTCTTGAAACATTTTCAACCTAGTAATTAGCAAACTTTCACTTGTATCAAGTAGGCTGTACGTCTTTCAGAAGCATACATGTTGTTCCAGCATGAACACGAAAGAAGCAACATGTTTTTTAAGCTGATATTAAGAGTGCAGTTCTGTCACTGAGGTCAATGTCTGTGGCCCTGAGAGTCCGACAAGTATGTTTGTGGCCTGCTGCCAGTACCTAACTGGATAAACAAAAGAACTGGACACACTAACGCACTGACATGAACACACAAACTGCGTCATCTTGTGGCCACGTAGATTAGACTGTTTTAATCAAGTTTGTTTGATGAGAGCATGGTTTGACTGGGACATGCAACTGGCAGCAAAGGATGGATGAATTGAATTAGACCTGCTGTAGACAATACAGTAAACCTCTGAAGAGATTTGCTCCCAACAGCAAGCACTGACCGTTTTCCACAGACACAAAAGGTAAATACGCTTTTCAGATGAGGATTAAAAACATAATTCACCGCTGCAGCCAGCATAAGGCATACAGCCTTTTGTTTTTATGGCATAAGCAAAAAGAGAAAGAATGAGGAAAAACAGATCCAGGATCCTAAATATGAGATTAGACATCTTTATTAGATGTTGCTGCCATTACAGTTTCCAAAGTAGACAGGATGTTCTGGTCTGCAGTGTTCTGTAAGACTATTCCAAAATAGACTTGAGTTATAAAGATTTCAACACTATGGTTAAAATTTTCCATCATCCAACAGTACATTATTTTAATTAATTTAAGAACTAAGTGAAAAAAAAAAGGTAGAGAAAAAGGTAATTTAGTAGAAAGGTAATTTCTCCTAGATAGCTCACAGCAACCACAGCTCTACTTGGAGAGTAATGATGACTACAGTTTGTCGTACATACCGATATTGACGAGTTAAAAAGTTAGGATTGTTAGTTTGTTAGTTTGTTTGTCAGTTTGTTAAAAATAATAAGAAGTTGCATGTGAGGGATGTGCTGTGGTGGCGCAGGAGTTAAGCACAACCCACATAACGAGGCCTTAGTCCTCGACGCGGCCGTCAAAGGTTCGATTCCCGACCTAGCGACCTTTACCGCATGTCTTCTCCCTTCTCTCATTACCCAATTTCCTGTCACTTGACTATCAAATAAAGGCCACTAGAGCCAATAAAACCTTAAAAAAAAAGAAGAAGTTGGACATAAATAGGCAACCTTAGGTATTCTATAAAGCCAGTGAAAAGAACCAAGTGCCTGGCTGCAACGTGAGTAAGAATATCCAGTTTCAAATAACAAGAGTCATAAAATCACGTTCACCTACAGGCAGTGCTTTTCAATTCCAGTCCTCAGGCCCCCCTGCTCTGCATGTTTTAGATGTGCCTCTATACCAGAACAGCTGATTCAAATTATTGCATGACGTCTTCTGCAGCCACCAAGTGCTGCAGGAGCCTGTTAATCACCCAAAGATTCAATACAGGTGTGTGGCAGAAGGGAAACACCTAAAACATGCAGGGCAGGGAGGCCTGAGGACTGGAATTGAGAAACACTGACCTAGAGGGAGAGCAGACTGCAAGGTACAAGCATCATCCAGCCGTCACACAGCAATGAATTTGAAGTAAGCTCTGCTTACATAGAAATTAATCTACTGAGGTAGTTCAAGCATCTGATCAAGATGCATCTGAGGCATTTTCTTTCTGAGGAGTTCTGGGCATATTCCTCTGTGAGGTGACCCTGGGACAAAGGAAAACAGATTTCCCTACCAGCCTGGGAATGCTCAGAATGAGCTGGTGAGGAAAAGGATTTCCATTTTTTCCCTGAACAGTTCAATCTCAGATAACACAGGACAAAAAAATGGAAAACATAAAACAAAAAGTTACTTTTTAGAGCTTATTTTAAAAAAAATGAACTTCTAGAAACTACATATAGTGGACCACCAGTACTTTTAAGGTTGGGGATACTTGGGATTCCCTCAAAAAATGTTTACAACTGCCAATTTAAATAGTTGAAGCACCAAATAAAACTTAAAATGCATCAAAACAGACAGTGGTAACCATTTAAGTACTACAGCAGAAGCTAACGTATCTCAGGTTAATCAGCTCCAAGGAAAATGAATGGTGCTCCTTGGCTGCTTTGTAAGCACCACCCAGTAGTTTGTCAAGTAGCACTGCACCTAGGTATTTCAGCTCCCCATGCTGTTTTTGTCTTTAATATTTAATATACGGTTGACAAAAATACTCCAAGAATAGGCAAATTTGAGTTACATTTCATAGAAAAATCAGAAAATACAGATTTTTGGCACAAGTAGGCAGGGGTTCATAGTAATTGGTTCTTCAAGAATTAATGCCTGCAAATGTGGCTTTTTTCCCCAAAAGAAAAGACAGCCCTCCTAAAAATACAACCAATCTACAAGTCAAGCTAAACACCAACAGAAGGATTTTTGCAGACTGAACAGGTTGTTCGTTTGACTAAGATTCTAGCACCAACATGTGGGGATGCTGATTGGCACAGCAGGAACACAGGAATGGTGCTTACATGAGTGCGATTACAAGAAAAATTCAGTCGGGTTTACCGCATTCATTGAAGCACAATAACAGTTCAAAGTGACAGACTATTTCCACTTCCAATTGAGGAGGCTGTGAAGCCAGCAGGGTGCATCCAGACTCTGCCAGTGGCCCATCACAACGGAAAACTCAGTATCCCGAATCTCCAGCTATTTTAGCCTTTTATAACCCTTCTTGCTTCATGAAGGAGTCAAAGCACATCATCTGGAAGTTCAAACTGAACAAAAAGGTATTGAGTTTCTGACAGTTTTAAGCACGTAAATTTTTTGTAATTCTCTTTGAAAAGAACCAAAACGATGAAGCTGGGAAGCTGGATGAATGTACAAGTTAATGGGATACAATACAAGCTAGTGCAGTCTTAGTGAATGCATAATGTATGAACAGAACAAGTCTGTGGGGACCCATCAAATGATCAGGGTCACTGAATGAAAAATCTGATTTCCAACAATTGGCGTTCATGGGATACGTTAGTTTTGGGCGGTCCACTAATGTGAGCTCTGTGGTTGTTTCTGATGGACTGACGTAATACTCTAAAGAGAAAAGAGCAGTCAGTCTGAAAACATTCTGTTTTTGTGACGTAGTCGGCCCTACCTAATCAGTTGTCTTTTTGTTCTGCCAGAAGGGACTCTCCCTCCCTTGCTCATGTCCATTATTCATAATTAACAGAGCAGGAGAAACGCAGACAAGACAGCGAGACTCTGTTCAGTACCGTCAGTCAGCATAGGGGAGGTTCTCCTTCTTGATTTCAGAAGAATAAAATTCAGGTATTTATTTATTTATGTATATATATATATTTATTTAAAAGAGGTTTATGCACAATATACCTCCTGGTGTTTTCCTTAAGAAATAAAATGTTAATTTGACTTATGGATTTGTTGAGCAATTGTAGAACAACAAATCTTGAAAAATGGTATGACAGAGCGGTGCCTCTGTCGTGATTGTAATCAGCTGCCTATTCAGTATGGAAAAGTGTTTTTAAACGGCTCTTATAGTCATTACTCAGAGCAGCTCAGAACATTAAATCAATACCATTCCCTCTTTATGCCATGTCAGTAAATATGAACCGTTTCAATTTTTGACTCTAAGGCACCAAAAAATACCAAATGAAGGTGTGATCACACACACCTTCATTTGGTGTGTTTGTCTCGTTTACTGAAACTATATGATAACGCACCAATTCTAGAAAGTGATATAAGGGAATCTGTTCATTTAGTGAATAAATTATTTAAGACCTTACAAATTTACAGTTATTTGTGTTAGTATTCAAAGTTTTTTTTAAAATCTGATTGAGACTCCAAATTATTTAGCATTATGTTGTATTTATAATCAAAATTGGTCTGTTAATTCATTTCTGGATACCCTATTTCCGCTTTAAATTGGACCTTGATGTCCATAGGAAATGCCAAAATGAGGACTGTTATTTCCTAGTGCCATTCATTCATATAAATTCATTCATTTTCAACACCGGGTAAACAAAGAGCTCTTATTGCTGCCGCCGTGCTCAGCTTCAGTCGACAACTCAAGAACTGATCCTATTCCATTTGCATTTCAGCACATCAAAGGAAGCAATTACCTGTGCTATAACAGACCGCTCTCAGAAAATCATGTATTGATTGCTAATTAGTGCTTAATGAAATTGCAACCAACCAACATAAGGATGCATAATTATGTTTTGTGATTAAGTTTTCTGCAGATGTACATGCAGAATTTTTATTTCAAGCGTTTAGGTGAGGAGCCCTCACCGGAAGGATAAAGAGGAAATTCAGTTATTGGTTTTCGTGGTTTTCTGCTCCAGTTCCACCAGATATGCGTTACATAAGGTGACCCATTGCATCACATCAGCTCGTCCTCACTGGATTGAGCTGCTTTTTTTCTGCTGGAGTATGTCTATGGATGGATGTGACAAGGTGGCATGAATCAATAAAAAAAAAGTATTATACCATGAATTTAAAAAAGACAATACAAACTGAATTTGCAACAGATTTTATATCATGCTTTTTTAAGTATGCCACTGAAGACTGGATATTTCCTCACCTAAATCCACTGTCAAAAGCATAAACCTTGACAACAGATCATGACAATATTGCTTTGTTCCCGTCATTGCAAAACTGTTGTTAAATTTGACATTGGTGTTATAATTTTTGTGTACTTCCAAAGAAGTATCTGCTCCCTTTTTTGTTGCGCAGCTGTATTTTCAACAGAATGACAGTTTAGTTAAACTCAAGCGTGCAAGACGGAAAGTGGGACTTTATCCAACAGAATCTTGCTACAAGTAAAAGCTCTGAATACGTTTGAACAGATAAACAGAGAAATAATAGGGGAAAGCAGCTGCTCACCAGCTTGCTAACAGGATTGCCTCAGTCCTCCACTGCTTTGGTCCCAGTGGGTTGTGGGCAGGTCTACAGAGGTGCCCTCCACTGTCTGAGCCTGTTGGTTCCCCAATCAATAACTCTTCGCCTTGCTGGTGAAATATGGGACCAGCTTGGAGCTGGTAGCTTTCCAAATTAGAAACGCTTCAGTGAAAAAAAATAAAACTTGCTACAGATGGATGACATTTCCCCTAGCATAAACAGGGTGTCATCTGAGAGCAAGAGCACGATAGTGGGATACGTATCTTGTAGTTGCCTTAAAAAATATAAAAAGTCAAAGCTTGACCAAGCTGCACACTGATCTATTCGTTTACATTACGCTGTTTTTATGTAGCCTACAATTATGAAAGAAGAAAATCTGTTACTTTTCCAACTCTAAATCAATCATGTTTGGTCAAAGTTTATCTTTCAAAACTTGTGAAAAGGACAAAAAGTGACAAATTCTGAACAAAAACGCTGTGAATCGCTAATGGGATTGCTACAAAATGTATTTGTCCACAAGTTTATTCTTCTTTAGCTTTGTAGTGGTACTAAAATGTTTCAGGTCATTAAGCAAATTTTAATACTAGACTAAAACAACCCGAGTTTTCTAAATGGAAAAAAGCTACCTAGTCTTTCCTGAGACGTAGAATCAAGAAACCACTAAAATAGAGACTATTTGCAAATTGAAGGTCTTAAAGATCTCCCAAAAGCAACAATTAAACCCTGATCTAAAGCTATTGAAAAACAAATGACACCGATTACAATCTGGAAAGAGTAGCAAAAACTTTAGGACTTCGGGAAATCACTACTAGAGCCATTATGGTCAAATGGATAAAACAGAACAACAGAGTCAGCCAAAATTACTCCAAGAGTGCATCGACAAATCATATCGGTGGTCACAAAAAGTTGCTTTGGCATGACCTCAAATAGCTACTGGGAATTGTTGCCCCTAAGGGTGGAAAAATCAGTTGTCAGGAGAGTTTAAATAGATTTTATCCCTTAAGGAAATAATCATATGATTATAATAGTAACTTGTACCTGACTGACTGCACTTTTTGATATCTAGGTTCAACTAGAACAGAAGTATAATTGGACTGTGTTGTATTTACTCAAGTTACATTTGTCTGAGTTGTACTTTCATGTACTATTTTAAGATAAGTATATACAGTGACTAGGTAGTAGATTAAAATGTTACCAGGTTCAAAAGTTGGTGGTCAACATCATAAACCCAGTAGTATACTCTGTTATTTATGCTGCAAATAGCAGAAAATGTCGTTTTTGTTCCTTGGTCTACACTCTGCAATGTTAATAAAAGACTGGAAATGTAAAGTGACAGGGAACATTTTAAAGCTTGGTTCCTTCAGGCAGCTGAATTTTAGTGCCCAGTCCTGGAAAACCTGGCTATAAAAGGAAAGTGCACTGTAGGCAGAATATTATGATATATTATACCAATGGAATTGATTTTAATCTGAAAGAGATCCTATAACACTGAAAAGATGAAATGCATGTCTTTTTCTACTGTTAAGGCTTAAGGAGAAATATTTATTACACTAAATAATGACAAATGATGTCAACAGAGAAGCAACAACTAAGAAAAATAATCTTCAAAGTCAAAATGATAAGCAGTGATACCTTGCAGGTGGCTGAGATGATCAATAGTGTGACAAAGCTGGTAGTCAGACCAACAAGCTTCAATAAAGTTCAAAGAAAGTTGAGATCAATAGTACAAATAAATGACTAGTCACAGGAAACCAGTGCAGGTGGTAAGATGGTTAAGCTCTAAAAGAAAACTTTACTGAATCACATCAAGTTAGTTTAAGAGCACAACTGAATGGTTGGCATTTGAAATTTTTTAAGTCAAAGTGGTGAATTAGGTGGCTTTAATAGTGGGCTCCAGCTTTAATGTACAGTGCTCAATTGGTAATAGTCAGGAATGGCCATTGCTTCTGCTCATTAACAAGATAACATTTGGTTTGTTTACCATTGTTTGAAAAAAAGTACCAAAGAAATCAAATAATATGTGGGGGATTAAAGAACCACGTTGATTTTCTTATGTAGAGAAAGGTTGTCGTTTACTCCAAAGGGTCTAGATAAGTGATGGGAAGAAAGAAGTTGGAGGATTAGAAAATAGTCCACAAATAAGTTTGCTAATATTTTATGTGAGGTTTGCCTACACCTAGGAATTTAAAACAAGCATGAGCAATCAAAGGCTTGAAAGCTGGGCAGTAAATCGGATTATGATATTGTGTAAGTTAACAAACTGGACATTTAATGTCCTTCAAGAATATTAAGTAGAAAAATTTGACTTTTAAAGAGAATATCTAAAGGTATCTCCAATTCCTTAAGTAATCCTTAACACTAAAACATTAAATTGAGTAATTTATGTGGTAAAACAGACCTGCAGTTCAGAAAATTTAACACAAATATTAAAAGATGCATTGTCATCTACAGTTAACCATCAATGTACAAAGATTCATTAAACTGGGCTGGTTTATTATGCTTACCAAGTCAGAATGTTTATAACAAAGTTCAGTTACTTAGATATCATTGGGTATTTTGTTGCAAAAATTAAACATTTAAGCAGAAAATATTTAATGAGGGATAAATGCAAAGATACAACAAGGTAACACCAAGATTCATCCTGCTTCTGCAGCTGCCAGATGAGCACTAGCTTGATCGCCACCCTAGGGGTCGTTGAACAGCACATAACAGCTGGCGGTGGCACTTTTATTACCTATAAATTATTCCCAAGCAATGTCAGCGATCATCCGTTCATTGACGGGCAGTAAAGTGCTGTTAAGCTTAGGATTCTCTCTGAGGTGCTGGATGAATAAGTAAATGACAGAGAGAGAAGAAAAACTATCTTGGTGATGGGGGCAAGAGGATCTGTCAGACCTCTTGAAGAACCACCGAAGGTATGTCGCCATCTTAAGTCACTGTTAAGAGCCATTGCTTGCTGTGAGTCATGTTTATATTTGGATTAGGGAGGAAGAGGAGCAACCAGGCGAATAATGCACATCACCTTCCCCAGTGGAAGCATTTGGCTGTGTGTGGGAGAGAGAAAGAGAATATTTGTGTTTGAGCATGCCTGTGATCCACTGTCTGACCTAGAAAAGCAGCAGCACCAATCAGAAGATTCATGGCAGTTGGGCAACACACTCCATGGTATAAATAACTTGAAGTGTGCCAGTTGCATACATAATTACAAAGCACTGAAGCAGAAGAGTGGAACCTCCATTTCTCCTCACTCTGACTTAAACATAGCTTGGACATTGAAATCTCCTGTACAGCAGGTGGGGCTACAGTATCTCAGAGATATTGCAATACAAACTGAACAAAGAATGCATGCAGACTAAGGCCAATACAGAGCCTGCCTTAAAATTAAAATAGATCTTTTATTTTTCAAGTACTGCAAAAACCTGTTAATATAGAGGATTTAGATGCAACTCATCAGCATGTCGTCAAAGAGGCATTTAGTACAGATTATCACACACTATTTGAGTACTAAATATATATAAAACAAATCTTGTAATAACATGCATTTATACAAGAATAGTACTGCTACAAATAATAAAAAACTGAAAAAGCAAAGGCACACTATTTCAAAAGAGAACATGCTTGTGTGTGCCCCAAACTGAAACTATTATATTGTCAAACATAAATTTATATTAGTTTCTCATGAAGGTATTTGTGCCCATTTAAAATCAAAGTAACTAGGGTAATGGAACAGATACCATGACAAAAAAACAACAGCAACAAAAAAAAAAACATGCACCTATTAAAAACATGAGTTCAATGTACAAAAAGGTGTAGAGACAAACTTAAAAAATGGGTATTCACACATCGTTAACAGGGGTGCAAATTATATGGATGGAACTGCAGATTCAAAGCGTCTGTTCATAGTTTGACTCATCACAGCTTAATTCTCCCTCCACATGTGTGTCTGTGATTCAGGTTGTGTAAATAGTATCAATCCATATCCACTTTAGTAGCATACGAGTCCTTTGGTTTCAATTCCTATAAATCTATGAGGAAAGGATGAGCTGTGCACTCTGACGTTCATCAAGGCTGATAAGCCCAACAGTTTCAGACATTCTGGAAGCACTGATTCCCATTTTAGAAATACTAGGCTATATTAGACATGCTCATTTGGCTCTGGACTCTGTTTGGAGCACGCATGCTTGTTGTTCAATACAATGTATTAACGCTAAGTGAAGGAAATGGATGTCGGCAGACTGCACTCACAAACAAGCATACACACGGGGTGGAGTGCAGCTCTGCCATCAAGCTGGATTTCCAAAACCACACCGTTACTCTGTGCTTTTAGCTTTTTGAACACAAATTTAAAGAAAACAATGGCACAACAATTCTGGTAAGCAACAACAGGAGCATCCCCCTCATCTCACCCACTTGTCCTTATGCTTCCAGAGGCCACATGTAAATTTATATGAAATACACTGCACAGAGAAGTGAGCCAAATTTATTCTGCTCATCAAATATAGAAACATTTGTGTCTGCTAGATGAATGACGGCTTTTGAAAGCTGTTGCTATATTATCTCAGAGAGATTTGCCTGACAGAGTGAAGATAATTACCACATTCAGCTCTATAATCAGAGATTTTTTTTGTGCATATTTTAGAAAATAAAACAGGCATTTTAAAGAATGCCAGTTTACCAAAAACTATTCTTATGCAAACTGTCATTGTTAATTTATTTGAGCAGTTTTTCTATGTTAAAGCATCTACTGTGGGCAAAGTAAGAGTTTCTATAACGATCTTCTTTAAGGCTTATCATAATACAACATTAGAGAATAACGAAAAAAAAAAATGATTTCAGACTTTCTACTCAAGTTTACAGCTCAACCATTCTGTTTCTAAGGCATGATAAACATTGTTTTCAGAAAAGTGAAAACAAGGTCCAGGCTTCGATAATCAGGGAAGATACCTGGTCATTTAAAAAAATGGCACATCAACAGTAATCTAAGCAAATGAAAAAAGCCCTATTGGCATTAGAGCGGTCGAACCATTTTTGTAATTCCTGACCATTTCTGTTTCACATTTCCATTGATATTTTGTCAATGTCACCTTGGTGATGAACTATAAGTCTTTAAGGATGGAGGGGTTCCTTGTCATCACCAATCTTTCCTTCATATCCATTTAGGCTGGAGGCATAAGTAGCATGAATTATTTTGGGCTTACGTCATAACAAGACAATGTTAATGTGTCTTCAGCCAGTACAATTTGCTTGATAAAAGATGCTTAAGTTTCCACATTGTGACTTTCTTGTCAGGGTTGTATATGTGCATGGTGTTGTCTCCCCCATGCAGCTGCACATTTCCCCTGGAGGATGTGGCTCAGTAGTGTACTCATGTACACCTGCTTCTGACCAGCCAATCAGCCAGAGCTTAAGGGGAGCTGGCTATCTCTTGCATGTGTCAGATGTTTGCCTCAAAACATAGCATATCCACAATTTTTTGAAAAATATCTCAGAAATGAAGAATTTGTCTTTTATGGAAGCAACTTGGTTAGCTTTCTTTCAGCCTGCTGAATACCAGTGTGCAGGAACAAGTGGAGAGTGGACAGGATAGCAGTACGTATTCAAAACTTCTGGAGATAAGTCTTTCCAAAATGGCACCGGAATCTAAAACAAACTAGTGAAAATACCTCAGACAGTTCAAGAGGGAGAAACCAAAATGGAGAACTGAGCTTGTGATCTATAAATACTTTTTGCCTTAGCCATTTTCACCAACAGAAGAGTAGTTCTTTTTAAATAAAAGATTAAAGCTGACTCAGTGAAAAAAATGTCTCTCTTTCTGTATTGTCAGCCACATGAATCGCATCCTTTAACAGTTTCCAAAGCAATGCAAAGTTTCCTATTCAGACTTCTAAGCTTCATTTCTTCACTGTTGCTAAGCAACCAGAATATATTTTTCTCTTGATCTACTTTTTTTAAATTTTGGTAATTCATTTTCTAATTATTAACAGCTATTTTAATTTCCCCCTCCAACAAAATAATTTAATTAAAGTTTAAGCTTGACTAGACATTGTGTACCTGAGACCATTTATATGCAAAGAACATTTTACGTAAAAAAAAAAAAAAGAAAAAAAAGAACAACATCTGATTTTATTGTACAAAAAGTATAACCCCAAGGAACACAGTCCGCATTTACTATGCTAAAGACTTTTGGCTGCTGGAAGACAACTTTTGATCAATTTCTCTCATCCTGCTGTCCAATTGGAATTATTTGCCATTATTTTAATTGTTAATTTTATGTTTTCTCTCTATAGAGGCTACATCTCTATGGTTCTATTTGGCTGTGAAACTTTCCTAGAGGTTGAGGTAAGGCTGCCAATAACTAAACACTCAACCCACTCCTATTGACTTTTAACAATAACAAATTATACTCCTACATCAGTTCTTCTTCTGTTTGTGTATCTACTCTGTTTTTTCAAACCCCAGTGCTTAATCCATCTATCACAGGTTCAACTGAATGGTAATAAAAAGTTACTGTTACATTATTTTTTGAAGTATCTTAAATAAACTATCTTGCTTACTGTAACCAGTTATATTTTTAAAATAACCCAATCCTGCCAAACAGCAGTCATAATTTCAAATGGGGCATTTATATAAATAATACATCATTAATCAAGACTGAAACTTTTATTCCAAAGGGATCTCCTTGCCAAGATTCCTCCTTTAGTCTTGTTATTAAAGTGTGATTATATCTGACTTATTTTCAACATGCTGTAAATAAGATGTAGGTGTTCCAAGACTACCCAGTTATATCCACTACAACCTGCTTTCAATAGTGATCTCATTATCTGCAAGATGCTATTTTTTTCCTGAGTTTTTCCATGACTGTAATTCACGTCATGGAAGTCTACAGCTTATCTTCTGTAGTAGCAAACTCAATGTTTTATATTGTAAGAATCCATTCAGAAAATCAATAATTGTTCTCGATTACTGTTTTTAAAAACCCAATGTGAATGTACACTAGGAATACAGCTGGTGTCCCGAACCATTTCCAGGTCGGGACACATTTGAAATCTCAAAAAGTTATATAAAGCCGTATTTAACTTCACATTATTGACGATGTGCCTGCAGAGGTCCAGGTTCAGATGACTGCCTCTGCTGCTCATCTTCCTGCTCCACTCTGCACTCCAGCCAAGTATTCTCCATCCAAATAAACAACACCATGTCAGATTACTGCAGCCCATCAATCTCCACTCATCCCCCAGAGTCCCGTAAGCAGATAAAAAGCTAATCAAACCCTTCACTGTGTAATTCATCATTGGCTTCCCCTGAATCCTCAATCTTCTGCTCCTTCCCTTGTCCCTGGCAGCATGACTATTACTTTGACAACTGATGCATTACTCCACTGACAATCTGACACAACATTTTAAATTTTGATATTTATTCCTGGTGTTATAATTTGTCACTTTATTTTTAAACTTTGGTAGTCTGGATTTAATTGCTTGATTTGATGATTTGAAGGAAAAAAAAAAAAAAAAAAAAAACTTGCAATCTGCTTCATAACTGATTCATTTGAAAAAATAAACTTTCAATAATTTCCTTTTAACATTATTTTATTCTTATACTCAGCACTACATAGAAAAGATAAAAAATAATCTTCCACACTTAATACAATCTTTCTTCAGTCAATCTGTCAATAACTGAGAAATGTGTCCCTTTTGCACAACTTCTGCAATTAATATAGGAATGTATATATTTCAGGACTTCTAAATTATTTGTTTATAAGTTAATACATGGTTTTGTGAATAAAATCATGTATTAATCATGCATTATCTTTTGGGGGGAAAATAATTTACATTAACCAGCTCAAACTGTCAAGTTTCCTGGATATTAAGCATTAACAGCTTATTTCATGTCCAGCTAATGAATCTCAATCTGACTCAGAGCTCGGCTTTGAGTTGCTCACTTCAGAATATTCACCTTGTTGTTTTCAGACCACTCGTGTTTCAGACCATTTGTGCTTAGTGTCACTGACTTGATGGGGAATAACAGTACTTTTCTACCATGTAGGAGGAGAAATCATTACTATTGATGGAGGTGTAGGCCATGCTGAGCATAAAAAGGGCCCAGTTCATTATAGCAGTTACCATTATTGAAGGCGGACACTACAACAGTGGTGCAATCCTATTACAGCAACTGAATAAATTACAGATACGCCATGCATTCAAATTGACAGGGCAAAAGGTGGCTGGTGCCAGTGAATCACTCTGATTTTGTATTTAGGCTTAATGAATATTTGCAGAAACGTTTGGCCGCTAACCTCAATGGACGCTCCATAAAGCAGGAGGTGAGGAAAAAAATCATTTTATGGTGAATTAAAAAGAAGACAGGGCATTTTATGTTTTGGCCACTGCAGAGCGTTCAAGTGATTCAACGGCATTTCATGGTGTGTTGTCTTTGCTCAATTTTCAAATCCACTCCAAAGAGCTCATTGCTGGAGCAGCAAAAGCTCTTGTTACTATGTTAGAACCACCTCGTGGAATTTATGACTTATCTATGGGCCTGTTAGAGAAATGCAATTCATTAAATGGAACAAGGAGAAGCTATCTCTTTGGGCCATTAGCTGATTTCTTTTTAGAATTTAATTAATTTCAAAACAGTAGGGCATCATTATGTTGAAAGTGTAATTCATTCCATGTGGTTATAGCAGCTATAACCACATGGAATGAAAAATTTTTAAACTTTTTTTTTAAGAAAACGTTGTACTAGTTTGGAACCAGAAGTAAAACAAAATCTTGAAAGTGTATTTCGGAAATAAATTACAAAAAGAATTTCCTTAGAATAACTTTTGACGGCTCATTACTGTAATGTAGTTAGAGATGCAGTAGGCTAATTTTTACATACTTATGAAAAATATCAAAATGTTCTGAGTTCATTTGTGAAAAGTGAAATCAAGCTCTTTGGCTTCTCCTAGTGGTCCAGTAGCCATTTGAAGAAATACATAATTTCCAGTAACAACCAATCAGAGCCAGGAGGAATGTCTTAGCAGTGTCTATCAAGCTTGTGTACTCACTGCTAACACCCTACAACACACAGTGAATAAAAGATTGTCGATTTGCTGCACAAATCCACAATCTGTGCCAACAGTGGAGTAAAAATCTAATGTTATAGTTAATATCTCATGTGTTAATATTTCATATTCTTGGGATTTGTAAGGTGTGATTGTTCAAATTTTCAGACTAAGTCCACAGTTTCCTAAAAACTCCTTACTGCAGCCTTAAAACATCATGAATCAAAAACAGTAAGACTTGATAATGCTTCCATTCACTACTGCTATTTACTACAAAACCATTCCATGGTTGGATGTTCCTGGATATGGTTGTGAGCTTAAAGCCCAGACACAATTAAAAATTAAAAGTTTAATAATAAAAAAAATTTAAATACCACATACGTAAAAGTATTTCTTTTTTTCAGATGCAGATGAATTAATGCCAGCTACACAAAACTGCAGTAGGATAATCCAGATTATATATAATTTCTGTTTTACTGACCTCTGCTTTTTCCTTTTTCTGCAGATATAAATGGAATGAGCAAAGGGAGCATAAAGGGACGAAGGACTTTCTCTGGAGAGATACACTTCAAACACATGCCCCTGAAATTCTGCCTGTGTCTCTCTCTTTGTGTGCAAAAATGGAAATTTTGACATTTCTGTGGCCTTAAAATTCAGCACAGGGCAATAGGACTTTGAAAATGGTTTGTGTGGTTTTTTTTTAATTTTTTTATTCTCTTCATAAAAATAAAAAACCTCCCAGAACATTTTTATTATCCATTATCGAAAAAAAATGCCATATGCATGGTTACAGAAAAAGTATTATTCCAACTGCTTCATTTAAAATTATGCTAAAGAGGACACTGCTACTGGAAACTTACTTTATTTGATTGTTATAAGTTATTTAAGGATTGACTTGTGAAAAGACTAACAACAAATCTGTTAGATATTATCCCACTATCTGTACAAGACATGTTAGCACTCATTTATTTTCCTTCACCTGAGGACTTTAAACAATTCTAACTTGTGGTATAAAAAACTGCTTAGTATCTCTGTCCAGAGCGTTAGCAGTTATCAATCACCTCAGGACTCGCACACAAAAGAAACTTAATACAGTCTGGCCTGCCATTATATTCTGTACTCACCAACATATTGACCTCAGGTGAAATGAAGAAAAAGTATGTTTTACATTTGGTTTGACAATTTTTATCTCCAAGTATTGAGGCAGCATTTTCCTCACTTTGTACATACAAATGGTTGTGACGCCTCAAGAGGAACACAGGTTTAAAACATCACAAACTCAACTGTGTGACTTTGGCTTAGTCTGAACATCACACAGACCCTCAAAACATTCATCAGCTGAGAATCGTTCTGTTCCGCCATTTAAAAAAACGTCACGACTTTGATCTCAGAGCAATTTCCCTCTGGTCTCAAACTATCCGGGTCCTTTCATCAGAGCAGCGGCTGAACGAGGAACTCCGTCTGGAAACAGGTGTTCCAGCTCTTTGATGTTAGCCTATATTGGTCCAGTAGGTTTGGAAGCACGAAGTAATCGTGACCCCATTCTGGAAGGCCCAGAACTCGCTCATCTCCATCCCTCCCCTCCTTCCTCTCGAATGAAGCAGCCAGGTGCCAAAAATACTCACAGCTGTGTTGAATAAAACATCTGACACACTGCCTCCCTGACTGATAGTGGGATAGAAGGAGCTGCCCATGAGACGGATACGTCTGGGACTCGCTGTGCCCCCACACTCAGCTCATTACACAAGCTAATGACAAAGTTTAGGTGATTTTGGCTGCACATAAACTGCTTCCACAGCTTGGGGACTGAACTGTCCTGCTGGATGTGGATTTCACCTGGTTCTCCACGAGATTGGGGATGCGTTAAATCCTCAGCGAGTGAGAAAAGTACACACACTGCCACCTTAAATGATCATCAAAAAGTTTTTTTCTTTCCAAGTCCCTGAATGCACAATAGGCAACAAGTTAATTCAGGCTAAAAACACCAGAACCTTCAGTTACTATTGAAAGAAGACTCGTCTGCAAAGCGTTAGGATTAAACAGATAAAATCCAGGAATCTATTATTCATTTAAAAGTTACAAAGGAACTATGTGTGAACATATGTTTTTCTCTCTTTTATTGCTAAATAAAAATCAGATTTATTTTGTAAATGTGCAGTTAATTTGACCATATATTGGGAATCACTAGTCTGCAGTATATTAGTCACATATAGAAATTGTTTTATTAAGATTGATCTTTTATTGTTATTTAGAGAAAATGTATTTTCCTTTTGGAATGCGATATGGAAACGGCTTCTGGATTATAAACGGAAAATAAAACGGACTTGAACAAGACAATGAGTTTCTGCATTTATGGTGTATTTATCTGTAGGAAGAGGATCACTCAGAAACAAAGATATTGATTATATATCTTCACATGTCTAAAATATGGTTTGCATCTCCTGATTCATCTCTTTATTCAATGATTCTCAAAGTGAGTGACGCATCCCCGTGAGGGGGCTTCGTTTCATGATCAGGTGTGATGAAAGGAAAGACAGAAAAGAAATGGAAACAGTTACATTTTGGGACAGATATGCTGCCATTAGCGTTACAGTGAGAAGTTCTAACAGATTACTATATCTGAAGAAAATTTATGTAATTAAACGTGTTGAAATATTACTTTTATGTAAAAAAAACTTGGGTTTCCTTAGTAAGAAAGGTGATGACTACTGCAAGTAGGCAAGATACTGTTAAAAAACTGCATCAGTGAAAAGTAATGATTTAGCCACAGATCTGTAATAAAGTAATGCCACCACTAATGAAGAGTTTATATCTGTACACATATATTTTGTACTTGACAGAAGCCTGTAATGTTTGGCTTTTTTTTAAATAAAAATATAGATTCATCTAATTTATTTATTTGGCAGGAATCTGGGTTACCAATATATCCAGTTAATTGCACTAAGAGTGTAGTTAAACTTTTTTCCTCAAGAAAAATTAACTATGTAGCCAGTAATACTGTGAAATATGGATGAAAAGATTAATATTTTCATGAGATAAATAAAGTAAATTCAAAAAAGTAGCTACACTGGATGAATTTTTATTATTTATAGGTTAATTAGTTATTCTTTAATTAAAATTAAGCTTAACCCATCAATTTTAGTGGATATTTTAAAAAAAGTCTCTACTACCTTAAGAGAAGAAACTTGTATCAAATACATTCCTTATAAATTGCATATGTTAAATTGGAGCACATATAATTTTAATATATAAATTACCAACAGTCCTTAAGAGTTTTCAGCTACATTATGTTCTTGTTGGTTCATTTGGTTCATTTTCAAATGATAAATGCAAATTGGTTGGACCTGCAACCAATATGCAAATAATGTGGTTTTGAAGCAGCGCTGTGTTGCATCATCTCAAGGTGTTATTCCCGAGAGACAACCCATTTATTTAAAACCGACGTCAGCTAAGGAAGATTTAATCTGTGAAAGACTCTTTTAGTCTTTCAGAGATGAATCGAGAGTCAGTTATTTGGATCCAGTCACTGGCACAACACCAAAGCCCCAGCGTATTTAGCGACATATTGATTCAACATTTAAAAGACTGGTTCACTGGCTGAATCAGATTACACGAGCCGCTGCCCCTTTAAGCCTCTAAACAACACCAAATCCTCTTTTAAATAACATCAGAGGAGAACTGTCAGTCTCAGAAAAAAAGAGTTGGGAAAATAATTATCACGATCAACTAGATCTTTACTAATTCACAATCCCAAGTTGATCCTAATTCTACAGCAGTCAACAGAAAGGAGTCTGCAGTTATCTTTGTCCTGTAGATTCAAGTCAAGGATTAAAGGTTGATTGGTGAAGCAGATCGAACAAGAAAACCATAAATTAGCCTCAGTTGGACAATTTGAAATGCTGTGATTTTGAGCTTCTTTCAAAGCTCCAAAGCGTTCATTTAAAGACCATCCATCAAATTCAGTGAACCAGAATCTGCACAGCACTTTCATGTTTTCCAACCAAATCTCTCCAAGTGAGCCCAGTGAAAAATTCCAGAGAGAGAGGCTGATGGACAGAGCAGCAGGGAAAGAGATGACAGAGAAAAGAAAGAATGTAGAGGAAGGGTAAACAGAGAGCCATCTAGTGGGTAGTGACCCCAAAAGGTGGATGATGGAGTCACGAGTCACTGACTGTTTACTGTACGCAACATAGGGGGACATCATTTACAGGTGCAGGGTCAATCAGCAGCTGGTGATTTGCAGTAGGGAGAGTATGCTCTCCTGGGAGCACAGCAAAGAGCTTTCTGTAATCAATGAGATACTGAGAGGACAAAAAGGCTGGGATTAAGTCTTTCCAAAATGAGAGTCCTAATGTTTTCAATTAATTTTTCCTCGCTTGACTAGTCAGGAGTGAACTGCTGATCTAACTACAGTATTGTATTTTTGTTTTTTCAAATGAGATTGTGATTTGTGTTCGCAAAATTGAAAACCATGAGCACCAAAGTGGAACTAAAACCAATTAAGAGATGTAAACAGGTCTTCAGAAGTGAAGTGTTTTAATAGTTATGCCCTTAATATCACTCAGTTTCTTATTCACAAAGCTATTCAAGAGTGAACATTTTTGTGCAACATTTTGAAAAATAAGATTTCAATGTCTCTACAGTGCATTACAAAAAATATCAATGTCTCTTGATATATTTTTTTAATTTAGTTTGAATAGTTTGGATCACAAACTATAATTCATTATGGATTTTAATGTGTTAGACCCACACAAAGTGGCACATAAATCATAAGTGCATCAAAAAGATAAATAGTTTTATTATGGAGTTCTTATGTGTGTTTTAAGCAATAATTTGTAGATTAATATTCACTAGAACTACATACAAATCTTGTGAGATTTGACTCTCCCTTGACTGCAACATCTTTGAAGTATGCAGAGAATTAAAAAGTACTCAGTTACTCTACCAACCTCAAATCTGACGCATTCACACATTACATTTGCTGTTTAAAATACACGGAAACACTTTTAAATCTCTTACTGGAGCTTTAAATGATCATTTATTAGAAATTTGCAACACATAGTCTGACCTGTGAATTAATAATATCTGGAGCTCTTCAGTCCAAAATCTCAACTAAAATAATAAAAAATCTCCACAGATTCAGTCCTTATTTGCAACTCCTGAAGTTGATGGCAGGAGGCTTGCATGATGCCTTCTGCAATATGCAATTTATGCCTGATGCCCATTTCTAAGTGACTGCCTCTTCATTAACCACATTTAGGAAATGAATGCGAGGAAATCCATCATAATCATAACAATCAATCAGCAAAACCTACAGTGGTGGCAAAGCCATAATCTCTGGGAATTTGCATATGCAATTAGTGAAAGCTTCAAGCACAGGATGTGATTGACAGAATTCGAATGTTTCAGTCCAGATGGAGGAATCTTTCACAATTAAATGATCCTAAACTTTCAGCAAGTTTTTCTCTGCTTTGCAACTTTCTGACCAAACTCTGCTCCTTCAGGGGTTGACCTTTCTTTAACAGAGGTGCCCAAAATGCTGAATAAGTTCAACCCTTTTTGTGTCTGCCTCAAAACATCAATCAATTCTTTGACTGTGCAGCCGAGGTTTGGAGATTTTACTGTGATAAATGAAAAGCGAAGATGCCAGTCTGACAGAATCTAATCTCTGAGGATGCATTCCAGTTTTGCCCTCGCTCACATCCTCCTTTTTTGACATCCCTCAAGGTCACCTATCTGACTGTGGAGTCAAAAATCAATAGTGGAACAGGGTTAGCAGTTAAAGGTCTTTAGTGAATATCTCACTATAAATGCTGAACATGATGGGACTGCTACATTTCATCATAAATTCAGGTCCGAGCTGTTTCCAGGGAAAGGAGCAAGTCAAGGTAATGAGTTAATTTAGGAGATAAGGAACAGCAAATGTAATTCCCAGAAATTTCACCTGCAGCTAAATGACTCTTTGGGCCTGCAGCTGCAAAGTTGTTGCTTACCGTGACAGTTTTAGCTGACGGTTCTTTACAGAACCATAAACAAGGATAATCATCCTCTCAAAATATAGTACAGTTTCCCTGGAGATCCACTGTAAAGACCCCATTAAACTCTCTTGTGTGAATAATAAAGAGAGCCTATTTCAACAGCCTCAGCTTGAGCAGCAAGGAGCATGAGTCAAACAGCTTAAGAGAGTGCAACCGTGTCTGCTTCTATCACAGACTAGCCATTAAAACAGCATTATATCAGATTTAAGCAGATGCCTAGTTATTATCCTCTAGAGGGCCGGACTGGCCCCATGGTGCTGTAGTAATGAGTGTTTTTTTTGTCTGACTGGGTGGACATGTTTGTCCCGAAAAAAAGGGGGTTTGGTGCTCACAATGAACAAAATGGACCTCTAAGCCCCACATTTGCATTCATCTTCACAGGATATCTTTTTAAGCAGCGAGATTATTGAGCACAAGGGTAAATAAAAAGTAAACTGAAAACAGATGGTGGTAAATCCAGACCACTTACTGTTTTACCTTTCAAGCTTTTAAGCAGTACAATTTGACGGTTTTATTCTTCCTTAGATAAAATAATTTGATGAGCTTTAAATTAGTACAACTTTCTGTGGCACCAGTACAAAAAAAAGAGATGCCACCTTTTTTCCATAACATATAATAAAAGCTATGTAAGGGACTGGATGTGGTGTCTGAATAAGATCAGTCTGCCCATAAACCATGTGAAGAAGCACAGATCATGATATCATTGCTTTATAAACTTGTCATACTTTAATTTACAACATTTAAGTTAAATAGAGACAAACCTATGGAAGATGGCACCTCAAATATAGATTTTGCACCCTTTGCAAAACTTCCCAAAAGCATGCAGATGGCTGGTGTTTGCAGTAGTTGGTGTACAATGTTTTGTTTTGTTGTTTTTCCAGACTTAAGAAAATGGTACAGAGTGTGAGGAATGGTAGTAGTAGCATTATGCTGTGGACCTGTTTTATTGCTGGTGGTCAACGTAAAAAGACAAATGAAGACCAGGAAGACTATGTGAACTTTCCAATTTTGGAATAATTGTTTTTTTTTTCACAAGTCAATGATTCTAAACACACATCAACAGTTTTCTAAATAAATAAAATGGGGTATTATCGAGTTCCTAGAATTTTTTCTGAAGGCCTTGACCTCAACCCAATCAATAAACAGAGAGTTCAAATATCCACCCAGAATAATAGAAGCTTGCTGGTGGCTATAAAAAGCTTGTGGTCAGATGCATCATGTTAAGGAACATTCATTCAAATGACAGTGGGTGTATATAAAAATATTTGGGCCTCTATTTAAGCTTGGCCAAGTCTGGACTAGAGAAAATTCTAAATAAAATTCTCATTTTTGAATTTACTTGGAGCTGTATAATGATTCCACCCAGGAATAAGAACAGCACTATAATGTACAGAGACGGAACAGTACCTGTAAAGTGACAAATAATGGTTGGCGTTTTATAAATGAATAGTTTTGATAAACTAGTCTGAGGATGTTAAGTCAAAATTCTGCAACTAGTGTATTTTAAAGTAAACTCTCTGCAATGCTATACTCTGTAGATGCTACAGAGACACTGAAATAAATATAGAATCAAACATTTATTGAATTAGATGTGTAAAGTGGATTGAAAAATAATGCTCTTTCCTGGTTTTTAAGGGGCCATTCATGAACTGAGTCAAGCACGTCTTTCTTTAGCTGTAGAACCCCTTAGGTAAAGACAACATGCTTGTTTTTTTTAATTTTCTAGCATCTCAAGAAGAATCTTACAGGGACAACCTGACAAAGAACGATGTTCAACACTTGCATGTGTCAGCTACAGTAAAGCCCTAATGGGTGAGGAAGTGCCTGATGGTGGGGGTTGGAGGGGTGTTGGCTGGCATGACAACGTACAGCAGGCAGAGGACGTGGTTGCCATGGTGACAAACAAGGATGTTTGCATCAGAGTAAAATCTCAGCAGTCCACAGCGGAGGGCACACATTCCACTCCACTGACAGTGACGAAGAACAGTCAGGGCTAAAGTTGGTTAAAAATAAGGTGTGTTGGACAAGATGCATCACTCCTTATTCATTTCTTATTGCTTCCAACAAAAGGTTGAGAGCCACACTATAGAGGTCCTGGGGGACTCCAGTCTAATGGTGACCCAGGGATAACAACATTAATGACAAACCCTACCTCACTGTGTTGGATTGAAAAATAAAATCATCATCACAGTGGGGTCACTTAGCGATATTAAATCTGCAACACTGATTATGTGCATTTTAATTTTTGGTGTTTAATCCTGCAGTAAATTTACTGAGCATGCATGACCTTGATTGGTTGCAAAACAATAGAGAAATGCAATGTACTCAAACATGCGGCTGTCTTTTGACAAACATCCACTTAACTGACAGGAAAAAGGGAACCAGAATGCTCTGCATGTCTCTGACAACTACACTTCATGCTTCTCAAATCTTGCTGAAATTATTCTGACACATTTTTAATCCATCAAGGTCATTTATATCTTGGACCGGGTGGTGCTAGGGCAATGCTGATTTTAATTGCTTTCTTACTCCATCCCATCACGGTCATTTATTTTGCACAAACACTGCTGAGTGTCATGTTGTTTCATGACCAACACATCCTCCAAGGGTGCCCAAAAGTTGCAAGTTAAGTGAAATGGAGCCAAGAGGCAACTTAGGACGTCGCTGAATCGGATTCTCCTTGTGGAGCTGACATATTCTGGAGACAATGAATACTGACAGAAAAACAGAAGTTACCCTTTGCTGCCTTGGTTGACATTCAGTTTCTGGTGATGATGGATTGGTAAATGTGTAATTTTGCTCAAGGTGTGCATTTGTTCACCCTTTGTAATATTCAGCACAGATTACCTAATTCCCCTAAAATTGGAGGTATTATCATTTTTATAAACTCATGAATAACAGCCTGAAGACTGCACAGAAGTTTTGTATATCCCAGGCTAATCTCCTGGTTGACAGGTGCCTTACTGACACAAAAAGAGCAAATCAAATAGAGACAAATTATAATCAGGACCGTTTTCAGTCCATAAAAACAGTTTGTTGGTATTATTTCAAAGAAACATTGAGTGTGTATTGGTGTAAAAATAGCATTCTGAGGAGCAAAATCAGACAAAATATAAAAAAAAACTACATTCTGCAACATCTAAAATGTAGTAAAAAGGAGCAAAAATACTGGGCAGTGCCTTAAAAAAAAAAAAAAAAAAAAAAAAAAAAAAAAAAGCTCCCCACAATCAGTATAATGTCTCTGGTGGCATTGCAGAAAAAATATTTTAGGCAGATTTTCTGCAAGTAATTTGGAGAGTTGTTCAACAGAAAAATCTACAAATAGGTGAATCTGTGAAGAGCAGAGGGTCAACTACATTGGGTTTTAATTTTAAATATACAGACGTAGTACAATTTTTAGAGTAGGCTGCGACAGAAACAAACTTTAAAATAATCTGTATCAGATTTCCATCCATCCATCTTCTTCCACTTATCCGGGGTCGGGTCGCGGGGATAGCAGCTTCAGAAGGGAGGCCCAGACTTGTTTTGGTATCGGATTTGTTTTGGTAAATAAATATATAACTCAACATGTTGTGAATTTTGTCACCAGGATTTTGAAAATAAAAAGCACAGTGTAATTTAGTGAGGATGGGAAAAAATAATGTCTATGCATTGCGGTACATTCACTATGGGAAGTGAAAGTTTTTAGTCGATCACCAACATTATACTCACTGTAGTAATTTTGGACAATGCAATTTACAAGAGTTGTGATTACATGTTTTCAATGAAGGTTTGAAAGTGAAGCCATTGCCATTTTCAGATAAGCTATAATACCACTCACACCTAATTACTGCTATGACTACCGGCTGATCTTTGTGTAATTCAATAGCTTAATTTTGTGTTTACAATTACAGAGAAACTATTCAATATAGCAGTGTGTAATGTGTGATTACCCTAGTGTTTAGTAAATGCATGTGTAAAATGCCTGCAGGCTTAATATTTGATGGCTGTATCTGTAGCAGTTGGGTGGGTTCTTATGAAATTACACTCCAGAGCTAAGATGACACAACCTGCTTGATTTATAAATTCACCGAGTAGTTTAAGCAGGTGAATTATACGATACCCCTTCATATCTCCATAGCAGAGTGTGGATGAGGAAGAGACGGAGAGCATTTTTAAGGAGCCTTATTACATTCATGAGACACTCAAACGTGCTCCAGGGCTGATTTTTTTTAATACTGCATGCCCTTCAGCAATAATTAATCCACTCTTTCACGGGCAAAGGGGACAGTTCACCCACTGCGTACAGGCAAGACTGGAGGCTCTATGGGACCAACATGGAGAAAAGAGGCCAAGTTATTGTCCCTTAGCAGCCTCCATACCCCCAGATGGTATTTATCTCCAATAACTTCCTCAGGGAGCATCGTCGGGCAGCAGTGGGAGAAATACTATGGCTGGAAGATGCAGTTTACCGGGCCTGAATATGAATCAGGATATTAAAAAGTTGTAGGAGGGCAAAAGCAATTTCCTGCTAAAAGGGATTTTGAAATTACAGCTCTCACATTGGCAGCCTTACCATTAAAATTATTTTCTCATTCGTACCTATCACAAAACACCTACCTCCACCATTACCGTACATATAAACCCAAGATAATGTCTGTAAAGCAAAGTCTGTGACAGACAGTCACAAGGAAACATGGACTACCTTGACAGAAGTCTATTTAATAAAGATTTCTCTTTGCATGACAGATGTGAGTCATATTAATCTGGTTAAACTCAGGGGCCACTTGCTGAGAGAAGCTAATTAAGCATGTAATAAGTCAGTAATTTTGTAAACTATTTCTGAATCTCCAATTAAGATATAAAACAGTTTTTAAGAGGCCCTTCAGAAATTCTAGGTTGTGATTTTCTGACCGTTTTCCTCCAGATGATGCATAAACTAAATTGCAATCACATGCAACTGGAAGACTCAGCTTTTGTTGCTGATAAAACAATGCGTTTGTGGGTTCTGTGCAAATGAGAGAACCACAACCTTTGTTCTTTTGTGAGGAGAGGCCCATTCATGGAGGGCTATATTCAAAAGCTTTACACCATGAAACTGCACACTGTCACATAAGCAATATGATGAAGTTAGCTTAGAACCAAAGCTGTCCTCATTGCTAATGAAAAAACAATGTAAGAATTTGGTTCTTTTGGCTCTTTAGCAATTATTGCGCTAAGTGGCATTACTACTAATCCCATTTGTAGGGACAACATACCTCTTCACTGAGCATTTTCTAGTCTGGATGTGCAGTATTTCTTCTGTTTTTGTTTTATTATTATTTTTTTGGTTGTTTTTTACAAGAACAAAGGTTAGTCAATATAAAATGTTACCAGTGTGTCCTTTTGAAAAGACCCAGACATCAGTCAGTCAAGTAACATAAACCTAAATGGAATAAACATGCAAAGACACTTGGTGATTCTGCATCCCGTTTCTAAGTTTCTCTTCTAATAATAATTTCTGCTCTGTCTGGATGCTCCCTGCTTCAGTCCGAATGCATGTGCTTGAGTTTTATATTCAACACGCTGACACTAAACTGAGAAGAAAGTCTGTCATGAACTGATTTTGGGTCAAACACCGGGCATTAGGAAAAGCATTCTAAACGTCGAATGCATGTTTTCTGTCCAATTGAAACAAGTTTTGATGCATTTTGAGGTAACACTCCCACCAAAACACAGCAATGTTTCCAAGTTTTAGCTAAATTTAACCATTAGGCAAAACTCAAACCAATAAATAAGTTTAGTGAAAACAGAGATTTCAGACTTGAAGTTCAACTTGCAGTGCCTATACCAGCAGCAAAGAGATTTCCAGACCAAGAAATAAACTTTTGTTAAGTTCCTGAGACTGTGTAGGCTATGCTGAAATCTGCAGCTGCCCTAGTGTTCAAGGCAAAGGCATCTGGAGAAAAATGTCTCAATCAGACAAGTCAACGATGAAGGTGTTTGGCAACAATGTCAATAAGAGGAGCAGCAAAAGTTAAGCATTCAAAGCTAAAAATATCGTCAAGTATGGTGGTGTCAACAACATGTTGTGGGAATTTTTACTGCATATGGTGATGTTAGAATAAATATAGCTTCCAACAAATTCCTTAAGTTTATCTTAAACTAACAGCTAAATGAATCAAATGTTGATAAAGTGGGTATTAAAATTATCATTACAAACAAACATCAAAACTAGTTTTGGGATTAAAGTCAGCCATTCCATCATAGTAGTAAAATATCTAATAACTACAGCAGAACTTTGTTAAATGCTGCATAAAAGTGTGTGTGGCCGATATGCAACTTTCTTAGTTTAGTGTCAAATAAGCAAATATTACTATAATAGTGACTCTGCGGGGATTTGTAAAAATCCATAATAAAGTCAAACTAGAATATCCAATTAATGTTGAGATTTTCTTCAGCTTGTTTAAGAATGTGGGGCAAATAAAAAGACTTAAAATGAACCTGAAAGTTTTATTTCTATTTTGCAAGCTAAATTAGGCTTATTGAACCAGTTCAAGAGTTGGGAAAAAAATAAAAAAATCACATTGTAATTAATAATATATTGATCACAATACAGTAACAAAAGGGCACTTGCGTAATCCTTTGATTCTGTATCATTCATTGATTTTCTACTTCAGCGTTAATGATGATGCTGATCAAAGTAAAATCGATCTGATGTTACATGAATGTACATGGTTACGGAGGACAATCCTAGAGATGGAGTGTAAATCATGATTCATGAACCAGCGTGTCTCGCTCTCAGTGACGGCAGTGTTACTGTCCGAGCTCAGACACCCACTACCAAATGGCCACACAAGGTCACACCATAACACACATCCTATTTATATCCTCCATTTTATATTGCTCTCCAGTAGAGAGAAACACACCCCTCTGTCTTACAATACCGATGCTTCTTCGCTCTTCAATCATCTGATAGAGTCATCATAATTGAGGGTCTCCAGATAAATGCAAAGTAAATCTGGCAGATGCCCTTTCATCCTGAAGGTCTTTGGCTTCTCGTGAAAAGTTCACCCTCGATAGCTCATCCAATACAAAAGGTTAGCGCTGTTTAAACATCAGGCTTGAGACTTTGGGTTCCGAAATCCTCATTAATAGCTCACTAACAACATCACAGCTCCCCAGGCCATAGCCAAGTGGCCACTTGACTGCAAGTCAACATCTGCTTCTATGAACTATATACAGACCCTTTCTAAGGAATTAGAAGCTTTTCCAATTTTTTCATGCTTTGTCACACTGGATCTACAAATTTGTATTTAGAATAAATTTCCTATTCAGATGCTATGTTTCAGAACGACACGAAGCAGTACAAAATTAAGAAAAAGATGCCAGGTTTTTATAACTACATCTCTAAATATTGGGGTGTGAATTTGTTTCCAGCTCTCCTGAATTGATACTTTGTAGAATTACTGCATAAAAACTTTACTAGGCTCCATCTCCACCAGGATGTCCATCAAAAATATTAAATTAAAGCCCATTCTCTTTTGCAAAATAATTCCAAGCTCAGACAGACTGGATAAGGAGGGCCAGTGAATAATTTTAGAATTCATTTGCCACATTTTCAGAGTATTGGAAATTGTTTTGCTTCATTTTTATTGTGGAAAGACATGCTTGGGACAGGAATATAAGCCATTTAGATCACAACCTAATCCTAGGAACCACCCCTTATGTGAGGGAGGGGCATTTTGTAACCATATTTAATATAAACCTAGTTTATTCTTTTAATCTCGGATTATGCACCTGAATACAAGGTGGTGTCTGATTTTTCTTCTCTGCAGAGATTGACACAGTACAGAACTATGATCATTCCCTCAGTTAATCTGATCCACGACCACCAGATAATTTTTTTTATTGTTTTTAAATTTACTAATTTTAATTGGATTGAGAACAAAAAACAATCTACTCAGCATAATGATGCCAACACCGTGTTTAAAGAGAGTTGTAACTTTCTTTCAACTGCAGCGTTCTTGTTGTCACAGCCAGATTTATGGACTGCATGTCAAATTGTTTTCCTTTCTACAGGTACAACAAGTACAATAAAGTAATACAGTCACACTAAGAGAAACATATGATACTAAAGTCATAAAATTACTTGAATAAAACAATAAAGTATTAAAAGTACAAATCCTGAGAATTAAGTCATAACTTTAGATTAACTTGTCATAATATTATGACAAGTTAATCTTGTAATATGACTCTATTCTTCTAATTTCACAATACCATTCTTGTAATTTTATTTGTTTTATTTTATTAGAACAACTCTATGTTCTGACTCTGATTTCTCCTGGTACGGCAAGCTTTCTATTTTAGCTTTCTATTTAGTCAATTCAGTTAACATTTACAAATGGTGTGTTTCTTATTTCTTATAAAATATTGTACAAGTTTAATCTTTCATCTTTAAAATGTTTGTTCACCAACATTCTCTAAAAACCCATTACAGCTTAAACATACATAATTTAGTAAAACTGAACATTGTGAAAAACATCAAAGTGTGTAAAGCAGTAATGCAGCATCTCTCTGAACACAGACTGTTGGATTATGATATAGAGCATCTGTAGAAGATCCAGTGAGTACATAAACGTACGTTCTACCTGGGGAAACAAGCTGTGCGGTCATTTAGATTTAGGGGACGGAAGCACAAAGTGTTGCCTTGCTCACACTGTCTACGTCATCTGGTAAACTGATTCACGGGAGCCTCCTTCCTTAACGTAGTCAAAGCAGCAGGTAATACTGCAACCCAGGCCCCCTCCCCTAACGCCGGCTGATCATGCTTTCAGAGTTATTGGGTAATCTGGGAGAAGAGGGTGATAGGCCATCTGCCTTTTAATGACTCCTAGTTGAACATGCATGGCAGTCACCATGGATTTGCTTGACGTTGTTAGCACAGACTCTGGAGAGACTCTTCCATGTGCACTGTGCAGTAGCCAATCGGCACTCCATCAGTAAAACCTGTGGGAGGTGATAAGCCTCCTTTACAGCAAGGGGGGTTCCCACCAATCACAACAATAGCAGAGATCCTGGGTAACCAGCTGAACCAAAGTGGTATTTCAATCTTATCAGTTCACAGACAAATGGAAGAAAAAAAGTGAGATATATAATAAGGCATGAATTGTTGCAGGAGAAAAATCCTTATTCTTTTTCATATAAGATTAGAACTCATTTCAGAATCAACAGATTGCTACTTCCCTCCGTGCTCAAGACAAACAAATCCCAAGTGAAGGACAGAGGAAAGTAGAAAAAAATAAAAATGCCAGAGAAGTAAACTCAGATTTTGTCTGATGGCGCGAGAACAACAGAGGGATACGCTTCTATAGGATGAAAGCAGCTGCTCATCTTCCTTCTGATTTCCCCTCCCCTCTTCTTATCGTCTTTCCATCTGCCCACACATCCTCAACGTAGAGTCCCTTCGCAACTAGAGACGTAGCCTATATGAAGCAGAGTTATGATCAGCTGTTGCGCTCCACCCTGCACCTAAAGCAGGTTCTGAGCACATTCGGGGACAAAAAACAAACTGCACATGATGACAAAAGGCGCGGCAAAAACAGGCGCCAAATATGGAGTCCAGGAAAACGGTGGGGAGTTGGAGTGAAGAGTAGCACTAGTGTTACATTATTAGGACTGACCGTCAACAAATACATCGCATATTTGTTTTACAAAAACAAACACTTTCATCAATAACTTGCTGAGTGAGCTGTGAATAAAATGTACTTTCCTACCTGGCAACAGCTGCACACCTTCAGCTCCAAAGCTGTCAGTCCTGACGAGAAGGCTTGTATGGAGTGAGGAGACTGAGAAAGACGATGTGTGTATCTGAGGGTGTGTATGCATGTGTTATGCGTGTGTGGCTGTGTGTGTGATGCTGAGAGAAAGATGGAGAGAGAGCTGGGAGGGAAAGTGAGAGGTGGAGCCTAGCTCAGACACGAGAAGGAGGGCTGGTTGATGGCTGTCTGCTGCCTGTACACCCAGTCTGGAGGAAGCGGTGAGGGTGGCACTACATTTTCATCTGATCAAATACCCACACACACACACACAAGGCTGATGCTCCTTATACACAGCTTGGAGAATAGAAACCTGAAAGCAGGGGGGTGAGGGGAGGAGGAGCAGGAGGTGTGAGAGTCAGGAGAGGCTGAGCTGTTTAAGCCCAAGCATCGTCACGCGGCAGTTCCTCGGAATCCCTCCAGTAAGAGGTGAACTGCATCACCGAGTCCTTGTCCGTGATTGGCTGGATAGCAGGGAGATGCCAAATTGTGGTGGGCAATGCTGTGTAACCTAAAATGACCCTTCAACATATTAAATGCCTGGTCCATCTTTGTCTGGTGGGTACATGTCACTATCAAGGACAATTTTATAAAAAAAGCCTTCCTTGTTAGAACCCTTACAAGGAAGGGTCCTAACACATGATGGTGTGTGTAATTGTGTGTGTATATATCAGGGCACAGTAAGACATGACCTGCCCTTGCACATGAGTGAGTACAAAACACACATCCATGCACATAACCTCTTAAAACACCTTCTTAAAGAAGGGAAGCCGATTTGTATAAAGGCAACACCTGGTAGACACTCACTGTGCAAATGCTGCATCATGTCATGCTGAACACAGTACTAAGAATTAACACTTTCGAAAAGCACAGTACTCGATTATAAATCTTATTATTATGACAGTACCACAGAGCTATCTATGTAAAATTTTTCCTACAAATAAAAACTAAGGTGCAGGTATCTAAATCTGAAATGTAGAATATTTTACATTTAAATTGCTAGTAAATATTGAATAAATTACACATCAAAATCACTCAACAGGACAAAAGTTACTCCTATTCAACATCTACGTGCTCCCACTAGCTAAGATTATAATTATATCGCAAATATGACTATGAATAAGTTATGTTACCATTACGACGCAGATTCACCAGGTAACTATGAACCCATTCAAGCACTGAACAGATGCAAAGAACAAATCAATGCATTGGTGTGCCATACCTTTCTTCAGCTGAATAGAAACACTACTGAAATAATTATTTTTGGACAGAAATCTGAACACAGTCGGCACTCAGCTTCAGCCATTACATATAGAAATGAGACTCCTTTTTTGAGTAGACTCATTTCTTCTGATGCACAGCAACTCCACATCGACAGAAACTCGAACACATAACCTGAGACCTGATGCGAAACGTGAATCCTATGCTCATTCCCAAATTACACGTCACAAAATTTGTATGAAAATAAGAGCAAACCCATTTGCCTGATAAATAAGGTTCACTCAACGGCCAATCGTGAATTTTGGTCAAGCATTGTACATAGAACTTGTTATTTCAGGACTGCAGAAGCAATATATTTTAATTTTCTCTGATACATAGCTTGCTGTATTAGGTATTCCAAAGAACACAAAAGTATGGTAAGTTGAATGAATCTAAGAGTAGATTTAATCCATTTTTGAATTACAGAAACATTACATCTAATAATTTAAAATTTTCTTTGTTATAACGAAAATAAAATAAGTGTTTAAAGTCCCTGGGGCCCTCAGGATCACACTATAATGTTAATAAGACTGTCGGCCTTTTTATTAACAAACTGAAACAATTCACAGATTAACTGGTAATGAAAATAATCATTTTATGCAAGTTAAGCTATCAGCCAAATTACCTGAGCTTCATCAAAAGGTAATAACAGTACGGTTTATTATGTTAGCATATGCAAATAAAACAGCACACTCCATTTACTAATGAAGATCACATTCACTGAACTGCTTTGAAGCCATTTAACACCCTCAACATGCAGCTTGCCACATGTCTTTCCCTTTCTCTTTCCCGTCAGCCTACTTTCATGTAAGGGACACCAGAGCCCACAAAAAGACCCCATGGAGGGGGAAAAAAAAAAAAAAGAAAAAAAAAAGATTTCCCTCATCTGAAAGCACAGTTGAGAAGGTTACCTCAAAATCCTCCAAAGAGACTGTTGCAGGCTTCTGTTCCAAAAAACCAAAATTTCCAATAAAGGCCGTGGGTGGTAACAGGTGGTTTTTGGATTTGTACACACTTCCGAATTGATTTATTTATTTATTCTAAAAGTAGAGACAAAATAATTACTAAAAATGTCTTGTAACCTAGTCGAAACAACTTACTATTTGAAGCTCTAAAAAAAGTGGTCAAAAAAATCATTTTACAAAACCTCCCGTCCACACCAGACATTAACCAAACAATCCTCCACCAAGCACCCGGTGTGTTCTTTATTACTCAAATCAATGGGAGGGTCTAACAATTAACAACGTAAACTAAACAATTCCAAATATAAAAATTACAAATTTTGGTTCTAAATTAACTTAAATATATTCCAATTACCCAAAGAAGAAAACTAAATTGGTAGAAATTACAAACTACAAAAATTTAGCATAAATGGCCACAACAGAGACCTTTTCTCTTTGCACATCTTGACCCAAATCTCAAGCTCTGAGCTGCATATTGATTATTGCCTTTTGTGGTGGTTCGTCTTGATAAAAAAAAAAAAGAAAACAAAACAGGCTTGTTGGTTTTGGAGGGGCTCCACTGGCACTCTGACGACAGCTTAAACACCAGCTGCATCCTACCAGTTTCTGCTCAGGGAAAACCTGGCCACAGTCACGGCCCTGGCCCTTCCCCAGCCAGCAGGCCGCGCTCCAGCATCCTGACTCTAAGCCTTCTCGCTCTAGAGGACGGAGGTGCATTACAGGCCCAGAAACGATCAGGCAGGAAACATCCCCGACCTTTTGCTATACAAGCAGGATCCTCTGTCACAGAGTCTTTTATCTAATGAGCTCAGAACTAAATCAAAGTGACAATATTAATCATGTGACGTGAGAAATAATTAGAGGGGCAATAAAGGGCTGCATGAGTCCCCTTCTTCATATTCTAACATGCGGATAGCTGATTGCACCTTTCTAAGTCAGTGATAAAAAGGTTCTGGAAGTAGCACTCATCATTACTTTTCAGGAAAATTATAAGCAGCAATGATCATAACTGAAAGTAAAAATAAAAGTTTTCTTAAATTTTGACATCTATATCAACAATTAGCAAACTAAATGAGATAGCTTTTGAAATAACACAAGCAAACACTGTTAAGCTTTAATTTGTACCTGACTGCTCTATTAAATAGGAAACTTAATTATTAAAGATACACGAGAAATAAAAACAAAATACAAGAACAAGCTATTGTTTAATTTCTTTCAATTTAATTTTTTTTTTATCAACATGGGTATTTCCAAAGAAAATAGTGGCATATGTTACCAATTGTATCAAAAAGAGCTTGATATATGCATGAAGGTTGTTTTTGTGGACTCTGGCTTAGTCATCCACATTTAGCTGAGTGGCTCAAGTCCCTCTTTAGAAAAATCTGCCATCCTCCACTGTGTGATTCACAGAGGAGAGGTTTATCTGGCCCTTACTCTCTGCCCCGTGAAGCCTGGGGTTTCTCTCTCTTGTTTACAGATCGACAGCATCTCTGGGAGAAGGTGGGTGACAGCATATGACAGACTGATGGATGACTTGACACTCATGTGCCTCTGTGTCATTCCTGCATCCACCTTCCCTCACCCACTCACACTCTAAGCTTAGAGGGAAGGATTGCTAATGCTCATGCATGTTGATGAAGCTCAAACTTGCACCTCTTGTTCAAAGCATGCATCCTCTTAAGGAGAAAAGCCTGACGGGTAAACAGTGGGTGGCTGTCAGCATGCCTGACTGTTAACAGTTGAATGAAAAGCAGCAACTGAATCTGCATAGAAATGAGCAAGATTCCCCAAGAAATTATACATCAATGTCATTTTAAGAGAGGAAAAGAAAAAAGACTGACACTGCTTAACAGGGCGATGTTGGGAAAAACGCCCTCAGTTGTCGCTTTACTGTTGAAATCAAAATCAAACAATGGCACAAATTAGATGCTACTTCAAAATGTAAACAGTTTGGATAAACAAAAAGTTTCAAAGCGTAGTTTTTGGCAGGAACTAGTGTATAATTAGAATTTGGCTTTTGTTACTGAGTGACATGGCTTAAAATGGACTTAATTAAAAACTTTATAAGACAGGCAAACAAATAGGCTGGCCAAATTAATTTAAAATATGAGCCTAAAACTCCCTCAAACATTCCTTTCCAAGCTCTGATGACGAGCAAACAAGGCTCATATAATTATTTTAACACCCTCTTAAGTTAGAATTGTACTCAACAAGCTTTGAACAGTCTAGCACATATTTTCCCTCCATTTCAAGGAAAATCTAAAAAAAGAAACACAACTGATGATGCCCTTTCAGTTTTCTAAAACTTTCTCTAAAACTTGTCTTTCCTGGGTTTCTTTCTCATCCAAAAGAGTCCATGGTGCTGGCTGACAGTTTCACTATCTCAGTTTGAGATATAATTTGCTTTTTCAGAACAATTTTTGGAAACAAAGATGTCAGATTTCAGTGCAAAATTAAATGTTTTAAATATTTTGGATAGATAAACTGAAACATTATTCAAATATACTTTGTTGAAGAACTGACAGTTCCAACATAAACTTAAAATCATAGGTATTGTTGCAAAGACACTTTTTACTTCATTTCTATGAAGTGAAGTGATATTATGTGGACATTTTTAATCATTAAAGTCAAATTAATGTATAGCCTATTAAAATACATTATCAGTCTATAAGCAATTCTTGTTTCAATAATGTTTGCGATGCTACATGAAGTCCAAAAGAAGTACTAATGTAATGAATGTGGGTTTAAATTTTTGCAGTTATTTAGAAAACATATTAAGGTGATTTTCAACACCAAAAACCAAAATGAATCACATTCTCTTATGTGTTATCGACATAGGAACATATCCAAAACATCCTTGTGGCAATTTCTCTTACCGTTGCATCCAAAGCTCCAACCAGCCCTATTGCTCTTCTTCTCCAAGCATTAACATTCCCACACAAGCTGTGATACAATCTCTGATCACATGATCAAACCTTGGCCATTTTGGTCAAGGTTTGATCATGTGATCACTCAATATATGTGACCACCTGACTTTCAGATGATTCTGAAATGGAAATTACATATTTGCGTGAAATGATTTTTTTTAAGCCAAAACTGAAATTCTATTTTTGCTCCAAGTCAGAAACAGCAACAGTACCTGTAATAAGGTTATAATTTATTCTACAGAATTTCATAAGTATGCTTTGCTAAAGTGTTACAAAGACTCTGAAGTGATCTGGAAATTGACTTAAGGACCTCATCACTGTCTTGTACAGTCCATCTCATCTCTGAGTGTATTAAAACCTCTAAATGACCCAAACCTGTGATCTAAGCAACAAGATTAAAAGAAAATTTAAGAGTAGATTAATCATTCATTTCTATCTCTGATCCAACATCCAGCAAATCTATTTTTAATAACCTCTCCCTCATTTTTCCAAGTGACTGCACCCCCACACTTTAGAGATGAATTCACAGCATGGCAGTAGGCATTGAAGTGGAAATGCAATGCAACAAATGATTTCCTCATCTGCCTCTGTCTTCCCCTCAAAAATCCTCAGAATAAAAACATGATCTAAGCACCTTATTCTTATGTTGTTCCAGCACTGAAGCTCTCTCCAGAATACCAACCAAAACTGGAAAAAAAAAACTAGTGTTTCCCCACCAATCATCACTGATATTTTACTGTTTCAGTGTGAATTCCTGACCTCTTCCTCTTTATTTCACTAGTGATTTACTATCACATCACTTCCCTCCAGTCAATCTATTCTTAGTCTTGGTATCATCTTGGAGAAAAGGGTTATTTTTAGTCAGCCAGTCATGTGGCTGTAGTGCAAATGGAGTCTTGCAGCTGTAGGTTATTGGTCTGACTCTTCATCAACAGCTCCCAAACCACAGGGGGAAAAAAAATCTTCCAAATCCTGGAAATTTTTAATGTCACCTCATAGGTGCTCTGGTTAATAATTTTCTTCAGCAGCATTATTATCATCCCAACCTTAAATCACTACATTCACCCGACTTAAATCTACCCAGCACTTTTAAACACAGGAACAACCCACAAGCTTGATTGAGAATAACCTGGAAACATTTCAACATAAAAATGTTAATGTAATTATCAACTCTTCAAAAGGTACGGTAACTATTAGTCGTTATTTAAATTACAGAGTTGTAGTTTGACTTTGAATCACTTGAAGTTGTTTGAATAATTCATATATGCATATAAACAAAATATCCACAGAAATATAAGTGTCTACTTTTTAGCTAATGTGCTGAAACTACAAATGTTTTTTATTTAGTAAATAAAATAGCATTTCACAATGTGGGCTTTGGAGGGACAATGTGGCGCAGTTTACAAATAATCATGTACTTTTTTCAAATAAATTGAACAGCTATATAAAAGTGGGAGATGTGTCCCTAAACAAGATTAACCAAATACATTCGGCAGCAGTGCCTTGTTTTCTCAAGGTCTTTAACAATCCACAGGGTTGCGTTTACTTTTTCAATCAAAATCTAAAAGGTTTTAAGCTCTAAAATATTCCTTTAAGTGAAGGATTTACTCCCATTTGCTCCACAGATAGCTAAAAATGGATATTTGTGATTTAAACTATTACAGTTAAAGCAAGTCAGAAAATATAAGCCCTTTACAGTGAAATCATTGAATTGCAATGATGAAAATATTTAAACAATTTGTAATGCTCATCACTCTACCCACAAAACTCCATCCAAAGTTCCTGGTAATGCACCATTATGAAGGAGATGGGAAAACTGCCCATTTTCCTGGAAATGCCTAAGTTAGCTAGAAATGCACACATTGTTTTCACTGGCTGAGCGACAGCAGCACGATGCCATTTGCTTGCTCTCAGATTTCTATGTCATGTTTTACATCGTTCTGTGTATGAGTGCAGTTTATCTTTTTCTTGTGAAGCACTGTGCTTCTTATTCTTTGATAGGTATTATTTAAGTAAAATTGATTTGCTAAAAATCTATTTTATTCTTTGATTTGTTTAGTAAATCTATCATTTACAGATTTGAGGATCTTTCCTTTTAAAGATGCCTCCACTACCCTGTTCCTCTACAATTATTATACTCTCAGTTTATATTTACATAAAACAGATATCCTGAAGTGTTGGATTTAGAAAATCTTGTCAATCAAAATGTTGGACAATCTGGTAGATGAAAAGATGAAGACTGTGTCCTCCCACGCAAAAAGACATCCATTAGTTTACGTTAATATCACAAAGTAATATATTTTGTACATTTCAAAGCAACACGCACAATCAAAATGAGAAGGCCAACTACAAAATGAGGTATGCAATTCAACCTAGTCCAAAACTGTCAAGGCTGCAATGACAAAAATACTTTTTACAAAGCAGATTTATCTACACCTGAAGGGGTCAAAACAGATCTCAGAGCCAGAACAATTATACACAGAATGGTTAAGGAGAACTGATGGGGGCTACTGGCACCTTGTAATTTTCTATAATCTATAATTTAGCTCTTTAGAAAAACACAAAAAGACTTCGATTACCGCTGAAGTATTTAGACATTTTGTTGCAACCTTTAGAAGGAGCAAAGGTTTGTTATGCCGTTGCGGCTGACGCAGCTGCTGGATCTGCACTGTAATTTTCATCTGTGATCATCCACAGTTATCAGTCAAGTTCAACAGACTGGCACATCCCACCTCCCACTCAGTGGAGGAAATAGTTTGGTGCAACTGTTTCAAGAGCAAGTCACAATAAAAGGAGGCCAATCTGCCAGGAGTAACTTTGCAAGAAGTTCACAATGCTTTTTTTTTTTACTGAAAAAATTTAAGGCAGTAGGTACAAAACAAATGTCAAGCCTGGTCTCATCTGTGCAGTTTACAATTGCCTCACCATCATAATAAAATTGTGTAATATTTATATCACAAAGAGCTGCAATAACTGTTTGGGTAAAAACAAAATTCTATTTGTCCAGTTAGATCACTTTTCTATTTTCTTACTTCTAACTTTGGCAGCAGAAATGGAGAGGTTAATGATGGCAGTGACAGAGGACATACAGCAACATCAACATTCAAATAGCAAAGTCTTATCAAGTTCATATCAGAAAAGTTTTTATAGTTTCAAATAAAACATGTACTAATTTACCAAAAGGTCAGACAGTATCTCATGCATAATATCTAGTGTGCAACAGAAAATGCTGCATTTTTATGTTTAGTTGTACTTTATTTTCCAGCAAAAACTATAAAAGTAAATCAGTTTTTGTAATAATAATAAACAAAGAGTCGAATCTTTATATTTATCCGCACATAACCTGTTTACTTTCACTTGCAATTTTCTTTAAAAACTGTAATTCAAAGTTGTTAGTACATAAAAATAATAAGTCAATGGCTGTTTAACACAAAGCTGCTTTGGGATACAAAATTTGAGCTTTTACAGCTGAAAATGTTCCCCATCATCCATACATAGGTACTACCCATCGCTGCTGAAAGGCCTACATGTGAAAAGCTTTTAGGATAAAAGCAGCCACAGTACTGGAAGTCCATTTGGAATAATTTCAGCCTATTTTCTAAAGAATCAGGCCAAAGTATTATTTAAAGAAAGAGAATAATACAGAAAGGAAATGAGAATTTCATAAAAGCTACAAGGAGAACAGAAATCCTATTGAAAATGGACCCTGAAGCACTCAGATTCTGAAATGTCAATGGCAACCAGGATGTGTTATTTAGACAGCTATTTGGATAAGTGTAAATGACAGCCTTTCAAGTCACCATGCCAGCATTACATCTATAAGATCTCCTTAGTTGACGAGAGAGAATAGGTTTCAGTGAGTCTAACACAGTTGTTTTTACTATAGCAACCAAAGGTAAGTTTGGACTTTTCTTCGACTGCAGTACCTGTATGCTGAGATCAGAATATTAATGTGAATGCAGAGTAACTGAAAAGTTTATACCAATTCATCAGTGACAGCATCTTGACCACCTGTATTTTTTAATTGCCTCCCACAGATTTCCAGATATCATTCTGCAAAATATATTAGTCCTTGCAAGTCAGAAATGCTGAAGTTTAAATTGCTTGGTCTCCATGGAAACCTGTCCAGGTTTAAATTGTATAGCTATTCCACTTTGTGCACCGGTGCCACTGACAGTGAAACAGTCACACACCATGTTGCCATCACCATCTGCCCCGACATTTTGTACTTTGCCATTTTACTTGATGGTCTCCCGATGACCATTGTAAATACACATGCGCTTACTGGGCCAAATAATTCAACATATGCTTCATCAGACTAAACCCTTTTTGCTAAAGACATTTGCAAATGCAAATTTCAGTCAAAAACTTTTGCAACAGGCTTCTGTCTTGATTACAACCCTCTGTTAATATAAAATCCCATTCAGTTCATCTGGGGATGACAGTTTGAGTCAGATAGTTAAAACTTCAGACAAAATTAATTATTGAGTTTCACCTCATCTGACCAGTCACTGGTCAAATGAAAAAGGTTTCAAAGAGTCCAAATTAGGATTTTAAACCAGAGAATAGAGTACCAACTGACAAGCATGGTGGTGGTAGAATAATGCTGAGTGTTTTAACCGATTTTCGAATAGATAAAGCAAACTAAACCTGAGCTTTTGTAATGGCCTTGACTTCGCTGAAAATGTATGGACTGAGCCAAAACGTAATTTCTGTGACAGGCAACCAACAAATGTAACTGATGTCTCAAATTTCTTATAACTAGTATAAATATTCAGCCAAAATTACACCAAAAGTTTGTTGATGGCTACAGAAGTTGCATTGTTTGTTAAATAATCACTCCTCCAAGGATAAAGAATGGTTCAAATGAGACATTAAAACCCCCAGAATCCCAATAGTTACTAAGCATCTCACAGGAACTGTATTTTTAGCATTTACCTAACATTAATATTTTAACATATATTACAAAAGACGGTGTATTAAATTGAGCCTTTATCAGCCCAGTTTTAGGATTCCTCCAAATCCAGTCACCAGTTATTACCCCAGCAGGCCCCAGCCAGAGTAGGAGGGCTGATTGCAGCTCATCAGCCTGTCAGCTGGAAGCGCATGCTGAATGGAGCCCAGGGTCGAGTGGCTTTCCCGGCTGCCACATTTTCTTCACTTCACTGCAAATCAAACGGCTGTTGTTTTTAGGCCTGAGATCAGTTAATTTGTGGAAAAGACGAGGGAAGGTGGATTACTCAGCATGCCTTGGCCTGGTTATATCTCTCCATTCAGATGCAGGGAGACGGGCTCGTCATTTAAAAGGCAGATGAAGCCTCGCTGTGGCACATCACGTGACTAGCCGCTCTCGCTGCTCTCCGCCTGCCGCTTGGTGCCATTGTTCAACACTGTTCAAGCTGAGTCCTCATCCATATACACTCAGGGGAGATCTTATCCTATGTATTTGACCTCTTCCCGTTACTATAGGCTCTTTCACAGAATGCACTGTTGGGAAATCTAGCTGCTTAAAAAGACTGAAAGTAAAGTTTGCTCTTATGGTGTGAATCAAATGCGTATACTTCAGTGTTAGTCGCTAATGCAGTTAGTATGAACTGTAAGTATTGAGAACATTCATATGCAACACAAACTACCTCTGAAAAAGGCTTGCTCTGTCACTCTGCTTTTATCCATAGCTCAGGGTTAGCTTTCTAATTTCAGCAATATGCCTCATTGTATTAACTGTTCTACATTCCAAACAGCAAAAACAATTTCTTATTATATTTTCAGAGTTCCCAAGGCAGCTCAGAGAGAGCCAGAAGATCATTTTCTCACATCAATTACTCCAGTTGCAAATAAAGAAACAAGTTAGCAGCAAATATCAAATTAAGTCTCTCAATTACATTTTAATTAAGGGACAGTAATGTGTTTTGAGAAGGCACAGATGCACATAATTTCCAAGTATAATTGGCAAGAGAAACCATTTCTAGATCATTTGAAATGCACTACTAAAACAGTCATTTCAGGAATCTGGTGAGAAGCAGGTGGTGAGATTTACTTGAGGGAGAATAATACCTAAATCTGGTTTGAGACAGAAAATTGAAGATGAGAAAGTGAAGGCACACAGACAAGATAAGGTAAACTGTGTTTGTGCATACTGTTTCAAAGCAGCTATTGCACTATGGGTAAAAAAAAAAAAACTGTTTCAAATCAGAAGATCAGTACTGGTCTTTGAAGCATATAATCAGTGAGGCAATTCTTCTTGAATGCATATAATCAGAGCAGCATTTTCCATCCAGCAGGGTTCAGATAAAAAAAATAATACAAAAAAACATCCAACATATGAGAACCGTTACTTGTGTACAACTGAGGCTTTGATTCTTATCAGGACTGATTGGCAAACACCTTCTAAGATACAATCTACTCCTAAAACAACAGATGTTGATTTTCACTTTCAAACAATTTTGATCCTAAAGTGGTGAATCTCCCCAATGAAACAATGGTGTCTTATCACATAGTAGCTCCAAACTTGAGAAATAAACATTTTGCCTTCTATTGCTGCCAGATAAAACTTGAACCCCCTCATTCAAGCCTTAGTTTAGCAGAAGTCTATCCAATATTGCCCCGACTGCCCATCATTTGCTGCATGTTGTGATGACAGACTACGAGATATAAATGTCTCAAAGCATAAGGTAGTTATAATAAACTTAAGGCAAAACTAAACCAAGGCAAAAACCAGAATCTTATATAGAGATGAAGTAGAAATATATGACTAATAATTGGAAACAGTGGTCAGTATTCATCTGAAATTTGATAAAAACAATCCAAAAAAAAATTTAGTTTTTTTTTTTTTTTGTTGAAAATAATTGTTTTCTCTCATCAGCTGACTAAAACAAACTGTTCTCATTTCTAACTTTCAGGCAACACTTCAAAGTTGAAACTTTTTTTTTTTTTTACTTTCTTGGAATTACAAAGGAGCGTTTTCTCTGTTGAGTAAAATAGCTCAAAATATTTTCATGGTCTTTAGGTTGTTGAGTTAAGCATTTGCAGAGACAAATACTAGTATGTATGTATAACTTATTTGCAAGTATACATACATACTAGTTACGAATAAATACATACTGCCATGGATGCAGAGATATGCATGAATGTATGTTTACATACTCCCTTATAAATAGACATGGCAGTATGTTTACGGCAATGTTTATAACAGCAGCAATACTGCCATAAACAAAAAATCTCAATATTGTTTATACTAAATCTGCAAAAAAATAATCTTATATGCAAAGGTTGAACACTGTCCACCTTCAACAACTCAGACTTACCTTGTGAGTGTTTGAGAAATCTTCAGTACAGTCTTTATATGGTGGCAGGTGAACCTTTGCTCCAGAACAAGTGATCTTCCAGTCGGTGCACCAAAAAAAATAAAAAAATAAATAAAAACATAGGTAATGCAGTATACTCCAATGTATTGAAACCCTAAAATGTAAAGTTATAAAGCTATACGAGTCCAGACTGAGTGGAATTTGTGCCTGTGAATATCTACTGTTGACTGTATTTTCACTTCACCTTAAAGAATCATAACAGGATCAGCAAATAGAAAGAAACCATTAGAATTGAAATGTTTATGCACGAAAAACCAGAGGTCTCCTGACAACGTAAACTTTAGATGTGTGTCTGATGCATTTTTGCTTACAAGTTTTTTTCTTTTTTCAGTGAAGTTACATACAATAGATTATTCAAAAATTTTACTGAGGTAAGAGTAGTGATGCTTCATAATATTACCCAAGTAGAAGTGGAAAGTACAGTACAGCTACTCCTAAAAGTCCTTTTTAAAAGAAAATAAATGTATTTAGTCCTTACTCATCTCTGCATATGACTAAATATTTGTGCAAATAGCTCACGAAGTGCAAATAACTGCTGTCCTTTTTTAAGGAGAGAAATATGTAAACAAATTGTATATCAAACTGTCAGTCTTTGCCCTTCTTGATATTTAATTTATTTGGTTTAGGTGCACACGCATTTCTAAAATAACCTGCATCTTGATATGGACAGAAATTAGCTGGAACTTCCACTTCCAGCTTTTTATCATGTTGAAAAAGATATGTTTAACATATTCCTTTCATTGTTTTTTGTAACAGCTTCCCTTCTCTGTTCTTCTTCAATGTTAGTACAGCAATTTGTGGATTTGTTTATTTTGTCTTCTGAAAAATAACTGTCTTTTATCCAATTAAAGAGTTTAGAAATAATTGCTTCTAGCATATAGTCATTATAGAAACAATGAAAAATCATACGCATTTGACAAACATCAGATGCCAATATCTGCAAGAAATATAAATTCTATGCATATGAATACATTGACAATACTTATTTAACTGCAGGATTTTATTTGGCACTCGTTTCCAGTTCTGCACTATTGTATGACTTTCTTTTCATAAAGAGTTTGTTTTCTGCTAAAATTACTTACAGAATGTGACAGTTGAACAGTTGTCTCGCTATTACTAGAAATAACTTCTCTAGTTTTACAGCAATTACAGGAAACCAAAAGAAAAATTATTCCAGGAGTGAATCCTGATAGGTAGCTGCGCCAACACATTTGCCTTAATTACCACCTAAACAGGTCATAATGTTTAGCAGAATCCTTAATGATGCGTTTCAAGCAAGCAAAACTTGGAGACATAAATAAATGAAAACTGTATTTTTGAGGGGGGAAAGGAGGCCATTAAATATTCTAAAATTGGGACTAACTCAATTAAAATAAATAAAAATTACATAAGTAAATAAATTTTATAGGTGAACAAATCTTACACTTTAACAGATTAAACCAGGTCATAATGTGGACCCCATGAAAGAGTAGCCATTGTTACGGCAATAGCTAATGGGGATTCAAATAAACAAACAAACCATCGTCACACCAAATTAACATCAGCCAATAAATAACAGAAAACCTAAGCAGACACAATTATTTTGAAGAAAAAAGTTCAGAGACGCTGTACATGTCTTACCTGGACGCTGGAAATATCCTTTGTAACTCCGAGAAGGACCAGGGACTCACCTGCTGCGGAAGTAAAATTAGCTAATGAACAGGTGCAGCTCATCAGTCTTGATTGCGACAGCAGCGATTAAAACGGGGGAATCAATGTTGCTCCTTTACAAATCCTCATGTAGCTGTAAAACATGTGCCAAACTTTTGCGTCTATTGTCCTTTCCATCTGCTCATTAAAGTCACTTTTAATTGTCTTAAAGTTAATTTGAGATTGTTTTCCTTTCTTTAAATGTCCGTACAGCGAGGAAGAAATCCTTTAAACAAAATATTGTTCAAATACAATTTTCAATTAGGTCAGTTTATTTATTCATATGACGCTATCGTACAGGTCAATTACACTCATTGAGTCCTGGTTATTAAGCAACACAGTACAGTGTATTATTCAAATTAGTAAAAAAATAAAATAAAAATAAAAAATTAAAAAAAAAAAAAAAAAAAAAAAGGAAAAATCTGCATTGTCAAAATTCAAAGTTGTGTGTGGTTGGTTGTGTTTGCGGACTTAAGTCATGCTGCCATAATTATAAAACCTGTGAAAAAACATCCGAATTATCTAAAAGCACTCAAACTGAAAAGTATTTTACCTAAGCTGACCAGCTGTTTGGGTGAATTTAAGCCTCTCAATGATTGCATTCATGTCTGTCAACAACATGTCAATGATGGTGACGTCTAAAATGCGTTAATGCATCATCAGATTGTAACCCGTGTTACTCAGCTTAATTTTTCTTACCAATAATCAGTGTTCAAAGCAGACAGGTGGTTCAGCAGGTGGTGAAGTAGCCATACAGCGGCCATAACAGTGAAATAACATTCACAACAAAGGCTGTTTGGGCCCCCTGCTGCCTTTTATCTTCTACTGTAGCCGAGGCAAGAGATAAAGCCAGAGAACATGGGAGAGAGCATCATTACAAATCCATCTACACTCTTTATCTAATCACTAATGGCTTTGGAGGGGAGTTTCAAACCATCAACACTGCTGTTTTTTCACATTTCCTGTTATATCCCCCCTCACAACCAGCCATTATGTAAATTAAAAAACAAAATATTCCACTCCCGTTTCCTTGCTCCATCTGAGTGTTCTTCCCTCCAGCCAAGATGACCTTTCTTTTGAGAAGCAAGCCAGTGATATCTTGTAAAAACATCTGATTTCAACATCAGATTCCTAATGTTATCCAGGACACTTAAAGGTTAAAGGTTTGCTTCATATGCAAACTGTCATTAGGAAAGGCAAAAAAAAGGAATAATCCTGTCGATCCAAGCACTAAGCCTGTTTCTTTCTAAGTTAAAGGTCAAAATCTCACAAACTCCTGAAGGCCACTTCCCACCAGCTGGTTACAGCTTTTGCCTGTATCCATACTATCATACAAGCGTCCAGCGGATGGCTCCTGGTAGTGTAGTGTCACGAGTGTCACAACGTGGAGAACGACCTTTTCAACCGTGTGTCAGCGGACTGAGATGCTACAGGGAGGCCCTCTCACAGTGTCTGAATGTCAGCATCTGATGATCCGGTGAAGCAACAAGACCTTGGAAAACTGGAAAAAGCAAGGAGGATATCAGAGAAAGGTTGGGCTTTTAAAAAAAAAATTAACATTTTTATTTATTTTAAAATAAAACAGAAATGAAACAAAGAGAAGAACTTATTTGAACTGGTATTGAATATCAACAAGCTTCAGTTTTAATTTTTGAGTTCAAAGAAAGGTAAACAGACTATTTTCATTTTGCAGAATGACATTTTGAATTATTTATGTACTCCCTTTGCAGGTACATATTTTTATTAAAGAGAAGAACTCACAAATCTATTTGTACCTTAAAATATTCCTGTTATTGTAGCTTTTCTGCAAGTTTCCTGAGGCCATGAGACTGTTGACACATCCCAGAGACTGAGCTCCCCAGTTGCACCCAAGGCGGTGAACGACACCTTGTTGTGATTTGGAAGGTGTGCACATGTCATTCTTCAACAGTGAGACTGTCAAAATTTCAAATTCCTTTATATGCAAAGAGGTAAAACACTTTTACATCGAGACTAATAGAAAACTTCACCGTCTTCAAAAAATCCCTTTGAGCTGCAAATCTAAGCTGTTGGCAAAAAAAGAGAAGTTTTGGCATTTTTAAGCAGAATAATTTCTTGATATCATAGTCTCATAGTCATCGCTCACTGAAGGAGCAGCAGGAATTGCTGAGCCACATCCTAGCTCATTCCAGTTAATTACTTGTTTTGATATTTTGATATTAGGAAGAGTCATCCTTAGTAAACATCTCGGTTTTCATGAATATTTCCTCTGAATCAATGTCTCCTGGTGATATTTGGCTAAACCGGCTGCAGATTTTCGGTTTATGTCCAGCAAGCTCATTCTTGATTATTCTGTTTCTTTTGATTCAGAAAGGCTCAGTCCTGAATATTCTAATACATTAAAATAGTCTTGAAAAGTTTATATCAGTAACTCAAGATTTCAAGTGTTTTTGTTGTTTTTTTTTTCATTCCTGGTAGCTCACATTTAATTGCTGCCTCATCTGTAATATAGCAGCTATTTCAGAGGTTACTTACCTTTTGCTACTTCTCCTTACCCTCTATTGTACAAATATATATAATTATAATTGAAAATCCAGACAGGCACCCTTCTGTCTATTTCTTTCTCCTGCTGTCCACTGCTTTGCTAGATGCTTCAGTTTATGAAATTAAATCATCAGATGTATTTTAGAACAGAATATATAACAGTCTGAGATTTGCAGTCTTTGATTTACTGAGCATAAAGCTTTGGGTTATTTATAGACTGACAAAAAATCAAACTGCAGTCAGTATGATGAAAAGTCTATACATATAAATTGAAATGTAAACTACAACAATCAAACAGTTCACTGAGTTGTTGAGCAGCAACTTCCATTTACTGGTTCGCTGCTGGGAGCTTGTGCTGAACACTTTGTTTTAACGTCACGGCTGTGTCTCTGAATTCTCTTTTTGGATTTCCAAGAGATGCTTCCAGCTCGTGCAGATTCTTGGTTCTCCTCAGATGAGACTGAATCCACTCCATGAAGTTTTCGTTGAGTTTGTGGTAGCTCCAGACCTCAAACCCATGCTGCTGTATGACCATGCTGCTGTGCATTAGGCCTGCCCTCTGTTTAGTTTAACCTCATTAAACTAAAGTTATTTTCTAAAAGAAAGAAAGGGGCAAATGTTACTTGACACAACGTGGATGATGGACGAGACAACATTTTAATTTTTTCAAGCTTCCATTAATTACCTAATAGTATTTTTTGAGTTTAGGTTATTTCTCACCAGGTGGCCATTTCCAGGTATTCGTAGCCCAAGCCCTCCAGGACATTTCCTAAACCTATCAGGAATAATTGCCTTCTTATGGCTTCCTGTGAACTCCCAACAGGGACTGCCATGGGTCTGGACCTGCATATATGGATGACCGCCCCCCTGCATTCCTCCGAGTCTGAGAGTGACCACCTGCTAATGCACAAACTCCATAGATAGATCCGTAGGCGGTGTATGGCTGACGGATGAATGGAGGGACAAAGAGTGCGGCTGCATTTTTAAAGTCTAGAGTAAAGTGTGGATGACAGATGGGTAATTAGTACAAGTGTCTGTCTAATCCATCTGCACCGAGTCGATTCACACACAGGAAGCCACAGAGGTGAAACTTCGGCCACTGCTTGCCGCTAAAGGCTCCGGATTAGCTGGGAGGATTCTCTCTCAGAGTGAGACGCTGCTCTGGGCCTAAACATGCATGTCTGCCTCCCTCCTGCTGGTTTTGTGTTGCTGATGAGGAGCGAGGCGTTTGCGTGTGCATATGTGTTGCTTCTGCACACAGCCCTACGTGAGCCCTCTCTTAAATCACGCCACAAAACACGAACAGCAACAACTTCTCAGAGGGAGGCCCGCGCTGTCATGGTAACAGCGTAGAGTGACCTTCAGAGGCTGCGGATGCTCCCCAGAGCCGCCTCCTATTCTGCCTGGCTTGGACTTTGTGAATCATCAGCAGCATTGAAATTCACATTGCTCCCTCTCTGGAGGTTTGGGCTTATTAAAATGGATGAGCAAATGTGGAAAAATGATGGACACAGCAACAACGAGGCCAAATTTTTCTGTAATAATTAAAACAAAAAACATTCAGATGTAAATTATTATGTACAGTATTATGGGGATTGCAGGTTGTTATGTAATGTGTGTCCTTTTCAACAAGAGACACATGAGGAAAGAACTCCAACTAACCACAGGTGGGATATGAAATTACATCTTTCATGACAAGGATTTGGCTCCAGATTCCCAGACTGGATAATATTTTGGGGGTGTTCAACCAGGGGAGATTGCCTCCAAGGATCACTGAACACAAAAGCCTTTTATGATGGGCTGAGTCTACACTGCACGCTGGGGACGCTGCCACCCGCTGGTGAAGAGCAGGAATTGGGCGCCGATGCGACTCCTGGAGCTCCACAATTGAACCAACGGCACCACTGGATTCAGAAGATGCTGGTCCTGTTGGGTTGAAGCCTTAGAAATAATGGAAAAGTCTGTGACAGTCAAAAAAGTGCAGGAGTGGGGGGCTTCCATTAGTTTTATGGCTATGTTTCTGAAGAGGGGAGCATTGATGATTGTGACTAAACAAGACAATTATACATTGATCTGGAAATGCAGTTCCAGCTGTCTTGGAAGACACTCTTGGTCCGTAATTCGGCGGCTCTGGATTAGATCATTTCTTTACCAAGAGTCAAACTCTTACAACCCACCAAACCCGACCTTTGACACAGCAATGAGAAACAGAGTAATAACTTCCATGTGAGGCAACAATTAAATTTGCTGTGCATTTCAACAGTGTGTAAAATCTGTATGTTAATGCACCTGGACCGCCTTTAATTAAGTTACAATATTTATAAAACTGCTGATTTAATCACCTTTAGACAAAAAAGACAAAATGACAATTAAAAAACCCTTGCAAAACATTATATTATTGATTATTTATCCAACAGGATATTATTGTCTTAGAAGGACTAAACAGTTTAGCACATATTTTATTTTCAAACTTAAATTTAATAAAAATAATTAGGTTGCCAGAATTACAAGTACCCCAGGGTTAATAAGGACTGATTAAATGAAACCCCATGTCTTATTGGAAATAGAATAAGGAGGGACATTTTCAATTAATATGAAAACGTTGCAAAATTAGTGTAAAGCTAAAAATGAAATGAAAGTCATAGGACATTTTACAGTACATTAAACGCTATATTTGAACCAAACGTGTAAAGAAAACTCAAAATAAATTATACTTTTACTATTTACAATTTTACTGAAATAGCATAACCAAAATTAACAATTCCAACCTTTATTTTAGGAAAGTCATCAGTGTAGGTAAAAATCCTACTTTAGGAGATAATAGATTCACTTTTTCCCCATTTGGATTTTGGAAAACCTCCTCTGCTGTCATGATGCCACTCTTTGCATCTTACCATATAACTTCTCACAGTTTGTTACCAGCCAATGTTCCAGCCATTTTGGTTGTTGCTCTCACTGCAGATACAAGCAAACTTAGGAAAGTAGCAAAGTGCCTGTAGCTATTTGCTGAGTTGTAAAGATCAACATATTTCTGAGTGACTCAAATCTTATATTTTCTTTGCATTTCCATTTTGCAAAATGGCCATGGAAAATGTGTGTTATACACATATTCATAACAAACAGTAAGTTGAGACTTAAAACTTCCTAGACCCACCAAATAATTTCGTAGTTACTAAATTGCAAAGGACATATTTTGTTGAATTAAAACATAATTTCACTAAAATGTGCCTACTCTTGTTTTTTAGAATTTGAAAATGTTAGGAGGAAACTTTAGTGAACCACATTGCTGCAAGAAAATGTAAAGTAATTTGCATTTCAAAGCAACCCAAGAATAGAGCTTTTTATCTAACATTTCCGGCTAAAAACAAACATCGTCATAATTTTAGTGATAAATATTTCCACATCCCTGTCCTCGAACATTTAGAGACTAAAATAAATCATTAAAAGCTACATTTTGCATTCCAACCTGATGAGCCAAATTATGCCATTTGGTAAATGTCAGGCAATTGGACAATCATCAGTTGATTTTCTCTTCTGTACCATGTTGACTTTTGCAGAAAATTTTAACAAAGGGCAGCTCCACATGCGGCTGAAGTTATTCAGAAAAAAGCTTTCACAAAGTGAAGCCTCGTTATTGCCGTTTTCCACCTCTGGTGTGATGCAGGTTCCAACAGAACAAATGGTCAGACAAAGACAACTTCAAAAAAAAAAAAAAAAGCACTTTCATGTTGAAAGATTGAAATAACTTCTAACATTCAAAAATCGCTGCTTACATTGGAAGCACAAGATGACATTTAATGAAGCCTACTTTCATCACCAGTTCTAAACCATCCTTCTGGTTCGAGGTTTGAAAGCTTGGTGGTCATGCTCCCAGTGCAGTTGGACAAATGTATCTGCTGTGATAAAGCAGCGCAGTAGGAACGGTCAGAGGAAATTGCAAAAAGCACATCAAGTATCGTTCTACCCATCTGTTTTCCCTCTTTCAGGCATCCTGACCCCTGCAGTGTCCTGTGCGGATGAGCGCCTTCCTGCATCGAGGGACCCTGGAGATGGAGAAGATTGGCCAGAGAACCGAGAACATGAAGCTAACAGATAATAAAATGTTCCCAGGTATCTTCAAGAACGAGATAAGGCTTGCTGCTCATCGGTCTCTCAAGTATCAATGTGGTCTGTAGAAGAGAGAAGATGGAGAAAGATACTACAAACATGCACAGTCTTACACCCCAGATAATGATTACTGAACTTAAATGTGGAATTTAATGTTTTATTAGAAGGAAAGACCAAAAAAGAGAGAAATAATTCATACACCTTATACATTTCCACATGTTATCACATGTAGCAGTTATAAAGCTACTAAAAATGTTTATAAAATCTATCACTTTAATTATGCAGGGTTGACATCTTTTCTTACTCCAAGAGCCATCTTGTTGCATAAATCAAGGGAAGAAATTTGTTATTGTGAGCAACAGTTTAAAAGTTTTGTCACAGACTCAAATGGAAATGTATACCTGGGCTTTGACTAGGCACTTCTAACACATACAGTATAATCTAAAGTAGTCAGTTGTAGGTCCAACTGTATGTTAAGTACATTTGTCCTGCTGGATGGTAAACCTTTGACAAAGTGTGAAATCTTTTACAACCAGCCCCGAGTTTTCAGCAGTCTCGGGCTTTTCAAGAAAAAATAGATGCCTTGCATGTCAAAATGAAAAATCTATTTGTCAACAACATTTGTAACACTTTGCAACAGTAGAGCTAAATTACGACTAATTGGAATTTTCTCTATTATGAATAAGTTCAGCATTCAGCAGGTCGAGTCAGGGGTTAGGCAGAAAAAAGTTTGAGTCACACAATAACAGACCAAGTGAACATCACTAGCTTTGTGCGGTGTGTTGAAAGGTCAAAGAGATTAGAAAAGGGCTTCATTATCACAGCACACTCTCCATTCGTCATCTTAAAATGCATCAAGTCTGAAGGTCAGGAGCCATTAACGTCCAGAATTGCATTCTGGGTCAATTTGAGGTCCTTTCTATTGTAGGACCTACATCCTCAATAGGAAGAAAGAACAATCTGGAGTTTTTCTTACAACTAAACCTCACACCAATTTGCCTCAGGTTTTTCACAATTTGTGTTTTAAAGTCTGAAACAAACTCCATATGAGGCTGCATGTTTAAAGAGCTGGTTAACACTGATTATTGCAGTTTTTCTATAAAAAAAAGGCTTATATTTTTATATCTTTAGTTCCAGATTTTTATTTTAACTAAAGCAGATAAAGTAAAATGACTGACTTGGAATGGCCCAAAAGCAAGTGGTGAAATCTCAAATACCGGAAAAAAAACCCCTCAAAACAAACAAACAAACAAACAAATAAAAGACATTGAAAACCATTCTGCTGCAAATGAGGTTGATTGACTCTTCAAAAGATGGTGCTACCAATTCCCCTGGTTTTACTCAAAATAAAATCAATTGGAAACTCAATATGTGCACACAGCAGATAAAGATTTATATTAGATGTTTGTTACAAACCTAAAAATTAATTATTTAGTAAATGTGGAAATGGACAATGTGTTGTTAGGTTTAAGCCAGTAAATGTCTACTAATGTTCCCAATGCTTCTGTGTGTAATAGTCGTACATCTTCTTTCCCAGAATATACTGCAACTTGATGCAAACATTTTCTTGAAAAGCTTAAAAAAAAAAAAAAAAAAGCTCTTCAGAGAAGTGCTCACAAACCATTTCATCACACGCAGAGAAACCTGTAATTTACTGAGCCATGATGAGACTGGAAGCATTGTGGCAGTGTCTGAACTTCAGTGAAGGTCTGATGGAGCTGCTGAGAGCTGAATGGCAGCTTATCATGACTAACCAAAGGCAGATATGGATTGTCTGTGCCCTCTGTGGCTATTCAAAATGACAAACCTCGCAACTTTCCATAAAAATGCTAATGGGGATTACGTAGAGAGCCTCCAGCACTTTCCAGCCACAGAAAGAGGCCATTATCTGGAAATTTAGTGAACATTAGTCGGATACAGATTCTTCCCTCCTTGCTCTGTCACTAGGTGGGGGAATTAATGCGCTTTAGTTGCATAATAAGTGAGATAGGGCTTTTTAATGTATCGGATGCAGTCAGGTTAGTGATTGACATGTTGAATCATTATCAGCAGAGAACCAAGAGGAAGAACTAACCCCCACTACATACACCACCACGACCGTCACATTGCATTACCGACTCTGCAGCACAGTATCATCGCATCGAATTAGCGTTAATGAACACAAGCGAGTCGACTGAGAGAGATAATCAAACTTTTATTAAATGACTTAATCTTCTGCACATGCGTTAAGTAATGGAAAGAGAAATAGATCAGTGATGTTGGTCTGTAAGGGGCTGATCTTTCACCCCAAAAGGTGTGAATACATCTTCAAGATTACTTGCTGCAGCAAGAAGCTCCCTGGAGTAAAATTATCTTAATAAACAGCACCCTGCAAAAGTATTCATACCTATTTTCATATTTTTTTCACGCTACGGCCACAAAGAGGCCACTTAATTGTGAAGTAGAGAGAAAATTATGTGTGGATTTCTAACATTTTAATAGGACAAAAGTTGAAAAGTGTGGTATGCATTTGCATTCAGCTCCCCTTTTCTCTGATAATTCTAAATAAAATCTAGTGAAACCAAACTGTCTTTAGAAGTCAATAACCAGAAATTGTGTAATTTAATCTGTGCATATACAGTTACAAATGTTGACTTTTATATTTAGAGGAGGGTGATGGGTAAATACAAATGCACTCCAGACTTTTGAAATTTTCATTTGTACAAACATTTGCAAGACTTTGTGTTGCTCTGTCTCATAAAATACCAATGAAAGATGTTGCTGTTACTGGTTGTGATGTAACAGAATGTGGGAAAGTTCACAGGTTATGAAAGTTTTTGCAAGGCCAAAACTGTCCTTTAAGTAAATAAAGCAGATTCAGTTTGTTCCAGCAATTCATCACAGGAAGTGTTTCTTTTGTAGCTTAGAAGCACCAAAAAACTATAAAAATCTGTAGCAACATGTAAACGCCCCACCAGCTTTTTGACACCAACAAGAATATGAGTCAAGATGCTAATAAAATGCATAAAGCTCAGCGTCTTCATTTCATTTGGACATATTTACAAATTTAAAAATTTAAAGAGGCTCCTGCTGGATTGAAATGTACCAAGAAGTTATTAAAAATTGTAGTAACTGGAATGCCATTTATTTAAGAAAGCACCAGGCTTTAACAAGTTTGAAAGAAGGAAAAGAAAACAGTTTCATGCACTTCAAGGCACTACGCCCACTTTGGCTGGTGATACTGTCGTTTAATTTGGTCCAAATGCTGTAGATCCTTTTTTTTTTAAAGTTGTGTGAAAGATTTTTTGTAACTAAACAGGTTTTCTTGTGCCTAGTTATTCCAACACGTACATTCAAAGTTTATTTCTTTTAAGATATTGACAGAAATCTTGACAATGAACAATCTAAACAGGCTATGTACAATACATTTACATTAAATATGTATAAGATGATAGACAACCTCCACCACTCAGCCTAGATTTCACAACAATTGGTATACATGTGTTTTTGTTTTTAACTCTCGAAAGGTTTTAGGTCAATTTGCCCCTTTTTGTCATTTCATACCAATATGTGTCACTTCACCCAATGCTCTTTAAATTTTAAACCCATGTCCTAAAGCCACTGGGCATTGGTTTATATTTCTCTATCATTTTTAGAAATTGAGGAAAAATGATCAGTGAACCTTAAAAATTTTATTAAATTTAAGATTTTATACTGAAAACTCACATTACATGTTAACTCCTTTTATTTTGGTTCTAATTCACAAATGAAGATCTACATCTATAAAATATTACACAGTACAAGCAACCTCCTGCTGGTACATATTATGTATTGTAGTCACAGAACCACAAAGGATAGATTTTAGAAAATGACAATCATAACATCCCTGTTTTGGGTGTGAAATGGAAAAAGCCAGTATGTAACATCCAATTGGTTTGGTAGTTGAAAAATGGAGGGATAAAATGGAAAAGGGGGCAAATGACCAGCATTCGACAAGACGGATGATAAACTAAAGTAATTTACACCAAATGAAACGGATGCAAGGCCACGTTGTAGGATCTGACCTCCAGCAGGACATCGGGGAGACGGATCGAGTCACTGCTTCAAGTCTGGACCAATCAGAGCAGCTCTACCGTGTCAGCTGTCCCACCACTTTCAGCAGAGTCTTGTTCTCTTGTTTGAGCTGCTCATTCTCATCTTCAAACTCATCCAGGTCCTGTGGAGAGGACATAGTGCACCAATGTCTGTACCTTCTACATGAATACGCCACACAACCTCTTTATTACTCTGAGTGAGTCTGGCTAGGTTGAAGTCTGAAAGTTAAAACGAGGTTTACTCTGTGAGAACTGAGGCTGTCTTGATAGCAGCAAATTAGCCATTGACAGCCTCAATTAGTCGCGAATGACGGCGGCTCCAAGTTGCAACAGTTCTCACTTATCAAGCTGACACTTCTCATTTATTCTCGCCTCCATCACCGCCTATGATTGTGTTGTTTTTGAAAGTGAGCTGAACAACATTTGGAGGAAATTGAAGACTTATCCTAAAGGTATCTAATCTTTACTATGAGACATTTTTTCTTTTAAGAACAATGCAAAGGAAGTTGTTTTCAAAGAAACCTACAAAGATTCCAAATCCAGATGTTTTTAATGCTTAGCTTTGAACAAACATTGGATCCCCCTTTTTTTTTTTAATGCATTGACCTTCTAAGAACCCAGACTTATAATAAATGTTTAAAAGTTTCTGAAAGTCTTTCAAAGGTTTCATTTGGACTCTGGCAACATTTCCGTCTAATTTTCAGGCCTGCACCCGATCACTTTCACAGAAATGTTAATTTGATACTATTGTAATATTGTCATTCAGGATGCTGCTGTTCATCCTGATGAACTCCATCAAAACCTAACAGGGTCAGAAGCTTTTGATCTCTTTTGATCAGGACTGAAAATATTAGTAACGAAACCTATCACAAAAGTTTAGATTATTGCTCAGTTTATTATGTCTTTTTTTTTTTAAATTGCATCACACCAATGATTATTTCATGCTCAATGTTCAGTGCTCAAACAACAGAAAGTTATTAACTATAGGAGTGAAATGTCAACTGTTTTAAAGTTTTTGCAAGTTTGAGGCTCAAAATGTTTCTCATTAGAAATATGATCTAATCAGGATCAATAACACACCTCTTTGAACTTCTGTGAACTCTAACTCTCTCGAAAGCTTATCAAAGAGGAGATACAAATCTGCAACCTGAGCGTTCAGTTTTTTTTCCACCCAAATAAACTTCTACGCCAATCTTGCTCTGCAGAGATGCTGACTGGATCAGCCGTTATCTCCTGCCCGACATGCGGCCCCTGCAGCAGCTTCACTCTGAGATATTTCTCATGCTTCCTCCTGCATCCTTATATAAACCCCTACTGTTATAACAGGATGCGTGTCCCTGTGATGCTATCAGAGCGATGCCTCCTGCAATATTGCATCCTTTGTGTTTACAGATGGGTGTCCATCCTAACAATAAAAGTGGACAGATAATAACCAGGAGACATTCATTCAACTTGCTGCCAAAAATTTGCACATCTTTGACAGCCATGTTTGATCTGTTTAGGCTTTCATTGGCTCCACAGAAAGAAAATATCAATTTCCTAAGAGTAGTCTAGACATGACAATCTGCCATTTTTGCTCCAGGAGAAACCAAAAGACAGATGTTTTGTCAACCCGTCCTTTGGACCAAGCAAAAAGCTGGTGTTGGGTGAGAGTTGAGTCGGGATCGTTGGGGTATTTAGGTAAAAAAAAGTTGAGAAGGTTCATTAATTTTTTTTTTTTTTTTTGCAATTTGTGGAAAGTAAGCAGGCTTTAGTGCAGATATTCTTGCTGCATAAAATTTTATTTGTGATCAAATTGCTGTATAAATTGATCTGAGTATCATGAGTTAGACAAGGATGCCCTTTATTAATTGTAATAAGTACACTTAACATTCAGAAGAGCCTCACTAATTGTTAAAGACATCACTAAAAATCTGATCATAATAGCCAACTATTGAACATGACACACTTGAGTGTGACCTATAACAGCGGCTGTAAGAAGCATATCTATCGAAATTATCTGGTTGATTGTGGATTCATTTAAAAATGAAGATGGCACTGTATCCTAGAGGGTACGACGAACTTCAAAAACCCTTTTTAAGAGGAGTCCAGCTGTGAAATTACATCTTTTCTCCAAAATGGTGGATGATTGTAATCTTTGCCATCCCACCAGAGGAAGTCTGACAATGCAACACTGATTAGCAAGTAGGTACGGTTGTAATTTCATAAGTTTTTCTGTTTGGCTTTTAGTTGTACTTTTATTGAATGTAAAATTGCACGGTAGAGTTGAGAGTGAAACTCATTTGGAAAGTTTACGTCACGTCTTTAAGCAGACAGGCATCTGCTAAACTTGCGAGACAAGCTGCTGCACAAAATGAACCCTGAGCTCTTTTTGACTTATTTAAAACACAGACCAATGAGTAGTAACACCTAAAAATCAAGTATTTCTGTTTGAACAGCCTATAAATCCTAGGCATGAGAATAAAAGACTAAAAAATGTTCTGCCCACGAAACCCTCAGAACTATTATGCACAACTTCAGTAAAATGCCAAATGATTCCAAAGCCTACGCAGGCTACCCACACTTTGCCAAGACAAAAAGACTCAAAATATCAGAGGTTTGAGGGACGATGGAGGCTGCACTTACCAGGTTTAGCAATTCGATTTCCTCCTTCAGTTTTTCAATGACTTCGTCTTTGTCCTGAACGACCTTCACCAGCCTGGATAGCTCCTGGAGCACAGCAGCCAGCCCATAAAGAACAATAGGATCATATTTAGGGTCAGAATCAATACATCCAGAAAGCTTTGCAATTAGTAGGTTCACTAACATGTGAAAGATATTATACGTTTGAAAATAGTATATAAATAATACAATTATGTTAAATTTTGGGTCAATTGTTATTTGCAAGTTCTTTTAGCCATTCAGGGTTCCTGTACATTTTCCAAAGTTTCACAGCTCTTTTCTGTCAGTTTGTAGATCCATAAAAAAAGGAGTTCACTGTGAATTCATAGAAAGGCCAGGCTGTCAATAGGAAACCTCAAAAACCAGACAGAGACAAAAGGTGAATGGATAGACAGATGGAGTAATATGGATGGATGATAGTTAAATAGATTTATGGGGGATGCATGAACATTTGGAAGGACAACTTTTGGTTCATGGAATGAGGAATGAGTGTATAGATGGATGAATGGAAAAAAAACAAGTGGATGAATGTTCGTACGAATGGACAGATGAATAAAAGACGATATGATGAAGAAATATAAGGACAGAAGGATGGACTGAAGAGTGGATTGATATAAACATAAGAATGGGATGGGATGTAAAGTCTAGAAATATTAATGTTTTGTCTTATATTACAAAAGAAGCAAAGAGCAATAAATCCTAGTGCCCATGGGAAACCCAAAAATTATTATAAAATCTCTATTTTTATTTATTTGATTGGTGTTGGAAACTTACATTATTGTTTTAGGATCATTTAAATATTTAGTCCCCTACAATATCTGAAAAAGCAATTCATTTCCTTAGAATTGTATGTAAAAGTCAGTCTTAAAATGTGCCTTTTTCCAAAGCTTGAAACAAACTATTTCTCTTTATACAATAAGAATGTGGGATAGAGTCTCTGAACACATTAGATTAACATTTTTAACTGTTCTTTTATTATGTTAATGAACTCAAACCATTTTTTCCACACTGTACTTTTTCTGTTGTAGACAGATAGGACATTGTTTCCATAGTGACCAAGTGGAGGTGCAGGAAATGGTAAAATATAATGAAGAGGATGTAAATGTTTTCAGAAAAAAAATCTTTTCAACCATTATTTTAAAAGAACATAATGTCTTTGAACTCCCACATAGATACCCGAAGAAATGATTCTTCCATTCCTTTTAAACCAAAGCACGTAAGGAGCTAGACTCTTATTAATTTTTAAAAGTTTAGTTTGTTTGATGTGATCCGTCTCAAGGTTATTTGTGTTTATGTGCAACATTTAACTGAGAAACCTCTGCATACTTTGTGTGGGAGTATTCGGTCTTCTCTAAGGATCTAAAAAATTAAAATCTCAGACAAACAAGCCTGGCTATTTGCGTGGAAGTGTAAGAAACAACTCACACCAAAAATAAAGCGTGCAAGACGCTGCTTCCAAAGCACTTTCAGTCATTTGACCTTGAGAAACATGTCACGCTGAAGTCAGGGAGGCCAGCGCGGTACTTACTTTAAAATTCTTTTTCCAAAGCCACTCGTGTGACATTTGATTCTGAGTGGAGTTTTTTCCACTATGGAAGCAAAAGACATATCTGCACTGGTAAAGGGCATCTCTTCCATCAACAGAGAGGATTTCTGCCACAGTTTTTAGGCAGAAAGTCAAAAATTCAACAGTTGCACAAAGATCTCAAATTGGATCATATCTTCTGAACAGAGCTCTTTTTATTGAGGCGTTAAGTTTAACAATCCAGTGTTACTTTCAGAGCAGGGAAACACAGAGGATCCAATTTTTATTTGAAATATCAACCATAGAGTATGACGAGATTAAGGGTGAGATGTGGGGTTTTTGTTAAATTGCTTATTGGGATTTGGGCTCTGCCATTCTATTTTTTGCCTCGTCTTATCCAGGTGTGACTGGCATTCTATTAAAATGCAGTTGTGTAGAGAAAGGAATATTGTGGAGTTCTGCATGAAAAACCCAGAGTTGGACCCTAAGGCATAATATTATTTCAGAGTAGGGCTGCATGATTTCAGAAAATATTTATCAATCAGTTTTGATTTTACTCAATCATCATTTTGTGACTCTTTAACAAATAAAAAATGCTCTAGTAATCGGAGAGAACCCACACATGCAAACTCCATGTAGAAAAACTAAAACCCATGATTCCAATGCAGGACTTTTTTGGGGCAAAGCAACAATGTGAATTTACTTTAAATCTAATTCGCAGACTGCTTACTAGATAAAGAGTGGAAGATGTGCTTGAGATCATTCAAAGAAAGTGAGGCAAGCAAAATCATCTATAAACCTTCAGTGAACATCTGTAATTACACACATCCACTATGTTTCAAATCTGATGACTTCTGAATGCAATTGCTTTTACTGCATTTCACTTAGGAACACGACAGTAAAAGGGAATACTAATGCATATACCAGTATATCATATTTGGTTTTATGTTCTTAAAAACTGTGTAGATTTTTTTTCACTTTAGTTAAGCGCCAATTTGTGTTGGTCTATCATACAATCTCATTAAAATACCCAGAATGTTAATAATCCACCACCAGAAGCAAAGTAATATCACACTTGTTTGACAGGAACAGAACACCACACTCTGACCTTCATAGAGCAGGCAGGGAATAAAACCTGCCAACAGGCTGGTTCACCTGGAGCATCAGAGCAGGTGCTCACTTTACTCACCTTCCTTCATAGGAAATACAAACCTTTGGATGTAATCAGGCTGATATTTACCTATATTTGTGATGACAGGTACAACATTCCTCGTGCTTCTGTGGAGGCGAAGAACAACAGCTCAGACTATGTACGCACCTTCTCCAGCTCCTCCACCCTCTTCTCCAGATTTGCACCTCCACTCTCTCTGCTGTGACGGTTTTCTCGCTGTCTGATGTTCCCACCAGCCTCCTCTTCCATTCCCTGCCTTGCAGAGCTGTAACAAATTCAAACAGACCATATATAAACCTTGCTCAACTTTATTATATTGGTCCTTCAACTTCATGTCCTTCATGAAGCTCTCAAAAAAGAAAAAAAGAAAAAAAAGAGTGACATTTAGGTCTTATTGTCTCCATTCAGAGGCCGTTTGAAGGTATGAATCAGAGGCACATTATTAAACTTCAATAGGATGACACATCTATCATCAAAAGAATATCTTCAACATATTTACACTTTCAATTAGACCTGAATTATTAATTCAGGCCTGTGCTTCTTATTCTTTCAATGGTGAAGAGAAAGATGAGGATTTGTTATTTTTGTATAGAAAGGCTTCCAATTAAGAAACATTTAATATATTTCAGCTTCAAAGGCCTCCTAGCGTGGCGGTAGGAAATGTGCGTCACTGTTCTTAAGTTGCAAAGAAAATGGATTTAGAGATTTCTGAATGAACTTCAAGCTCCACACAAACTAGCTTCAAAATAATTATGCGCAGTCTGCTTTATTATTATTTTTAATCCTTTTTCAAATAATTACTGACAAGGGGAAAACTTTAATTGCTTTCTCTGCAGAATGTGACCATCCATCCATCCATTTTCTTTACACCCTTCTTCCCTAAATGGGGTCGGGAGGGTTGCTGGTTCCTCTCCAGCTGCGTTCCGGGCGAGAGGCGGGGTTCACCCTGGACAGGTCGCCAGTCTGTCGCAGGGCAACACAAAGACATACAAGACAAACAACCATGCACACACACACTCACACCTAGGGAGAATTTAGAGAGACTAATTAACCTGACAGTCATGTTTTTGGAGTGTGGGAGGAAGCTGGGGAACCCGGAGAGAACCCACCATGCACAGGGAGAACATGCAAACTCCATGCAGAAAGACCCCCGGCCGGGAATCGAACCCAGGACCTTCTTGCTGCAAGGCAACAGCTCTACCAACTGCGCCACTGTGCAGCCCCTGCAGAATGTGACCACTTTATAAAATTCAATTGCCAGAGAATCAAACTGCAGTGGAGACGGCAGGATTCAATGAAATGAGCGAATGTTTGAATCATTTCACTGCTGAAACAGACATGAGACCCAGGACAACCATGTTGAGCATACATGGTATGGGCGCTCTACCAACTGAGCTCACAGCCTTTTTATTTTGCTTTATCAGCGTGAAACATTTTCCTTTTTAAAATGAGTCCACCAGGCTATTTTGGTGTGAAAACAACCCTTTGCTCTTCACTGAGTCATTTGGACATTGTAGACTGTCCACGTTATTCATCGTCAAATTAACTTTGCTCAAAGGGCCATAGACTCAGGCAGCAAACAGATCCTTGATATGATTGCACCACTACTGTGCTCAACAGTTTGCGCAGCATCCTAAGGTTTGAATATATGGACAAACTTGGACAGAGGAGAGGAAAATTGCTAAATTTAATCTTATTTTTAAAACCATTACAATCAAACATTTAACTATTCAAATAAATCTGAAAAACTGATATTTGAGCATATTTTTGGTTAACTTCTAACTACAACTTTTGTGATAATTTAAACAGGAATCTTAATTTTTAATGGCTTTAAGGAATTATGTTTTCGTAAATCAGTGGATACATGTGTGGGTATACACAAATGAGATTAATAATATGATTTGTAGTAATTTACATTGACCACATGCATTGTTTGCCCTGCGTGTGCACAAATGTTACGACAGGAAGATCTATTAGAAATTACAGAGAATGTTGAAAATCAACATTTTATTAACTTTACAAACAGCATATCTGCATGAATCTTTCTACCAGCTCATTATTTAGTATAAAATCCAAAACTAAGAACTGAAATCTCATTAGGTTAACATCGTGTTTTAGTTTCCAAGCCTTCAGTGCCATTTATCATGCACAGCAGGTGTTTTTCTATACTATGACATTTGCACAGCCAGTAGCGCATTTTTGTTCCTACAAAAAAAAAAAAAAGAACAAAGATTGGAGAATCCATTGCTTTTGATCTGAGCGGAGTCCTTGAAGTACTCTCCCTTGTACTTCTCTGCACCCAGACAAGGTAGATTTCCTTTGTCTCTTTTCTTCGTTTAAGGTGTATGAGCATGCTGGAAATTTATCTGAACAGGACGCTTCTAAAACCGCTCAAAACAAACGGCATACCTTTCATATACCTCTTCCTGCCGTCTGGTGCCCAGAAACACTCAACAAACCCAACAAGGGTTCTCCAGGATGAACAGCAGGGGCTGAAGCTGAGCCTAAACATCCAAGGCCTCAAGACTAAATATCACCGTGGCCCATTAGCACCCCACAGAGTTCGGTCTGAGAGAGTGAGAGGCAGAGCCAGTCACACACTCCTGGGAGCCTCGGCAGGAGAGAGGGTTGGAAGCACCAACAGGAGGGGAAGCAGCAGCAGCCACAGGTATACCAGCCTCTTTCCACAAATTAATGTATGAAGCCATAGCTTCACTTGAAGCCACATGACAGAGTATTAAAGCACTGGATTTGCAGCCTGCTTGCCAATCTTTCCATTCAGAGCTCCAAGGTTAGAAAATGAATCATTGAGGTCATTTAAATACTACAGCATACCAAATAAAAATTTGATTTTCACCAAGCAGGATGTTCATCACCCCAGCATGGGTAACAAAGCCGAGTTAGTCAGTTTAGCATGGGTAACATGGGTCACAAATTTAATGGGAATGCATCCAGAAGGCCAGTCCACATATGTGGCCACTAAAAGCTGAGAGGAAGTGCAAACAATGTGAAACCAACTAATGTGAAACATGTTGATGCTAAGCAACTAGACAGACTTTACAATAAAAAACACACTGATTTCAACACAATACAACTCATAACACCAAATGAAAATCATGATTCTTATACATTATTGATAAGATTTAAGCAATAGACTGCTGTAAAGAAATAGGCATTAATTTTATTTTAATGTGAATATCATGATGGTCATAGGACTGTCACACAGCAACGGTCTTCAGTCAGAGGCCTCTTCTAATTTGTTGCAAAACTGCTCCATCCACAATTAATTCTTTGAAGATTTGTGAAAGATATGAATCAACAACATTCATAAGTATTTTTAAATTAATCTGTAATTAAGTAACTTTTTTTGTTTAAATATTATTTAAGAATTTAGAGTGGCATAGTAAAAGTTGTTCATGCTAGGAAACCCTTCAGGTGGGCTGAATTAAAATAATTCACATCAATGCAAAACATTTGTGTTTTCTTCCTTTACAGGTTGGTTTGGACAGACTTTATTTTTTGGTTTTGTTGATCTGAAATATTTAAGCGAGACAACGTGCAAAAAAGGAAGAAATCTGAAGGTGCAACGAGATTAAAATTACATTTTCTTTTCAATGATTAGTGACATGATTTTCAATGTCAAGCTAAGAGCAGCAATTAGATGTGTGGGTGTTTTGTTTGTTTTTTGTAGCTTATTACATATAAACTGATTTTCAATAATTACCAAAAAATCCTTCAGGCCTTAAAGTTTGTTGTCTAACACAAATGTGTGACTTTCCAACAGGAACATTTTAAAGACAGTAAATTAGAAAGTGCTTTGTATTGTTGCCCTTTTAGCCATCTTGTGCGACCCAGCCCACCTGGCAGGTTATTTGTTGCAGAATTTCAGAGCATCCAAGTGTAGCCGGGCCAGCTGATGGGGCAGAAGCCATAATTACACACAGATTGAATGTCAGCTTGAGAAACAGGCTCAGGGTTGGACTTGAACTGCTCACTTTGATTGCACAGACAGCAGAACAAACACTGCATACGTTGTTATCAAGTACAATAAATAAATAATTTAGTTTTAACGATATGTCTGAAAAAGCAAGGAAAAAAAACTATACAGGAAGTGAAAATATGTCTGCTAGGAAAGGAGCCAAAGCTGATGTTTGTCGACTTCGAGAAGACGTTCAAAAGCCTTTCATCAAATGCCAGAGCAAAGCTAAACCAAACTGACCCAGTCATTTCCCACAAAACCTTTCAAAGCAAGCCATTTACTTTCAGCACTCCATGTCTGCCACAGCAGGGAAGTGAAGGCCTGAACAAAGTGTCATAGGTCCAGATGGTGTCCTGTCAGCTACTGTTCAAAAAACAGCCATCAGCCATCATCCTTCTTGAACCATAACAGCAAGAAACAAGCTGCATCGAGGGAGGAAGACTCTGAGAAATCAAAACAGTCCAGCAGTTTCAGAGAAAATCTTGCAATCATTATCTCCAGGCTTCGTTTCACTCACTTGACAGATTTGTCAAAAATGACATTTTATGCCTAATCAAAATATGAATCTCACCTCTTAAAACGTCCAGAAGCAGCTTTAGGGGTTTCCTGCAAAATAAATGAGAATTTTTTTTTTTAATTTGCATACACAATGTATTAACAGAAAAATCTAACTCTGTTTGTTCCAGCTGCCTAAGGATGTGTTGGCTCACCATGAGAAGAACAAAAAGACATCCACAGAAATAAAAGAAATTCATCAGGAGAAGCATTTATAAAGAGCCTTAAGGTTGTGCATGAAAGTTCAAAAGCAGCAGCTGCTGAGCTGATATAAATGGGCTTTGTTTCATTTCATAGTTCACCACAAACTCTGTAGCCTCAAGTTGAAAAAGGCAATCTTGTTTTGAAACATGGAAGGGATGTTTTTTTTGTTTTTTCTCCTTATTTTCCCATTATTGTATAATCTAAAAAAGATCTAAAGATTGTTTAGATCTATCCAGCAGTGAGTGGCATCGCCTTCAGAAAAACCTCGCTTTTGAGAAAAATGAAGTGTGTGTCGCAGGTTCTGAGAGATGAATGCGGATCTCCTTTTTCCTGAGGTTCTGTGCAGTGAAGGGTCCTAAGGTTGATTGAAGAGCCGTTGTTCCGCTAGACTCCATTCATCAATGCTTGTTTTGTTTGTTTCACACATGCAGCCATCTTTAAGACTGACATGTATGTTCCCTTCAGATGAATTGTGACCTTCATCTCTTAAATATAAAAAGATTTATACAATGCAACGTCAGAGCAACAGGACTGCTTCAGAAAAAAAATTATTTTACATTTTTGGTACATTTCCAACAAAAACATACTTTGATACAACTGCAGAAAAGCAAAAATTCATGCTATGGCTACCTGAAAAATTAGTAGAGATAAGAAGAGTTGCCCGAAATGCAGTCACAAATATGTAAGACTTAACTTTTTCAATGTTTATTATGTGCCTTGCTTTGACATTAATACACTAGACAAAAGATTATTCACCTATATCCTATTCTACTTTAAGTTGCTGAGCTTTATTAAACGCCATATATTTTTTTTTATATTTTAGCTTCATTATTCTTTTCCACATATCTAAGGTCAAAATAATTTTGCATATACCTACAAAACACATTCACTGACTTGTTTACCTCAATCAAAAAGACTGTCTAAATGTAAATGTGTGTTTACTGCTATTCCTCCACACAATGGCGTATGTTGAATAAAGAAATGAAATAAATCCCTCCTGAACCGAGCTTGAATCGCTTCCATTAGCAATCAAAACTGCTGCTGCAGTGTTTCTAAGCTAATTTGAAACAGATGAACAGAGGTAATATGGAACAGAAATTAATCATTCACAAATGCAAGAAAGGGGAAGTTCATCCCCAAATATGTGAGCAAAGTAAAACACACAAAAACATCTTAATCAAATCCTTTTAAATGTACTCCATCATTCATGATTCTGACTGGATTAAGCTTATAAATCAGTCTTTTTAATGTGTTTTCCATAACTACTTGAAATCAGGCGACACGATTAAGGAGATTAAACTTAAATTATTTTTGTACAAAGTAGTTAATGTGAACCATGCACCGCTTTAAAATTTCAAAACAACAAAGACAGAGCACATCCCGCCACCCAGGAGTTTTTCTTACAAGAACAAAAGATCAAAATTTTATACTTTTCAGATTAGAATTTTCAGAGTTCTCAGTCATTTTTGTCATAAATACATAAATGTATTTATAATGAATATGTAACCTGACCTGGAAAACTGACAAGCACTTCAAAGATGATTCTCTAAAAAAAAACCAAAAAAAAACAAACAAAAAAAAATCTCAAGAGATTCTCCTTTTAACACAATTTATTTTTCAAATATAGCCTAATGAGCAACCTCAAATAGAAACACAAAATTCTCAACCCTTTCTAGCACAGGAGGGGTAACATTATAGTTTGTTTGTTCCTTCAGGTGTAAAAGTCTTTTAAGTTAATTAAAAAACAAGTTATAAACACCAGTACAAAAGTAAATGTTTAACTACATATTTTACTTAATAAAGTTGTTTTAAAAAGCTTGATTCATTCTGTCCTTTTGCAGCTACATGTTTTAGTGACTACAAAGATGATGGTTGTTTATTAAACAGAGTTTCTGATTTGGATAGGGTGTGATTATTTACTTCATTCAGTAGAGAAACTAAAACTTAATCTCGTCAATATTGTGTAAGTTTGAAACACATTTTATACTTTAAATAAATCAACTTTTGCTTTTTGTTCTCCTTTGCTGCAGGCCTACTTCCATGTTCTTGGTTCTGCAGGATCTATGCTGCAGAAATTTATATCAAAGTCAAAAGGCAATTTGAAATAGATCATGCATGGAATAAATTGGAAAATAATCAACAGTCAACTTAGTTGACAGAGACACAATTTTCATCTCAACAAGTAAGTTTGACTTATAAGAATGTTTCCAACCACATTTATTTATAAACTGACTAATGAAAAGTAGCACAACCTAAATGGAAAACACTTGTCGCCAAAACACCTCCCAAATTTTCTTTGCCATATCATTAAACAACATTAAACAACACTTTTAAACAATTTTCCCTTTAACACGTCGGAGCGGTGTAGACAAGGTTGGCCAACCTCATGCGCTATGCCTTTATTCATCATGGCTGCGCTGAGTTGACACCCCCCACATGCTTCAGCGCAGAGCTCAGACACAAACATATCTGTAAAATACTTTCTTCACCAACAGAGCAAAAATAATGTTTATCTCTGTTCTGTCTTTTCTATTTTTCTTGAGGAATTTAATAATTTCAGTAGAAAAGGCTTAAACAAAATGCATATGTGGCTTTTTGAAGAAGAACAAAGGCTCTGACGCAGGGAGATCATTCCTGGCTCCTAAAAGAGGAAAATGTGTATTTAAATGAAAACATTTGTAGAGTTCTGCTGACATTTACTCAACATTTAACTGAAAACATTAATGTTCAATCTGATTGTTCTTTGCCTTACTGGCCTATTGTTGGAATGTTTTTCACCGTTCTCACATTTTCTTAAGAAGCTGTCAGAGTTTGACGTCAGCTGCAGAAAAAGACCTTAAAATGCCCATTTTGATGAAGTAAAGGTGGAAACATGACAAAACACCAGAAGATACATTCAACTTTTGTCTCCATTTGGAGTGCGAAATGTAATGGAATAAAAGAGAGATACCTGCAATGTTAGATGAGAACATTCCTTTTCTCATCTAACATTTTCTCAGAGGAAGAAATTTTAAAGCATGAATCATAAAGATCACATACAAAAGACATTTCCATTTTTGCTTAAAGAAAATTAGTTTTTCCTTTTTAAGCAGCTTTCTGACACAAAACGAGCCTTTTGAACAATAGCACTCTGTTATGGAAAGCCACTACCATACATAGTACTATACACAGTCTTAGTTTCAAGTTTGGAGTTAACTTAAGAGGGGGGACATCTCACACAGAACATAATCTCTTCTGACACAGTGTAGTTCATGGAGCAGCGCTAATGCGTAGATCTGGCCAGGTTGGCAGCCAGACCATTGAGGCAGCAGTGAGTGTTTGTTAGCATAAAGTTTTACATATAAGAAAATACATTAAATCTCTTTTTTTAGTTTCTATGCATTTTTTATTTACAGATTGCTTAAATAAATCAAAAATAACTCTCTCCAAATATTGCACAATATTTAGCTGCAGCTGCAACTTGTTTTCCTCAGTGTCTGAGCCAAATGAGAAATATTGTACAACTCTGTTCTGACTTCCTTTCATGTCCTTTGACAAACTGCATCCTCTTAACATTTTGACAGTGCCATTAACATAATGCAGTTAAATCATTAAGAGTACAACACAAATATTATTAATTTAGGAAAGTTGAGACTTTTATCTGCTTCCATTCACTGCCACTGTGTAACACAACCAAAGCACAGCTAATGTAAAATATACTGATGAAATGGGAGTGTTTAAATAGTAACTGGGAGAAATTCCACTGATGCAAGCTAGAGAAAATTGATTTTCCAAGCTTCTACTAGACAAACAGGATTAATCCTTAACTTCAGAGATCACTATGAAACCTTGTTTTAAAAATATTTGTAAAAACTAGTGAATTCGCCATCACCACTTGAGAAGCTATTGTGCTCCTTCAATGCAAAAGTTTGGTGTTGCTTATATAACATCAGAAATAAGCATAAACCCAGTTACAAAGGAAAAATTGCAAAATCTATAAAGTATAAGTATTAAGAGCCCACATTTCAAGCATTGTTATGTCTCATTACCCTACTTTCATTGCTCACAGTAAAGATAAGTACTTTAGCTGTGATTCAGAAGTGTGAATAAGTATTTGTTCAGACAGAAACAAGAAATGTGCTGAAAAAAACAGCTGCTCCTGTAGGAAATGTCACATGATGGATTGTTTAAATCTGTTCTTCATCAGAACCGAGAGGCGATAATTAAAAATGCAGATGAGGCTTGTTAAAAAGAGCTGAATTTGGAGAGTCATTACTTTATCTGCTCCGGCTTGAGAGTAAGACAGACAGACCTGGCGCCACTTTAAAAGCAGGTAATCCTGAGTTATGTTCCATATGTTGGATCTTTTTTTTCTTTTTCCTCCTGTAGGACTTGCATAGCAGAGTAGGGGTAAGGCTGGTTAAGCAGGACCACATGACTGCAGAAGGATATCACAACATATGAAAAAACATGGATAAGAATCACTTTTCCATGACTTGGACTTTCTGGTATAAACAAGAAAAATTACGGCTTGTTTTGTTTGGAATAAATGCTCTGAGACCTGGAGAAACATTCTGGAGGCAGATGCAGCGCTGTAAAAAACTGAACTGAGAATCTTTTGAAGACTTTTCTTCCTCCAGATATCTTCATTCCAGCAAGCAGGTGAAAACTGTATATCATAACACTGCTGCCACGGCAATCACTCGTCTCGTCATGATACAAGGAGTTCGACAGGCACGACTATTTTTTTTAAGCTGCTCTTACTTCACATGTCAGTTTGATAGCTGTGTAGGGAAACCACAGTAAAAATGTATCCCTGCTGCTTATGGAGCAAGCTGTCAGAATAAAAATATGTTTTAAAAATCAGTGACAGCTACATATGAGTGGATATGAAAGTTCTTGTACATTCACATCTAGTTTCTGTATGCATATACATAAAGGTATAAAAAGAAGCTTGGAAAGAATATTCTGTTTCAAGCGACAATGTCACAATTTGGCCACCAATGCATAACAATGGACAACAAAAACTAAAGCAGTGAAAGAAAAGACCTAGAAAGGCCAGAAATGTAAGTGATGTAATAAAGATGGTCTGGCTTCAATTCATTAGTTTGGAAAAAGAACAGCACTTGTGACACCAAATATTTAAAACTGACAGCTTTCAGACAGATGCACTTCCTGCTGAATTTTGTATAGCATTTTTTGCTCAGCACACCCCCTTCTCTAAGCATCCAAATACCTAATTAAACTGTTGAGCTGTTTTGTAGAACAAGGAAGTAGTGAATGGAAGCAGCTGAAATTTATTTTCCACATAGCCAGTTTATTTTTGGATTAATTAAATTGAAATCTGTCAATGTTTGCTGACGACCTACTTAAAAAAATACTTTCATAATCTGACTGCAGACCATGAAAAAGTAAACCAACACGGCTGTGCATGAAGTATGTGGTGTCCAATCCATTGACTTTTGGATCTTCATTCCAGGAAGCAAAGCTTTCTTTTTATTTTTTGTAATACTTCCAGAGAGACTGCGATTGGTGGGTGAAGAGTCTTTGTGAAGAGTATATAATTTTTTTAAGGGCACAACCCCATAGGCTCTTTTTTTGGTCCATTAAGGAAAAGGTCCACTCTGATTTTATAGTGCATTCACACCTAATGCGTTTGAAGTGTCAAGAGTGTCCAATGCGTCCAACAAATAAGCCGGCGAAGGAAAAAAGATAGCCTTCGACGTGCCTCCACTTAGACTTTGAATGTAAACCATATGAGTGAAATGGTAGATGCAAAGCAAAATGTCAAGCATCTGCATTCAAAGTGCATACGTGTCGAATCTAAAGTGTCGGACTTGTTTTTGATGCGTGCAATGTGTTTGGTGTGAACGCACCATAAGGTTTTATACGTTTAGACTAATGTCTTCTCTTCTAGATCAGATGCGTCACAATGCTGAACTCCTCGCTGTTTGTTTATAAATTATTTAATAGCCAAATGTCTTACTTTTGATTATTTGTTTACTTTTTAATCAAAGCCACAACTCAGCAGGTGCTGTCACAATTTTCCTGTTAGCATGGTATCCATGTGCACATTTCATACACAAGCCCCTGCTTGGTATAAACAGCCTCAGTCAGTTTCTGCCCAAAACAAAATAAGCCCACTGATGCACAACAGCCAATCCATCTGGAACGTGACTACAACCTTCATCCATGCAGCGTTGTCACACAGCGGAAGATTCTTCTTAAAAAAAAAAAAAAAAATAGAAAAAAGAAAGCTATTTTCATGTCAGTCAGAAATAAAAGAAAATACTTTTTTTGTCATTGTGACACAGCGTGATGCATTTCAACCCCCCTCTGTGCTCAGCCTCTTATTAGAAATCACTGTGTTCATTTGGAGCTGGTGTGAAATTAGATTGCATTTTGTAGAACATAAACTGCTCTAAAACATGACTTAAATTACATGTATTTCATTTTTCCCTAACTCACTTATGTTTTCATTTTGTAGACCACTTATCAAAATGAATATAAGGAAGTGCAGTCTGCCTCTGCATGGATTCCATTTGAATAAAATAATCACACTGCTGGTTGGAAAGCCAAGAAAAAACACCCATCATAAGAAGCAGAGTTGAAAACAGGTACCCAAATACAATCTGTTGCTCAGTTGGGGTTTTTCCCCCAAATACCTGGTTTTAAAAATACGCCACCACCAAAACTTAAAAGTTGAAACCATTTTAAATGGCATTTTATGGTTCTTCGCTTCTCTTTCAACTGCAGTTCCCGGGGATGATGAAATACTGAGACACCTTTGTGTTTTGAATCACGGCTTTCTTTTTATACAAACTCAGCTGAGCTCTCCCAGTGTCTTCCTGTGCAACAGTGCCTCTGTTTGGCAGCACAGAAGTAACAATCTGCGCAGCGCACAGGCTGAGAATAGACAAGACATTCCTCCTCTGCGTCTGAACCTCTTACCGGTACGTTGCCGGTGGCCGGGTCAGCTGTCATAGACTCATTCTGGAAAGTGTTTGCCTGAACCAGCTCCTCTTCCTCACGTCTGTCTTTTTCTCCTGCATCATCATCATCCAGCTCATCCAGGCTCTGATAGAGAAAAAGGATATAAAGAAAGAAAAAATGTTTAGGCAGAAGTTAGGAAGAGAAAAAGAAAACAGAAAACACATTAGAGTAGAAATAATTTTTTTTCTGCAACCTTTTGTTTGATAATCTTTACAACACAAGTATGTTTTATACAGATAAAGAGATGCTAAGTCCATCAGAATCTTGCTTGCTGTTGTCTTTTTAACACCTTCCAGCTGAAAACACAGACAGAAGTTCATATTGTTTTAAAATTTGCATATTTAAATTTGTATTCATGTTTTATGCACTACTGCTTCCCCACTCCATCAGTGAAACTGATAGACAACAAGGTGTGGTAATGATTCCTAACTAAGATTTTAAATTATTTCGAGACAACAGAATAGCTGCCTCAGATCAAGTCAATTCATTAAGACTGTAGCACAAGAAAAAGCAGCAGGAATTCTGGGTACGTAGATCATCTTGTCCTATTGAGGTTTAATCTTAGGTTTGAAAGTGCACTATGTCATTGTATGTATTCCAGGAGAGGAAGTGACTGTCCTCTCCTGTTTGTCTATTTATATAGAAAGTAAGCTTTTCTTATTGTTTGTACTTTATCTATCTCTACAAACGTCAATTCAAACAGGCAGGTTCACGGCTAAATGACTCTAGTCTTGCCTTTTAGCTTCTTTCAACCTAGCTTCTCTTTTAAATCCTGACTAAAACATGCTAAAACTCACTTGCAGGAATCAGCAGCTAATTATACACCAACATAAGATCAACGGGTGAAGCATCAGGAAAATAACCAGCCTGCTTGGGGGACTTTTGCCTCCTGGAGGCAGGCTCAGGGGATTTTTTAAAAGAGGAATTGGTTTTAAAAACAATAAGCAGCTTGCACAAACATGCAAAGGACAAACATCCTTTTGAAAGAAAAGACCAGAATTTAGCTGAAAATATTCAGGCAGAGATCTCAGATAGTGCCTGGGAAACTCTCCAAATTCACTCCTGGTAATATGGATTATTTTCTCCATCTAGAAATCTGTGCAAGAGCTCTGTTTCTAATTCCATCCCTTCTGAGTCAACACGGACACAAAGTTGGAGTGTCCAGAGAGAGCAGTGATGGATAAAGGCATTCCACAAACAGATTTACATAAGGATGGAGGCCTGGATTGTGACAAGAGATTGAGATTGAGGCCACAGTCTTGGAGGGTCATGATTTAAACCAGCCTTTCCTGTTTCACGCTGCAGAGTGAACAAAAGATGCCAGCTCAACAGGCCCTTCAGTGGTAAAAATAGCCTTACAAGGTTAACAAGGAATGCAGTCGTTTGCAGGGCCTTTCCTGTCAAAGCGTTTATCAGTTCTCCTTGGGGGAAAATGCCAGCTCTTTTCCTCTTTAGCTGGTTTTATGCTTGCACTGTAGCTGTGCAATGTTCCTCAGAGGATCTGAAGGGGTGGCATGTGGGAAACCAGCGGTTTTGCTGGAGCAGAAAACTTTCCATCAAGGCACCAAGTAAAGTCCTCTGAAAAATCGGGGTGGGGAAAAATTTACAAACATGGCAACAAATCTTTACTCCCCTTTTTCTCGTATGACGTTTTCCACTCTCTCATTACCATGGATACCATCAAATACATGTGGCAATGATATAATCCTGAAAGAACAGCCATCAGGCAGTCTCATCGATCATTCTTGGCATGTTAAAAACACCCAATGGTTTCCAAACCAAAATCTTTGAATCCTATTTTCCCAGTCATGTCAAAATCTCTGTTTCACTTCATATTAAATAGTTTGGTTATTCCAAGTGGTCATCTCTATTGATGAAACAGAATGTGCATAACTGTGATCAGACTTTGCAATAAATTCATGTTTTTCCCCAATGAACATTTCTACAAAAGGAAATGTAAAGAGTCCCTTGAAAACACTGTTAAGATCAAATCAACTTTTTCCTAACTTCTATGCATGTATGGTTATCAATTGTTTCAATGAAGGAATTAGTCTAAAAACAGCATCATCAAAACCAAACCAGTCAGGTCTGAGATACAGCTGTGGGGAGGTTCAAAGTTTATGAAAACACTTGCAGGACACTGTCTGCTAGTCTGCATCTTTTTTATTATAAGGATGGGTGACTTTAATGGTTGTGAAATAAAACACCACCAATATGTGGGAAACAGGAACTTTTGGGGTTACCGAAAATAATTACATTTAACAGGAGTCTGCTTGTGTCAACACAAAGTGAACTTCTCAGTGACCAACCACTCTGCTATGCACAAACTTCCCTGAAATGTTGAATTGGGGACCTCAAAGTTTGTTTTGGATGGAAAGGCAGCTCTCTTTTTTCACCCTGTAGTATTCCAAATTGCTTTGCATTTCCATCTATTCCAAATAAAGGGAAGAGAAATATGTGTATGCATCCATATAAGGGAATCTTCTACTCCTGAGCTCATCACAATATGTGTATTTTTCTGGTCACTTTTTCACCCTGGGCAGCTGAAATAAGCAGTCTGGGTGCTGAGGGATGATTGTGCAATGCTTCGACTTTGAAAAATGAAATGCTTTTAAACCAAAAGTCAAGCTAATATTAGATGTTACACACAATGATCTGACAGTTTTTGTCTATTATTTACATATTTTGCACTAACTTTTAGTTTTACTGAAACAAACCAACATCTGATTTATATTTGAAATTCTGCAGAATGATCTTTTAATGAGCTGAATGTTTGCATACTCAGTGAAACAACTTAGATGCAGCTTTTCCACAAAAATGGTCAATCAAACTCCTGACTTAATTTAATTTTGTGAAGTTGGGTTCATGGAATCCAGCTGTTGCTGTTCATTATATAAAATGAAAGCACTTCCAATCAAAACACTGTAGTTTACAAATTCCTGCAATGATGAATTGTGTAATAAATGACTAAAAGATATGCTGAAGTTCTGATAAATGTATGTGTATAGTCATACCACTGATAATTCCAGAAATGTTGCATTGAAACTTGTTTCCTGTTTACAAAAGCATAGTGTGAGGGCGCTGAAGGAGTTTACATTAGCAGAATAAGGAAAACAGTAACCCTGCTTTGCTACAATCTCCATACCCACGTCAGTCGCTCTGCACATGAAAAATTAAAGAAGCTACATCTGGAGCAGAACTTCACGGTCTGCTGGAATGTCTGTTGTGGTTGGAAACTCTTTGGGGAGGGAAATGATCAGTCCTTTTTTTATTTTTCCCTGACGGTTCATCTGTGGCTGGCTGCAAAAATACATCAGACTTTTTCTACAGGACAGGAGGCTTTACCTTTATGCTCTGGGATTTCAGTTAAAAATGACTGCATGACGGCAAAGGATGCAACTGATGATTGGCTGCCAAAAACTGAGCCTTTTCTTTCAAACTCGTACGACTCAAACACATACACTTTATACTAAACAAACAAGGAGTGAAAAGATCCTCTTGCTCAATACCTTGAGGTCTTTTGATTTGCATATGAATATATAATAAAAATGTAAATTCCATGTAGTTCTAAAAACAATTATTTAATCTGTCAAAGGTTTTTGGGCAGGGGTTAAATCTTCACAAAAAAGTCATTCATGGCAATTGTTGCTGCATCTATGCAAACACAAGAAATTACATTCTTCAGGATGAATAAAAAAATAACTTTGGAATATGGAGAAACCTCTACTGACTGCAAATTCATAGATGATTTGTATGGATGTCAAAAGGGATTTTTGATCTCGTTGACTTACTCTCAAAGAGGCTAAATAATGATTTCATTGGAAAAGTGACCTCCTGTTTCAATAGTCGCCCAGGATTTCATATGTGCAGGTTTTTCACTGTGCCAGTGTCTTGTCCACTTTATCTCAAAATTAATCTCTAAACAAGCCGTGGGCATCTTCAGTAGAAGTATGCTCATGCAGAGGATTTAATGACTGGTGTGTATTAATCACCCGTCACTCACTACAGCACAGAGACTTCATTAGGATGATCCATTAGGAAAGAGATAAACTCACAAGCTGATTAATCACGACTGTCAGCTTGGTCAGGTAACAACACAGATCAAAGTGAGGGCAAAACCCCTCGGAGTTGATAAATGAATTATAAGACGCTGGTTAGTGTCTACCAAGGTTAGTGTCACAGGAATTTCAAATCTGAATTTATCAGATAAGAAATGAGTGATTTATGTAAATACAACATATACAGTTGAAATCAGAACAAAACCCAAAAGATTTTTAAAGCTTATTCGTAAAACATTTTCAGAGAGCAGTTTGAGGCTTTTGACGACTTATTTATGAGTTCAGTTGCGTAATCATTTGTGCAGCAGAACATGAAGATAACACGTGGCATGCAGTGTTTTTAATTGATGTTACAAATCCAATTTGACTAGCAATAAATTAAATACTTCACTGAATAGTGGTATGACTTTCTGCTTTAGGTCTGTTGCAAGACCTCAGACAGTGAGCAGTATACCCAGACAAGAAAAGCTTTAAGTTCTTTATTCGCATTCAACATGATTTCAATCTGAAAATAGCTGCTGCTTGGGCAACCTTTTTATCTACGTTGGACTAAACCTCACCAATAGACGTGATAGAGGATGAATCTATGTACTTCCATAGCTAACTGGTCACCAAATAATATCAGTAATAACAGTTCTTTGTGATGTAGTTTACTTACAATGTTGAGATGATCATCGATTTGTGATTTACTGCAGACCTAAAAATCTTATTGACCTGCAAAATTCATGCACTGGAATGTTAGACACCAATGAAAACATTCCAGCATTTCTTTTCGATTGTAATAGTGCACAAACTGATCCTGCATTGACAATACATTCGTGACGCAATATGTAGGACATGCTGTACCATTATATTTGGGTGTACCAGTATACTTTACTAGCATAAGTCATGTCACAGTAATTCAAACTTAATATTGTTGCTTTCAAAGCTTTTTGATAGTAATTTTAATAAGGTTAAAGCAGAGTGGAGCCTTTGAGAATTTCATAAGGATCCTTAATTTGCTACAGCAATGATGGAAATATTCCATTCAATCCGAAATGATTTGAATTTCGTCATCTCAGCTTTTTGGTCCTGCTTTGCATCCATGAAACCTCTGTTTCATTTCCTTCCCTTTGGAGTTGTAACTCAGGCATTATTTGATGGGATGCCAATTAGCTCCCGGTTGTTAAAAAACAAAGAACAAAAGACTTGTTGCCATGGTTACACATGAAAACTGTCAGAAAGCAAAAAAGTGTGAGCAGAAGTCCTTCCAGCTGCACTAAATCTAAAACCAGTGGGAATAATTGCAATGCCTCAGCCAAAAAACAGCATAACAGAGGTTCTCCGATCTAGAACATCATGCCCAGGAACCCTAAATGTTAAAGTTAATTAACGTCATATGTCATCACATCTCTAGTAGGCTTAAAGAGGAATTTTTGTCACTTTTCATCCACATCCCTGCAAGGAATATTTAAGAGCAGCTTTAGATCAATGAGGTAAAGTGTCTTTAAAAAGAAATCAAAACAGAAAAATGAAGTGCCTAGAACTCATCTGCTCTCAATTTATCTCTACTCTCAAGACGTTTATTTAAATTTAGTTTTCAGAGCAAATCTCTGCATGACCTCTATCTAACCAGAAAATATTCAGGGATCAGAATCCCTTTCAAGTTCATTCTGAAAAGGATTACATGATTCCCCCAAACAGTACACAATCCGAGTGAGAAAAAGAAAAGCTAAAACCTGTATCTGCACGTTATATATATATTTATTTACTCTTGCATCATTCAGAGTATAAAACAGCTGGTTTCAGAATGGTTTGAAGTCAAATTTACACATATGGATTTTCTGTGATGGTGTTTTCTGGGGACTGAGTTAAGTCAAACATGGTGCAAAACAGTCAAAGGATCAAAGTCTGTTTTTTCAAGGGCTGGACAGCTTTCTTCAAAAATTACTGTAACATAAGAGAAATTCTAACACAGTTTGAATTTGAACTTGAAAATTGTGACCCTATCTTTGACCCCACGTTAGGCAGCGGTAATTTAATCAACACTGAACCAGCCCGTGAAAAGAGTCCCACTGACGCAAAGGGGGTCACAGCAAACAGCTTTAAGCAAATAAGCAAGAGAGTCTCTGGTTGTGATTGTTGACCCGGTGAGCAGCAGCGTCAGGATTCCTCTGGATGAGTCAGAGTGAGCCAAAGGCCTGAGGGTAGAACAGCTGGGCTCAGCAGAGCCGGGCAGAGATCTTCGACTGTCTGCATGAGCTTTGATGCCACTGTGGGAAAACGTTTTCTGTATGCTTAGATGTTTGCCAAAATTCTTCTGGTGGTCTAATAACCTCAGCGATGGCTTGGAGCGTCAACTGGGTTGTAAGGAGCCTCAGTGTGTAATTAACATCTCTCTGTCTCTATCCATCTGTATATGTGGGTTAGTATTTGCAGCTTCTCTTGTTACCCTGCATAAATGGGAGTTAACAATCCCAATCCAAAGGCCTCCACACAGAACCACATGGCCCTCCATCGACCCCTCTGCTTCGTTATGCGGAACTCGGCAAGAGCTTTTACAGCAAAGAGGTTCAAAAGCACAAACATCCTACAAAGTTGTCATTTTCTACATGAATGTTTCACAAATGGGAATCTTCAGACTTCCTTGACTGGTGAGAAGCACCCAGAGCTGACCAAAGTTGTTCTTGTGGCTTTCACATGGCCGCTGTAGTTGTGATGTGATTTAAGAGTATGATATTCTATACTGTGGTGGTGAAGGATTTCCCCCAGCTGTAAAACATCTAATCCTTGTGGTTTACAACAAAGAGACGTGCATAAAACTAGCAAAGAACCTGAAATAACCCTCGTCTTGGCTTTCAGCATGCTGACTACAGTCCTGACTGTCAAATCTGAAATCCAGAAGAACTTTAAAACTATTAAATTATTTTTTGTGTAAATATGCACAGTATGATTGAAACCAAAGTGTGTTTATCATGTTAAAGTAATTTTCTATGACTTACTGTAAGATTTCAATAAATACTACACAAAATTTCTTTGTTATTTTGGTTTGTTGAGGGTCGTAATCTGTCGTCTTCCAAACTGGAATAACAGCCAAAATAATGGAAATTGGGTGAAAAACGTTTCAGAAATAAATGTATAATTCTTTAATAGTTAAGCCTTCCTACAACTATTTATCAATACCTACACAATGGTAGTAATAATGGGTTTGTTTATTAATCAAAATTGAAAGTGTGTTGGTATTAAAAGTCATTATAAACTGGTTAAGGGTTAAAATAACCTGTAGCCTAATAATCCACAATTTCACCTTTTATTAATTCTACATGTTTGGTCATCATCTAAACATTAAATAATTAGTGTTTCATAGAAATTGGCCGTTTTACCAAAAGTCTAAAACTAAGGTCAGGAGAAACGCAAATTCCAGGAAGGATAAACAAACTCCTTTACTCAACTGTAGAACCACACGCACAACAGATTTCTAGTGTTATGAACTATTTACTGCGGGTATAAACATCATTATCTCAGGAAATGGAAAGCAAGTGTGCCCTGCTGTGTAGTTGTCTTTCACTTGGGTATTTGCACGAGCCTCTGACACAAAACATTGCTGGCCTGAATTGGCATGGAAGGAAGACATTATAACACCATAAACGCATTACAAGGCAAACAAGAATTTTACTTTTTAAAACTGCAAAGTGATTGTCCTCAACTTTGAATCTATGCAACATTGTTTTGACAGCGGTTCTACATGTTTTTCTATAATCAAACTCTCAGTAAACTTTTACCCTTATTTATCAACTAAATTACCATGAAATTATGAAAAAAATAAACATCTATTTGTCAAACTGTTTGTCCTTTGACAGATAGCCAGATGTACAGATGGATATATGGGCCGATGGATAATAGATTGTTAGATACACATTTTACAGAAGGTAACAATTTTGAAGTAGCCACAAATTTAACATAACCATAAGTTGTCATAATAGAGAACACATAGTTTTATGAGTAGGAATCCTGTTGTGACTATTTTTTCAAGTCAGTCATAAAAATTGCCATGTGTACTTTATCAAAGTACAATTAATGTATTGACGATTGATTAGAATCCATCTAATTTTTAATTCTGATTGGCTTTGATAAAACTTAAAACAATGATGTGAAATTTGTTGTTAATTGGAGCGACATTTAGCTCCTCGTCTATATATCTAAAAACTTTAGTAATTTCTCATGAAGAAAATGTAACTTATAAAATTTGTATATTTCAGTTGTAGCAAGGAGCTGCAAGTAAAACTAGAACATTTCTGAAGAAATTTAAACGGGGCCTGCCAAAGGGCGACCATCGGTCTGGACCCGGCGTTCCGACACTGAAAGTTAGCATCAACGCCATAGAAAGCTGCAGCGTGATCAACAGCATGAGGAGACTCACGAGAACGTCGACTGACATGGACTTGCACCATTCAGAGTGTTAAAATGAGCGTACGAGCTAAAATTAGCCAAAATGCTAACATAAGCCTAAATGCTTTCAGTAGCCTGTGAGGCATCACCAGCATGTTGACTGTAATTCACTTACTCCATTCAGTATACTAAATATGGCTAATAAGTCAGAAAAACAGGTAATGGCTTATTTAAGCTAAAAGGCTAATGCTAATGAACTGCCTAAGCTTCACTAAATAGTAGTCAATAGTGTGTGGAAAGTCACAAGCATCTTCACTAACATGGATTTGCACCATTCAGTATGATAAAGTAAGTGTATCACCTAAAAATAGCCAAAATGCTAATGTTAGCATGAATGCTGTCAGTAGCATGTGGGGCATCACTAGCGTGTTGTCTGTACTTCACTTACTCCTTTCAGCAAACTAAACATGGCTATTAAGTCAGAAATATAGCTAATAGCTTATTTAAGCTAACAGGCTAATGCTAGCGAACTGCCTAAGCTAGTATTAGCTTAGGCAGTGCAGGGGTGCAGGGGTCACAACACAGGGCCGGCGGGCCCCCGGTCGCCCGAGGGGATCTTGTCAGTCGCCCGCGGAGTAAGTTCTAAAAATAGCCATCGTCATTAGGGAGCACTGCCAACAATATTATTTAATTTAATGTTTTTACATTGAATTAATTACATTTGTTTATATTTAGATTTTTTAAAAAGCAAATTACAAATAATGTTTAAAATAAATTGCTTTATGCATAAAACTCTTTTCTATGGTTAAAGTTCAGAACTACGCAGACGCCTGCAGGATTTTATCGGAGGGCAGCAGCGCCTGCAGGCTGCACCCACTCTGTCTAACTTAAGATTTACCTTGAAGTAAAAAAGAAAATAAATATTTCTGAAATTTTTATTATCGAATCCTCTTTACAATAGTGGAGAAAAAGAAAGATCTTATGTCTCAAAACATCTTGTACATAGCGCACGTCTGAGTCTGTGGGGGTCAAAGGGCACGCCGAAGCTTAAATCTTATTGGTCAGTTTGCTTTTGTTCATTTGGCGGCTTGGTGCTTTTTCTGTAAGCTAAAGATGAATGACAGGACTCCGGTAGTTCTAAGAGGAGTTTGGATCCTGGTGGAGCTTTTTACTGTGTCGGTTTATGAACATTCAGGGTTTTAATTTGGCCCAAATGGAAATTAGTTTGAAGCCCTGATATCTGGGATAAAAACAAGAGAATCCTGGACTATTTTGAATGTAAACAAGAATAAAGAGTGAGATATTTGGTGGTGGAATGATGTCACACCACCAGCAAATGAAGACTCTGTGATGTCATTGTCACAGTCTGTGATGTCATCAACTGCAGAATTGTATGCAACACAATTCTGCATATTCTTCATTGCTTGCAATTTTACTGACCAGTTCAGACGTTCGCAAAGCCCTTCAGAGAAGTTTACCGATCAACGATTGTAGTAATTGTATTAGAAGAAAATGTCTCATCATTCATCGAGATTCAACAGTGGATCGATGGGATCCCACTGGAGACGGGGAGGCCAGCAAAACCCCCCAGGCAGGTTCCCTCCTGCACACCCGAATGTCTTCCATGGGGAAATCCAGAGACTCAACTACCTCCTGGAAATGGAGAGAGCAGGAAGGTTTGAAGACAACCAAAAACTGTCCCACCTGGAGGCCGAGCTGGAAGAGACGAAACTCCAGTTAAAGAAACAGAAAGCTCTCAAAGAAACTTTCATCAACCAGGCCAAAGAGGCAAAGAGGGAACTAGAGAGAGTAGAGAAGTTCAGTGACCCAGCAGTTCTTAACGCTGCGGTCACTGCTTCCAAGGTTCACAGTGACGTGAAACACATGACGAAGAAGTCCTTACAACAAGACTTTGAGGAGTTGAAGGTGGCCCACCTCCTCAGCCGGGAAGCTTTTGTAGCTGAAATTCAGGCTGAGAGAAAGAAAAGTGAGGCGCTTCAAGAACAACTGGACCAACTCCAGACTTCCTTCGAGGAGCTGAGCTCCAAGAATGAAGCTGATGATGCTCTGCTGAGACAGGAGGCTGAGAGAGAAAAGATTCATGAAGCCAGGCTTCATGAGGAACAACAACTGCTGGAGAACCTGAGATCTGAAAAAGACCAAATGTTTCAGGAAATGTCCCAGAAGATCAAGTTCCTGCAAGCCAGCGAGAAACATCTGCAAGAAGAACTGATTCAGTTCAGACGTTCATATGATGAACTGAACGGTAAATATGAAAGAGACGTTTCTAAGCTAAAGGAAGACGCTGAAAGATATCAGGAGGAGCTGAAACAGGAGAAAGATGCCAACATGGAACGAGAGAAGGAGAATCTGCAGCTCATCAAAGACCTGAGAGCTGAGAAGGAGGAGCTCTCCCAAAAAACATCCAGAGAAATAACAATCAGGCAAAAGAGGGAGAAGCAGATTCTCCATGAACTGGATCAGGTTCGCGGTTCATACGAGGAGCTAAAATGTCGGTTTGAAAGCAACATCATGGAAATACAACAGCAGGTTGAGACATACGAGTTGAAGATAAAGCAGGAGGAGATCGCTCGTTCAAACACAGAACAGAAAGAGAAGACTATCCTGGAGAGAAAACTTTCTGCACTGCAACAACTCACAAAACTTCAGCAGCAGATGAAAGAGGAAAGAAAAGTTCACCTGAAGAAAAGAGAGGAGGACAAGATGAGTCTGGACAAACTGAGAGCTGAAAAGGAGGAGCTCCTCCAAAACATGACAGAAGAAAAAACAATCTGGCAAGACAGAGAGAAGCAGATGATCCATGAACTGGATCAGGTTCAGATTTCACACCAGGAGCTTAAATCTAGGTTTGAAACAGAGATCAGGAATTTGCAACAGGAAGTTGAAAAATACCAGCAACAGTTAAAGGAGGAGAGAAAAGCTCACATGGAGAAAACAGAGGAGGACAAAGTGAGTCTGGACAACCTGAGAGCTGAATATGCCATCCTCCAGGAAAACACGGCAACAACGATCAAATTCCTGCAGGAGAAGGAAAGGAGCATCCAGGCTGAGCTGGAGGAGTTAAACGGTTTGTACCAGGATCTGAACTGTCGGTACGAAACCGAATTAACTGCATTAAAACAACAAGCAGAACAATATCAGGAAGAGATCAGTTGTCTGAAAAATGACCTGGAAACATCAAGAGATAATTTACTGCTGGCCAACAGTCAGAGAGCTCAGGAGGAAGATTTCCACCAGAAACACCTCACAGTTTCTCCAGATGAGGAAAATTCTCAGAACCAAAATGACCCGGTTAAAATCTCCAGTCCAGAGGTTTCTCCAGAGGAGGAAATCTCAGGAGAACCTTTATCAGGTTGTTCCTCAGATCCTGAATCCTCAGGAGAGACCAAGATCTCTGGAGAAAGAGACCAACAAATCCTCCGGGACTTGTTGGCCCAAATCCTGGAGGACCGTGAAAAGAAAAAATCCAAAATTTCATTTTGGAAAAAGGTCCAAAACGCTCTGCGGTGGAAGAAACCGGAAAAAAAAAAAAACAGTGAAGAGACTCAAGAACAAGTCTGAACTTCTTGATTGTGATATTTAGAGGAGGAGAAAGACATGCAGGAGTCGAACCGAGGACTGGAATCGAACGTGTGGAGGTTGTATCCTCTGTGAACGGGGCTCCATGCCACGCTCCATCAAATTTAAAATTTAAAAAGTTTTCCCCCGTTGACAAACTAGAAAATAGATCCCTTCCCAACCCAATTGGAAAAAAGGTGGGCAGCACGGTGGTGCAGCGGTTAGCGCTGCGCCTTCACAGAGACCATCTGTGTGGAGTTTGCATGTTCTCCCGTGTTTGCGTGGGTTTTCTCCGGGTGCTCCGGTTTCCCCTCACATCTCCTAAAACATGTCGGTCAGGTCAGTTGGTCGCTGTAAATCGCCCCAAAAGAATTTAAGAAACTCCAAACCATAAAGTCCAGTTTTATTGTTGAACTGGTCAGATTAACTGGTCAGATTAACTGAATCAGTCGTTCTTTAGCCCTTTTCCCTCCGCTGGGTTAGTGGCCGACGGCTCAGTGTTGCTCAACACTCGGGTCAATATTTATAGCAACGTATTGATTTAAGAGTTAAAATGCTTTAATTTAATAATAATAATGATTTCTGTTTATTTTCTCTGTACTTGTGCTGTTATGGTTTGACCTTTAGTTGACCTTTTCTACACACTTTTTATATTAAATTGCACTGAATTGTAGCTCATTAAACTGTTTAAACCTGTATTTTAAAAAGATTATAAAAAGGATCATGCAGTGGCTGTTTTAGTGTGACTGTGGCTCAGCGGGTAGAGTGGTCGTCTTGTGACCAGAAGGTTGCAAGTTCGATTCCAGCTTCCTCAGCCACATGTTGAGCTGCCCCAGGGCGGGGCACTTAATGGCAAGTTGCCCCCCGACCTGCATGTGTGTGTAAATGTGTGTAAATGTGACTGTAGTGTGAAGCTCTTTGAGTGTCAACATGACCAGCAAGGATCAACACAAGTTCAGTCCATTCTCCTGTTTTTATTTGATAAATCCTGTTTATGTTTTTATACCAAACATTAAAAAGCTGATTTAACAGGTTTGGATTTCTTCAGGTTCCAGGATGTTAATTGAAGATTAGAGTTTAATCTAATCATAATTTAATACTCTGGACCATGAAGAAGCTCAACTTGTTTTATCTGGTTTGATTGTTATAAGAAAAAAAAATTTTTTATCAGAAATCTGTTAGTCTTTATTTATAAATACAGATTCAAGATAATATAAGAAACTTAACAAAAAAGTGCAATTTAATATAAAAAACTGCAGAAAAGGTAAAAAGAAGAAGAATCAATGAAAGCATGAAAACAGAGAATTTAATCAGAAATTGATTCTTAGATCAATACTTTGTAATAAATATAAAGCTTTTGTGTTGAGCTTATATGTTGTCTGCTTGTATAAAAGAGAAGGAAAAGGGGCTAAGAAATGCCTAATTCAGTTATTTTGTTAACCAGATTTATAGTAAAAATTGTAAATGATGTTTTATTTAGGATGTTACTTCTAGGTTTTGTTTGTCAACCTGGGTTCAATTCCCAGTCCTGGGGAATCAGCTGCATGTCGTTTCCTTCTCTCTCCTCCCAACTTCCTGTTCAACCTGTTAAATAACGGCCTAAAAAACTTTATTAGAGCCTAAAAATCTTTTTAAAAACCTAAAAAGATTCATTTCACCTCAACTGGACCAAAGGTCAGAATTTGTTTCCTCATCTTAAAAAACAACTTTCTTCCTCTCTCTCTCATTTTCTCTCTTTCTTACATAATTAACAGGTTACTTCATATTTACACACAAATACACACGCCCACACACGCATACACCCACACACACACAAACACACTCCTACACACACACACGCACGCACACACCCATACACCCCCCCCCCATGGGCTGCCACCTTATCGTGGTGGGGGGGTTTGAGTGTCCCAGTGATCCTAGGAGTCTTGCTGTGGGGGCTTCATGCCTCTGGTTGGGCCCCCCAGTGCAGACGGGTCTAAGGTGAGGAACCAGACCAAGTGCAGCCCAAAGATCCTTATTATTGTATACAACCATTGGAAACAGTGGTTCTGCTGGCCCCTACATGAGGCCCCACCCTGGAGTTGCCCCTTGGGAGAGGCGGTGGGCAGGAGTGGGCTGCCCGGGGGGCAACAAGAGGGTGGGGGGCGGGGGGACACATAGCCTCTCCCTCTACCTACGGGTTTGGGTTGGGTTCTGACTGTTTATCCAGCCTTTTTAAGTCCTGGAGGGGCTACTGGAGAGTGCAGTCATTGTCAACTGCAAAATTATTATTTGTTATTGTATCTCCAATAACAAAAGATAATTTTATTCAAAATGTATTTATTAAAAAATGCTTAACAATTCCTGTAATGAATGAATAGCACAATGAAAGAAATAATGTCTCATCTAAACATCCCTCACTTAATAAAAGTTAACAATAACTCTCAGCTCCCAATAACATGATACTCAGTAATGAACGAAATAATGTCTGTTCTGTAGACTATTGGAAAAAATAAATTAACAAATGAGCTAATTAACAAAAAATCTCGTGTAGCAAAAATAACTCAAAATGTACCAAAAACGAACCCGGTCTGAAAGCGGAGAAACTCTTTTGTAAATCGTCGGTAAACATACATTTGCGCTTTGGCATGTTGTTACTGACAGCCCTCAGGGCTGCCCGCACTGACGCGGCTCAGGGATTATGTCACACGCAGCGCCGTGTGCAGGGCCCTAGTGCCTGCAAATTTAATGGTCCAATGAAGGTAATTTAAAAAACAGGACATTTCCTCACTTTCTAAAAAAACCCGGGATGCCCGGGACAGGACGTGAAATACGGACATGTCCCGGGAAATGCGGACGTTTGGTCACGCTAATTAACCGTAACGGGTGCATAACAATAGGTTCCTGCCATTGTTTTAGTTGTTCTTACCCAGAATGCCCTGCTCTGTAGTCCACTTCCTGGTTTTGGAGCGGTCTCCGGTCCGTTCACATACGCATTCAAACGTACCAGACTGCACCTCAACCAAACCCAGGCTGAGGTTTGTAGAAGGACCAAAGTTCAGTTTGTTGGCTTGTTTACGAATTCACACCTCCGCAAACAAACTGAACTTTGACTAGACAGACAGACTGGAGTTGGATTAAAGCAGACTAAACAGGGTTGGTATGATTGCTGCCTTACAGATCAAATATTCTGTAAAATCTTTTTTTTTTCCATCTTTCCATTATCTTAAAATGTTTTTCCCTCATTGAAACAAACCTGGAGGGTCGCCTTTAATCTCCATGGCAACCATTCAACTGTGCAAAACGCCTGGGTGGACTTAGCTCCACCTTTGAGGCGCAGCTCCTCCCCCACTCGGGGAGCCGGCAGCAATTAGCAAGCAGCTGCTGAAACTTGAGCTCATTATAGGAGCTGCTGCTCAGAGGAGCCATATTGGCAATACACACTAATGGAGTTGGTTTTTTGGGGGTCTTTTGTTGCTTTGTTTTTTTCGCCATATTAACTCAGAATCCCACCAGAAGTAATAGCTCCAATGCCGGGATCAAGCCGCACGTTTTGATACCACTTTTGTAGGGTTTAATCCAGCGTTTTGAGCTCTATTCACGGTCACGGAAGAACTAAAGAATAATAAAGAGACACCTTATTGGGTGTCGAGTAATAGGTTCCTGCCATTGCTTTGCATGGCAGGCCCCAACTACAATAAATTAGCCAATGGAAGGATTCATACGTTGTAGATTTTCTTCATAAAAATCAAGATCAATAAACTGTCTGCTTGATAGATGCTCATTCATCCTGACGAGGCTTTATATAAAAGGGATCACTTATATAGATGGGATTACGCTACAATTTATCTTTCTCATGTGAGCTAAGAGTTTTTCCATCTGCATGTCCTAACCACAGACCAAACCAAATAACCCAAGAGAGACTGGTTTTGTAGGCTGTTAAGAGCGTTTACGCCAGTAATCCAGTTTCTGCAAACCAGCAATAATAACAAGCTGCTTTCCGTGTGCTGGCCTGAGAAAGCAGAACGGAAGAGGTCCTGCTTTTTGTCCAATTCCTAATCTCATTTTTGCCCATGTGCTGGCATCTGAACTTCTTCCTTCCTGAACTGATCATTTCTAAACACTGTGCACCAAGTATAAATGCATATTTTCTCCCAAAGCTGCAGGATAATGATTATGGCAGTAGCATTATTTTTACAGTGCAAGCAATTTTGGTGGAGTTTATGATAAACCTCCTTAGACCCCTCCTGTTTTTATATTTCTCACCCCCACAAGAGTTCTTGGACAAAACAAGGCAATAATAATTCAGGATCTTGTTGCTCTGCAAGTTCAACATTTGACATTTACAGTTTTTAGCTCTTGCAGGAATGAATCAAGAGCTAAAAATTTGTAAAAATATATATATATATATTTTGCTTTATGGGAAAACTATCTTAATATACAATATTCAGAAGAGTACTTTGAATCCAAGGTTTTGCAAAGTACTTTTTCAAACTCAGAGGAGAGTGAGCACGTTCACCTTGTGACAGCCACGTGTACTTCTCATTCCTATTGGCTGCTTAGTTGGATACTTAATCAGAACTCTGCACAGAGATCCCTGACCTAAAGCTGTGTTCAAAGGCCTCAATCTTTCCACAGACTTCCTCCTTGGAATGTTTTAAATCTCCTCACCAACTCAACACAAAACACCTGGTTCTTGTACTTTACCATCTAAGCTCTCTAAGAGGTTCTTTTTACAAGATGGTAAAAAGAAGCCACATGGAAACACAAAGAATACCGCAGAGATAAATCTAAACCACCACTGGGAAGTTCTGTCACATTAGGAGCAGAAATCCATCGACACCCTCCAAAGTGCCAAGCAAACCTAATACTACTGTAAACTTTTCACATTTCATCAGGTTACAACCACAAACAATGTATTTCATTGGAATTCTATTTGATAAATCAGGAAAAAGTGACACATAATGTAGGAAGAAAATGTCAAAGTTTTGCTGTCCTCGCCAAGGGTTTTGAAACCTTTAACATGTTTGCCTTGTTTTCATCTTCATCCATCTTACCATGGACTCCTATTAGCCTTCTTGTTCCTCCTGAAGAAAAATTTCCTAAAGTATTGTGATGTTACCTTGTGTCATTGTTGGGAGAAGTTGTCACAATAGGGAACACAATAATAACTTAGCTTTCTTCCAGAAAATGTACTTCCACATGATTGCTATTTAAGTTATTATTTTTTTTGTTAGCAATATTTTAACCAGGGTAACTTTGATAACTATCGGCTACCCCTCATATTAACGCTCTCCTTGCCTGGTCTGTCAGTTTCGGTGGACAGCCATATCTTGGTGTGTTGCCATTTAAGTTTTGCCATTCTCTTTTTATTTTTACATAATGCATTCTAACAGTGTCTTGTAAGATCTTCATAACTTGGGATAGTGTTACTTAATCTAAATATGTTTTTTACTTTATCCCTAACCTGTCTGGTGTGTTCCTTGGTATTTACAATGTGGTTTATTCATAAATATTCTCTAACATCTCAGGCCATCAAAAACCAGCTTTATTTCTAGTGAAATAAAATGACATGTAGGAGGTTTTGGTTCTATTAGATTTTATTTGGGAGTATCAGAGGAAAGAGGATTCTAAGAACACGTCCGCATTTGTGTTTCTGCACGGCCATCACAACTCTTGGCTGCTGAAGTGTGGTTTTCTTGGCTGTGGAGGTCATTTTCATTCAAAGCTCCAACAACTCGGGGACTAATCAGGTTTCAGAGACCCATCAAAAGAACCGCAGACATGATGGATCCGGAATAAAGCCAGGTTTTCTGAATCCAGCAAGTTATGCATGCATGGCAGTGGGACCGACAGTCCAAATTATTTTCACACACTGTCAAACTGTGGGGTTGATACAAATGAAAAGAATGGTTCGAGAGGCGCAGGCAAAAACTACTCAAAGAGCAAAACAAAATGCATAAACATTCGGAGGCGTCACTAGTTTGCACTTGTTTAGAACAATACCACAGAAGCCTGTGAGTAAAAAAAGCCTGTTTCTGCTGAGTGGCAGCACACGAAGATAAAAGCAGAACAAGAACCAACGAGTCAAACTTGCCCTCCGTTTGAGTTTGTAATTTTGGAGAGTGACTGCAGGGCTGCTGGTGAGCAGTAACAGCCTGAGGCACCTGGTGGCAGTACTGAGCTAGAGGAACACCTGGTTATAAAAGGTTCTATGACTGTTACGCATCTCATGGAGTCTTCTGAAAACCTGTTCTGAATTGTCAGATGTTGGTTTTCCTCTGCTAAAGTTTCTGTTTCTATTTGCCACATAGTGACTTTTGCTGAACCTAACAATTATAGCAATGAATGCATGTTCTCCAAATGATCAAACACTACTGGTCAATCACAATGAGCCAACAGCCACGTTCCCCTTCTGGGAAAATAACTTTTAAAATTTTTTACTCTCCAGATGATCCTTTGCATGCAAACCGGAATCCAAGCAGAAGAAATAAATAACTTTGCTAACAAACTTTTTCTGATATTAATGTAATTTTGAAAAGCATCTCTGATAAAACTGATCCTTGAAAAAAAATCAACTTTTCATACTAAGATTTTTCAATAAGCAGATTTAATTCGGTACTTATTTAAGACATATTTCCCTTGCAAAAACAAAGTATTCCTAAATACATATACTTGGTTGACAGATTCTGTTTCTACTAAAACAGAGGAAGAATAAATGTAAAATCTAATCAATTTGCATCTAACCAGTACTGACAGACTGGAGAACTCTCAGGATGCCAGAGCATTTGGGCATCATTTTGCTCACAGCCTTGATCTAGTCATTAGACTAGAATGGCCTGAAAAGCATAGATTTCCTTCAGAAATTGCTTCTTTTGTCATTTTACAGCCTGTTAGTGAGGCATTTTCAAACCTCAGCAACATGCTGTGTAATTAACAAGATAATCTCTTGTAGAAATAAAACAACCCATCTCTGACAACAGCCATACCCCGCTGCTTCAACTCAGGTCACAATTCAATAAATTTAGACACCACAGCTTGAAAGGCAGAGCCATATTTTATAAATCGAGTCATGGGACTGGACAGTTTTATAAAAAATAAATTGCCTTCTTTGTTTTGTTGGTTCCAGATGATACAGTAGCTTCTACCAGTTCTACAGGTGTTTAATTCAAAGGAAGAAAGGAATAGATATCTTTTAAAGTCATGGTCAATAGCCGAATCTCTTCAACCAACATGGAGTCGTTTTAATTCATTACCAGTCAATACATGACTTATAAACTAGGAGGCAGAGGTTCATAGTGAGTTCTATCTTCAAGCTGCAAAATATAATACCTATTTATATATAATTGGAATAAACTTCTTATTATAGTACAAAAGAATGACCACAAAAAAAGCAAGTTCTCTATGTGTATATGCTAACACCAGGAGTCTCCAATCTTAAATTTCAGTGAAATCCATGATTTATACTCTAAAGAATCCTTTGTGACTAAGAACTTCACTGTACTATTTTTACAGGTTTCCTGCAGCATTGAAACTACATTCTTTGCAGTATCGGTGCTGCAGGGAACACCTTGGAGGTTTTGTCTATACAAAGCCCAGAAGAAGATAGAAATACTTAAATTTTCAGTCTAGTATTAGATATCCACCTCAACTTCCATAATCTCATTTATGCATACACCCAACATCAAATTAAGTCTTTTGAAGAACACAAAGTCTGTAAATAATGTAAAAATACCAAAAAGCAATAGGGTTTCCCCCAGTGTATTATAAGCCTAGTGGGCTTTACTTGTCCCCCTCACCAGCAGTGTTTATTTATTTTAATGAGGCATAAGTAACAGCGATAGCAAAGATGGGTTAAGCTAAGTTTATAGTTGACGCATTAAACTTGCTACCTTTCACTCAAATGGTGAAAGGTGCTCTTGAAGAGCGGTTTCGCCTGCACCAGCATTTATATAATCACTCAATGAAGACTCATTTTGGAGAATACTGCACCAATGTACGCGTCAAATATCAAAGCCTTAAGGCAAGCTGCTAGTATCAATAATGACATGTATGTTAATGGCATCTTCCAAACCATAAATAGCAGGATGCTCCACTTTTTGGTGTAAATACATTGACAATATGAACGTTCAGTGGAGTATAACGTACAATGCGTAAAAAAAAGTGGTGGCGTAACTTCCAAGTTGTAAATCTTAATTATATTTAGATGTAGTCACAATATTTAATTACTGTGGTCTTTTCAGTATGAGTACCAATGCATTGTAGGTACTAAATAAATACCTAATTACATAGTTATTTAGTACACATTTGTACTAAATAGCTGAAATGCGGTTTTAGGTTGCCTGTGACATTTTAGAGGTTATGCATTCAGACTTTGCAAGCCAATAATATAGATGACAAGATTATTTGAATCTTACTGCGTTTATAACCTCATTAGAACTAGATCTCATTACCTGAGATGATAAATCTCAGATAAAGTAGTGGACACAGTAGATTAATGGAAAAGGAAATTGGATGGAAATGGTGCAGTGATGCATTTACTTAATATTGTGCCGGGTGTGGAACTAAATAAGGCAAGTTCTCCACTTTCTCTGAGCTCTCCAGCGTTATAGATAGCATGGTGCAAATATAATATAAGGCCATAAATGCTGTTACTTCTGGTTTAATGGTATGATTCATCCTGAATTGCTGCAATTTACTTTTATAAATACGAACTCTGTTCCATCCCACGATATCCCTTAGTCATCTTGTAATTTAGTGAGATAACTAGCTGCAAATGGATTTCTATCTTCCCTACAGTAGAACTTACTGAACACTTCTGTGTTGCACTTCTGTTTAGAAGGCAGGATTTCTGCAATAATAGTCATATATGGTGAAAAAATTCAAACTCTATCATGATTTTCAGTACTCAGTGCCCAGGCTGCATGTTCCATAAGCTAATACAATAAGATAAATGGTAACGGTCTGTACTTGTATTGCACTTTGTCAAGTGCAGAGAACCACAAATCACTTCAATTAAGAGTGCCTTTTGAGCTCATCTGCTGCACAGGTATTGAAGACATAAATATAAGTAATCTCTAAATCTTTGGCTCATGATGTTTTGTATTTGTGGCTGGAAAGTATGATTCTTGCTGACTTAATGCCATCTGAAAATCAACCACATCTCTTCACGATATCCTGAAGGGATCATGTGAGAGCACAGCCTGTGCAGCTCAAGGTTTCCATGACACATCAAATAAAACTAAGTTCACATCTGCCAGCACTATGTAAATATGTACTTATTTTTATATTAAATCACCACTCTCCTTTTTAATAAAACCTCATTATTCCAATATGCCAAAATGGTTGAAATGTAATTGTTTTTAGTTCTTAAGAAGCAGTAAAAAAACTTTAAAATACCAGGAAGTACAAATATTTTTGTTTCCCTGACATGTAAAACCGACCTTGAAATTGCATCTATTGCACAAGGAAATTATATTTGTCACTACAATTATTGAGCTTTTTTTGGTCATCCATCCTCATCTTAGGAATTTCCTTGAACATTTTGATACTTATTATGTAGAACCAAAACAGTGATGAATACTGTAATATATTGCCCTTTCAAAATAAGGGTCACAAACACTTCAAAATAATTGAATTGATGGAGTATTGAAAATGAGATTGTCTAAAAACTGAACTTTTTAACTATTTCAAAATAGTTAAAAAGTTCAGTTTTGCCATAGTGATTTTTGCAAAAGCCTAAGAAATAGACACAAGCATGAATAAGGAATTAATTTAGTCAAAGGTCTTGCTTTTACATGGTCTAATTATTACAAAATATTGGTTCCAGAATCATGATATTTTTTTCCTACTGCTACTCTGGGCAGACCTAAATCTCTGAATAGCAAAATCTCTTTTGAATTTGATGGTTTAGGATCAATCATACAAACACATTCACCATTCATTCAAAATGCACAGAAGACATGTTTTGGATGCATCTCTAAATCTCACTGAAGCACCTTTGGATGCCACTGCTCTGATCCAGATGCAACAGTTTGTCAGCTGTAATGGATCACCAGCAGTTGACTCTCTGCCAGGACATGATGGGATATCATAAATGCAGCAAAGGAAGGCCAAAACTAAAAACCTGTTTGACATTAAATACAATGAAATACAGCTACTGAAACATGTCAAATTTAAAGTGCACCTCATCAAGTATTTGGCTCTGATTTGAGCTTCATATTGCAGGACAACCTGTGTGGCTGAGCCCATATGTGGAATTCACAGTTGATCCTATCAAGGCAGCCCCTCCAAACAAACAGAGCGAGTACCACCTACCTACCGCACAGCACAGCTGGAGAGAGCCCCTGGGATGACTACAGCTACAACTGACATGGGAAAACAATAAGCATGACACAAAGGCAACACTTCTATTTAAAGCCAGCATCTGCCATCCTATTCTCTGTGCAATACCATTCCTCGAATATCATTCCCGTTCATGATGCCTTACTTCTTCTGCAGAGAAAAGGATCTTTCCAGATGGAAGAGGGAACTGGCAGGAGGCACATACAACAGAGGATGAGACTTCCTAATGAAAAGACACTGAGCCTTCTGACAGCATCCATGTTAAATGGCTCTATAAACAATGTTATGACAGCCAAACCATTTGGTACAATTTAAGACCAAAGGCATCTATTGTTTACACTTGTCAGCGCCCTTCTTTGCTGTGATAATTACAGAGAGATCACAGACTTGACACCATAAAAGTGGGATGTCAGCATCAGCCAGAGGCAGATGCTCTGTCTGAGTCTGACTTGAGCCAAGTGGGGACATGGGACAGTAACCAGATGTGATTCAACAGATGGGATGTTGATCTCACACTGCAAACCTTTGTAACCAATAAAGACAGCTAATGAGTGTTATACATCTTAAACTGTAGTGAGATTAATGATGGTACTAGTGTATCGCTGGAATAAACTGAGGAACTTTAGAAAAGATGCAATGCACTGGTGCACTAGCTAACACGAGGGTGCAAATGTTACAACGCAAGGCAAATTAGGTACAAAGATCTAAAATTAACAGACCGGATGGTGATTTATAATAATCCATTGTTAAAGCAACAACTTTGATTTAGACTAAAACAACAAATTAAAACACATTTGACATCCAGGTTAAATTAAATTATAAAGAAAGAAAGTTAGGAAATATTTCATTTTAATAAACTGTCTTTTTCCGGCAAGTACAATTTTTGTTTAGTCAATAAAAATTATGTTATTTTAATGAAGATTTTATGATGTCTCATAATAAAAGCATAGGGAAGCATTTTCTTTTTCTCCCGAGAGACATTATTTTATCCTGCTGTTAAAAAAAATAGCCTTGTTCTGGAGGACCAGGTTTCTACTTTAAAATCAGTTTTTAGATTTAGGCAAGACTCCATAATAGCATCCCTTGGAAAGCAACAGGTTAGCCACTAATCACTTCATTTATTATGAAGGCAATTCAGGACATTCACTCCTGTCTGCAAACAGAAGAATAACCTTTACAGGATTTGAACAAAAAGAAAAGTGGAAAATATTTATTTTCCTTCAACTTCTTAATTTATCTAAAACTTGTTATCCCTACTTGGGATAACAAGTTTTATCCCAAGTATTATACTTGTTACATAAAGTATTATGTGACAACTTTATTATTATACTTACGATATACTGAAATTTGTGGTTGCATGGGAAAAAATGTAAAAATGTAGAAGAGGCTTCAATAATTTTGTGAGGCGATGCTTTTGAAAGGCAAAGAAATCAGCATTTTTAGCAGCAATCTGTCAGCGTTTCTATTTCTTACCAAATAAAGAAAGCCATTTCTGTCCTTTATAGGATACTGTAGTCCAGAAACTTGCCTAAGCTACTTAACGTTTGTCTCTTCAGTGCAGCTTGAATAATCTTTGACAATCTAGTTACCATAAAGAAAAAAAGGTTCTCTGTTAGAACTGATGGGAGTTAGGAAGAATTCAAGCAGTTAAGAGAACAGCAAACAAATTTCCAGAATTAAGAAATGAATCTCAAGCACCTAAGTAACAAAAGTAAGACTCTAGACTTTAGACGGAGGGGTAATTGGTGTGAAAAAGTCTGAATAGTGAGCAGTGAGCCTGGATCCAGTATCAGAGGAATTTCAATGAAGTGCAAGTTGATCCCCAGAGCCTCGGCAGCGGGACATTCATCAAGTTTCTGGGAGTTTGCTTTGGCGGGTTACACTACATTTTCTCTGGAGTCGTCTCTTCTTGCCAGCACAGAGGAGAAAGGGGACGCTTGGGAAAATAACTCCTTTTCTTTTTGCGAAGCTGCCGAACATGAAAAATTTCATCTGGTAGGATTATTGAACCTATGTGGCCACTGACTGCTCTGACCAAACCAGACTTGCAATTCAATTCCACATGTAGTGGAGGGACGCAACCTCAAGCAAAAAAAAAACAAAAAAACACACAAATCCAGAGACATTGTCTCGACTGTACAATAAAAGAATCAGAGATCATCATGACATGACTGGTTCCTGGAGAGAGCTGCTGTTCAAATAGGCGAGATATTATCCATACAGCAAACAGACAGGCAGCCACATTTAACTGGCAGGTAGAGTCTTATCTGACTTCAACAGGCATATTTCAAAACACTAAACAAAAAAGCAGCAGAGAAGATGAAAGAATTACTCATCTGGTGAGGCAGCGAGTTTCCTCTGCATGCCTCCCATCAGACAGAGAACAAACAGGATGTTTTTCCAACACTGGAATCTCACCAACTCTTCTTTTTCTTATATAGACAAGTGTAAGTAGCTTAATAAATGCTCTGATAAAATACTGAATATTTCAAAGTTGAAAAAAAAATCCACCTTACTAATGTATGGTAATTCTACTAAAACTATTTTTTGATTTGAATTTCAAATGGTTTGGTTTTCAAAGTATCTCGTTCATTCTGTCTGGAGTCAGCTGCTTCATCCTCTTATTCAAAGTCTCTTCTTACTTGGTGGATTTTTTTACCGTTATCAGCAATAATATTTACATAAGGTTGAATTGAGAGGTCAAACACTTTGAGAGCTTCTGCAGAAACTCAACCATTCAGGATGCTGGACCTTGCATAAACTTTGCTATCATGACAATGATTCTCTAAAAATATCTGGGTACCACACATAAATCAGGGTGACAATTTACTAATCTAGTCACAGTTCAGATACACATTTTGCTGGACATTTAACATTGATGAAGCACTTCTCAGATTATGTTGAGATTAAATTTTACAATGCAGGACTACAGGGAAGAGACAGAGAAGTTTGTTTGTCTCATATTCCAACAATAGAGTAACAGATTTGACAAATATGTAAAGAACATTTCTTATATTTCATTAATTGCATTTGCTTGCTTGATTCCAATCTGTGTCATATAATTATACAATTTGACTACTTTTATTATTTTATACAGGCTGTAAACTATAATAAAATTTACCCTGAAACAGGAAGTAATACTACCTGTCACATGGAAAAGAAAGCCAAACAGATCTTTAAGTAAACGAACATTTAACTGGCACTGAACTCGACTCCACCCATTGCTTTCTATGAGAAAATATCACCCATAAACTCTTTGCAAAGCTTGGAAGACAAGTGAGTTTGCTGTAGTGCATTTTCTTCACTGTGAGTGACAATTTTAAACTGGAAATGTTAAGAGTAAATCTGCCTAAGTATCAACAAAAACAAAGGTCATCAAGTCATTTCTTCCCAGGCCTAAAAGATAATGTAAAAAATGCTAGTTTTACAATTTTGAAAAGAAGACACAGTCTAAGTTGAACCCGTTTCCTTTCCTTCTATTTTCAGAGCTACGTTTGTATTGATCAGAACAACCTTAGAGGAAAGACTCAACAAATTTCAGCTTGGTAAAGTTCCCACATGCATGTATGAATGGATGGACTGATTGATGGACTGATTATAATCGACAGTTTAGCTTTTACACAGCCTTTTCCCGTTTTAACACCTATTTTAACTAAAAGTCAATTTCACAAGTCAGCACAAGGCATTTGTAAGTGATATTTGTTAGTGACTTGTAACATCTAGAATCATTTTTGATGCAGTGGTATGTTTTACATCCTGTTTCCCTTGCTAAATAATGCAAAATTGTTTAGATGCATTGCTGCTGCTTTCTGTTGAAGTTTTAATCAACTCACTATAGTGAGTCTAGTAAAAGTGAATTGTTAGTTACTCGACACCATCTGCACTGCCACTTGATACACTGGATGTGTTCTGGTAATCTGTTGAATTTAAAACCACAGAACGGCTATGGAGCAGCTACTGACAAAGCTTTGGCTACATAACCTGCTCTGAGGAGGGCACTTTGTTTTATTTTGACAGACACACAGCAGGAACTGAAAACTTGGAAACCTTGAAGTCTGTATTGATGAGAGGATGAAAATAAGAAGATATATATAAAGGAGTCTCGCACAGAAACCGATGCATGTTAAATGACTGAAGCAGATATTTAAGCAGTCGACATTCCCTTCCTAATAAGTTTCAGCTCTCACTGAAGAAGCTGCATGTTTTCCCTCTAATACACAGCATGTCACATCAGAAAGAGACAAAGTCTTATGAGTTTTACAAGATGGGAAAAATGAGGGACAAACAGTCATAATCAGCAACAGATGATTGAAATAATTTAGTTTCCAAACAAACATATTCAAATTCACTGAATGATAAAACATTTGAATTAATTTGCAGTTTCGGTAAAATATATGACAGATGATTTATCTGACAGCCAGTCCCAAGGTTTCTAAATCTAGGATTCTCTCAAATGAAAAACAATTAGACAAAACCAAAATAAATTAACCCGTTGATGAAAAAGAAATAAATCGAATTGATTATTTGGTTTCCAGCAAAAGATTTCTGAAGTTTCACATCATCTCAAAACTCTGCAGCCTGTTTTCTCCTGTTGGTATTTCATTTCTAAATAATCTACAAACCCTACAGGAGAGAAACAAGGCAAGACTAATGAAAAATGCACTCCGCTGCAGGCAAAGCCATCAAACCAAGTGGAGTCTGGTATTTATTTATTTATTTATTTTTATGAAAACAAGACTGGACCAGATGAGCAGTAAAGGTTTACTGATGGAAAACAGCAATCCTGGAAATAGTAAGTTTAAGCTAAGAATAAATCTCCATCCTTTAGGAATCATGCAGCTTTCATGCAGATGGTTTTTCAACTGTACAGTAGTAGTTTATTTTCTTATAAATAAATCTAATAAAGTCACAAAAGAACATGGTGCTACTGTCTGCATACTTTAGGAGCACAGAGGAGCATGGAAAGAAAATACATGACCTTTTGATGTTTTTTGCAACCCTGATGTATATTATTGGGTTTAATCTCATGACCATCAATAGTGACAGCGCATCATAGTATAGCAATGTATACCTTATAAGCCAGGTGGTCAGAAGTGATTGAACATATGAAGCAAAGTAAGAGAAAACCAGTCTGAGGCTGGAAAAGATTCAACCACAGTCCAAACTAATATTAAAATACAAAATTGAAAGAATAACTTTAGAATTTACACCAAAGATAAATGGCCAAAAAAGTAGTGTACAATTGTGATGTGGAAGAAAAGTTAGTTCATCAAATCTCCATCATACTGTGGTGAAGGTTTTATTTTAATCAGTCAGGAGATGGTCAGAGTTAAATAAATGAAATGCAAGGCAACCCTGCAAGAACACTTCTTAGATTTAAAACCTGAACTGGTTCTTTTCCAGTACAATCATGACAATTTGTGCCAGAACAGCCGAGTCAAAGTCCAGACCTAAATGAAACGTGAAGACTGCCTGTCTTCACGTTTTTGGAGTGACTTTTTGGAGCAAATTTAATAATACAAGCATTCAAAAGTTCAGGATTAAGATCTGCAAACTTGGAAGAGATACACACTAAAGTACTTGCAGTTACTGCAATAAAAGGTGGATCAGGAGAGCTGAATCCAGATGGCCACTACACCTTTTCACATTTAAATAAAAATAAAAAAAACCAACAAAAAAACTTTCCTACACTCCAAAATTGTGCACACATTTTTATTGGTCTTATAAAATCTATGAATAAAATATATACGTGTAGCATGACAAAATGTGAAAAAGTTCAGAGATTTGTTCTTTTGCAAGGCTCTTACGATATTTTTATTAAAGTTCATAAGTTTAAATGTTGCAAATGGGGATGATACCAGAGGATGTTTTCCAAAATTTCAGTCTCATTGTTCTCTGGTACAGCTTGTCCTGGATTACTGACTGTGTCACAACATTCCCATCATAGCAAGGGCAGCAGACAAAATGAGGACGTTGTTATGAGTTTCAGCTTTTCCTGGAAGAATATAAACCTTCCCTCTTCCGCCATCACTCTTAATACAGATTTTTTATTTTGGGGGTGTGAAACTACTAATGTTCTGACTTATTTTAACAAGCAAAACCAAATGAGAGCACCTAATGAGAGCCGGGTGAATACAGCTGCATGAGTGCATTCCTGTCTGCTCTGCTCCACCCGGAGCTACATTGCCAACCAAACAAAAGCAACAATGAAATTTTCCTTCTCCGTTTCCTATAAGTCCTCTAATAATTTACTGCATCTCTGTATTTGCATCTAAATAAGAGAAATATGTGGATAGTTCTGGTCTTCATGTCTCCAGTTTTGAATCTTTTTCTAAACAAAGAAAAGAAAATGTTAAGTATTGATGGATTTTTGCTGGTTGTACAAGAGGCTCCACTTCTGCTTTGTGAACAAAGTTCACAGTTATTGTGATCAAGAAATGCTCTGGAATCTCCAGTATGCAGGATTTCTACCTTAAACCATCAGATTGAGCAACCGTTATCATTTTTTAATTTTTGCCACTATACACAATTGAAATTAGGTTTAGATTTTGACTACGGCATTCCAATACAGTAAAGCTGACCCCCAAGTTAGGCACCATAACTGTCCCTAAATAGATAAAAATCCCAGAATATTTGAGACCTCCTCTAAAAAAAGCATATAACTGCTGCTTAATTAATACTACAAATACCAAATATACCTTAATGTGCATTCATACGCACAGTGGAAACTGTCTTAGCAATAGCGAAGAAGCTGATATCCACGGTCTTCTTATTTGCACTCTTGGGGCTTCAGTCACTAAGCAATAAGGAAACTGAAGGGTTTTTCTGGATTGGCTGCTTTTGAAAACATCAGCCAATAGCGGGTCAAGTAGCACTTCATCCAGGTATTTTAGCTTCCCAAGCTGTATTTCCTTTCCAATATCCTCGACTTATCCACTGAATATTTAACAACTACAAGCTTCTGTTAGTCATAGTTGGAGAAAATGTTGCTTCATACTTACTTTGTAGTAAATTTAGAAAATTAGCTACAATGTACTCTTTGCGCTGAGCTCCATTTAACTCTGAAAATGAATGTAGCAAGATAGCTCTTGGCTGACTCATTACCGTTAGCAAAATCAGCATCGAATGAATCAGCATTTCACACAGAGACATTAAATGAATACGTCCAAAAAAATGTAGCTACTTCTTAAAGAATGCTTACTGCTGAAGTGCAAGTAAGCTGTTTGACTGTGGTTCTCACCACTTTATAAATGTACGGATGTAATATTGCATTTTCAGGATAGGGTTGGTGAGAAACATCCAATTTTTTCCCCTCTTGAAACTCTGACTTCAAGGGACCATCTTGAAATTGTTCCTTCAAACATGGAGTGCAATTGGATTCTTATTTTGTGGTGAAACAACAATTGAAAAAAGGTCAAACCTGTGTTGCGGTAGTTTTGAAACAGCCCAGTGGGATAAATAAATTCATCAAGAGTCAAGCATACTCTATATATTCTGCAAATAAATTAGCCAACGGTCCTTTATCTTAGATGATGACGCTGAAAAATAAGCCCTTGGACGAAACACTAAATGCACCCAGCATCCAATATGCTCTGTTTTTAAAAGCAAATGAATGAATAAATATTTTAGCTGGTTTAAAAACTTTCTGAAGCTTACAACACTGTGCATTTACAGTCGAGGATTGTTATGAAGGTTATCTCACTTTTAACCAAACTAGAAATTGATTCAGCCGCTTCATGCAAAAGAAGACTCCAATCATTGTGGTTTACCTGCAAACTCTTAGCTACAGAGCAGAAAGTCCAAGAAATCTGATAAAACAAAATTAAATTAAAAAAACGGACAAGACAGAGAATTATGAAAACCACAAATTATAAGATAATTGGCTGGTGGGAAGCAAGTTGTAGCTGGGAATGTCGGAACACTTGTGTTTTCTAAAGCAGACAGTGAAATCAACATCTTGTGAAAATCTTGCTGAAAATTGTGATAACGTTGTTTTACAATTAACCAAATCATTTTATACTTTTTTGAAAGTAGTTTAAGTGGAAATGTGAGCTATATTTCACAGATTTCTTTTTTGTAAATGGTGGAATCATGAAATTAGTTGTTAACTGAAGTTTTCAGAAGGTCCAAGGTAAGAAAATGGTTCCTCTAGTGTTTGTTATTCATGAGAAAACAGATTCTTCTCATGAGACTCTGGGAAAATTTCTCACCTCAGCTCTGAACAGAAATGGCTCCTTCAGTCCACCGTTCCTCCACAACCCCATGGGCTGCAGAGGCTTATCTTGCACAGCAGAGTTAAGACGCACAACAAGAGGGGTGGATTTGCAAGAAGAGCAGGAGGGGTGGGGGGCTGGAGTGAGAGACTGAGTGGAGGGAATTAGTTCAGGATTTCAATAATGGACATCCTTGGAGTGAGCCCAAACGCCCATCACTGAATGCGGAAGGGCAGTATGCAGGGTGGAAAACAAAGAGATGAAGACAAAGAGACCAAAGCAAATGGATGTTCATTCAGGCATGACCTGCAGCAAAATCAAAGAGCACTATTTAAAATTTAAATTCATACAACCTTACTGAGGTTTTTTTTTTTTTTTTTTTTTTTGTTACTGCAACTAAAACAAAATTACAGCAAATAAGAGTCCAGAATTATAGCTCTGTATCGGTTGTTTGAAGTGTCACTCCAAGAAAGCAGGGCAGTTCTGACATTTAATAAAAAGCATTTGAAAGCAAATGAAGAAACTGGTATAAATACTCTCCCAGATGGAAAAAATAAGATCTTGACAGAACAAAAAGCATGCAACAAGTCAATATTTGTGTCTCCTACTGTAAAAAATAATAGTTCATAGTTATAATGAACATATTCACATAATCTCTCCCATTCCATTTGGGAGACAGTTGTGTTTTTGAAACATGGCAGAAAATGCACAAAATCAGTCTCTGCAAAACAATATTTGCATTCCAAAATGCTGTTATAAAGACTAGTGAGTATATTTTATTCTCTACGTACAACAGAAACAGGCTTCATCTTTAAAGGATTCTTCTTTTTAATCTTCAGACTAGAGGTATCTTGAACCAAAGAACATTCAAACAGTCTGCAAATTATGTTTTATCAGTGTTTCTTGCTCTGTGGCACAAGTTTCTAGCATTCAGTGATAAGACTGCAATCCAACTGGGACTGCATGTTTGTGGAGGCTGTACTTCTGTAATAATCTCGCTAAATGTTTATGACTGTTTCACTGTTCCCAAAGGAACTCAGCCTCCATCCACTGACATCAGAAGCTCTTTTCTCTCATCTCAACACTTCCTGTTTGAAGAAAGTTTCCTGTGCTCTTAAAAGCAATATAAAACAGTGCACTGCAACCCCTGACTTCTCCAAAAGCTTGATCTTGGCTATAAAAAAAAATGGCAGTGCAAATGGTACAATTCTGACCTGAGCCAAAAAGTCTCGCTCCCTGTTTGGAGGAGATGCTCTACTTCAAGAACGGCTAATTGGCAAATAATATATTTTTGATTTTGAGTCGAATTATATGATTATAATACCAGTCCCACAGTAGACATCATAATTTTGGATGAATTAGAATATAGATGGATACACAAACCTATGGATGAATGGATGGGGAGATGGATGATAGACAGATGGACAGAAAAGGGGAATAATGGATAAATGGATGGATGAATGGATAATGGGCACATGATGGAAAACTTAATTGCTTAATTGACAAACAATGGACAGAAAAGCACTAAGAAATAAAATTTGGTCCACACATCAAGACAAAAGGGTCAAAGCATCCACAGCGTTAATCTAATTTACCAAGCCTTGGTTAAAATAAAAAGGTATTATAGGAGAGGACAGAAGGCCAACAATATCCCATTATGCTTCTACTTGTGAGTGGGGATATCTTGTGAACTACACCTTGGTTTTCTTGCCATGTAACATAATCCTTAGATATCGGAAACCGTTAAAGCATGTTTTGCATTCCAGCAGAGCAGGGGCAGGTCTATTGTGTACAGAGGCCATTGTGTTTGTCCACTGGCAGACACCAAGCCAGACCGTGAGTCATGCTTAGCACAGCCGGGACTCCCCACCAGCAGCTAATAGCTTGGGCTGGGAAAGGTTACTGCTTGTTCAACACACAGCTTTTGAATCAGCTCAACATTCACCCCTAGTTTACTTTTACAATTGATGAGCATGACTGAAGCCACAAATGGTCTTGGAGAGGAAAACCTGGCTTGCAGAACAAGCAACTGCGCAGAACAAACAGCGTTTCTGGCAGGATACTGCAACTGTGAAACAAAAAGGACCACAGGACAGAAAAAATGCAATTTCACACAAACTACATCAGAGGACGACTGAATCAAGAGCTGGTTCCTTTCTGGTCTGTTGCCTTCTGCTGTTCTGGACCAACAAATAAGACTTATTATACACCATTCACAGTTCTGACGTGGACAAGAACTTCACATCAGGAGAATGAATGCGATTCATTTATGAAATCAATTATTTATATAAATCGCCTTTTTAGGCAGAGGACTGATGGACAACTTAAATGCTTTTTTTTTAAAAACAATTTGGTTCATAATTTTTCTGTCATCCAAACATGGTGAAAAATAGATTTAAATATTTGCATATTTAGCCTTAATATTTGGATAGATTATTTAGTCACCTTTCAGGACTGACAGAAGAAAAATAAACCTAACCCTTTACTCAGAAAAGCTGAGGACACAGACCCAGTTGTAGACATATTCATGTTATTCATTTTTGTGGGACTGTACTAATGTATCTGAGATTGAATGAATACTTTAATCATGTATGGATTTAAGAAAAGGTGAAAAATTATCTTTAAAATTCCAGATTCATTAGGACTTTCATGCCAATTAAATATCTGAGTTGATATCACTTAGACTTTCTGCAGGGCGCATCATTTTTCAGAATAAAACATTTAAAGTAAAAATCAACCCAAGCCTCATTATTGAATACTCAGAACATTAGTCTATTAGTCTATTTTAATCTGTGAATTAAGTAATCTGATGTACCTTATAAATGATCCATAGAATCAGACAAAAACTTTAACACAAAGAATCAACTCTTTTCATGTTTAACAAGTTAATAATGTTTGAGTAACAATAGCTGTTCAAATGTTCCAATTAGCAATGGAGGCATAATCTCCCATGCTAAAAGTTACTGTAGAGACACTGGGTGAATGCAGATGAGTTTTATTCCTGGTTCTACCTGAAAGTCAAATGCATCTTGTGCAGAATAAACATTCTGACATGGCAGTACTCTTTACATCCGGGGAGGTGTCAAAGTAATTCCAGGGGATTCGCTTTTTCCGTCCTCCAGATGAAAGTGACACAATGCCAGTTTCTACTTGATTGCGTGACCTTTCAGGTCTGACACAAGGAAGATAAACCTAACCCTGTAGTCAAAGAAAGCTGACCCGTTCATTTTCCCCAAGACAGCTTCACATTGAGCTGTAGGGTTAGCTGTGAAAAAAAGAAAGAAATGAAGGGAAACAAGTCCCCACACACTGCTGTAACTCATGTTTACTCATGGGCTTGAAGCCTGAAGTTTGTAGGTGCAAACAAATGGCTGTGCATGCATGCAGACTCACGATCAGATTTACTGATGAGCTCTTTGAGGAAATGGTTGAAGACAGCAGGGTTTAATTTGAACTGGAGGAGGGCTCAGATGGAAAAAGGAAAATAATCCATTTGTGAGTGAACGCCAAATACCAGAAGAGAAATGAAATACAGGAGAGGGCAGAGACAAAAATAAAAACAAGGTGCTGGTGGAAAAATGGAACTCAAAACATACCTAGCAGTCAAAAAGGAATGGGTAGTGATACAAATCTCATCAGTCATGGTGAGCAGAGAAGTTTCATTGGCCATAAATCTTTCAAAATGCTTTTAGTGCCATGGACCAAAAGGTTAATACCCACACAAGAGAGAGTCCTACCAGGCACCTATGGACAGAATCACTGCTGCATTTAGCTTTCTCTGCACATCAAGGCATGACAGAAACATTTGCCTGGATCTGGTCAAAGCCACTTTTTCATTTTATCTTCTCACAGTTGTTTTTTGTTGGAAATATTTTTGTAGTAAATAAAAAAAAACAAAAAACAAAAACAAGCATAAGACTTCAAAACATCATATGAGATCCAGAGTATTACATTGCCATAAACAACTCAGTGAACATCTTGCAGTGCAGGGTATGCATGGTGCAAAAATGAAAACACAAGTGAACAAATGTAGAGGGAAAATGGAGAAAGGAGAAAATTACACACGGTTTGTATACTGTTAGATCGACTGTAGTGTGTTGTGAATAAGCCAAAAAAAATAAAAATAAATAAAATCATACTTCTGATATTCTTTGTGCCTAAAGCAATCTAAGGCTTTTCTTAAATCTCTAAATAGACTAGAGTGTGAATGTTTACCGTCTGTCTGTTTGCATTTCTAAATGCCGCCGTTTGCTTAAAAAGAAGTTTAAACCAATGACTAGTGGTGACCTAGATATAAATGCAAGGTTGACACATCAGATCCAAACATCAGAGCCAATGTAGCAACAAAGCATGTGTCAGAGTCAGACAAAGGCAGTTTGTAAAAACACACAGTAGCTTTGAAGATTCCTGGTGTAATCTTGTGAAGAATGCTGCATCAAAGAAGCACTAAAACTTCAGGTGAGAGAGGATCAGACTAAGGCCTGGTGCAGACTGATTTCACACCACACTGCAAGCTTTATATATTAACTCTGTCCAGCTGAATATTCTAAATGTCACACAGCATGACTTGTTGCTGCAGCAGAATCATGTCAAAAACTATCAGTCCAAACAGACAAGCACATAGAAAGTTTCAGGACCAAATTAGAGGTTTGTGCTTCCATCACACGACCACCACAGACCATCAACTTTGCCTTACATCCAGAGATTTTATTTCTTTTCAGTGTGAATCTATGTGCACTTGTGTGTAAAGCTTTAGCAGCTGGTAGTTTGATTTGTTCAAGAGTACTCATGTCTGTTTCTCCAAACTGAAACTCCAAAGACCTGTCAGCTTCAGGCAAGACTGATAAACGTGAACCAATTAAACAAATTGATTTTAAAAAAATTACCGCAAGAGAGAGAAAGTGAATGAACAGGGTTCTTTAAAATCAACTGTGGGAAAATCTTTAAAACAAATTTGCTCAATCAACCAATTAAAATTCTATTACAACAGCGTAATAAAAAACATGATGTAAATTACAATTTAATAATTGTTATTAAATATATAAAAAAATCTTGCCACTGTTTTTTATAAAAGTGGTTCAAAATTAAACAATACAATTCATAAAAAAAAAGTTCTGTGTTTAAATCTGTAGAGTTGGCATGTTCTCCCAATGGATGGATCTTCCCTCATACGCATGTTGCTGCCGGGTGACGGACTGATCACCTCTTTAGGATCAATCACACCTCAATGTGTGATTTCAAAAACTAAAAGTTTATTGATATACCAGGCCAGTTACAGGTATATTTGGAGGATATACAGTAATATTTTCTATAAAAATCAAACAACTTGGAGGACTTCACTTTAAAAAAATGGAGAAAACCTAAGAGTGTGGAAAGTCAAAAATAGCAAAACCCCAATTGTATCCTTCTTAAAGGCTACATATGTGAACATTTGCAAATGAATGCATCCTGGAAGATAACCTTGAATACTTACAGGAGAATTGATCAAACTTTTATCGTTTGTCAGACAGATTTATAAGTTCATGATGCCAGCCAGAGTCCAGATAATAAAACTATTTCTCATGGTATTTTAGGAAGAGTTTTGTGGCAAAGCTCAAGAATTTTTACAGTGATCATGAACCAAGCTTAAAACCATGAATAAACCAAATATGTTTGAGTTCATGATAAAAAGAGAGCTGAAGCAACCGTCCTATTTCTATTGTTTATTCTAATTAAAGTTGACTCATTGTCTCACCAGGTCTGGTGACTTAGTCTTAATACTCAGAATGTCTCCGTTGCGAGACCAAAAACAAAAAAAGAAGTCAGTTAAAATCTTACTAGCTAGTACCTTTTTGCAAGTTGCACCATAGAATTTTTCCTGTTGAAACTTTTCTGCGTAAAAAAAAGTCAAAACCAATCTGTGAGAAATAGAAGAAAGAAAGTTTCCTTTTTGTGGGTGGTACAGTGTAAATCCCAACCTCAAAGCAGGAACTGCCCTGATAAACACAACTCTGCACACATTCATGGCCACATCAACAAACAAGGGAACTGGAGCTTCAGACTATGACAGTAGGCCGGCCCTTCACTCAGCTGAAGCAGGTTTCAGGCTCCTTTGTTGTGGGGAAAAGGCTTAAAGATCAAGGCTTTGTGCATTTGGCAGTTTAGAGCCACATATTTATTCAGTTTTAAAGGTTCAACTGCATTCCTGAGCTGTCTGACTGAGCACAGGTTTTAATGTGTCTGAAGTGAAACTTTCTATTGCCCCATGTGGACTTTTTAAGGGAGCCACAGGAAAATCTTTACTATCTCAGCAATATTGAGACGGGTGGAAATGTAATTATTCAGCAAATTAAAGAAAATATTTTCACTTCATCCCAAAATACCTAACAAACGTAAATGTTTTAGTTAATAAATCCTATTTATTTTCACTTGTGAAACACATGTGCCAAGGAAATCAGTTTTAAATTAAAATGCAGGCCTTCAGCAGTGCTGCTACAGGGAGGCACTACTTTCCAAGGGAAGCAAATTATGCAGCTGACACTCCTACATCTGAGACTTTCCCTCATAACTAAAGTAGAAAAATCTGTTGATTGCAGGTAAAGCAGTGTGTAGAACCAGTTTGCCCATTAGCAGCATTGTTAATCACAGGGGAAAGAGTCTGAGCAAGTTGCATGGTGACATAACCCAGAGGCAGAGCGTGAAACCTGTTAGACTGCAGACAGATTCGGTCTGTCGATGTGCAGTCACTCAGACTAACATAACTGGATCTTATTGTCCATCCTGCAATAAAATGGCATGAGTGAACAGAACAGTTACTGAGCCAAGCAGAGGAATCACTGCTTTTGTTTCAAATGAAACTGGTTAATCTTTGATCAAAATTTAAGTTAGGCTACATTTATAATGTTTGATAGGAAGACGTCTTAGAAGGGGCCGCTCCCTTAGTGAAACCATCAACGGCAGTGCGTTTGTTATGATTAAGAAACATAGTTGCATTATACAAAAGACCCCAGGATTAGAAAAAGCAAGCCACAAAACAGAATACAGGCAAGTCTGGCTGGTAATAAGGTTTATAACTACTGTAATCAAACAACATCTACTTCACTAATGTTGGTTCTTTGACAAGAAAACAGATCGGCTTGTAATAATAAAAATGCCAAAAAGAAGATTAATAACTTCACTAACCTCTGGTTGTTAATTTGGCAAGATATTTTTCAGCTAACTGGACACCTAGCTGCATCCGCTTTGACCCCCTGACATTTGTTTTACCAGCTAGTCATAAAAGATTTTAAAGAGACAGTTTAATGTAGAGAGTTAATGTGTCTTCACTAGCCAAAGGTTTCTAAACACAATGATTTAAAATTATGTTCTAAAACCAAATAAATCAACTAAATAGAATGCAACATATGTGAACCTACCTGTTTGCACTTCTTGTAAGAGTAATTAAAGATCTTTACAGTTTGCAGAAGCACAAATAAATCCCATTTATCATTTAATCAATCGAGATTAAAATTTTTCTTGGTACTGATTGGCTGAACCCCTAAAACCAGAAATAAGGAAGATCATGGATGTTGTTAAGAAAACGTGTTAAGATGGTTCCAGATTAATGCAAGTACAGGAATGTTGAGTTTTGAACAATGAAAACGGGCACCTATATGTGTATTTAGAAAGGTTCTCAAGTATTCACAGATTTCAGCTCCTTACAGGTGGCTGTGGGCCAAAAACCAATTGAATACCACTGCATTGTTTAAAATCCTCAACATTTTTACGAATATAAATGACCAACTTTGGATGAGTGTGAAACTTCAGAAAACACAGTTAGTGTTTGACTGGACATAAAAAGTTTCTAAAATAAAATGTTTCGTTCCCAGTGACAACACAGAGCTCTGGGGGAGTCCAACTGAGAATTTATTACCATTTAACATACTTTATAGTCAACCACTAGTGATAATTAATGTGTACTGCTTCTGAAAGATGTTATTTGACTTAATTACTGTACATCTTTCATACATTACTTTACTTGCGGAATTGGATTTATGTGCTTGCAAAATCTCCCTTTAGTTATGCAAGAAGATGCTAAAATTATTCATTGACCTAAAGGGATTTGGAAATTTTAAAAAGCAGAGTTTTACACAACAAGAAGGAAACCGGCAAACCAAATCTGAACCAAACACTAAAAAAGAAAAGTGGGAAGAGGGACACCGGGTTCTCCAAGTAATTCTACTTTAATGAATACAAACAGACAAGCCTCCCAAATGCCTAATCATGCAGAGTGGCCTGATTAGGGCTGACTCACAAAATTCCCCTCAGTCTCCAGCAAAGAATGCCCGACAAATAGGTTACACGTTACAGATGCACAGAAATCACTCCTAATCCTCGACTTGGTTACTTAATACCCCCCCGCAGAGCGAGAGTCTTGAATGTCTACATACCCGGCGGCAGAAAAACCAAGAAAAAAACAAACATCGCCCACGACTGCAAGACAGCAGCAGACTTAATTTCAAGAAGTGGAAACATGAAACCGATTAACTCTTATTCCTTCTTGCCTCCACAAACTACTAGGATTAAAATCCCACATGGTGCATTTCTGTAAACTGCCCCCACAAACGAATGCCAAGTCGTATTTGTTCCAACTTAAAACCTGGTAATGAAGTATCAAACAAAAAAGACTGGGTAAAACGGGGCAAAAATTAAAGAAGAACTCATTTGAACTTTCAGGGCAAATAACGGCCCGAACTGAAGGTTAGCTCAGGGCAAAGCTATGCACTTTTACTAAGAAAACAAATAGACTGGGTTTGGCTAAATATTTGCAAGAATTTTGCAAAAGAATCTTTTGACCAAAGCAAATACCAAAGAATCATTCACTTTGTGCTTCATTTGGAAATTTTTAACTAAAAATAGGACTAATGCAACACGACATCATTGAATACACATGTGTGTCCATAATAGGAGCACACTCCAGTTAAAGATTATCTAGAAAGACAGCAATAGTGTCACTCAAGCATTAGCATTGACGTGTGCAATGCCTCGGACATAAGCCAGATGCTTCTCTGTCAGGAAACTGCCTTCACAAACAGACGAGGGTCAGCACCAGTCCATGCAGAGGCTGGCCGATGGGACTTTCTGATAACGTTGGTTAAAGCTACATCAAGAGGAGGGGGAAGTCACACTGCAAGTAGGCATGCAGGCCAAGTCTCAAGTATTCGCAAAATGTGCACATTCCTGTGCAAGCCTCTGCAGGGGGGCATTTTATCCTTAAGTAATCTGCACTCTGCCCCATGAAGTTTCTGGACTCATAACTAAAGAGCACCAACCTGGATAAGAGATACCTTGGACTTTGTACGCAAACAGCAGCAACGCTTCAATAGCAAACAGAACAAGGGCTCAAGATGGGGGTCTAAATGATTCATACCTCTTCAGCAGTTGTGAGTGCAATGTAGGCCCAAACAATTGTGAGTCTATCCTTTCACACAAGAGCCAAAATCTTTTGTCAGAGTTTTTGAATCATAGTTGGCTGAATAAGACAGAGTGGCTCTTAAAAATTAGGTTTGGGTCCATGACTACACCTAGGGTCCCGGTATGACCTGCAGTTTAAGCTGTGTTGAATTTAGCAGAATCCTGACTTCTAACCTGAAATTCTTAAGACAAAAACAAAAAATAATTAGTGTTTTCCACATTAGGCTGGAAAATACACATTTTTGGCTCTTATATTTATAAGACACCTGAAATTGGAAACTGCAAGTGGCAGTGGTCATGTAGTAACACAAATATAAAACTGTATGTCATCAGCATATGAAAGGTGTAACATTTTACATTTTTAGAGTCATATACATATTCAATAGAAGTGGTCCAAGAACGAAGCCTTGAGGAACGCCACATATCATCTTTTAGTCTGATTAGACTAAAAATGGATTAGTCTGTTAAGTTTAGTCTGATTTCTAACTGCCAGATAAAGTAGTCTGCTAAATATTGAGTATATGCTGCAAAAGTAAAGAGAGAAATAATTTATAAGGCCTTTTATACAGCTTTAAGAATCGTGGAGGGAACAGCATCACTAAACTGAATACTCTTCAGCTTACAGTGGCTGATTTGGTCACATCTGACAAAAACATGCTAGCCTGCTGAAGTTTCAAGCTAATAAGAACAGGCATTTATACAACTGTCTCACATGAACAAAACCAAAACCACGTGCCATGGCTCATTGCAGCGCTACAGTGTGTTTTACGAGGTGCTGAAAGACCCTCAGGTGCATGTGTGGAAAAAGGAGCCAGACATGGTAAAGACTTTATTTCAGCCATAGAGAGCTTTCTCTTTTTGTTTCCTCCTTCCTTTAAAACTCCACGTAAACAATGTACAGAAGATCGAGATGAAATTTTTGTCAATCCTAAAATATTTTCAGTGACGGTAAATGATAATGATGCTGTAAGAAAAAAAATTCCACAATTCCTTTTAGTAAGTCAAAACATTCCTGCAATTTAAAGACGGAAAACAAAAACACTCAGCCTAAATAGCTCACTGCTTACCTACACAATGATATAATCAATCTGCTATTTACTGTCATGATGGGCCCATCTTTGGAGAGGAAGTAAAAGGATAATAAAACAAGCTCCACCACCTGAAAATTATCTTCTTGCATTCTTTAGCAGATCAGCAAAAGTTAAAGACAAAGAATTTTAACACCTTCAGTCCACTCCAAGATACAACATGAATTGCTAATAGAGTTGGAAAATGTATTCATTGGTGTTATGATTGATTTTATAATATTAAAAACAATGTGATAGATTTATTACAAAAGCAATTACTTTTCAAACATACCAAAATTTTCAGTCTGATTCACTCACAGTTGTGACCCGCCTGTTAGAAGCACAAAAATCTGATGGGTTTTTGATCAGAACATGGACTATATATAAGAAAAACACTCTTCGGAGTGGAAGTTGTTCCTGAGAGGAGGGAGGGAGGGAAGAAAAAAACTTGTTGATGTGAGTAAGACAGCTAAAGTCTTACTCACGCACTTGTGGTTCATTTTGTGGTCGAGTGAACCACAACAATCTAAAAGGATATTCAGCTTGTGGTTTATTCAGGTTGCAAGAGAGAGCAAGACTTTCAATAGTTAACAGAAAGGCTCAATGGAGGGCAGCAAAGTTGCTGCTTGTTTATCTTTTTGAGCTTTCGTCCAATCTGTTATGGGACATGCTGAATTTGGGAAAATTAATAACTTCTTCAAACTACAAATTAGTTAAGGAGGGATGGACATTGTTTGGGGAACATACACAGATACGGATGTCCTAATGCCAAATACGCTAACCCCACTAATCATCAATCCTAATCCTATTTTAGCGACTGCAGTCTTCCACGAGAAGCTTGATATCACTTGCCTTTAGTAGAACCAATGTGGGAAGGACGAAAAAGAAACTGTTACAAATGTTGAAGTGTTTCAGAATAAAAACATTTAAAAGGATTTACAAAAATGTACTCCAATACTAGAAAGTGAAGTGGAGTTCAAACATAATAAATCAAACATCTGGGTTAAGCAAGTCCGTATCTTGTCTTCTCCAATGGTCAGAGCATGTGGTTGTGTACTGCATGGTAAAACTGGAGAGGCACTGGTTGAGGTAATGCTTCTCTGTAGCTTCTCCCAGGCTGAGAACTTTGACAACAGCCTCATGAACTTTGAAGCTCGTAAAAGCAAACACAATGAGCAACAAATGCACCATGCGACAGACGGGAAACATGCTTACATCACAGGCGCAAATCTCTCCAGATAAGAGAACTCAACATTCCACAAACATTCTCTCATCTAAGTGCTTCTCCATTGCATAAGCTCTTCTTACAAAGGTCAGGGGTCAATCCCACCAAGAGTGCCCTCTATATTGAAGTTATTAGTGGGCAACACCATACAGAAGTATCTTTCTCCAACAGAGTATGGAGCTTTTATCATGCCATTATGGCCTCAATAGTCAGAATATTGGGTTCCCTGGATGCTCTGAAATTTCTCTCTGCAGCTTTTATTCTGCATAAAATGAGCAGGGAAGATAATCCCAGGTAACTCCATTCACACCTGTCCATTCATATTTACTTCACAAAGGGGGGCTTGTGAGAGAGGAGTCTTCATTTGCATGGTTTGCTTCTTGTTTTAGAAAAAAAGAGGGGAAAAGAAAGACTCACGCACAGAAAATACATATCAAATGTGTTAACTGGTTTTCACTATTGAAGTGTTTCATAGTTTTGCCTGATTTATCAGTGTGTTAAATGAACCCAGGCAGGTACTTTCACTATGGTAGTTATGGATTAATTCTGCCAATAACAGAAAAAAATTAAACACTTAAAAAATTTGACAGGAAAGAAACTAATTAGCCGGAGAGCTAAAAAATTACATAATTTTTTTGTCCTTTACCTTCAAGTACTGCTAAAGTTCCTGGAGCCATAATGTGACCTTCTTAAAATATCAAACAATGGGAAAGGTAATTATCAAAAAGATAGTTTTAGATTACTTAAAACTTGATTCCCCACCACTTGTTTCACACTTGAAATAAGTTATTGTGTCATTTATAGTTAAATAAAAACTCACAAGCCACTTTTTCAGCACATGACACAACAGTTCAATGCATTTAGGCATCTGAACATGGTGAAGATGAATTACTGAAGTTTAAACTCTGTAGGAGGAAATGACTGTTTCTTTGACTTTGAACAAATGATGGCTGTATGTGTCAAACGGTATGGACAAATCCATCTTCTAAAGGTCACTTCAACGCACCATCTCACCACTCAAATTATCACAAACTCATTTTTGAACATGACAATGAGTTCATTGTACTCAAAGGGGATCTAAAGTCACCAGATTTCTAATTGAGCACATCTGGGATGTGGTGGAGCAGGCAATTCACCACAATGAGGTGCAGCTGACAAATGTTTAATAACTCAGATGCCATCATATTCAAATGTACCAAAATCTGAGGAATGTTTCAGACACTTTGTTAAATCTATGCTAGTTCTTGATGCAGTAAGCAGGTCAAATAGAATATGTAAATCTATTAAACTGGACAATGGATGTAAATCTGGACATTCCTCCATTCCTTGCCTCTTAGTAGTTTTGCATGTCATAACAAGACCATTGGTTTATAATCTGGCATGTAAACATGAAAGATTTGAAACTAAGATTACAAAAAAAAGGAGCGAGAGAAGCGATAAGAAATAAAGTACCACTGCAGCTCTGTACTTGCAACGCTTAAGGAGAGCGAAACAACTTTACATGCAAATATGTTTAAACTATTTTACCTCACAATTCTCTACAAATATATATTTTTCCCAAACCAAATGTCCTTCTTGCTTCTCTTCTGCTTAGTTGTTCGCCATGTGGTATTGTTGTTTTGATTTGGTTCCATCTTTTATAGGGGAGTGTTTTTTTGTTTTTTTTATTTCACTGCACATGAAATCACAAAGTTTGGTCTAACCGCTGGTACACAAGATTAAATCAATGTCTGATACGCTACGCTAAGCAGGCCTTAAACCACTGGCTGAGTTCCTATAAATCAAGTTTTTTATAAGAGATGAGCTCCAAAACCATAATTTTTTTTTTCCATTATTATATTCTTAAAGTTTAAAATACACATAAAGAGATACCAGACAAAGTGCTGAAGTGGCAGGAGTTTGATCCATCCGTATAATCAAAGATTAATCTAGCAGTGTCCTCCCTTTCTGTTGCTGTGCTGCACGTCTCATTTACAATAGTTTGGTTTGCAGGTCAAATAATATTAAGCTAATGTTTTCTTTGATCTTCGAAATGAAAATCCAAAAGCATTATATTATTTGGTGAGAACTGATAGATAGTGGCTGTCTGCATATTTGCAGTTCAATATTAGTGGATTTTTCTGTGGTACGTCGCTCCGTACTACTACCGGAATATTTCAAGATACTTCCCTGAAGCATTTCTAAAACACTCAAAATAAAATGCAGCTTGGGAAGCTGATCTACCTAGACGCAATGCTAGTTGACACACAACGCAATTTATTTTCATTAACACCGGCTCCCAAACTTTGACACAAAAATATAACAGCAGCAGCAAAATTTGACCTGGCTGCAAACAAGAGTTGCTAAAACGTCAACTGAACACTGACATAATTCAACAAAAAGCATAGTTCATCCACTTATAATTATAGTTTTGACACTTCTACTGAAACATGACCAAAACTGTGCAATTGCTTCTAAAAAGGTTATCTGAGGACCTCCCATGTGTTGTTTGGTGACCCAGAAACGGCTCCCCACCCTAACTTTAGGCAGCACAAATCTAAGATATATGGCAACGCTCATTTTCTGAAGGCCAGCATTACCGGCTGGCCCATGTCCAATCTTCAAACAGTTTTGCTTGACACTGCAGAGCATCTAATAACAGGATTCAGAGCACCAGCTGACAAACTGGTCAATCTCCAAGATTTGGTACACAGAGAGCACAGAGTTCTGGGTGGGTTATGAAAGTGAGAACAAATGGAAAATAGGAAGGTTGTGGATTTCTTTTAATCCTAATAAAAACAACTCACACTCCCAGCATTTCTGTATAATTTGAGTTCTTTCAGTGCACACCATCACAGCAGTGGCCCTCACTGGGTTGACTGGCACGGCTTCATATCAGAGTTCCTGCATGTGTCTGAACCACAGGAATCAGGCCAGGAGTGTGACATGATTTAAATTCAAAAACAATGAATGTGAACCGCCGCCTTCAAACACACACAGACGGAGACACACACCCCTCCTTCCTTCCCAGAGCTGCTTTCTTTTTTTCCTCGCTACAGAGGCTCGATTAAACCAGACACATGTATGAGAGGAATTTGGAGTCTTTGGAGGGAAAACAAGAGCTGGTCTTTGCTTCAAATCATTTATGGAAGTGTTACACACACTGACCCCTAGGAATCACATCTCTGAGTAACAATTCTCTAAAACAGTCCCACGTTGCTGTATTACTTATGAGGAATGTTAAACATCTGAAGTTACAAAAGAAGGAAAAACAAGGAAATGCAACGTTAGAACCATTTATATGGAGGCCAAACATATGCACATAATTTGTCTCAACTCCTGACTTTCTTGAATCCTCTTTGAGATATTATTCAGGAGTTTTACCATTTTAGACAACATGTGGCACAAATTTAGTTTTAATCAGACAAAATGTGGTGGGAAAAAAAAACTGTAAATATAATTCTAATGTAAATGGAACAATAGAGCAATCACAGCTGTAGGATTTTAGGATGATGTTTCTCTAGCTGTACTATCACTATACTACAACTGAGGGAATGGTGTGTTCAGGGTACCATGTTCCACATGTTTGCTGTGTCACCTATTTCAGTCTTAAAAAAATCCTTCTGCTTCTTGTACATTTTAGCTGTTCTCTCAACACACCTGACTTAAGGCTTTTGCAGAATTTCATTTATTTTATTTCAATCAGGTGTGCATCTAAAGCATGCTGGACTCTGAAAACCAGGTGATTATTGACGGCTAACTCCATTAGTTTAGACTTTGATCAATGGCTTCTTTCTTTTAAGTGACTTCTAAAGCCAGTAGAGTTTATGTAATGCTATTGTGGCAAAAGGGGATGAATACAAACACACCACACTTTTAACATTTATTATTATTATTATTATTATTATTATTATTATTATTATTATTATTACACAATCCCTTTCCTTTTACTTCACAACAGAATTCCAGTACCTTTCATCCCAATACATTGATGAAATCTAATTTTCACAAATCTAGACTGTAAACAACTACCTCATTAGAAAACGTCAGTTGCTTCGGTGCGTGGGAGCCGAGCTATGGCTCCATATAGCACACTCACCTCATTGGACGGTATGCTGACAACACCTGTAGATCTCCTCTTTTCCCTTAACTTCCTCTTCTCAATCTGTCCTTTGCCCTTCCTTGCACTGGGACCGGAGTTTTTCTTCTCCTTCCCCTTGCTGGGTGATGGTGACGGACTGTCCTTGTCACTGTCATTATTGCACGCCATCATAGAGCTGGAGTCCGGCGAAGCGCACCGAGTCTTCTCCATCTGAGGCGGGGCCTTCTTCAGGTTGCTCCCCTGGGCGGTGGGGGTGGTGGCTGCGGGTGCGGCCGGTTGGTGCGCCTCTTCCTCGGGTCTGTTCAGCGAGCCATCGGAGGGGGACCGAGCCACAGGAGAAGAGGAGGAGGTGCGGCAGTTCCCCGCGGAGGCGCTTCGGTCCGGGTTGGTACAGAGCTCGGTGCCCGGCGGAGCGCCGAGGCGGCTGTTGCTGGTGCTACTGGCGGGGCTCAGGGGGACACCCGTGGCTTTTGCAATGTCTCCCAGCATTTTAGCCCTCATTTTCTCCCTTTTTGCCTTCCACTCCTCCAAAAAGTCAGCGGGTGCGTTTGACTTAAACCCGCCTGTAGCCATGATCCCTTTACTGCTTCGAAAGTTAGTGAAAGTAAAGTTGAACTTAGTGCAAACTTCCAGGTCTGGACAACCTTCCTAATGAAACCACATTCCTCAAGTGATTATCTGTGGAGCTGTTGACAGGTTGAAGGAAAATAAAGTCAGTCTCGCTGGAAACAATAGCTAAAATGTTTTCAAACAACCAACAAACTAAAATGTTTCTGTCTCGCACAGACGCTGAAGAACGTAGCTACTTTCTTCAAAAAGTTTAAGCTTTGGACCCATTTAAACATCCTGTTTCAACTCGTTTCTATTAAAGACCCTATGCGGATGTGTGTTAAACTCGCGAAAGTGAAAGAAAGTAGTGTAAAAGTGGAAGGAGACTCACCTGTCGGAGCTGTTTCAGTCGCCAAACTGCTCGCTTCGGTCCCACCAGGTGTGACCGCGCTCGGCTCTGATCCGCGGCGCTGGGAGACGCTGCAGGGAGACACCGTGAGCGCTACTGGTGGCAGCGGCGCTTCCGGTGTGGTGGTGAAAAACGTCACCCTGAAATGAAAAGCGGGAGGGAGGGAACGTGCACATGATGGGCTACGATTTCTAAAAGTATATCTCATACATACTTTTTTGCCGTTTAGTTCGCAGTAAGTAACAAAAAATTCTCAATAATTTTTTTTCCCCAAACATCAACACAAAGAATGCATCTTTGCGAAGTAAAATGAAAAAATATGCAACATTTTAAAAATAAAGATATATATATTCACGCCCTCTTTTACGCTTATGCACATCATTCACCAAAATGCTTCCACAAGGCATCTAATTAGTCTATAGAAGCAACACGCGTGTAATTTAATCTCAGTAGCTATAAATAAAACTGTGAAGTGGAGGTGGAAGAGGTTTGCTTAAGAACATTAGTGAACAAACAACATCCTGAAGACAGAAAAATACAGAGGACGGGTCAGGGATCAAAAACAAGAGAAGCTCAGAAACTTAAAACGTCTCACAGAGCACTGTTTAATCTTAAATGAAAACATCTGTAATCCTACCAAGTTTAACAACTTAAACTGACAGGTGGAGCAAGAAAAGCATTACTCAAAGAGACAAGAGAAACAGACTCAGAAACTTTGAAGGAGTGGCAGAGTTCAAGAGTTCAGATGGGAAAATTTGTTGAAAGCAACAAGTAGTGCAATCTACAAATCTGGTCTTTATAGAATATCAAGAAGAATGCCATTGTTCTCTTCCTGTGCACACCAGCACCCAAAGCAAAGTCTACAAAATCATAAATGATATATTTTTGTGATGCCTGTCTTTCACAAAGCCCTGACCTCAGCCTGATAAAACACCAATTGGAGGAAGGAGAGTTGAGGTTGTGATCCTCTCATCCAACATCAATGTCTGACCTCGCAAATGGATTTATCAAACTTTCAGAAACATACTCCTAAACTTTGTGAAAAGCCTTTCTAACACAGTTGAATCTGTTATAGCAGCAAACTGGTGCCAAAAAATGTTATTAAACTCTGTGGATTAATAATGAGATGTCACTAAAGTTCATTCATCTGTGAAGGCAGACAAAAGAATATTTCTGGATATCACATATGTTCATAGATCATTTGTTTTAGCAACCCGAGAGTCTCTGGAATATGAATCACACACAAGTGGATTTTTAACCAAACATTAACCTGCTATTAGTAGTAAAGCAACTCAGTTTTAGTAAGGAGCACTCCAGAGATATTCATTTTTGCATTCTGCCATTTTCACTTCAAGCATTGATTTAAACCAGCTATAGGGGTTTAGTACCAGAAATCTAATTTCATACCTATAACTCTGCTCTGCTCAAGGGTATAACGTTAATAGATTGCATGTGCACAACTGGCTCCCAAGGGTGCACTGACTTTCATGGATGTTTGTCACCATTACCCAAACCTGAATTCTTCCTAAAGGATGCATTCACATCTCCATAGAGTTAGACTTTATTATTTTTTTCCCTTTTTGGCCGTGAAGCTCCAAAAACACGACACACATCCACACCCCACTGGTGAGTGCAAGCCAGATGTTCAGCCATTATCTCTGCACATGCCAGCCCTGATACAGATAATGAGAAAAGCAGGGTGGAGCGAGCAGGGGAGGCACTTTTCCTAAAAATAAACCCTGATCTATGGGCAAAGGTCACACTGCTGCATATTTAACATATTTCTGCATTCTGTTGGAAGAAAAACGGTGGAGAGGGCGTAAAGGTTGTAGCACAGCACTTTGCATTCATGCCAACACAAAACCTCTGTCCTGCCACCAAATAAATCCCCAAAGCACTCCAAGCATACACATTCTCACATTTTACTAAGAATTTTATTTAATATTTCTTTAATGCTCTAACCCCAGTCAAATGGGTTTGAATTGGTTTGTTTTCAAGGAGCCACTGTGTGTTTTGCGACCATAATGCATTTAGGGTAAACAAATGAAGCGCTTGCCGGGCTGTAAAATGAGCTCAGCAAGCAGCCACACATTTATATTCGACATAACGCAGCACGATGGCTGTTCGTGCGCTCACACATTCCCCTTTTATTTAGCAGTAATGTCTCACTCAGAGGCTATTAGATGCAGCGAGGAGCCCTCATCACGCTCACTTTTCCATGAAATTGTGTATCCAGTAAGAAAGCACTCAATAAACGAACAACGACCCAGATGTTGGGTTTGCATGCAGATGTTCAGTGGAGATGTGTGGAGACCGACCACTCGCGGGGTTTCCCCTGCAAGAGAAAACTGATTCTGTGCTGCCTTTCTTGAAGGGAATAATTGTTTAAACTTCAGAAAAAAATTAAAGCAGGTCGATAAAAAGAAAAGCAAAAAGCAGTTCAACTACCATGCTAAGGAGGATTAGTGTTTGATTCACCTTTCACACCCCGGTTCCCTACAGATGATCCTGGAGTTGAACTTTGAGCTGCCGGCCTTTAATCCTCTTCCAAGTTCAGACCTGCGCAGGTCAGGGGAGCTCGGCACCCAGCGACAAGGTCAGCAGCAGGAAGGACGCCAAACAGAGATTTTTAGCTGACACACTTTAAATGAATTTCCAGGAAAACACTTCATTAAATCACTAATATGTTCTGGCTACCTAGTATAAAAGAATGAAATAAATATTCAGACATATGAGGTAAAAAAAAAAAAAAAAAGTATTCTAAATGTTTCACACCCTCGCTCAGGTTTTGTCCATGTACATGCTGGTGTCGTTTGTGTCGTTTACCTTGTAGCAATCCCTCATCCTGACTGGAGAGGAACAACAACTTTCTAAGAACCACAGGGTTGTCTCCTGGTGGAGACACAGAAAACCCAGCAGCGAACATTTATGGCAGCTTTACCTCCATCAAAATCAGTTGATAGAAACATCAGTGGAATAGGAGTACTTTCAAAGGAAAATATTTGTTTAGTAGCTCCATTTATGGCTTTCCCAGGAAAAAGACACACCTGAACACAGAAACTCCTCCCCTAAAGTACAGTCTATAAGACAGGCAAATCCAAAGTGGTACAGATACTTAAACGCAGCAATAACACAATCAAGAACATTTTCTGAGAAGGAAACACTGCTATGCAAAAAATATTTTCTGAATCAGTAATACTTTCCATAGCAAAGTGAAGAGCGCACATAAAGATAAGGCCATAAAAGTTCCTCCAATGGTTGTCCAGGAAAGAGACACAGAATTACTGGAATTGCCAGGCTTGAAAAAGTTTATAATGGAAAGAAAAACTCTGAATGAATTTGCAACGAGACTACAGAGTATTTGTGTATTCGTGACCTCTGTTTGTAGAAATCTGCTATGGAGAAATAAAAATCACCAAAATGTATGCTTTAGAACAGCAATTCATTCATTGTGGAGTAACTGCTGAAAAATCAGCTTATTTTTCAGTCATCTTTACCTCACAGATTTTGTTCTCTCTATCGTCATCTGTTGCCTCCAAAGATTCAAATAAAGTTCTGGCTTCAGGTCAGCATCTGTTTACAGTGATGATATCCTTATCTTCTGGTGCTTAGTAGGCAGCACATAGGATATAAATCTCCTTGTGTTTGCTAAATGATTAATCAACATTTGCATCAGGCCTTTTCTGGTTGCTCTTATGTTTCTAAATCAAGAAAATCAGTTTAGATCGTTTAGGAAAAAGGTTGTTTCACAAATAGATTTTTTTGGTTTTAATTGTATGGTATACACATTTTTTGATGTTTGCTTCTTGGCTCTTTAAAATAATAACAAAAAAGATTTCTTACATTTCATTTTGTTTACAAAAATGTGTTTTCTGTACACATCCAATCAGAAGTGCTCTGCTCCCTCAGAACTCATACTAACTCCAGGATTCCACCGACAGTGGAGGATATTTAGTTTCTTGCCGTAACAACTCAGCCTGAGTGTGAAAGACGTCTCTATATCCTGTTTTCGACATGCATCCACAATAATCTGCCGTTGCCTTGAATTGCATTTCTCTAACCAAGCATGTTTGTCTTTGTTTCGGCGACAGACTCGAGTTGTCACATCATCCAGATGCCTCGATTTGTCATTGTTTGTCACTGGAGAGAAACCCTGCTGCTGTTTGTCCTCTGAGCAGAGTGGTTTTGCGCACCCAGTGTGTCAATCTTAAAGTCTAGCATTTAAGATTGCAGCTGGGGAGGAGGTTTGTTTGGGCTGCTGTGCTTTCCGGTAGAGATGACAGGGGCGGATGTGAGTGTCTCTGCGTGTGACTGTAGTTGCAAAGGTCCAATTTTACGTTCATGAATTATTTACGGTGTGAAAAAGCAAATTTTATTCTTATAATTTCGACAATAGTAAAAATATGTAATATTTTGGGGGGAAAAGAAATAGGGTCTGAGGTTGTGCAGAGTAGTTATGGGTAGTCAGCATCTCCTAGAGGGAATTTTAACAAACAAACTGAAAGTAATTTAAACAGATTACAGAGGAGACTAACCTGTTTGTGGTTCACCATTTGCAATTTTTTTCTTTGGAATGCAATTCCAAATTATTCACAGAAAATCCCTCTACTAGCAAATTTTTTTTCCTACAGCATATCTAAAATCAAATCAATTCACAAGTCATGAAATTTAGTTCCCAAAAAGAAGTACCTATATTTAGGTTCATACTCTTACCATTTTTAATATTTTGTCATGTTATACTTACAAACGTCAATAAAGTTTATTGGCACAAACAAAATGTCAAGTGAAAGAAAAATAAATGCTTTTTTTTTATCAAATAAAAATATGGCTTGTATTGGCATTCTACTTTACATCTCTCATTTGTCTCTACCACTGTCATACTTGACTTAAAAATGCTCCAGGAAATGTTTTTCTGGTTGTAGCATGAAAATGGAAAACACTTCCACTTCATAGTTCCATGAAAGTTGGACTGCGATGTATTTCTAGGACCAGTAATTTATCTTCTGTTCCCCAGATGAATGTTTCTGTGAAGATCTTGCAATCGAGGCATGTTCATGTCACAGACAAGACATAAAGCATACTTGTTCAGAGAGGGCAATGGAAAATCCAGAGGCAAAACACTTAACTTTAGCATGACTGTGTAATTACAGCACAGCTTATCCTCCGAGCTTTATCTGAACTTGGGGGTTCTGGATCCAAGCAGACCTCAGTGGTGACTGCATGCAACAAGGACCTAGAGCAAAGGTGGCTCCTGTGGAACAAGGGGACATAAATCACATTCTGGTTCAGCAATGATGCTGGCAGCGGATGCTCACCACGGCTTAAATCACGTCATGGTTGCGTGTACATGTCTGATTCTGGGCTGCGCTGTTCTGTCAGATAGCCATACATGTCAGAATAGCATACATATGGTAAGAGCGCATGCGCACGCATGCGCATTCTGCAGGAGGTCCGCCATATTGAGAGGAGTCGTCAGCTTGTCATACGCGAGAAGAGACACAATAAAAAGTAACTAAATAAATTAAATTTAATGCTGCTGCAGCTGCAGTAAACTACAAAACACGTCCTAAAACACGCCCTGTTTAAATTCACGTCCCCCACTTCCTTAATATTTTTGGGTTGGATAGCATGTCTGCTAACTTGGATAGCATGTATGAAAACGCAATTTTTACCCACACTGAAACTGGGGCAAAACCAGTGTTTCACTTTTGAAAAAAATCCTTATCTACGTCATGATTTTATGTTGCTGATTAAATAAAATCATATGGTAATGACAACGTATACATGTCTGAGCTAAGCGTATGACTATCTGACAACGTATGCTGAAACGTATCCAAACGTATGCTGATCGGACAGATATAGCCATCAGTTTGTCATACGCGTATGACGATCTGACAATGTATGCCTATCTGACAGAACATGTGCTTTACTTGCTTCAGACACGCCGTCATGTGGTGTCAAACAGTGAGGCGGTGCTTAATTATGAAAGAGAGCCGAGTCTAAGCTTAAGATTTCTGTTCGGAGACAGGATGTCAGCTGTCTGTTTCAGTATTCAGATCATATTTACATGTTGCAGAGAGTACAGAGAAGTTCAAACCGCGTCTACTGAAATGCATAGAAAGTGCACCGCCTACTGGTATAACACGGCATAGCAGCAGTAACTCATGATACTCAAACCAGCAATATGACGACACTTGGAGGATTCTTACTAATTAACTTATGCTAATTTTGGAATAACTGAGAAGTACCAAAACAATTGTATTACGAGCTGAATATTTATCAATAAAGTAAAGAAAAAAAATCTAGCATGCCACTAAATGGAAAAGCTTAAGTGAAGGGAAGACATATAAACCCTGTGAACTGAGAGGAGAAAGTTATTCATACATCTTATCAAACATTTAATATATGTCGATAAACATATATATATATATATATATATATATATATATATATATATATATATATATATATATATATATATATATATATATATATATATAGATATATATATATATTTATATATATATATATATATATATATATATATATATATACTTAAGTTCAAACAATCTGTTACATCAATCATGAGGCAGCATCATATCCCCGAATGCTAAGGAGTAATACTGCCACCTTCCCAGGATCCTTGAACATAACATCCTATAAAAAAATAAAGAAAAAACTTTATAAGACAAAGGCAAAAAAAATACATGTAAACATCTTTTGTTTCACATCAGCTTATTAAATAGCCAACATACAAAAATGTCACCTTGTCACTTCCATAAGTCTCCATTAAGTCCTTCCTAATCTGCAGCAGGACACCTGTTGCATAGTTAATGAAACATCTGTTTGCTTAATTTTAGATGAACAAAAGTTGCTTTAAGGATTCAGAGTGTAGGACTGCCACATGTACACCAAATATGTACAGGTAATAGTCCAACATAATGTAGAGAACAATCATGGTTCTACAGCAGCTCTGACGTTTTGGGGGACAGAAAACATTCAGGTGGGAGGAAAATGATGCAGTTCCACAAAACTTTAGAGCAATAAAAATCCAATATGGCCCTCTGAGTCAATACTGAGTAAAACCACCTTTTGCAACAAACAGCAAAAAGTCTTTTGGGGGTCTCGCGTAGCTCTGCCAATTCTTTGCATTATAGATTCAGCTTAGTGAAGTTTCACAATCTAGGTCTGGGCTTTGACTTGGCCACTGCAACAATTCAACTCTAAATTGTATCATACAAGTCTTTTCAGTTTTATTTGTGCTTTGCACTTATAATCCACCATTGTGGCTGATCATAAATTGCATTAAAAAAATATGCACAGACCAAAGGTTTGGACACACCTTCTAATTCAATTTAATTAGAAGGTGTGTCCAAACCTTTGGTCTGTACTGTACAGTTTTTTTTTTTTTTTTGTTGCAACACCACACAAAGTAAAATGTGCAAAAGGCAAAAATAATTTTTTGAAAGTCACTGCAGCATTTAGTTTTGACTTGAATCACTTTGTACATATAAATGATGTATCTAATCACTAAGGTCTTGTTAAAGGTAATATATATATATATATATATGAACAAACATGAAGGAAATAAGACACAGGAACTTTCCAATGTACAAGTTTATTTTTAATGAACTCTTCAGTGGTTGGTAGTCACAGCACAGCTTGCATGTATTAAGCCACACACCTATTTTACAATATGACAGGAAAAAAAGGGGGGAAAAAGCCTATACCAGTGCAGACAGCAATCAGTCCATCTGCAGTGATCCTTCTTTAAACTTATTGGACTAAAACTTCCTTAAAAGGCCACTGAAATGCATAAAATGTTGAGTGGAACAGCTGATGGTGGCGTTTCGCTTCAAACCCACAAGACTCCTCACATGGCATCGACAGTGCATGTAGACATTGTAGAAAGGACTGGATTAGCAATATCTAGATATCCTTTTATTTTATTTATTTTTTTCAAACATTTTATTTTATTTTAGTGACAATACCTTGCCTATAATACTACAGCTTTTTAAAAAGAATGGGAAACAAAATTAACAGCACTCGTCCAAGATACTGAATACAATTAAAGTGAAATGTAGTGAAGCGATTACTCTTTAGATTTCACTATTATGTGAACCAAAAAACAAAAAACAAAAAAAAAGGAAAAAAAAAAAAAAAGAAGCCGTCCCGTTTAAGAGAGGCTTTACTGTGTCCAATGTCCTCAAACTATAAAAGCAAAATAATTAAAACACACCTCTTTGTCCTCTGGAATTTGTATACTTTTAATAGTAACAGACGGGATCCATAAACGCATGCCATGTGCTGCTCTCAAACAAAATACATACAGGTATATACAGAATCACTCAGTACCTGCTAAAACAAAGTGAGAAATACAGAGTATAAACCGACTACGAACTTAAAATAAAAAGGAAAAAAAGGAGCAGAAAGAGAGAGAGAGAGAGAGAGACTGAAGCATCAGGAGTGAAAATCCTACTTGTGATGGACTCATTAAAGCATTTTTAAGAAGAAAACAAAAAGAAAAAATAAAATGCATATTGCACATACAGTGAAAGCTTAAACTCCACCAGATCTGCGAGAATTCGAATGTTTCCCTCTTGGAGGAAGACGCAGAGAGGGACGGGGGGAGGGGCGGAGGTGTGTGCTTAAGAGAGGGGAGGAAAACAACTAATCAGGATAAATTAGGTAAGAGAAGCCACAGGGAGCAGTTATCAGGCGGAAGTAGCTCTTATAAAAAAAAAAAAAGATGGAGGAGTGAAGGTGGGAACCGCACAGCACACAACACGTTTAGAGGAAAAGGAAGCAAAACAAAAGAAAAAAAAAAAAGAATGTGGCACAAGTAAAAATCAGGTGAAGGATAATATCTGTTCTTCAGTGATAGCTGAGAGAGGAGATCAATGCAAGTGTTCTTTTTTCTTTTTATGTACAACTAAGGCTTATTGGTTAAATAGTTTTCAGGCTTCCCCGCCCACATCGCTCTCACACAACCCTTCCTTCCTTTTTGCTCTGTAAACTCAGCACTTCTGTCAGAGCAGCAGCCACACCAATCAAGAGAACCACAGCCCAGGAGGATGGATGAACGGATGGATGGATGGATGGATGGATGGATGGATGCTGCAGTGGTGGTGGTGGAGGAGCAAAAAGGGAGAGCCGGGAGGAACAGAAAGCAAAAGGAGGAGTCTCGTCTCTGATGTCTGTTGCAATTAATATCTAAATGTGCAATTCCATTAGTCGCTGCCATGGGGGGACTAGCGGGTGCAGAAGACCGGGCAGGGCAAGGTGGGGCGGGGGGGTCGGTTTCTACTTGGAAAGCTTGCTAATGACTCGAATGAGCGCTCCGTTCTCGTCCTTTAGTCTCTGGTTGTCTGCTTTCAAGTCTGGGAGCATCTGAAAGGGAAGAACGGGGAACACGGGGGGGGGGAACAAGGGTGAGAGAGAGAGACAGAGAAAGAGAGGGAGAGAGAGAGCTTAGACGAGTCACGACACATCGTTCAACCAGTCAGGCTGCTGGGCAGTGCATTACCAGCAGCATGAACAAAGCAACCTCAGGAGTCGCACTGCATCTCACTGTTTGTCAGAAAGTAAAACAGGAATAATGTCTTTGATCCAAGTCAAAAGGGAGAACAGTAAAGGGCGAACACACCACAGGCCAGAGATCCTCAGAAAGCCATGCAGAATCTGAGCGGCTGCTCACCAGCAGCCGGACAATCACACACAGCGAGGAGGGAAAGTTCTCCTTCCTCAGATCAACTTCAGCTCAGGAACACAGAACCGGCTGCAGACACTACTTCTACAGTAAGTAAGTTCCACAGTAAGTGGAACAAGATGCAACATTAAATAGGTGATGACTGAGAATCAGAAACACACAGATTTGGATGCGTGTTGTAACAAAATGCAACCCGTCATGTAATTCTGGGCTGAAATATCCAATCTGGTTCACAAAACAAATTAATGGGCAGAGTACACATCTGCACTTTAAAAACTAAATTTCACTCAAATTGTGTCTCAATAGTGCTTTCAGGTCTTTCAGTGGATTTTAATGGAAATTCTGACTTATTTCCCCTGACAGTTAAATCGTTCCATCATTCTTTTAATTTAAAATGACAAAATTTCATGTGCGCATAAAAGTTCACCTTCATGGAGTTTTTACAATAGAATCTAAAATCTGAGGAGTGACACTTCAAATGAAAGCATTTTAAAATAAGACAGGTTTAATAACCTGTATATGTTATAAAGAAACATGCAAAAATGTTCAAACTACATCCTGACTTTCACTCTGTTCAGTTTGCTTATGATAATAATTTGCTTTCTGAGTTAGAGCAACATTTGCATATTGAATAAAGTTCTCAGGTTTCCTCTGAGAACTAAAAACATTCACATTTAGCTTAGATTTTTTATTTGTATTTTTTATTTTTTATTTTTGAAGAAATGCACAACAAAACTAAGAGTTGCAAAAGTATTGATACTGTTTTCACTATCGTCAAAGAATTTTACTGGGATTTTAAGTTGGAAAGTGGTGCATACTTATAGAGCTGCTTCTGTTTTGCAAACAGAAAAGTCACATGGCAGAAATTAGCTTTTCTTGCAATTACAGCTGTACGTTTTTCCAGAATAAAGCTCCCAGTTTTACACATCTGGAGAGTGAAATTTAGCCCAAACCTTTGAGGTGCTGTGAACATCTTTTGTTTTTTATTTTTGTGACAAACTGGCTTTGACTGGGTATGCTGGAACAGAGATGAGTATCTGGGATTGGCAAAGATTATCCCGCTGCTTCCAATTAACAGTGATCAGATGTTCACTTCCTGTTGAATGAAAGTAGCCCTCCAGCATGATGCTGCCACCACCATGTTTGACAATGAGGATGGTGTGTTCATGGTTCAACCTCGTCCCTCTAAGCTGCTTATTATGGTTTTCTTCTTGGCACTTTTGCACAAATAGTTGTTGCTTTTTTTACTCTAGTTTAAAGCACTTTTTTATGTTTTAAGTCCCAATGAAATTCTCTGATGTTTCTGTTTGGAATGTTGTAAAAGGTGAAAAATTCAAGCGGTGTGAATACTTAACGTCCTATTTAAAGTGCATTGGATGGTAGAGGGGTTCAGTCTGTGACCCTTTGGGTCAAATCAAAGTGATGCCACCGGTAGCTGCTTCATGCAATAAAACCAGAACAAGTCAAACTGATTTGCTGAGCTACCTTTGAGGAAAGCATCAAACTAGAAACCACAAAAGGACACTTTCCTTTACAGAGCTTTCAAATACGTTAAAAAAAACTCACCTTCGCTTTTCTCCAAGTATCTTTTTAGCATGTTATTACTTTAGATGTTAAGCAGTAGTTTTCTGAAAGCCCACCAAAAGTAGCGGACTGTAAAAGGAGAGTGTCCTGCTGGGAAAGGCAAACAGCCTCCCCAATCTGAAAACCAAAAGCTCTGGGGAGGCAGAGGAGGAGAAAACAGTCGGAGTATGGCGGCTGGACACCTGCCTGTCTACGGGTGCGGGGCAGTGCACAAATGGAGCATGAGAAGAAAGAAGGCAAAAAAGGAGGAAGAAGAAGACAGAAGGAGGAGATGGTGGACAGACAGACGAGGCCTAGAGGTCGCCGGTGGGCAGCTGGCTGCAGGCCGACTGGGAGAGCTTGGCCACAACGCGGGCCAGCGCCCGGTTCTCAGCCTGCAGCCGCTCCTTAACTTGCCGCAGGGCCTGAACCTGCTTTACCTGGGGGAGGTTCTGAAGGGAGGGTGGGGTGGAGAAGAGAGACAAAAGGGGAGGAGACAGAGGGTAAGAGTGGCAGAAGAAGAGAAATGCGTTTTAAGACCAAAAATCAACAAAGAGAGGATTAATAAATAAATCGGAAGATAAGACAGGAGCAGGAGGAGGGGAAAAAAAAGGGGAAACAGGAGAGGAAGATTATTAGAAAATGGGACAGATTTGGAAAACAGGAATGATTTAGAGCTTTCTGTTTCAGCATGGAGCTTGCAGATAGAATGGTAAAGTGACACTGATAAGCTCAACATCCTTTCCTCAAACTGACATTACAACACGCTCACCAGAAGTTAGATCTATTTTTATCCTCCCTCTTCCTTCAATTAATTTCCCAAACAAAGGAACAATTAGTTGTGCTTGACAATACAAGACACTAAACACTGATGGTCACAGATTATAAAGAGGCTAAGATTTGTCCAGATGAGCAGAAGCAGATACAAGTCGAGCTCAGTGTCTGACATGGCCATTATGGGCCAGAAATATTTAAACTTTATAGAAAACTTTCTTCACAGCTAGTTTTAACGCTTGAGACGAGTCACAGTATGGAAACAAAGCATTTCAAGTTTCACTTTAGTTGAATTACTTGGTATGACATTTTTCTTATATTCACATTTATCAAAGACACAAATGTTTATAATGATGCACCAATCGGTCAGTGATCTGAGCTGAAGTCTACGGCTTTGACCAGCAACTGGCAGGTCAAAAACTGACACATAGGTTCAATGTATGCATCAAAATTGAAAACACCTCACTTCTTGTGATCAGTAAAAAAATAAAAATAAATAGATAACAAAATGGCTAGTTCAAAATCAAAACTGGACAAAAATCCTAACCATCTGGCCAGACATGGGTTTTAAAACAGCACAGTAAAACAAATTGATTGGTGATCAGAACTGGTCGATTTTAGGATGGCTGGGAGCTTGAAAAAAAAAAAATATATAATATAAAAAATTAATAAAAACAAGTCTTACCAAGAAACTCTTTTGGTTACTGACAGAAGACAACCTAAAATGGGCTATTTTAAGAATCATTGTAGTTTTTTAAAATAAAGTCAATAGAAGCATAGACATCCAGAAAACTATTTAAAAACCAAATTGTGAACAAATATGTCAGCTGTTCACTCAGGCTGGAAGAGTTTTAGCAGATAACAGGAATACTGAACGTGTATCATAGCAACGCTGTTCTGTATTATTTTGAACTGCTAACTAGTAAATCTCTAATTACCAAAATAACGTGAATTTATGCATGCAACTTTTGGTACCTTGAGTTCCTCCTCCATCTCAGAAATCTTCCTTTCTAGAGCTCTTCTTTCCTGTTGGGACATGAGAGGCGGCTTAACACTGAACTAAAAAAAAACAAACAAAAAAAACTATAGATTTAATGCGTGGTGGCAGATGGTGTTGGGTGATCACACACACACTTCACTCGCATGTCCTGTGAGGGGTGTTCAAGCAACAGCCAGCTTACACCTAAACAGTAAGTGACTGAAACTGCAGTCAACTTTCTACAGGCAGGAATGAGTCTGAAAACAGGCAGACGGTCAGTTTGACTAAACGACTGAAAGACTCAACTGTTTATTCAGATAATTAAATACAGTTTCCTTAAAATGGATTAAAAATAGAGGATTAAGAACACAGATCGGCTGGGTATGAACTAATCAAACCAACTGATATTTAAAAGCATGAAAACACATGCACAGAGTCTGCTAATGTTTCTTTTTTTTTTTCAGCATAAAATTGGATAAATACACTTCCACACGTTAAAAACACGCATGAATAAGCAGTCAACGGAGATAGTGATCACACACTGCCACTAATGTTTAAATAGAAGTGGAAAAAAGAGAAATAGTAAAAAACAAAGTGTAGTGTTCTGGGTGGAGAGCCTGACTGATACCAGCTACCACAGCACAAAGTGAGCCTACAGGCAGCAGCAGAGAGGAGACCGTTATAAAAACTCAGGGTAAGATCATACCACCACCCAGTTGGTAAGAGGGTCTGCTTGTTACCTTCAGACATAAACCCATTAGAAGTGTTACTGGGATGTTTCAAGTAAGTTTTATTTTAACAATAAATTAGTCTTAAAACACACAAGAAAGAGAAATGATCTCATTTTAGTTGATGGTTATGTAACAGAGGAGTGAGATGGAGGTGGTTTGGTGAAGTAGTTCATTACCCTTTTCTCCATCTCAAGCTGGGATCGGTCAGCATAGCGTTCCTGCCTCTGCGTTAAAAACACATCAAACTTTAGTTGCTTTTCCAAAACAGTTATTTTTTTTTTTTTAAAGATGATGAAAAGTGTAAGTGTGCATACCTGTGTAGCTTTCTCTAACTGTAACTTCAAGTCTGCCAGCTCCAGGTCAGTGTCGCGTAACTGGGCCTTCAGCTTCTCGTTCTCAGCTAAGATCTGTTCATAGAGCTGAGAAAGAAACCCGTCAAAACACGTTTACAGCCTCATTTACCGCCTAACAAAGTGCAGAGCAAGTGTTAGCAATTTATTTAGATTAAATCAATTCAACTTTTCATTTGATGCATTTGAAGGACTGATATTTGGAGCCTATTATGGAAAATGATGGCACACCCTCTTTCATTGCCAGGATTTTAAGGTAAAAATGATCTGGACTCAACCTGGGGTGAAGTTTAAATCAAAAACAGAATCCATGTTGACATTTAAAAGAACAAGGTGAAGGCAAAAAAAAAAAGTTGTGTGTGAAAAACTAAGTACACAAAATAAAATGACAGCGTGTAAAAGAATATTTGAGAAGGAACAACTAGATGTAAATATTCTGTCATTTTCTTAAAAACTTTATAAAGTGTTTTTTTTTTTTGTTTGTATGTTTGTCTTCTGTAAAATAGGTCCACATACAAAAAAACTAACTTAAAGAAGGTACATCTAATTTTTCCTATGACTGTTAAATATTCACTTAAAGAATTTCAGACAGCAAGATGTAAAAGTTTTGTATCTTACTTGAGAAGGAGACCAGAATAACTTTCAAACTTTTAGTTTCTCATGCAGATAACGTCTCGTTTTTCAGGATTTCCGACATCCAAATTTAAATAAAATAAAAAAAGAAAGCTGAAAGTGGGTGCATACCTTTTTGTAGTCGGTGGTGTCGTCTCTATCCAGTCGGCTGGAGTACGGCCTTCGACTCTCACCATAACTACGGCTAAAAAGAGCATCGTTGCGATCTAAATATGAAGTGCTCTCATTTCTGCAAATAAATAAATGAATAAATAAAAACAGGTGACATTAGCAACCAAATATTGCAGTTGAGCAACAGCATTCAAAACATAGTGATGCTGCAACTTACCTGGACAATCTGTCACTCTGTAAAGAAACAAACAAAAGAAATGTCAATATAAAAGAGCTAAAAAATTGGATTAGATTTGTCTCACCTAATCTATGTAGATTTATTTAGGAATAATAAATTAAATAATATTTGCTACTTTTCAGCTCTCTGTTAGTAGCTGGAGAGGCCGTGACATAAAGGTCTTCCTGTATCCAGAGATAAACACTCATTTCCTCTCGTGGTTTTGCTGCAGCTCCACCCATCGTAAGTGACGGCTGGCAGCTGGAGTTCCTCCTCCTCCTCCTCCCTGATGGCTGACTTCAAACAACTGTGTCTCTCTCTCTCTGTTAAAACTTCAAATAACAGTCTCTTCCAAACAGGAAGCTCACCCAGAAACTAATGAGTTTGCAAAGCTGCATCTTTGGCCTTATGTTGGATCATTAGTGAACGGCATGAATGTCATGACTAATTTTAAAAATAAAAAAACAACTTTAAATTTCACTAAAGTTCAAAGTATTTTCATTCCAAACACATTATGACACCTAGACATGAAGCCAACAGTACGTTTGATTCCTAAGGTCAACTAAGTAACAGACAATTACCAAAAGATTTAAAGAAAAGGAGCCAAAGACAAGAATAAAGATTAAAAGCCAAAGAGCAAAAATCAAAGGGAGAAAGAACAGGACTACTTTGATTTGACTGACAGGCTGTAGTTCTACTTTCCGCCCTCAGTGTGTGTGAGGTTAGTTACCTGTGGTTCTCCCCGGGTGCTGCCCTCCTCCGAGTCCGACTGCTGCTCAGGGTCATCATCTCCACCCTGGAATTAAAAAATCAGAGAAAGTGAACGCCTTAGGTCTCACCATCAGAATGACCACAGCAGAACATCAAGTGTCCTGACCTGCAGAGTGTAAAGATAGTAACAATAAAAATTGTTTTACATCTTGAGTCCAGAAGGACACCCCAGTGGAGCGTCTCTTCTCCCGGGGCCGCCTGCGATCCCGTATGGAGCGGGGCTGAGACTTGTCCTCGCCTTCCTTCTCCTCATCCTTTTTGTCTGATTCTGTTATTGGAAAAGACATTTTACATTTCTTCACATCAAAAATAAACATTTAAGCTATCAATATTTGACCTCTAAGTGTATGTATTTATCTGGCAATTTGCTAGAATTTTGATATTTTAGAATCATTTAAATGTGAAGTGTGTGTCATCAACAAAGCTATTAAACTATTCATTAATTTATTGATAAACCTACACCGAACATCTAGATTCCCTTAAAAAGTGCCTCTACAAATCAAAAGGCAGCTTAGACATTCAGTGTGTCTGAAAACAAAACAGAAACACACCTGCATTTTACAGCACAAGATAAAAATATTTATCTGTATGGTTTTATTTTATAATTACTGTATGAAAAATACTGAATATTTAAATAAAGAAGTTAGAAAAGACTCGGGCTGCAACAAACTAAACCATAGACTGTGGATTCAGGTGAACTAAAAACTTATTTTTTCTTTCTAAAAATCTAAAGAAATCAAATTACATTTGATTTTTTTAACAGTGACATTATGTACTTATTGTACATCAGGTATCCTAGAAGAGTCCAACTATAATAGCACGGAAGACAATAATTTTTCTTCAAAAATAAAGGAAATAAGAAAAATAAATTCACAAAAAAATAGTGTTTACTTGGATTATGAGAAGCTATGGTTGTTTCAGAAATTATACTAAATAGTATCTTATTTTTTCCCCCTTACCTCCTCATGAGCACCAAATTCAACCTTTTTATTGACCATTTATGTGCAAAACAATTTTTGAAGTAAAACATTTTTTATTATTATTATTATCCTGATTTGAAAGTGTTCAAAGTTTCTGTGACAGAACCACATTGCCAGTGTTTTCTGCTGCTGAAAGAATAAAATCAGCTTTCTGTTTTCCCAAGCAAACTTTATTCATGTTCATTTAAAAGGAAACTCAACCATTTTCTGCATCAAAAAAATGCATTTTCTGTTGCTGTGGATCTTAAGCTTCACGCAGGTTTTCATCTACATCTCTTTGCCTCAAACAGTGTAGCTCTTATTTATTTGGGTGATTTTGAAGAGGACTGACCTTTTTCTGTGTCTCGAGAGGACCTGCTGTAAGATGAGGTGATCCCTGTCAGACTGTTGGGCCTGTTGAGGGCGCTGGACCCCGAGGACAAAGAAGAGCTGGAGTAGGGAGCAGTGGAGGCAGTGCTGACGGTGGAAATGGAAGAGGAGGAGGACGAAGACGAAGGCCGATAACGCTGCGGGAAAAACAAGGCGTGAAGAGGAGAAATTAAAACTGTGTCAATTACAGTCACCCATCTCAGGAGAGAGATGACAGAGGTGAAGCAGGTACCTCTTCAAAGCTCCGGTACTTCGATCGGTAATCATCCTCTTTGGTCTCCGTCTCCTTCTTCTCCTCCTGTTTCTCCTTGTCTTGCTTCTCTTTCTCCTCCTTTTCCTCTTCGTGGGTCTTTTGGGGACGACTCCTGCCAATTGTTTTCTCAGCCTCTTGAAGGTCAGTAAGAGTCACACCCTGGAAAAACAAGGGGCATTTTCTCTTTAGAAAAATAATGCCATTAAAAATAGTTTCAGCCGTGTAGTAGCAAAGAAACGTCACAACATTTAAACCCCGATGCAATAAACAACAGCTTAGGTTCATTTTAATGATAAAAACCTCTGCCCTCAATGTATTTTAACACTGAAAAAAAAAGGACACTTCCATCTGGTTAAGTAATAAGATGAAGTATAAAAGCATTACTGACTGACCTGGGTGGAGCGCCTCGACTGCCGGGCCTGTCTGGATCGAGCTTTCCTCTGAGACTCCGACTCCTCGTCTCTCACCGGTGTCAGGTACGACCTGAGGCAGGAAGAAACAAAAAATAAAAACATTTTAAACACAACTCTTACGTAAAACGACTCTCTGCAGAATGAAAGTAACATAATTGTCCCTTTCATCTTGCTTGGTGAAAAAAAAAAAAAAAAAAAAAAAAAGTATGTATTTAATTTTTTTTTTTTAACCCAGAAGAATTTTTTTCCTGGCACTTCATCAGAATTGTGATTTTTCTTTGTCCATTATGTCAAAATAAACCTAAGAATTAAACTTGAGCAAGCTACAACTAATCTTTGGGAAGCAGAAATGAACCTGAACTGCTGCAGAGGGAAAACCCAACAAACAAAACAATCAAACCAGAAAAAAATTTAAGTAATGTGCATATTAATGTTGAATTCTTGTGTAATGTTGGCAGAAATCTCCACGCTTTCTTAAAGCAGCAGTATTGTGCGTTTTCCAGCCTCATAGTGCCACTTTTTAATCAAGTAACTGTTACCTTCAGTTGTTATAAAAATGCGATATACAAGAAATACGTTTTTTTTTAAATAAAAAAATGTTTTTTAATAAATCTTTATTGTTCAAAAACAACAGTACAACTTAGTCCTGAGATAAAATTCTAAGTCCATATCACCAACCCTTCTTTAAACACAAGATAAAAAATTCCTAATGGTGGATACAAAACAACAACAAGCAAGCAAGTATTCCCAGCTTAAAACTCAGACTTATTTGCAAAAGAACAAACAGAAACAACAAAATGTGGTTGACAGCATGCTCCTGTTGGCCACACAGCGATACCAATGACCCTCGGCCTTCAGCCCACCGTCCTTATATGGAGAAGCAGCTGGAGCGGTCCAGACTGTGAACCTGCTCCCACACAGACAGGTGGCTTGTTTCAGCCAGCCACTCTACTAAAGCAGACTTTCTCTCCCTCAGCGTGTGTGGAAAAGGAAATTACAGAGACGAAGATTCTTAAACTGGGGTGGAGGGAGCATCTAGATTGCTGTGAAAACACTTCCTGGTTAACGTTTTAAGCTACTTTAGATACATTTTTCAGAACAACCAAGCTGCAGAGGAGGATTAAAAGTGAAGTGTGTGTGTTACCTGCGTCGTTCTGGGCCGGTGCCGATGCCGATGCCAGTGAGGGCGGTAGTGGTGGATATGGCGGTGGTGGTAGTGGTAGACGTGGTGGTTGTGGTAGAGCCAGTGTTTATAGTGGGGATAACAGCAGCCGAGTCCTTTTCCTTCTCCTTTTCCCTCTCTGCACTCTCCTCTGACCAGTACCTGTTATCACAGTGAGCATTTTACCAAGACTGAATAGTTTGTCTCTATAAGCTCCAACTGACCACAGGCGGAAGAAGTTTACCTGCTGGTGAGACTGGTGGAGCCAGTTCGGGTGGAAGAGGACCCCAGGCTGGAGAGGAGGCCGCGGTGGCCAGTGGGCGAGGTAACAGACGAAGAGGTGGTGGTGGTTGTGGAGGAGCTCAGGTCCTCGTGTCTTCTGCCGAAAGAGCCGCTGAAGGGACACAGATGTTGCATAAGTGATCAACACAACTGGTCTCTCTTATCTCCGTGCATCGCCTTTTGTGCTGCTCCTTTGCTGAGGGTAGATTGAAGCCGATACGCCACATAAATCTGATGAGTTTAGGAGGCCGTGTTCACCGATTCCCCGGGAAACAAACTGAGTCACCAGACTCAGCCGAGTGTCAGCGAGACCTGCACATAAAGTCAGAGCAGCTGATGCCTCTTAAGGGAAAAACCCAGCATCAGCGTTACTTAGAGGTCCTTATTATGGGACTGCTGGTTGGATTTTATTGCCGTTTGTTCTTTAACATTATGAGCAAGAGAACGGGTCAGACTGAGACTGAGGAGAGTTTGAGCTTGGTGGGCTGAGATGACTCAGATTGGCAAAGACTTCACCTGATTAAGGAGGAAGATTGCAGATCAATTATTTTCATTTCTTATTTTCAAAATGCATTTACAGTGCTTTGTAAAAATTTCCATACTCTACATTTTTCCACACATTGTCTCACATTACAATAAATGTGAAAGTATTTTAGTAGGATTTTATGTGATAAACCAAATGGTTAATATTTGTAAAGTGGAATGAAAAGATTACAAGTGGAAATAAAAACCTGAGTCAATAATTCAGAGAGCCAAATTACAGCTGCAACTCTTATGAGCCCCTCAGTTTTGAACATCTACAGATGAAATTTTAGGTCATTTTTCATGATGTAGGTCAGACCTGAAAACAATCATTTCCAAGTCTTATTATAAACCCTTCACACTTTACTAACACATTGCATGACTTGAAATCAAACTGTCACTTTAACTGGAAGGTGAGATTCTGCATCTGGAATCAAAACTTTTCAAGCCTTTTAATACTTCTTTTCCCCTTTTCATCAACTCTGACCAGTTTCTCTGACACTGTTAAAGAAAACCATTCCCACAAAATACTGCTGCCACCACCATTTTCACCATGAGGATGGTGTGATTACGTTGATGTGCCCACAGACAGGAGTACATCAAAATGTTTGATTTCTGTTTATCTGACCTGAGCACCTTATTTCATATACCTAGTTCCCCATATATGAATTTTTTCGACAATGGTCTTCTACAAGCCAATCATTTAAAGTCTTACTACTTTTCCTGTTAAAAAAAAAATTCCACATATTGCATTTTTTTTTTCTACTATTACTTTTATATTTAGGGGTATTATACTGAATGGTTATAAAAACACAATCTGGAATTTATTTCCAAAATTTTTGACGGCATATATTGTAGCTTGAAGACAAGATATTGAGAAGTTCAGGGTTTTTGAAAGTTTCTCCTGTATTTAAAGTATTATAGATAAACAAAAATCCTTGAACTTAAACTTTAGAGAGCTGAACAATAAAAACTAAAACTCAGAGAATGAGACGTTGCTGCATAAACCGAGGGAAGACAGAAAACGTCCAGCAGATCAGAGAGGCGGACAGAAAGGACGGCTGGGTGTGGAGGCAGCGGTGTACCTGCGGTAAATGCTGTAGGACGGGTAGTGGGAGGAGGGTGGCTGCCAGGGTTTAGTATTACAGGTGTTAGGATCCAAGCTGGAGGTGGACGAAGACTTGGCTGGCACGTCCCGCGTGCTGCCGCTCCGCCCCAGCGCTAGCGTATGGGACGTACTAGTGTGTCGGCACGCAGGTGGCCAAGAGAGTTAGCGGTGGAAGTGCAACACACACACACAAACAAACATTTACATATAAAACACACAAAACATGTTTAAGTCTATGAAGCTTTGACACACAGCTGCTGCATTCATAGCAACACAAAACTTAATGACGTCTGGGAATAAAAGAACTTTATATTCTGCTTTCTTTTCTTGTAATATTTTTGGTGGGGAGACAGAAAAACAAGGTTTCCAAATTGAAGTTCTTTCTAATAGATGGCTTAAAGCCATAACTTGTCAGGATATGAATGCAGCTTTAGACTATGCTCATGTGTCATAAACAGGAATATGATTTATTTGATCCAACAAACAGTAGCTAGGCTTGTTAAAATATCTAAGTGGTGCATTTTAACTGTGGCTTGACAGAACAGGCACAGCCATGCAACAAACTGTGGCTGGAGTTGAGAGGCTACAAATAAAAGCATGTACATACATATCGGCTGATCTGACTATGAAAAGCAACTAGTGGCGATTGCAGCAGGTCAGATCTAAAGGAAGACAGCAGATGCTGAGGGATGGAGGTTTAGCAGGAGCTAACCTGCGCTGGTAGCTGGAGGTCCGGTTGGTGGAGGAGCTTCCTTCGCTGTTCTTCAGGTCGTCGTCCCAGCGTCGCCGGGTGTATGAGCCGCTACGTATCAGAGCTGTAGAGTCCCTGGGGAACCACAAGCTCTTTAAGTACGTTCTATTTCGTTACCTCATCATTTGCTTCCAATAACTTCTATAATCAAAGCATTAGTGTTTTTTTTTTTTTTTTTTACAGTCACTACCTGTTTTCCTTCTCGTCGATGTCTGAAGTACTGGCAAGTCTCCTGGGGATGGTTGGGGCCACATACGCAAGTCGGGTTCCTTTGTCTTTCTCCTGTAGAAATCAGAACAAACAAGCACTCTGTTAGCAATATTAAACAAGAATTTCTTGTTTAAACATGACAAAGCATTAAAAAAACATATATTTTAAAAAAATAACAGAAAAAGGGAGTACACCGTGATACTCCTAGGCTAAATAACACTTGTTTGGACACACAATCTTCACAAAATTTGGTTTATTTATGGCATAAAATTAAACTAAAAGCCATTCCAGAAAGTTGTTAAGCTCGGTGTGTACCGGTACTGTTGCAAGGAATGGTAAAGACTGGATTACACAACCACAAAATTATGTGTCTGTCAAAACACATAACTTTTGTCAGACACAAAAATGGTCTGACAAAAATTTTTCATACAAAAATAGGTATGAAGGTATTTTCTGCTCGCAGTAGAAACGGAACGCTGGACTGAAAAAAACAAATCATCTAACTCATCACTGCCGACCTTTTCTTTTTCTTTGTTGTCCAGGGATGAGGTGAGGCGAGGGCTGGAGGCCGATCGCATCACACCTGTAGTGTCCTTTTCCCTCTGAGCCTCCTTTGTGGCTGTGATCTCAGAGAGCGCGCCGTAGCTGCCTGTCTTCCTCAAACCCAGACGCCACGAAGCCGGAGACTCGTCCTTCCTGTCCTCCTCCACTTTGGTCGAGACCTTTCCGGCAGGCTGAACGACCTGGAGAATGAAAGGATGATGCAGCAGCTTAGATAACACTGAAATACACATTAATGTTCATAACTATAGCAATATTCCTAGTAATCTTAGTAAGCAACAAAGGGGGACCACGTCAAACGCTTGCTGATTAATTTATAAGTGTATTTATTTCCTTGCACCTCTTCCCATTTTGTCAGGCTTCATACAAACAATATATTTTATTGTGTCAGATCAACACAAATCTGATTACACGGAGAGCAACCCAAGACTTAAGATAGCTCTTTACTTTGACTGGGCCATTTGAACATATGGACATGTTTCATCCAAGTCATTCCATTGTCATTAGGCAAGAAGGGAAACCTCTACCATGCAGATTTTAAAGGATGGCTTTGAATTGACCATCAGCTGCAGTCAGTTTCCCTAGCCATGCTAACTCAGGTAGCATGATGCTGCCATCACCAAGCAAATGCACAATTTGATTATTTGAAACATTTTCAATAATGGATCTTTGTTGCCACTCTTTAATACAGACATAATTTGTGGAGAGATAACCACAGTCAGCTTACCCTCTATATAGGATACTGATTACACTGAATTTTATTCACACTTTTCAGTGTAAATCAGCTGAATACACATTTTATTTTTTGGGGTAATTTAAAAATAAATAAATAAATAAAATCTTGCATCATCATGTTTCTTTGTTCACACTTATATGCAATTTTCTCGGTCATAATATATAAAAGTCTAAGAAAATAAATTTTAGTTTGTCATAGTAATGCGACAAAATGTGAAAAGCTGAAGGGGAACAATTACTTATGCAATACACTTTATACTTTGTTTATAAGGATAAAACCCCAAGAAGAAAAAATGATCGTCTCATCATATTTACGATTTGGCTTCGATCTAAGGTTTTAGCAAATAAAACTTTGATTCTATACTATTTTAATTTCTGTCAAAGGATGAAAGCAGTTGAAAACACAGAAAACACACAAACACAACTTAAAATAAAATATTAGAGGTGCATTTGTTGATTACAAGTGGAAAAAAAGCACCATGTAATGTTGATGAGTGAAAGGGAAGTTCAATCACTTGTTGGGTTTTTCCACTAGGGTAGAAGCCAAGGTTAAATATAACTCAAAAGAATTCTGTGGGGAATTAAAATTTTTTGTTTTTGCACAATTATACAAATATTTACTTCATTTGTAAGTGAAAGCATAAATAAAAGCTGAAAGTAATTAATAATGTGGTATCTGCAGGTCAAAAGCTGCTGTCCCCTGAAGACATCAGAATTTACTGCTGGCAAAATTCTTTAACAGGCCAACCCCAGCAAGTGGAAAAATCCTACATCACCTGGAACAGGTGGGGAGTTAGGGGAGACTTTAGTTCTTTGTGAGTGCACAAGTGCATGTAGGATGAGACAACAACTCTGGTGCACACCAATGCCTCACCATGGGTTTTTTGGGCACAAGAGAAATGCCAGTTTTGCGCAAACCTTGACGCCACAATGCAGGACAGCCTGGCTCCGCCAAAGGCATGAGAGGTGTAATGTAATCAAACTAAAAGGCGACCGTGGCAAGAGCCGAGGATGGTAAAACGGGACGGACAGGGAGGAAGACAGAAAGGTTGAAAAAGAAAATAAGACAGAAGCAGAAGCAAAAGAGAGACACTTTGCGCGCGAGGACTTCAAAGCCGAGTCACACCACCTGGTGCCGAAATAATGGCACCGATCAGATGAAATAATTGCAGTCGGTTGGTATGAAAAATGCTCAATTATCAATCAGGTGTGGTTTGTAAGAACCAAGCTTTAAATAAGGCCTGGAAGTTTAAGAAGCAGAACTACTAAAGCAGACACGATGAGTTCCACTCAATGACTGAGTTCAACACTTCCTGTGTTGATTTAACTTTTCCACAAAGCTCTTGATTCAGTCAGCAGCTTCTGGCCATCCAAAACAGTTCAGTCCCTTTTCCTTAGTCACACAAGCAGCCACAGCAGCTTACATTTGCCATGCTCAGTATTGCTAGAGGAGTTGTGTCTTTTTGCCAGCAGAGGGCAGCAAATCCAAAAGTGGCAACAACACAATTGACCAAGGAAAATAAAATCAACAGCTAAAATCTGGAGCTTTTATAGATCAACATTTTTCAATAACTCGTTCTGAATGGGAATTCCTTTTTGTTTAAGAGCCACAGAAAAAATAACTACAACTTATTTAACTGATTTCAGTTAGAGTAAATTAACGTCAGCACTGTGTTTAAAAACTACAATGTGCAATCCTGACCACCTGCATTCACGCACAGTGCCTTGAATAAGAAACCACCCCCTGAAACCAGCAGGATGACTGTTGGATCATGCCTGAGCTGCAACTCTGGACTTCCTTAAAGGGTTTATTTAACAAAATCTCAAAGACTAAACTGTTTTAATAAGAAATTCATCCGAGAGGTTTTACCTTCTTAACTGGTGAAGTGGGCGTCGTCACCTGATTTGTTGGACTCGTTGGAGACGACGTGCTGACGGTGGCCGGGGTCGTTGTCGTCGTCGTGCTACTGGTCACCGCTGCTGGAGGCTTGCTCTTGTCTTTGGAGCAATAAAGAACATTTTTAGCTATGTCAACACGACAAATATTCAGCAAAATCTCTTAATTCACATTTTTCTTTTTGTGATAATCACCTGCTTCAGTTTCAGACTCTGAATCTTCCTCGTCCTCATCCTCACTCGAGCAGCTTGATTCGTCCTTCTTCCCCTCTTCCTCTTCGTCCACCTTCTCCGGTTCTAAGGTCTCGATGCGCGGCGCAGTCTTTTCCGGCTCCAGAAGCAGCGTTTCTTTGCTGAAGCGGAGATTAGGGCAGAAATGTGATCATTCATGTAAATATTTGCACAGATTGATTTTTTTCCCCACAGGATAAACCCCCCTCTACCTTTTGAGTGGTTTCAGTGACTGGTTGTTGTCCCCTGTGGTTGTCACCTCAATCAAAGGAGACTTTTTAGCATCCTTCTTCTCCCTCATCAGCTGGAATAAAGACAAGAAGCATGACAATTGGTTTCAGAAGCTCTTCCAAACTCTTTAAGCTTGAATGAATTATCCAGTCAGTGACTCACCAGGTTTTGTTTCTTTTGTAGCTCTTCTAAATATCCCAGAACATCTTCATCAGCTACATCAAAAGCAGTCTGGCCCTGAAGGGGAAAAAGGTAAAAAAAAAAAATAATAAGTCAAGTACTGCAGAAACACTGAGTGAGTAACAACAAGCTTCCATTACCCACCATTTTATTAACAAGCTCCATGTTGCACAGATTCTCCACGAGTATTCTACACGCCTCCTCTTTGCCCCAGTGTGCCGCTGCGTGGAGAGGCGTCCAGCCATCATAGTCCTTAATATTTATGTCATAACCTGCTTGGATTAAAAGCCTGGACAGAAAGAGTGTGTGAATTAGTGAATGTTGATTCTTTCTCAACCTTGAGTCAGATTAACAAAAATCTGTGCCTTGGATTAAAGTAGTTAATAATCACAAGCAGCAAAATATTTAAGTAGAATCGTTTGCGACGTACCAGGACTGCACTGTAGTTAATCTTCATTGCAAAAATATTAAGTAACTTTTATGCAAGATATAAGTCAATAATTACTTGTATTAATAAAAATAAACTAGTTCCATTGGTAGATTATTTAAGTAAGAAAATCTGCCAGTGGAACAATCACATTTTTAATCAATAGTAAAGAATTATTGATCCATAGGTTATTTAAGTTATTCTTAAATTAATTTTGTCTTATTTCAAAAGCTCAGAGATATTTGCACTTGAAACTAGACCAAAAATACTTGGTAAGATTTTGAGTTTTTGTAGTGTTGAATGTGTTTTATCCTAATCCTGATTTAAGCTTCTCCACAACTTTATCCCCGACCTCTCTGGCATTTCCAGACTTTTATTTGGAGTAAAAAGGGATTAAATACAAATCCAAGAAACACATTTAGGTTCACTGTGGGTTTGTCCATCACATAAAATACTCTAAAACATTGAAATTTGTGGTTGTTATAAGAACGCATGTGGCAAAGTTTAAGAGATATAACTGTTTTGCAAGGAACTATGTGAAAACTTCCTTTTAAACTTTGCAAATTGTGTGTTTTATTTCAATTATACTGCTAAAACTAGATGGATGGAGAAAACCGACAGCTCAGTGTCACACAGGACCTCGAAGAACCACAGGCAGCAGCGTTCTGGCTGCCATCCCGGAGCCGAGGAACAAGTTACTGCCGCTCCGATGTTCACGCGGCGCAAAGTCTTTTAACGACCCACAGAAACCATGTCAAAACAAAGCGAAATAAGACGCAATTACACTGGGAAATCTTGTGTTACGACCGCTGTCATAACCCAACTCCGTCCCTCGTGCTCCTCTGAATGCACCCGGTGAACCAGCGTCGTGCTGCAGGTTGCTACATGCAGCGATGCTTACTTTAAAACCTCCACGTATCCTTTGGCAGCGGCTACATGGAGCGCCGTTCCTCCCGACTTCGCGTGCCGGGTGTCTTGAATCTGACCGCTGTTCAGCCATTGCCGAGCATCTCTCAGCATGATGCGCTCCTCCTCTTTTCGGGCAGCCTCTATGTCCAACCCTGGAGCAATAAAGACAAATGAAACTGTAAAGACTACCTGCATGTAAGGAGAAAGCTGCTGCTTCGCCAAATATATTCCCAAAGTGGAAATAGTAGAATAATTCTTGGCACTTTTATCAACTTTTCCACACATTTGATTGCATCTGGCTGATTGGCGTGCATACCAGAAAGATGTCTCACCTTGCTTTATTTACAGTTTGTCAGGTGATGTCAGTCGAACTTCTACAAACGCGCGCGCACACCCACACACACAAAAAAATCAGCCGCAAAACAAACCACAGTTTCAACCGTAGGCATCACTGTAATTATCTTCAGCCACGTCTTTGTGTTATATGCTGTATTTCAGGCTCTGGGAGACGAAAACCAGAGCGTAGATAATTATAGCGCCACCTCTGAATATAAGGGTTTTGTTGAGTACTTTGCGATACTTTGGGGGACAGTTTGTGCCAATATCCAGTAAATTAAACAACACAATAGTTGCAAACACAGACGCTGCTTAGCTGGTCAAGTGGGTCAGTATGTCAGTGTTATACAATCCATACAAGGAAGCGGTGAAAACAGCCCTGACTTAGTGCGACACCTGGCTGAAACATGGCCTGAAAACTCACTGCTGCGTGCTGCGCTGATTTTCCAGCTGAGCCTCAACTGTATTACATAAACAAAGACCCAAGAAGTGTTCTGGGGTCAGAGCCAAACTTAAGCTCATCATAAAGCATTTTTGCTCCATTCTGATCAAAAGCTACAAAAGGAAAGTCTATGACTACATGCTCGGGTTGGCAAATGCTTGGTTGAGGAAAAACTGACATTTTAAAGAAAGTTTTAAGAGCAGAAGGAGGAAAGTTAGAGTCGTGCCATCTTATTTTACTTTCCACTGGTTCGGAGGTTGACTGCATTCTTATTTTCCCAACTTACAAAATATTAATGTTTTATGATTCAACAAAACAATAAATAAATGGTCTCGTCTGAGATTGAGCTATTCTGTCAGGCTTCAGGGTCTGCAACCTGAAGCTCAAGAGCCACATGTTGCATTTAAGACTCCACTGTTGATCTCAATAACTTTGGCCACAAATGCTAAAGCATTAGGCAATGTTTAAGATGCAAATGTTTTGTTTTTTTTGTTGTTGTTTTGGGTTTTTTTTAAATCGGCTTTGGCAACTTTTAATAGGGGTTTTAAAGTAATATACGCAAAACATTTCTGTATAAAATTACAATAGCAGTGCAATAATAATAATTACTAAGAAACTTTTGTCTTTGTTGCAATTTATGTATTTTGACATTTGAAAAAATGACCAGACTTAAAGTAATTGCCCTTTAATTTAGTAGAAATAAATTATATAGTAGGTTCTGTTAAGGTAATTTGTTTCTCTAAACAGATTTTGTTTAGCTGAACCAAAGGTAACTGACCTCTGCTCTAGGTGGAACCACATGGTAGAAACCCATTTAAAATGAATTGCAGAAATAACTGCATTGAAAGGTGGTTTTACAAAGTATCACCTTGGAGACAGAAAACAGATGCCAATCCCGCAAAAAACGTTAAAACCAGGCCTAATTTTTCTTTCACTACAAAATTCTGAATGTCTATAACAGACTCTTACTAAAAGAACTAGCGTTTACCCAAACATGAAAATGTTCAAAAAGTTTGAATGTCTATGCAAGGCATTGAATTCAGTGTAATTCACCAGAGTATGACGGCAAACTGATGCATCGTTTTACCTAATGTAGAGAACCAGGGCTGACCGGGTCAGCCAGCATCCTTTGAGCTCTACTGAAGCAGACAACACAGTCTATAAAAAGCATGGAGCCTAATGGCCTCTAAGCAGCAACACAAAGCAAGAGCTAAGTGGAAAACTTGGCACTTCAAAGCTGATTTTCTTTAAGTGAGAGAAACGAGTCTACCTGAGATGACACAGATCGCAGTGAAATATTGTAATATTTGATGATAACATGAAAGCGATGCCACTGCAGCATTAATCTCTAGATTTCAGCCATTACAATTTGAAGATGGAGCTTTGGGCGTTCCCTCTACAGAATCGAGGACAAGTTTTCTAAGCTGAGGGATTCTGTTGGCCACTTGCTAACAAGTTTAACTCGGTTACAGAAAAATCAAACCACAAACGCAGGGAAGTGTTACACAACAGCTAGTTGCATAATGCTGCCTACTACCTCTAGCATGAAAAAAAAAAGAAAAGAAAAAAAAGAAAAGAAAAGAGCAACTGCCCTCAGGACAGGATCGCCGTGAATTCACTCTCCAATGGAGCTTCGTCATGTAAGCGGTTTCTGCAATCCTGTTTCTGTTTTAAGAAACAAAACTTAGATTTTGCTCACTGAGATCTGGACACTGCAAACAATTTAGCATTATTTAATAATAGAGGATTCCGCTGAGGGTGATCAGAATAAGACAGGAAGAACTTCCTGTGGCAATGTATGTACATGCATTGCAACTTGTTGACCGTAAACAAACAAGTTGATTTAGCCAACGCAGTTGATGCCTCAGACAATGAACCAGGTCACCAGGTCTTTTTGTACGAATATAAACTGTTGTGCTCTGAACAGGAGCCGGGTGACATGTTGGCGGCAACTGCTCTCTATGAAGGAGAGTCCCGTACAGAAATAGTAAACACTCAGCTTTTTACTTTTGAACCATCACATGACAGTGAGTGACACAGATGGATGACTTTTCTATAACAAGTTAGTTATGTTAGGGAGCCAGGAAAGCAGCAGGTGGCTGACGCACCAACTCTTTAGTTCATATTTCAAAACACAGACTTGCATGCATGAAATACCAAGAGGCTCCTTTAGGTTGCCATTAAAATTTAAGTGCATCACTTGATTCTAGACATTATGAAATACAGTTAGTTCCAAATCGTTATACATTCATATTTTCTTTTAGATTCAGTTCTGCGTTTTGAAATAGCGCCACTAACAACAAATGTCATGAAGGCATTTATTAACTTCCGTTCAAATTGTTCCAATGCAATCCAATCATACAATAAGATTCAAATCCATTCACACACAGTCCAATAAACCAATTAAAATGTCAAATATAATTAGTCATACTTTACCAAATGATAAAGATTTTTGCCAGCAGCACATTTTTCTAAACTGAGTAATGAGATGTTTTGTCTCATCTCACAGGGAGTTGGGGGATGGACGACATACTGTACCTTGTCGGTTAATCTCATTTTGTAGAAGTTCCTCCATTGGTTCCTCCTCAGCGATGTCCAGAGGCGTCTCCCCCTCACTGTTCACAACTCCAACATTAGCACCTTGGCTGATCAGATACCTGCAGGGGAGAATTTCAGCAATTTAATTCCTCAAAGCAATGTGACGGGAAACATTAGCTCCTAAAACCTCTGAGGAAACTGTTAGATTTGAATAATAAAGTTTTTAGTCCAGTGCCGGTGGTGGAGCTAACTGGTGCGTATTGTTTTAATTGTAATCAATCAATGGCAGTTAAATAATTATAAATGTGCAAAAGGAACTTTCATAGAAGTACTTGCCACAGGAGTAATACATTACACTTTATTCTGCAACATGGTTACATAATGAGCCAATAAATTGACAGATTATGAATGTATCTGCCAAAGAAAGAAAACAATACATGTAGTTTGGTACCAAGCTTTTTCTGGTCAGTAAACAGAGCATCAACTGCACCACATAAGGATCAGAACCACAATCAATGGAAATTACATAAATATTTAAACATTACATGCATTTCCATATGTACAAAGAATAATAAAGTTATGGTTCAAGAAAAGTACGAAAAGATTCACTCGCAGGTAAGAAATGGAAGTAAAAAGTAACAAAATGGCAACATGTCAATCATTTTATTATCATCATTACTTTCCCTGAACTGCAGGATCCTGGTCTGCCTCGTCACTCAGGCAGATCTTAACAGGTGTGGGCATCAAGTATGGTGGCGATCCATTAAAACGCCCAAATATGAATTTGGGATAGTTTCCGCACATAGCACCTTAAAGCATTGCAGTAATTTGCTGTCTCCATTTTGCATGCATTGATACTGGGATGCCTAGTCCAGTCCAATACATTGTGCGACTAATATTTATTAGCCAAGGTGTGGATTTAACTGCATTTGTTTCTTTGCGTCTCCTAAGGCTATGAAGAAAGCACAACAGATTTAAAATTAAAGCATAAAAAGATGAAGTCAGATGAAGAAAATGTCATTTTAATTTCAAGGCCTTGTTTCCAGCAGCAACTGAAGACATTTAAACCATTAAGGCTCTCTGGTTCAGCTGCCTCCAATTAAAGCGGTGGTCACACTCAGGCCCTTCTCATTAGACCAACAACCCACTTCAAACACTCTTGAATTTCACACAAATAGAAACTGACCAAGAACAAATACGTCAAATTTTCAGCCATTTTGATTGGACGTTCTGCTCCTTCTCTTCCCAGGTTGGCTCAATAGGTTTTGTGGTTTTGTGGTCTGCAGTCCCACCGAGTTTCTTACCCAGAGTCTGCATTAGGTTGACCGTGGGGAGAAGGGAGCCAAACAGATCTGGCTCTGTTCATTGACTACAGCGATTGTGAAAGAGGATGCTGGGATTTAAATGGACCTACTGAGAGCTCCCAGCCTACGTCAGGTTGTAGAGTTTCTCCCTCTGTGACATGATGTCTCCATTAGTCACCCATATCGGCACAGCCACTTGACATTTTCCCTTAAAATGTTAAACAAATGACTTCTTGTTTTCTGTTACACTGCGTCTTGCTGGTGTGTTCCTGAGGATTCACTCAGAACTGACTGTTTACAAACCAAAATGAAGCAGAATTTTTCAATGTGTTATTCAATATGTTATGTTTGTTTCTCCCCTGCCAGCTGTAGTTTTTGGGAAAAACATATCAGCCCAGAGCTAGACTTCTGAAATGTAACCCTAGCAAAGCAGGTCAAAGAACACTCCCACTATGCTGAACAATGAGAACTACTGAGCTCCTTTAGCCCCTTCAGCCTGTTTAAATATCTCCTGATAACATCTATGTGTTGGTTTATGCCAACATGAGCCATCTTCTTACCCGACAAACACAAAAAGGGCAAGAAATACTAGAGTGCAGCTCTAGGTGTAGCGAACGACCCTAATCTCTTAGAATTCAAAAAAAAAAGAAAAAAAAAAAGAGGTTTTATATCAAGATGACACCAGAACTGGTAAATATTGAAGGAGAGTTTAACAAATAGCTATAGGGAGGTTACTGAAGCGAGAATGCAGAGGTTTTAAAATAACCCGTTGACGTTCACTGCTGACTGAGAAGTTCTCTGTTCCCTGTCTCATAAAATAAATTCTGCGTTAAAAAGTGGGATTAGCTATTTCTTTTGTCGCCAACAATTGTTTGAAATATTCAACGTTAATACATTTCCATTTTATCTGTTAATTCAAATAAGTATTCTACAGTCAGAACTAGTAAACAGTTTATACTTGCAACTTTCGCTGCATTCTTTATGACTGGCAGCAATGTTGGATATTTTCTATGGGGTTGTTTGACAAGATTAGACTTTTTCCAAAGTACGTTCTTGTGTTTTCGCCACAAAACCCAGAAAATTTGAGTTTGTAGTACTAAAAAGAACACACTATTAACCACAAGGAGTATTTTTATATTAAGCAAAACAGGCACTGCTTTGAAACTGAAGGAGCACCAACCATAACTCTGGATTAGGTAATGCTTTTATTTTAAACTAGAGTTGAAAGTTAGGGTTAGGGTTGTCTTTGCAGGAGTGATAGTGGTGCCGTTTTAGTTTCCATAACCTGAGTGTTCCCGATTTTGTGGCCTGAAATATTTTCAAATTAATACAAAATTAGCATGTGACTGAAGTACTCTCCAATGCTGAAAGACATCTAAACCGCAAAGCCCAGCTAAAAAAGGAGTCATCCCCTAAATTTAACTTAGTAAAGATGAAAGAACCTCCTGTTGGAAAATTACTGATGGTTATTTTGTTTCAACTGGCAACAAGTCATTCAACCCTCAATGATGCAGGGAACATCGCCTCATTCTTTGAACAGCAATCTTACATAGTGTGAGAACGTCAGGATTCCAACTTCAATTACGAGTTAGAACTTCAAAGTCAAAAAGCACATTAGTTTCACAGTTTGGACCTAGAAGTGATAGTTTAGAATTTTTTAATGTTTTCATTAAAAGGTTATAAGCGAATTATTTTAATCTCAAATAATTAATTATTTTAATGATTTTAATTATAATAATTAAAATATTAATTATATTTTATTATAATTACAATAATTATAATATTTATATTATATACTCAGAATTGCTGGACCTAGAAGCTGAAGCTAAGGCTAGCCAAAGAGGCGGCGCAACGACCAAAGCAGACCTCTACAGCCTTAAAACAACTCCAGTTTAAAGTCATAGTCACACTATTTGATGAATCTTTAAAGACTCAGTAATTTGCACATAAGACAATTATTTACACCAGAAACAGACAGGAAACAAGGTGAAAAACAAAAATATTCTAACACAAAGTGAAGAAATGAGTTCAACACCAACTTACTTCTATATGAGGGTCTCACTTGAAATGCTTCACATGTTCTACTCTTGGGCTGTTTGACACAATCAATGGTATCACACCATTTACTTCCATTTTCTGTGTAAATAACTGCACAATGACATTCTGGAGCAAATGAGTTTGCATAGATTGCAAGAAGACAGCAGAAGTCTGCTTTCGTATCGGTTAGCTGTTAGCTTCAGCTTTAAGAACCTCAATTTAAAAAACCCTGAACTCTGACAAGCTAACATTAATACGAACACACAATCTCTATGGAAATTCTAAGCAACTCTGAATGAAAACAGTTTTTTCAGCCTGTTATATTGGAAATCAGTCTGAGGGGGCCCATTAATGCTGCGTAGCATAATATCTGTTAAGTGTTAGATTTGTTTCAATCACAAATATCACAGAAGGAACTTTATACTTAAATATTACACTTCACGGTGCAAATAACTATCATTTCTACATTCCTGAGAACTTGAAGTAATTGTGTCACAATAAATGATTTATTATCTAAATGAAAGCCTTTGTTATAAATGAGTAAATAAATTGCCGCTGCTTTTGAAGGATCTCCGGGGAAAACAAAAGCTTTGTTTGCAGCTGGAAGGAGTTTGTATGCACCATTAAATGCATTAGTTATTTTTTCCATTTGCTGCGTCTTTTGGCTTCAATCAAGCACTGTTATTAATTAAGAAAGTAAATCATAGGGAGAAAAAAAACCCTACAAGAAAGAAAAATTGCTTTTAAAAGTATGACCAGGTGAAGGGCCACTGACTGTCAATAAATTTGTCCAATCTTAATCTCCATCTAAAGCCATATCAACATCTTCCTCGGGTCCCTTTCTCTTTGTCTAAAAATATTTTAACATTCTCATCTGAAAATGCAACCAGAAATGAGTCAATAGAAAAGTACCTGACATTAACCCATGTCGTGCTGTTCCAAATGCATCTGAAGCATGAAGACCAAATCGCATTAACTATGCTGCTGTCATTCAAATGCAAGATGCATTGATGTTAAAGTCGTTTTCACAGGCATGAACCGAAAATGCATTTAACTAAACCCTTCTTAGGTACATTTCTTTCACCTTTTCTCTCCCTCTACTGTGGATTGTCATCTCTAGTTTTCCTTCACTACTGAGAGCAGCACTTCGGAGCCAGAAGCTGCCAGTGTTGGTTTCACTCTCTCTCTATATAAAGAAACTCCAACTTTTTATTTTGCCGTTATGCCATTTTGATCAGAAAAACTGATAGAAGGGAAACAAAATTTAAAAAAAGCCAAAGACACTGCCAGCTTAATGGCATGTCAATGTGGTCAGGAAAAGTCAGACGATTGCTTATTCTTGACCACAGCTCAATTGTTAATAAAAAATACATGTTCTCTTCATAATAGTTGAAAAGCGTAATACAAAGAATTTACCAATAAAAGGTAGTTGTAAGCACTATTTTGTTAGATTTTTCCAGCATCAGCACTGATGTGGTAAACTAACATTGAAAAATATCTTAGCGGTTTTGTTCTGTGCGTTTTAGTAGTGTAAAGGAAGTTTCATAAAAATCAGAAAACACGGAAAAGAAAATAGTAAAATAATCAGACTCAAACTGAATTCAAGGGTCAAACCAGTCATCCATTTTTGTTTGATTTTTAGATTAAAGAGTGCAACATTCAGTGTAAAAAAAAAAAAAAAAAAAAAAAAAAAAAGACCGGATGTAAAGGATGAGTAAGCAGAACTCAAATCTGATGAAGCTGATAATGTTTCCAAGAAAGAATAAAAAAAAAAAAAAAAAAGAGAGAGAGAGACTTACTCTGCTATGTCTAGGTATCCACAGGAAGCTGCAGCATGGAGGGGGATCCATCCCTCATTGTCAGGCTGGTTCACGCTGGCTCCGTGTTCCACCAGGAACGTCACCATGTCAATGTTGTCATCTATGCAAGCCTAAAAGAAAAGGGGAGCAGAATGAGACCACAACCTTCTCCACACACACACACTTCAACGTGAGTTTATGTCAGTGGGAAAGAGCATCCGAGTCCTGCTGATGGATTGCTGCGTGTGTCCAGAACTGTTGAGGAATTTAGGCAGCTGGAGCTTTAACCAAAATGCCTGCACATAGCAGGGGTCCTTGAAATACCGCAGGCTACGCTGGCTAATACAGCCGTTGACGTGCTGTGTTTATATACTGATAATTTATGAAGAGAAGGGGGAAAGTGAAGTAGGTCAGCTATAAATGACAGCCAAACATTTTGTCCCAGAAATTCAGGTAGTTTCACCCAGATCAGTTCTAAAAATATTATTTTATAATTATCAATTCAAATATAAACGTTACCAACTCATTCATTTACTGAATTATTACACTTTTCATTAATGTATTGGCTTCAACAAATTTTAATTAGTATAATATATTTTGAATATTTGCCTGGTTATTTGTTGGATCTTATGAACATGATAAGTACATTGCCCAGCAGATGTTTTCATGTGGAGAAACAAAATGTTTCAGTAACCTGAAAAAAATAAAAAATAAAAAATGAAAAGTAAAACCACTAAAATCTCTACCAAACCAGCTCCGTTCATTCAATTAAAAGCTACACGTAAACCACTTTGTCACCCCTGGAAGCAAAACGCACAAATGTTTCTTCTGAATGAAAATGAAATCTATGAAAACCATCTGAAATTAGACAGCAGTGCTGTTCGAACTGTGTCCTAACTAACACCACCCACAAACCAAGCTGACAGTGACAACACAAGTGATGCCCACGAGAAATAGAAAAAAACAGTAAGTGTGGGAGTTCTAATTTAAGACCGTTTTGAATGATGGAGGCGTTTCGAGACAATCTATATGATGACTAAGAATTTGCACAAAGAGGGAGCAGACCTGAGATTCTGACGTACATTTCATTAACTGGTAAGGGTTATGAAATGCTGGATGGAAAAAGTATGGTGATTTTACACTGTTTGGAACAAAATACACAAATGTTTTGAACAATGTAGTTTGTTTGTTTTTTTTTTGTTTGTTTTTTTTTAAACGCATGATTTCTGTACTGGTGGAAAGTTCGAAAAACAGAAAGAAAAAAAAACAGTGAAATTTTTATTTTGTACAAAGAAATCCCTTTCAATTAAAATATCTTGGGTCAAAGATACAGTTAGCTGTGCTTTACTTTTAAGAACAATAATAATAAACAATAATTTTAAAAAATACAAAAGAGAAAATAAATCAACGCCTCCAACCCACGACCCCTTAGCTGCACTCCGGACCATGTGCCTCTTTTCTCGGGTTGCTATGACAACATAAGCATCCACAAGAGAAACAGACACACATGAACGCATGCCGGCCTCCTGTTCAGGGCACACTACTATCAGAGTAGAATCCTTGTCCAAATTTGGACCGTTTTGGAAGCACTCTCCCGGCTCTGGAGCATTAAAGCCTCGCTGCGCTTATCTGAGAGTAACCGTCTATTTGTGTTTGATGTGCATGATATAATTGAGATTTATTTATATGGTCCGGCTGTACGTAGGCGATCGGTTCCTAAAAGAGAGAAAGCTGCAAGGCACAGGGGGGATTTTTCCACAGACTGTATGCTTTGGATTTTAAGCTGTTTTTTTTTCTTTGTTATAAAACAGAAAGTGATGATTAATGAATAAAAGTTGAAGCAGCCTTCGAAATAGAGGCAAGACCTCCAATTCACTGCACATTGTACTGCTACAATCGTACAACTATAAAACAACAAATCCTGGTGGTCTTTATTGATTTCAGATTAAGAATATCCAAAAATATTCAAAGTCTGTATAAACCCCCCCCAAAAAAACCAAACACTCTTGACCAGGTATTTTTCTTTATGGTTTCTGGTAAACAGCAGCAAATTGTTCAGTAATTGAAGGAACAAAAGTCCCACACCATTAAACTACCACCACCATCATTAAAAGTCAGTGTCAAGGTGTTTTTTCTGAAAGGTTGAGTTGGCTTTACACCGGGTGTAGCAATAAACACCCGCCAAAAAGTTCCACTTTTGTCTCATAAGTCGGCAAAATATTTACAAACGCGAGTCGGGTCTGGAGTGGTTTTGGTCTTTAAAACAGGAAGGATTCTCGTTCTTGAATCCTTCTTGGTAAGGCATGAAAGAAGTGCTTTAGATGTTGCTCTGTGTTCCTTTTGGACCACCGAGTAGTCAGTCTGCTCCTTGGGCAATTTTGTTTGTTAGCAAGGCACGCCTGGAAAGAGTCAATACTTTTCCACGCATTCTCCAGAGCTTTGTAACACTTTCCACACAGACGTCACTGAAATTAGTGAAACTCAATGAAAACCAACAAAAGGAAAAAATAGATTACTGCTCTTTCAAAAAATATGGTGGGTGGGCAATTATTCTCCCAAGGTGGTTTGGTTAGCTTTTAACTCTAAAATGTAAGCCTCATTTGAAAACTAGTTTGTCTTTACACAAGCCAATATTAACCCTGATATAAACATTTGATCAGCTGAAACTCTTAAGCGTTACTACGAAAGAAAAAAAAAGAAGGGCAGAAACCTTTTTACACTACCATGACTATTATTCCTGTGCTGTGTGTGCGTTCTCTAATGTAATTTGATTTGGAACAGGTAGCCTGTACTGAAACATAAGTGTGTTCAACAGCAGCCAAGACGGTAAAGGAGTCTGAGTTTTCACTGTTACATTTCCATTAATAATTACCCATAACAAAGAAAATCAAGAAAATCTCAGCTTATTCCACACAACTTGTCATAATGCGTTTCAGTTTGTATTTGAGAATATAAGGGGGATTATCTATATAGATTATGATCATAGGGGACGTTTACACTGTATGTTTGTCTTTCTACACGCTTGGGAAAGCTTGTATATTGGCAGCCGCCCGCTTTTATGAAACAAAATGAAAATATGCAATCACAGTCGCATAATTCTGTTTTCTTCCCCATCGAAAAATAGAAACAAGCCTGTTTAGGCGACCACTGATGAAGGCAAACGTCCCTTAAATGCGTCAGAGGCCTTCCTGCGAGGACCGCTCCAGGCAGCTACCATACCAATTCCTTAATGGCCGTCGTGTTTTGTGGTCGACAATAAAGTTTGGTATCATAGCCTGAAGGGAACATTTTCAAACATCACATCTAAAAAGCCTGCAATGTGAATATTTTCCTACATATAGTAATGCATGGAGGCAGCACATGTTTTTGCATACTGGCCAGACCTAATCAAGCATTTCATACCTAGCAGCAGACAGTCATTACACACTAAATAAAAGGGTATCTAGGTAATTAATTGAATTCAGACAGGGATTCTCATTAGCCAATCAACTCAGCCACTGACATAAAGACCTGTGCTAAGCCTGCGTACATCAAACGTGACGCAAGTCCTCTTCCTACAGACGTAATGCTTTAAACCTGTTTGGGTGGTGTCATTCAGAGAGGAGGAGACGAGAAGGCAAGCCAGCTTTAAATATACCAGTGTAAGCAAGAGAAAACAGGAAGAATATCTTTTAAACAGAGATTAATGATCATTTATGGGTTGTTGTTTTTTTTTAACCAAAAACAAAATGGTCTTAAATGTCATGTAAAAGTGTAATATCATTGACTCAGCCAGCTGATGAGCAGTGAGGGGGCAGTACTGAACCACACAGCTGGAGAAAAGTGTTAAAAATAAAAAAAATTAAAAAGTACATAAAAAGGAAAAATTAGCTAACCCCCCCCCCCCCCCAAAAAAAGCATACAGACCATTAAATGCACCGCAATTGATGTTGTCACTTAGTGAGACTAACAAGCTGTGTTCCCGCTGCTGGATCTGATAAAAAATATATATATATATTTTTTTTTTTCTTTAAAAGCCTGTGCTTAATGGAAACTGACACTTCTGGGAAGTTGATGCAACAGCAAAAATAAAATGAGGCACTACGCCAAATCAATGGACACAGGAAGCTCCATTTAATTGGTCGATACAGTTTAATGTGGGCTGTGTGACCCGCCTCTGAAAACAGCCCTGCTAATCCATTAGGGTGCATACAGAGTGGTTATCAATGCAACAGCAAAATAAAGTCAAAAATGCAATTATAAAGTAATTTCATGTTAAAATTTTGGAAAATGTGCAAACAAACATGCAGATAGGTTTCAACACATTTGGTTTTTTAATTGCACTTTAAAAATATCTTGCATTTTTAATTTATACAAGTGTTTTTAAATGCAAGCTATTACTATGTTGCTGTGTTTTTATTTAAATAATCCATGTGAACTCCAACTATACATTCTGTAAACTTATCCTATTGGAGGCCTGAAAGTCCAGACCAAACATTGATCTACACTGAGATATGCACATATTTTTAATACTTAATCCCTTAAAAGCTCTCAAATCTGACTGATGTTAGACACAGCCATGGGATTATCTTGGAATGGAGTGGATCAGAACCAGGTAAATGCAGAAGGTACATAAGGAGTTGTATAATCCTAAAATAATAAGATGGAATTGAAGCAGTGTCGTCCACTAGAGCCATAAAACAAAATGGACAGCGTCATTCCACTGGGCACCAAACGGACAAATGGGTTGTTGTTGTTTGGCACTACAGCAGAGCCAAAAAAATAACACAAAGAGAGGGCATGGGTTCAAGTTTTGTTTGATTATATTAGAAATGTAAATAAATAGAGAAAATCTCATTTTAAAACACAGCAAGGTTCCATGGACAGCCCACAACGCATTTCGCTAAGCAAACCACAGAAAAAACAAACAGCAACCCAATGTTAAACGGAGCAAATCTTGCTAACGTTAAGAATTTTCCTTCTAATATATGTGAGGGGATGTAAATGGCAAGAGTCCCTAAAAAGCTCTTGCAACTTTTCAGGAAAAAATAAAAAAATCCCTCCACAAAGCAAAACAACAGATCTCATTTAGAAAGAGGACAGGTATTGCTATTTTTGGTTTATTATCTAGGAGGGCTTTGTGAACAGAAGACCAAATTTAACATCAAGGAGACACTTGAAGACCCCTCCCATCCTTGACTTCCTCTAGTTGCTTCCTCAGATGTTCAACTCAAAGCTCAGAGAGATAGCGGTTTGTGGGAGCTTCTTCTTCTCTCTTTACAGCAACAGCCACTTCATGTTGCTGCTGGAAGAAACCCCATCTAAAAGAATCACTGTCATTACTATAGAGGAGACATTAATAACTGGCATTACACAACAAAGATAAGGTTTACTGCATATCAGCATTATACAACACCAATAACAGAGTATTACTAAATACTAAAAAATGACTTTTGACTAGGTAGGAAAAAACTATTCATTGGAAATATCTACATCCAAATAAGGTTTAGGTGAGTTTGTTGTTAAAGGTTCACTGAGAAATTGGCTCGTGTCCAGATCGGATGATTTACAGCGCGACCTGCCCTGATAAGAGATAAGAGTCAAGAACCTTTTGCCTTCACTGAAAGCAGCTGGTAAGCAGTACATACTAGCAAGTGTTGGTATGTGTTGCTTACTTCCCATTTTCAGTATCAGCGAGGGATCTACAAAATGAAGTTTGAGGACGCATATAGCCATAAGAAGCAATATAAAGAGGAAACACTGGCATATTTTAGTTTTCTAAAATATGCCAGTGGGTCACCCAGGTTGTGAGAGAGCAGGACTTAAAAGATATGAGCAGCTTTCAACTTTTATATCCTAACAATTGCCAACTTTAGAAATAAGACTCATGTTTTAGAAATGCTAGCCATACTACTAGGTAATAGAAGATTCAGAAAACTGTCAAAATATTACTTTCATAAAAATACGAATGCCCTAAAAAGGCTCATGATAAGATAAAATGTCTACCAGCAGGTCAAAGCTTTAGAAAAAGTGGGGTTCACAACTTCCACACAATATTCCTATTGGTGCATGTTGAGTTATTCTGTTATATTTAATAAATAAAACTGAAAGAATAGCTACAAAAATATTGTATGTAAGGGGACGCTGTGGGAAAATCTTTAACAGAAGACCAGAGTCTTCTTCACGAGTGTTGTGATAAATTTTAGTTGGAATTAAAGTTCTAACAACCACAACATATTTGCACCATCTTTAAAAACATGATATAAAACTAATAAATTTGGTTAAAGAAATTCTGTTGCATTTTGATGAATTATTATCAATACCATTTTATACAATGGAAAGTTACAGTCTGGCAGATTTATATAAGCTGCAATTTTAACACCTAGAAATTCAATGCCACACTATTCCTGTGGTTTTAATGAGATGGCAGAAAACATCCTGCAGACTTACCTCCATTCGCACACTGCCACTTTTACAAATCACTTCAGTTAGTGGTTTATTCTATGGATCAAAACCTAAATAATAAATGGAAGTATTAAATAACCTTATTTTAATTAGAACAATGAATATTTTATTTTTTCTGCAGCCCTATGAATAATTCTTGCCTTTCCATTTTAAGATCTTCAGAACGCTATACGTTTGGCAGGACATTTGGGTTGAATGTTATCGTGTAAACAGCATTTCTTACTCGGGGTTGTAATAGTCAATACTCAACCGTAACTGCTGTGATAACGTATTTATGATTGAAAAGTTTAGAGAAAAGAATCATTCAGATAATAATCTGAGCTTCATGTGCATATAAACATGTCAGAAAGGAGGAAGAGGATATATAAATTTAATGTAATTAATCCTCCATCCCTATTTTTGAAATGTCACCTTTCTGTAAAAAAAAAGAAAAAAAAAAAAAGAAAAAATTAAAGACAAGTAGTACTACTACTTTCCCCAAAACTACCTAGTCAGTCAGAAGCGAGGAGCTGGACTAGCATACCAGTCTAAGTAACACTTCCAGCCTTGAGGCTTCAGGCCTCGGTGCTCTGGCCCCACCTCCCGGCCTACGTCATTGGCTCAGAGGCGCACAGTCAATTCCACAAAAGGAATTCCTTCTTACAGCCTGCATGCAAGTATGACTGCATTATGTCTCTGCGTTTGCATATTTCTGTGCGCCACCAAGGTGAGCCAAGCACTTTTCAAATGAAAACGCAATAAAAGCACACAAATATGGATTACTGGGCCTCCTGTGATCAGAGTACGAAGGTTTTATTGGTGATTTGGTGAAGCCTACATCTGTAAGCGTGAGTGCACTGACTCCTGAGACAAAGAACTCACAGCTCCTGTGCAATTGGCAGGACTTGGGAGGCCACAGGGCACGAGGGGGGCGGGGGGAAGGCGCTGCAAGGCGACCAGCTGGGTCCCTTAACTAGACGAGCTCTGTTTGGAAATGGAGCCAAACTACAAACACTCTCACACACACACAAACACGCACACACACACTTGCAGCCTTCGCCTTCAGTACTCCAACTCCTGCTGCTACCGAGGACAACCATATATGGCCCTGGGATTCCCATGGAAAAAGAAAAAAAAAAAAAAAAAGAACCAGTGGGGGGGAATGCCAGCAAGATTTTAACTGTACATTTCAACTCAGCTTTCGCTCAGCGGCTCAAACAAAACCCCCGCTTCAGAGCCAACTATGTTTCCATGTGAGGGGTCGAAAGAGGAGAGAGAGAGAGAGACAGAGAAAGAGAGAGACAGAGAGAGATTGAGCACCGGCACAGCCGAGGTTGAGAGGTCAAATAGTCACACAGATACAACTTCTGTTGACGTATTCACTGACAGAGCTCTTATTTGCCAGCTTCTGCAGCAGCAGACAGGGGATGGAGACTCGCTGACAGAGCCAGACCACAACAACCTTCCCTGGCACTCTGGCATTACGTCGCTCCTCAACAAGATCAAAACCCAGCAGGTTAAATAGATGGCGTGGACGCCTGAGCTTGCCTCGCAGGGCTCCAAGTGATCATCAGCAAGGATTACCACAGAGCTTTATAATGTTACAGAAGCACAACTAATTCAAGAATGAAGCAGTGAGGAAAAATGTAAATAACGACGATCAGTTTCTCTTAGGCATGGGCAGAATGTTTGTAAAAAAAAAGACATAGCAAGGTTTTTATGTGGTACAGTTTGAAAAAATAAATTACATCCTACTGTTCCACATCTTCGATTAAAATGGCAGAAAAAGTCACTGTTGCCCTTCCCCTACCTGTTGCTGCACAATGTCAGTTAGCTGGCTGAGAAAAGAAACATTTAATTCAGCTGTTTGAAAACAGGTAGGCAAATTTATTGAACAAAATTTGCTTTTCACATATTTTTGCTTATGTCTATGCTTAAAACCCCCCCAAATGTTTCTAACATGTTTGTAAAAATACTTATTTGAAGCAGCAGAAATAGTTACTGTTCTGTTAAAAAAAATAGAAATTTGATAATTCCCCTTCATTAACCATTTGTGTAAATATTGATACCAAGCAGGCAATGTGATGAATTTGTTCCCAATCTAAAAAAAATAAAATAAATAAGTAACTGACCCTTACCCTAACCTAACTGCACTATCGTTTGGCGGGGAGCGCAGACAGATGTGTGAACAAATACAAGTGTCCATGTTCTGCTGCTGTCAGTGATTAAAGCTGAGGGAATGGAGAAGCAGGCTCACAAGCCGGAGTCTCAAAGAGGAAATGAGAAAAATAAACAGCCACTTCCTGTTCCTCTCTGGCCTAAAATCTCCAACACAGATCCCTCCTACAATGACCACCTTCGAGAGGCAGATGAGCAGCAAGTAATATATCTCAAGTTTAAAACACCGAAAACAAAAGCACCTAATTTTGCTTTCCTTCTAGCTAAATGCATATTTAACTTTGTCAAATTTATTTTCTCTGAACATTATAGCAGTATATTTACAAAACTATAAACTACTCATTTTGATCATAACAATATAAGGAACATAACTAACAAGCTATAAACACCTCTGCCCTACATAGAGATCATAATTTATACAGATTGCATGCTGTTGAATTTTTAGTGCGCTGTACAGAAGCCTGAGTGCTTTGGATCATTAATTATTCATTTTATAGTCTGTTAACTTCACAGCATGATTGACCCCAGTGACCTCACATTTATGCTCTATAAAACATGGAAACAGGTCTTTGAACAAACTACAGTCATTCAATGCATTCAAAGTTTCCTCCCTCCCAACTTGCGGTAAACATTTGAGCTTTGTCTCTTGTATGCAATATGATCTAAAATATTATCAATATGACTTACGATGACATGCAAATGAAGTTGGAATGAAGATAATAAAAAACACACACACATTGACATGAGTAAAATCCACATTTGTTTCTAGTAATGGGTTTTAAAATCTAGCAGATGTAGCAATGACCAATAGTTCAAAAGAGATGAAGAAATGTTCTGTCAAATTGTGCGCTTCCTTTTGCCGTCAAAAGATACAGTTGCTTTAAAGAGCGAAAAAAAAAAGAAGAAGAAAAAAAGCACTTCCACCGACAACAAGTGGACATGTGCGTTTTCCCTTAATTGTGCTGGCAGCTCTGGAGGACAATGAGCAACTCGTGAGCTCTGGGTCCAGGTGTTTTCACTTCAAAAACCAGCTCATAAAAACACGCTCAGCGTGAGACATGCGACTGCCGCCAAGCTAGCAACAGCAGAATGGCTTCAAGAAGACCTGGCTCAAGCGGAAGACAGGCACACAGTGCCACAGGGTAGGAAAAAAAAAAACAAGCTGAAGTCATCCTGCAAACATTTCACAGCAGGTCAACATCACGCTGCGTTTGGAAACATGGATGCAGCACGAAAAGCAAGTGCCGGTAATTAATTGGTTAAAGCACCTAAAGAGATCATTTATCATTCATCTAAACAAACTTGTAGACAAGAAACATTTCTCATCACTCTCAAATGCCCTAGTGATTAAAACAAGACGACTCTGTGGTATGACCTAAGAGGATAATTAAAATCGAGGAAGTTCACACAGACTAAAACATTCACCAGAAAGCTGTTGGTGGTATTTAGAATGGAAACAACTTCCTTTTCATAATCTAGTATTATACAGTACTTTTAGGTGTGAGCATAAATCGGATTAAATAGACATGAGCCATTCAGATGATAGTTCATGTCTACCTGCGGTTTAACATGGAACTCCATAGTAGAAACCAAAAACGTCAAACTCAACTTTTGGATTTCAACAGACCCGAATCAAATGACTTGAGTACTGCTAACAATTTAAAAGAATAAATTCAGATGTTGTCGTAGAGACATTGAAAAAAATGAAGAAAGCTGGAGTCTGACATCTGTGATACAAACCTTTAAAGCAAAGCCCAAAGGGTTTTTGCATTTCTTAAAACAGAACACCAGCTAATGCCTGGATCAATGAATCCAGAATCAAATGTGTGTATACAAGTAAGTGCATAAATGTTCTAGAAAAATGGGACATTCAAGTCTATTCAGGAAATTCTTTTTTTATGTTTAATACACCTTTTTGGGTTAGTGATAATGTTAAAACAGTGAAGACATATTTAAAAACAGGGTTTACTGTCACACATAGCTAATTACCATAACAATCCTTTCTAAAACAACTACTGCTGCATGAACACGAAACTTCTTTTACATGAACAATATGACTGTCAAGTCACTAAATCACTGAATGAGAGTCCAAAGAACACAACAGACTGCCAACAAGCTGCAACACTGCAGCATGTTTCTGCAGCTTGCTCCACTGCCGTCTTCAATGTCAAAAGCCACATAATCATGTAGCTGCAATTAATGCAACAAGTCTCCAATCAGCTTTGTAAATCCACACATTTTCATTGAAGAATGTCTCTTATGCATTTCAAAATCCTGTATTAGATTGTCAGTCAGCACAGATCTGGACTGTCTGCCTTTCTAACAGGAATGTCCTTGAAACTGAACCATTCCATGTGTCTCTGAATGTGTGTTTAGGGTCGCTGTTCTGGTGGAAAATGAAACTCTCAGCTTTGCAACCTTAAATGGGTTTTCTTCAGTAGTCTCCTCTATTTAGCTCCAATCCGACTTCCTATCAACTCTCGCCAGCTTCCCTTTATCTACTGAAGAGATGGGGATGGTGTGCTGAGGGTGATTTGCAGAGTCAGTTTTCTGCCACACGCAATAGTCAACAAGTGACTGGAGGTCCTTCTTCGACACATTCGCTGTGAAAGTCACTTTTCTGTTTTAAAACATATTAAGAGCCACTTAATGCAGTGTAACATACAAGTCGCTGTTCCTACAAAATCTACACATGTATTAAAATTTCAGTGTAAAGTAGGACACAATCTCAAGATGATGCGCAAGGAAGCACTGATATGTCACAATCAGCAAGATGACCGGACATGTTTGCAAAGTGTTGGTGTGCGAATGCCAAAAAGACTTCCTGATGTTGATTATGGGGTTGGCAAAGAAGTGGAATGAAACTGTGAGTAAGGCTAGCTTGACATAGGAGACACCTGCCAATTATACAGAGGTAAAATATACATGCTGTTGCGCTCCGTTTCTAAAATTAACATTCTCAGTCATGGAGCCGGCTCTCCTGATTCTTTCAAACTGGAATCCAGCAAAGCATCTGCCTTGTACAGCAGGTTACAACATTTAAACAGGGGAATTACATTCATCTTATTTGAGAGTGGAAGCCTTCATTCCCATTACAGCAAAGGTTCTTCCTCTTTTTCGAACTGTGTTGCTTCTACTTTTCTTCATTTATTTTTTTTTTTTTTAGAGTATTAATATGGTAAAGTTGACTGATAATTAATTTTGCCGTGGTAATTGAATACAAAAGCAAAAATATCAAAAATCTCAAGAAAGTATAGACAAAGTAATCTCCAAATATAATGAAATTCAGTAGTTCTTTGTCCAACCTCGAGCCAGACAAAGAATAAAATCTAGACTGTTTATATTCAAGTCTATGAATTATTAAACTCCATCTTAATTTATTCAGCAATTTGTTATAAATTTATGAGATGAACTAATGGTTTTCATGACCAAGAGTCAGCCAATAAGAAAATCTCCAGAAAAGAAATCTACTCAATGACAAAGAACTAAGCATAAAAGAAGTTAAATAAAGGGTTCTTCTCAAAAACATTGATTTTGCTATGATCATATATTATCAGATGGTGCAGTTAGTCTGCACTTTACATAATGCTGATATTAGAGATGCTATTTTAAGGTCTAATCTGTGGATTAGGACACCTTAAAAAGAGACAAAATGTCAATGATTGAAAAAATAAACATATATATATATATATATAAAAATAAAAATCTTTTAACCTTCATCTAGTTTTAATTTACAAAAAAATTTGATAAATTTATATCGGCCACAAATTGTGACTTATTAGTTTTGATGCATTAACTGAAAGGAAAATAATTTATTTTTTCTGATCTCTGATCAGAACCAAACCAGATGATGCAATAGCACAATGCAGCTGTCATCCTCATCCTGAACATGTGCAATATTGTGACGTCTTTATCCAGCACTCTTCAGATTTCTAATTTGTGTAGATTGTTGAGTCGAATATCTGACAAATTCCAGCAAACGACATCTTTCAGTCACTAAGCTGCATTCACCTACAGCTAAAAAAAGAAGGATGTTCTGCCTCAGGCGGTGACTCTGGATGCGGGGGGGGGTTCATGACAGGATGTGGCGCTGCTTTACAGTGACGAGTCAAAGGCGTTCTATTTTACTCCTCTCAGTGGCAAACTGCAAGCCTGGAGGCACAGCTACGAATATCAGAGCTAGGCCTGCAGTAACATTCACAATTATGCAATGTGTTAACATAACTGATGCTCATCTGGACCAGGAGAAACACAGCCGTCTTATCATCGTTCGCCACTTGCTCAGAAATGCTTCCATTATAGACTTGTGAGGCTGATTCTTGTTGGAACTGCAGCACTCAGCCAGACGCTCGCTCGCTCTGCACAGTCTGTTATGCAACTCCCACTCGGTCCATGCAAATCCACCAACACGAGTCACTGGTAACCTTCCGAGCAGTCGTCATAGAAACAGCGCAAGATAATGTTCATAGACTTTAAGGCTGCAATGAGGGTGTGTAATGTCAACAGACAGAGGCATTGTAATGTCCAACTAACATGTTGAGCTTAGCTGAGCCCTGCCCCCCCCCATTGACACACACACCCTAGTCTTTGGGATCAGCAAAGTGTATGACTGCAGTTGAAAAGTTCAGCTGTAGGTCAGTGTGGATATTTTTCGAACGTGACCGAACAAGCCTCCACTTTGCCGGTGGAGCTTAGTGGGCAGAATTCAGGCCGGCCGGAGGGAACGACCAGACAGGAGGGGTAGAAGTGACAGCTGAGGAATGTCTTCTGTGCTCCTTCTTTGCTATGGTTTCCAGCGACCGTCATGTGAGGAATGCCCAGGGTAGGACAGCGGGTCTTGGAATGTTACCCTCTAAAACCAGTTTAGCTGATGGAATAGTAATCTGTAATCTCTACTCATCACTGGAATATCTCAGGGCAACCTCTCAGTTATCCACCTACAGTACCTTGCAAAAGTATTCATCTCCCTTTACTTTTTTTGTCTTTTAAAAAGGTAAAATTCAATGTAATTTACTGAAAACCATTATGATGAAACAAAGCATTGTATAGTTGAGAGATCAAAGAAAAATAATATTTATTTCTTGAAGGATGGATTAGAGTTCTCGTGGCTTTCTTTGTGACAGATCATAATCAGTTATCTGTCAAGACTTTCGATTGGCATCAGTGACAATGGGCCCTGAGGGCAAATCTATTCAGTCTAGTTCTATGCTTTGTGCTGAGTAATTGCATGCTTTAATATTTATTTTACATCATATTCAAATTACTAATTGCACTTTCTTAACCATTTAAAAGAAGGTTTCTTGCAGTTTATTTTTACATGCTTAACCAAAGTAGTCAAATTATTATTGTCACTTTCTCTATTGTTTATTCTACATTGGCCATTGTACTCCTAATTGACTGAATAAATTAAAGATTTGTTGTTTTTACATATTTGACCAAGACTGTGAATCTATTGGTGTATTTAAGTGAGATGTACTGGTGCAGAGTTACCAAATAAATGTGTAATTCAGCACATTTTATATCTGTGATTAAAAAAATGTGTCAAGTCAATTCAACACTGTTTTTCTGTATTTGATCAGAACAGGCCGATACTAAACCTTGGACAGCTGTATCGAAAGTGAAAAAAGTGGATTGGTGCATCCCTACTGATAACCAATGTATTATTTTTCTTCCACTTCACCACTATGCACTTTAGCAAGGCATTGTACATCTGTAGTTTATTGATGAAAATGTCAGCATTTTGGACACAGACATAACCTCCTGCCTAAATGACACCAGGCCGGCAGTGCAAAGCAGTGCTGCAGACTGAGTCATACCCAAACTTAGTATCATATCCTGAAACCCAGTTAGGAGAACTTGTGGTGGTGGTATTTTTAACCCTGAACTGGTCACCAGGAATGGCAGAGATATTGCAAGTGTAGAGCGAGCCATTGTGAACATGACACACAAAGGGAGACAGAGGTCAGAACATTTCAAAGGATGTCCTACAAATGTATTGCCATGCGACAATAAGTAAGAGCATCACTAAGACTACACAGCCAAAGTTTTGCTCATCTTTTTTGTGTGTCAATAATAAAAAATTAAAAAAAAATAAATTCCCACAGCTAAGCTCTGCTGTGCAACTAAAAGGTCATCAGTTTCTCACCTCTAGACATCATTCGACAGGAAGAGTCAACAGCAAATTGTTCCTGGTTCCAGCTCTTCCCTGAACACAGGTCCAAATAACAACATTTCCACCTGATGAGTTTGAACAGGGGCCTTGCTGATTCCAGATTTTATTATAGGAACCTCAGAGCAATAAAAATTGTATGTTAACCAGAACTATTAATAAACACAAAGAGAAGACATCCTGTGAGAGAAAACACAGCTTAAGATTAAAAGGCATCCATATAAAAAAAAACTGATTTTACAACACACAACAGAAACCTCTGAACTTAATGACCTTCACACCTTCTTGCTAAGACTAAACACTTGGACATGAGCAACCAACGGTAATGAGTAATCTCTGTATACAAGATCATTTTAACTTGGATCCTCCACAGAATGGGGAATCATTAGGAATTATTAGAAACTGATTCCAGAACTACAACCGTTTTCATTTATTTACAGTAACTGCTTAAAAATTATAAGTTTATTTCAAATGGAACAAGGCAAACACCCATCAGCGCAGCATACTGAAGGCAACATATGTTGATTATGTTCCAACATTTGAAAGTCCAGAATGCTTCAAATTCCATTTCCAACCCAAAATCACCATTTGTACAAATCTCCTCTCTCCAAGCAGACCATAATATTCCCTAAATGTGCACCGAAAGTATAGCTGCCCTATTATTAGTACTGGATCAGCAGGGCTCCAGAAAGCTTGTAAATAAGAAGTGTTGCATTGTTTGCCTTGAAAAGATTTGAATCACATGGTAAAGAACCTCCTGATGTCATAGAAAAATGACTGCTGGCCAAGCCGGGCTAAAACGGGCAGCGTTGGGAAAATTCAGTTAAGTTATTGACAAATAAGAAGAAATGAATCTTTTTCAGACGTTCTAGAACTGCATATCCACTGTAACAGTCTAATAATCTGTCCCCAGGTTCCCGCTCTGTCTCAACCATACAGGTGACAGACAAAAATGAAACTGAAGTAGTGGCATTATCTACAGATGCACTGATGAGGCATTTCCCAGCCATGCTGCAGATTTCTTTGATGCCCAACTTAATGGTTTCAAATTTTTAAAATAAAAACTTGTTGACTCATAACAGAAAAAATCTGCAGCAGCATGATGCAGTAATCAAAAAATTTCTCAATATACACTTTAAACAACTTAAAACCAAACACGGCTGTAACTTGGCTACGATTCTGCGGTTGCAGTTTTATTCCTGTCACTGGATTCAGTAATCCAGTTCACCAACTAATTTGTTATTTGTGTTTACAAGCTAAAATTTTTCAAAATCTCAGATAAAGTTAATACATTCAGAACTGAATTTGTTATTCACTTAATTCCTGTTAGGATGTATAACCAGGCCACAGCATCACACTGTTAGGTTGACAAAGTCAGAATTAAGAAGAGTAGATTTTTAGTCTCTTAATGTTTTCAAGAACATGCATGTCAAAAATCAACATATCATTTTAGGTTACAACTGTTTTTGCACGTTTTAAAGTAAATTAAGACTTTAATTATCGAATAAAAACATAAAGCAAAGGAGAACTTTATATCTCATGTTTGTGAAACGATCACCAAATAAATGCGTTCAAAAACTAGTTTTAAAACTGCAAGAATTTCGGTCTTCACTTTATTTTAATACAGATCTTGCATTAAAAGATCTGTACAGCTTTACAACTAGCAACGTACCCGGCTAAATGTTACGAACAGCTAGATCTGCATATAAACTGATGAAAAGGACAGTACGTCCATTGCCGAATGGTGGATCGCTTATTTTATATTGTTCTGACGTGTATTTCTACTGATCCGATTGCTTAATTCTGCCGCAAAGTCTAGAAATCCTGCAAGCGCTTAGCGAGGCTAGCGGATGTAGCTCAAGTGAATAGCGGGCAAAATGTTAGCTTGGGACGGATGACATTACAGCCAAAACATCCAAAAGCCAGCAGTATAAACTTTTTATTTAAGCAGACAAACAGTAGAGGGTATAGTTGATCAATTTTAGAGGTCATATGTATAGATGAAGTAGTCCGTCAGCTAAGCTAATGAATGAATTAAGCTAAAGTCCAAAGCCGCAAGCGACAGTTATTTTAGCATGCTAACGAAGTGCTAGCTTACCCCTAAATACATTCATTTCTTTCTCCAAAATGACATTCCCATATGGGTTATGAAAACGAGTGTTAAAGCCAACCACAACTGTCCGATGAAAATATTGCAATGGTACTATCGGTATGAAACAAAATACCAAAACTAGCCGTTTCTTCCTCTCCAGAGAGTAGCCACCGTCGAGGCTCTGGGTATATCAACAAAACGACTTTTACTGTTAGCCAGGTAGCAACTCTTCATCGCTGAATGCCTAAGAAAATCCATTATTAATGACAATTCCTTCTGACGTGGCAAGTTTAAAGTATCCCATATTTGATCGGCAACCAATACTTTCTATAAAGGACAGAAACACTTTTAAAAGTAGTTCTTTCACATCGGCTTTGAATGTGAAATGCAGCAGAACAGCAATTAGACTGCACCCAAAGGTTTCAGATATGTAGTCTCAATGTAGTTAAAAAATGTAAAGAAAAATCGGTCCAAAAGGGGAAGTGTGCGAGTTAATACCCATTCTGCAAATTGTTAACATGTTGTGCATAAGATGATCATAAGATGCCATTAGTTCAGGCAGCTAATGGCTTCAGTCCTCTGCGTCGAAAAAGACGAGTCTGCTCGGTAGGTAAACAACGGGATGAGAATGGCTTCCATTTGACAGGTGTTCCAGGGCATGCAGTTGCTCACAGTAAAGGGATATTTGCGTCTAAAGGCACCAACTGTGCCAATGAGTAATATTACAAACAATGGCAATGAAGCACAAACCTGGTGGAGCGCAGTAAGACCGTCTACATTGGCGTAGTTGATATCAGCGCCCCGGTCAAGCAGACGGAGCACCTCCTCGGTATCACCGCTTGAGCAGGCGGCCAGAAACACGGCGCCATCATCGAACTTCACCTTCGTCTTCTTCTTTTTCAGAACAGGAGGCTCCTGGTCCGTCTCCGAGCCCAGCCATCGCTTTAACTGTTCATTCCTTTTCTGTTTGGCGTCCGCCATCTTCATCCCCCTCCTGTCTCGGGCTTCTTATCGTGCTCCGAGAGAGGGTATACTTTATAGAGGCACTATCCCACAGCGCACTGGGGCGTGGGAAGGGAGGGTTGGGGAGGAGGGGGAAAGAGGCGTCTGGATTGTTTTCCATAACCTCGCGAGAACTGGTTCCCAGGAACTGCAGTACAAAAGGACAATACAATTTCATACTGTATTATGTGTCGTACACATTGACAGAACAAGTTTAGCATTTCAGAAAATGTAGTAAATATCTAAAAAAAAAAATTCAAAGTACAATTAGTGAATAATATTTAATTTTCTTCCTCTTTTTTATGCAATTATTTATTTACATTCCTGGTGTCATGACTAAATAAAATAGTAATTTTCTTAATTTGTTTTAAAAAATTTTAATCATGCTAGCGTTTTTTTTTATTACTTAATCAAACAAATTAATCAATTCAATATTCCTCAAAATACATAGTTGATGATCTGACTATTTTTGTACAAACTAAAGTATATTCATGTTAGGGTAGTCCGTCAATAAAGGAAAAAAATAGAATAGAATAGAATAGAAATAACCTTTGCTGACCCACAGTGGAAGAAATTTTGGTTCCGTTACAGCAAACTAAGGTCAGCAAAAGCAAGTACATTCATACAAAGGTGAAAGAATACATGTAAAAGATATCGGACACTGAACGGCAAGGGATAAACAAAAGAAATAATACTGTGCACTAAAAAAATACCGTACTCAATTTAAAGGTTATGTTCAGCAGAGTATACTGATTTAGATAAAGAAAATGTACGCAAATTAGTGTGAATAAATAGCAGCAGACTAGAAATGAAAAAGCCCACAATATATATATATATATATATATATATATATATATATATATATATATATATATATATATATATATATATATATATATATATATATATATATATATATATATATATATATATATATATATATATTCTTTGATCTAAACCATGTTATTGTAGCTCAGACTGAATGTTTATATAAAGGTTTATATAGAAAGTGTACCTCCACCTCAATTTCAGGTATTTTGCAATGTCTTAGAAATTTTCCTCCACTATTACTTTGTGTTTACATTTATCTTTCCATCTCCAACCAATTTGTGGTTGTATTGTGACAAAATGTAGAGCGACACAGCTTTACACCATATTATGGCAATATGTTGTAAAACAAATCATTTGAATATCATACCTTATAAAAAACAAAAAACTGTGCCTGTCTTAAAGTATATATTTTAAGTAATTTTTATTTTTATGAGTGCTATGCAATGGCTTGCAACCCTTAGTATTAGAACTATTAAAGGTTTTTTATTATTGTAAGGCGTGATGCTAATAAACTGTCAACACTGAGGTGGGTAGTCTTTTATCTTTTCATTTCAGGAAGTGGAAGGAATTTTTGTTTTCATGCTAACCAAACAAACTTTCATTGTCAAGGTATTTTCACTTTGGTGCACATATAAATGCATCAATGACAGGGCTCTACCAGCTTTGTCCCATGCAATCTATTTCTATTTGTTTCCATGTCTTGGAAACGCACCTCTTTTCACAGAGAGAAATAAAATCCATCTCAGCAGAGAGCACCTGTAGGAATTTGATAAGTAACACCTGAAGAGCTTGTAATGTCTGGAGGACTAAAGCACCTTGGTGGTCCTTCTCAACCTGGAGCAAAAACAAGGTGGTCAGGCATAAAGTCTTTTTTATTTCCACACAGCCATCTGTTATTGTTGGCAGGGAACCCCGTATACTCAGCAGGAGCTGCATTATTACCTTCTCACATGCAAGTTGAGGGTATGAAGTGTGCCCCTGGTATTGTTTTTTTTCCTCTCTGAGAAGTCATCACAGATGATAATGACGTTATCTCGCTCTCAAAAGTGAATGTACATGATTAGATGCCACCCACCCACTGAATGTGGATCTGACATCCTGAATTAAAATCTGTTCAAGCAAAAATATTAATCCAAAGCATGTGTGCAACTGTGAGCCATTCATATAACATTTTTATTTTCGCATTTAGGCACAGAAATTGTGTGATTGTGAAATAATTTTGGTAATTTAATTAGCCAAATGTTATAGATTTTAAATTAGGAGGAATGATTAGCAGAGATGGAGTGGGGGAAAGGGTATGATTCCCCTGAGTCATAAAGATGAGAAACATCATCAGCTTCCCTGTCAGAAGGTTGTTGTCCAGAGTTGTCTGCATTACTGGGGTATCATCTTTAATGCCCCATGAGGTTTAGGTCAGGCGAGTCGGCTGGCTGGTCAAACACAATGATATCATGGTCATTACACACCAAACTCTTCTGTTTCATCCATTTTCTGACACCGTTGTCCCTAGTGGGGTTGGCAGAGGTGCTGGTGCCTATCTCTAGCAAACGTTCCGGGCAAGAGGTGGGGTCACCCTGGACAGGTCTCCAGTCTGTCGCAGGGCAACAACAGGACAGACAACCATGCACTAACACACTCACACCTAGGGAGAATTTGGAGAGACCAATTAACCTAACTGTCATGTTTTTGGACTGTGGGAGAAAGTGGAGAACCCATGCATCCACAAGAAGAACGTGCAGAAAGACCCCAGGCCGGGAATCAAACCCAGGACCTCCTTGCTGCAAGGCAAAAGTGCTACCAACTGTGCCACTGTGCAGCCCCAACTCTCTAGTTGGTGTCAAATAATGATCTGCAGAGTCCTTAAAAAGAAAGTTATTCTTGTTGCTTGCAAACATTTTTCTTTCCCTAACTTTCCATTTGTAGGCATAAATCAACAAAACAATCAACAAGTCAGGGATAATCCTGGAAAAGCTTCTTTGGGGATCCTGAACTCAGGTGTCAGAATCTGTTGACAGAGATCCAATGGTCTCTGGCCCAGTGACTTGTGTTGGTGGATTTGCATGGACCGACTCCCATGATGCAAGGGGAGGAACAAAGATCTAGTGGAGTCTACACTTCACCAGATGTGTTGACAGAACATCTCTTAGTCCATTTATCTTCTTTGTAGGAGTGTAATGAAAATAAAATCATTGAAAAGAAAAAAGCCACTTGAAGTTGTAGTTGACCTTTAACCATAAAAGGGGAAAAGCAGAAGCATAAAGAAGGTGCTCTTGTCAGATGAGACTAAAGACCCTTTTTCTGCACTGAAAGCTTCCAATCTCTTTTACATATACCAGCATTCATGGATGTATCCTTTTAATGCATCTAGTTGGACATCTTCAGCAGCTGTACATATTTCACTTATATAGCTAAGTGATACTGCCTCAGCACTATACTCAATGTTTGAGCGCATTAGTAATTGCAAGGATCACAGACTAATCTTACATTAAGGTTGTTTAAAATTACTTTTCCAGGTAAATAGGCACTTGCCAATAATCATTTCAAACAATTAGTGATGTGGAACATGGGGTTTTCCCAGGTAGATTTTAATCTCTGACACAAACCGTGATCTGTCATCACCCGTCACTTTGATCTCCTATGACCGTAAAAACAAAACTCTGTGGAAGTGACTCAGGTTTGTCAGTAACAGAAAAGTATGTCTGCACTCTCTTTCTGTTTGTCTGCAGCATCTGAGACGGTCATGTGTGCTGATTAACAGCAAAAACAGAATGTCTCAGTGTAGGCATGTTCACAACAGGATGACATCAGTGCCACCACTGATGTCTGAATTCTCAGAGGAAGCTCTTCTTGACTGGTTAGGTTGAGTATTTCTTAGGGCAGACACTTACAAGTGTGGTTTGTGAAACCAGATGAGGTGTGCAAGTCAAGTGTGCAGTAAAGACAGCTGGTGAGGGGGAGGCTGGTTGTTTGTCTCACTTTGTAAATGCACAACAGTGCTTGCATTTTTATTTGGTCTACTGAGGATTAGTCAGTTTCAACTATCCCCTTTTTGGGAAGTAGAAGATGGTATTGTCAAACAGTTATTGAGTCATCTAACACAATAAACTGATCAAAATTAGACCCTTAAAATATTAATTTAGGATTTATACCATCCATTTATAGTCACCATAATATTTCAAGGGTTTTGTATATCAGGAGATAGCAAAAATAATCTGTTTTTTATTGGATTTTCACATACCACAGATTACACAATGTTGTTATTCATTACACGAAAAATAAAGATGACTGCCTGACCTCAACACTACAGAGCTAGTTCTGTAGTGTTTAGGAGGGCTACCTTCTTTCATTTAATTGGTTCGGCAAACATAATACCTGCACAAATTTTATAATGGAGGCTAATAATGTGCAGACAACCACATTTGACATAGTTAGGAACCTCATATGAAAGTTGTCATGTGAAAACCTCAGAGCAAAAACATTGCTAATGTTTTTGGATCAGACAGAAGGGATCTGTTTCTGATGACCTTATGGGTGACAAAGCAAGAAACGGTTCTGCTTGAGTTTTCTGTTGTGCAAACTATTCCGCAATGAACTGAAGAAGTCACTGCAGCCAAAGAAGAAGCAAGTTGTCTCTGTTTCAAGCTACCAGCGTGTCAGTGCAGGTGACCCGGACAAATAGCACTCAGAGACTGGTGACTGGTGAAGTGTGGACACCTCGGTCCCATCTGAGAAAAGCCAGACACCACACTTACATGCTCCCATGTCACCCAAAAGCCTGTTGTTGGCGCCCCCGGCACTGGCACTCTCATCTCCCTTCCCAACAGCCTCTTTATCAGAACAAATAGAAATAGTCATGCTTTGATGTTATCAGAAGACTTTTAAAAAGTGATGTTGATAATTAGGCAGATGGGGATTCATCAGGCCTTCTGACCCTCTCAGTTAGACACCATGAGGCCTGTCTTTATTGTGTCACAAAAATGATTTTGAAACGGTTTCACGCGTTAAAACCAACCACTGCAAAACCAACCACTGCAAAACCAACCACTGTAGCAAAAATGCATTTGTTGCTGACTACTAGGGAAAAAAATCTTTCACAATTTTCCCAGTTGTTTGGAAATCATTTGGATAGTGCAAATATACAATTTTCTCACCACAGTCAAGATCAGAACGCCATAAGAAACCATGTATACAATCACTAAACTCAAACAAAATTGTTCTGGTCAGGAGCTTTCATCTAATGATCTTAAGTCAATGTCATTTAAGTTATGCACTGTCAAGCCTGGTGGTCGTAACATTATGATAGTGGTAATTGATGACTACAAAACTGTGTTTGGGGGAAACAACGCTAACAAAAAAGGGATCTAAGTTTACATAGACTGTATAGTTTTCAATTGAATTAAATTTGAGAAAATCCACAATGTATTCAGCTTTACTTTAAGTTGATCTTTTTAGCTGATTTACGCGCCAGGGTCTTGGTTCCTCTTTGCATGTGACAGCAATTAATGTTGCAAATGCAGCAGGAATCTTGAGAATAATGCATAGATATGAATTTGTGCCTGCAAACTTCAGTCAGAATTTGGAGATGAAATATTAATGAGTTTAAAGTCTGTCTGCACTGCACTAATATGCAGATATATCCATTCTGGGATTGAGCAGAATTGGAGGAGGATTACTTGCAGACAACAGCTGAGCTCTAACCCTGAACAAAAATAGGACCATAGCTTTTACTCAGAGGGGCCTATATCACCAGAGCATCACTTGATTCTGCTTATTCAGTCCCACACTATTATGCTGGCTGGATAACAATGGAGGTTTGACAGTGCTAACTTGGTTCAAGTGTGTGGAGGCTGTGTTATGTCCGGCATTTGCAAATAAGCAGAGGGCTTAGTGCATGATGCAGACACATTGATTTCGACAGTGCATGTTCCTTTAAGACCAAATGAGTGGCAAAAGCCTAATAACACTGGGCTATTTGAGTGACCTTGTTTCCTGGAGAAAAAAGGCTAATAATAGGGCAAAATCTGGAGCTGTGGTGGAGCTTGTAATAGGTTAGAGCTAAAGGCTACAATGAATCATTTCATCCACACAAACCATAAAAAGAAAGAACATCATTTTCTGCTGTTAGAAATATAAATTGTCATTGATGCAAAATGAAGAGGAGCGTATATCTGTATCCACATGATTGTAGTGGAGGCTGTGAGACATATTTAGCGCAATCATTCAAGTCGCCAACAGCTCTCATGTGCCCACATGCAAGCTCTGACTAATTATTACTTATGTCAGCAGTGGACATGAAGTGGTGCTTGTCCAGACTGACTGTCTTAACCTGGTGGAAAACAGTAAGCAGAGCAATTTTGTTGAGCTCTGATTATATCAAATATATGTAATTTGGTTGTATATGTACAAAAAAATTATTTTAGACTAAAGTGGTTTTGAGGAAAATAATTTAATTAATATTTAATAAAAATATAATTAATATTTTCATGTCCTTTCAAAGATTTAGCCTTGAGTAAATTACGTTACACAAAGAGGTGGAAGTAGAATCTAGTTCTTGATTCACTAGCTTGACAACTATAACTAATAGTTTAACTGAACAGTAACAAATTTTAGATAATGAACAGCTTGAGCTAGGCTAGACTAAATTTAATTTAATTCTAAAGAACCCTTGCTTAATCTTCCAAAATGTTGAAGTATTCATTTTATTGCTTCTTTGGATTTATTCATATTTATTGTACAAGCTCGAGTAAAGAATTGAAAATATAAATTCAGCTACAGCCATGAATGTTTTCATTTAGCTGATGGTTTGATGAAATAAATATAGATTTAGTTATATAACTAAATTCAACACAAATTAATAATCATGTAAGCTATCCTATGACTAATAAGCTCAAGAAGAGTTAATAAAAAGTAACAAAAATGTTTCTGAAGCTTGTTGATCTACACTTTTAAAAAATATTGTTTTTATTTCTTTATCAAGTTTGTGAGTGGAAAACCTTTTAAATCTAATTAAAGTGCAACAGTTGGGCAGAAAAGTTTCCTTGAAATAATTTCCACAGCAGCTGAAACAGACATTCCCATACTTTGTATTGTTCCACTGCCAATACTTATCTCCTAGATCTCCTCAAGGCTTTGGTTATCCTGTTTTACAGTTCTTGATTTAGCCATAGAACCCTGTGCACTCATTATTTCCATTCACCTTGATGAAAAGGATCATGAGCGGAAAAACAGAGCTGTGTTTGGTGTCTAAAGCCTCTGCTCTGTCAGCTTTAAAAATACCACTTACACGCTGTGAACTGAACTCAACCCCGTGGATGGTCAAGGTTTGTAAGTCTGAACAATTCATATCCTCAGGCCAATGGTCACAGATCGTCTCATCTATCATGAGCAGTACCTCCAGGGTTATCATTCTGTTACCAGGTGCCATACGTCTTGTTCCTTTAATGTGCTAATCTCTCACAACCTTCATATTCCTAACACTTACTGAAAAGATATCATTGGGACTTCGTCAAAGCCAGCAACAATTAGTGCCAGCTTAAAAGAACTACCCCAGTGTAGTGAATACTTGGAATACAATTGTAAAGGAAATTCAAAAGTACTTTATACCATGTGTCTTTAGCAATCAGCAGACAGCCATTAAATCTGCATTAACTCTCTCTAGTTACACAGAAAATGACATCTGGCAAAGCTCCAGCGCCATACTTCAGAAAGAAGGCCTGAAGCAGCAGCTTTAAATAGATAAGCATTTCTTGTGCTACCCAGCTGCAGTGAAACCACCCACATATGATTATAACCCTTTATGCAGCTATCTGGTAGTATTATCTGTACTATCTACAGCAAACCTTTGTATGTGCTTTGGTATAAGTGTCAAGATAAACAGAAATGTATTCTATTTTGACTCATTTAATAAGTGTTAAAGATATCAATGTTTTTTCACAAGGTGAAAATCCCACTTTATTTTGTGTTGATTTTGAAACTGTGGCGAACAGAAAAGGTCAAGCTCCTTCAAAGTTCACATTTATTTCTACCATTTTCTTAGAATTCTTATAATTTGTACAAAACATGTTTGTCTTGTAAAAACTAGAGGGACAGTCTTAGAAACTGGGTCAAGAAGACAGCTGCCAATACATAATCCTCAATGAAAGGTTTATATTTTAACAAAGTGGATGAAATCCTGGACACATTAGTGGCATTTATCGCACTGGCTGACTGTAAATTTTGACTCAGCAGTATTATCAGTTAGGTGTCGACCTCACAAGAAGGTGTGGCAATGTTGCAGCTGACAAGCTGAGAAGTGACGCTATCACATATGGTATCTTTTAAAAGCTCCATTTTGGTCTTGCAACAAAGAGCAAGAGAACGGAGACTTCTCCAGGAGTGGAACCTAAACAGAAGGTGGATTGGGGAAAACTGAGGTGATGGAACAGATTTGACTCTGGGTCAATTTGGTCTTTTTGTAGCCCGTTTCCTACCCATGAAATGCCAATTCAATTTGTTTTAGTTTCTTATCTCTGTTGTTTTCTGTTTATCCTCATTATATATTTCAGAGAAGGGCCCCTTAACAAACCAAAATAACTCTTAGCAATCTCCTGTTGGTAGATTTATTGAGTCATATAACCATATTTTCTAACCACAAGTAGAATAAATAAAAAGTTTTTTCTTTGTAGAAACAGTTGCTTGTTATCAACAAACGTCAAATTTCATCCATAGTCTATACTTAATTTCCTGCAGAAAATGACATTGTTTCTAAAACAGTTTTTTGGTGTAGGATAATCCCTGCATACTCATTTAGAACTTTTAAGATAAATCTGACACTTTGGTATTATTTTTGTTGATTTCAAGACATACATTTGCCCTTCTATTTCTATAACAAATTATAAATAGATAATCCTATGTAGAATAGGATCTGTCTCAATAATTTGAATTCAGCTCCTGATGCATGTCGGAAGATCAGTTCTAGTTGTTATGCTAGGCCAACAGTAAGCTGTAAAAGTTGATAACAATATGTTTTCTGAATGTTTTTCATTCCAGGACTAATTAAGTTCATCCATATATATGTTGTAAATCTATTTGACTTATTCAACAAGTTACGATAATCACATGTATAAATAAACAGCATATACATTCTTCTTATATTATTGATTAAAAACACACCGAATCAATGACAGTCTAAACTTTCTAATAATGGAATGGAACAAAAAACCCTGAACTACTGAGTGAAAGAAATCTTTATCAAAAACAAATTATGTTCAAGTTTGGTGCTATTTCCAGGTACACATGTATAAATAAAATTGATGGAATTTTTTTTTATCAGTGTAGTGATGTTAAACAAGTCCCAAATTCTTATTTTGACATCCATTTTGACTGATAAACAAACACAAAAAATGTTTTTGTTTGTTTCCTATCTTCCTATTTTGGATTTGACAGGAAGTCCAATACAAGATTAACAGTCAGATTGTTTTTAAAAGGTTGTGTGACATCATCATCACAACCTTTAGTGGAGGGTCAGTGCTAAAAATAGCAGAGAAGTCAAAGTGGTGGAACATATATGTCCATGAAGTGTGCAGAGAACATTCTCCAGATAACAGCAGATGGCTCTTAGATCACCACCATCAAGGTGTTTGTGTTCACCTGTAGAGAAGTGAAACTCTTCCAATATGGTTGCTGTATTCAACAAGGGGGTGTTCGTATGTGTGATCTTAATTACACATGTTACAATGGAAAAAAAAAGTTTTAATCTAGAGAAGCAGCTGTGCAAGAAGGATGTCCACCATAGTTATACGCCAGTGATTGACCATCAGTAGCTTTACTATACAGTGTGTTAGGAAAGTATTTATAATCACCCATACAATGGGAACGTTTAGATCGAAGCATTCATTTGTTACAATGACCTCAGTTGGTTACTCTTAACCAACTGAGAGTTGCAAAAGACTACTTCTGCATTTCTTGTTGCAAAGGTGCTGCAGCATTTCTGCTTTTTGTGAACTTAACAGCAGCTCCACGTTTCTTTTAGAAGCAAAAATATAACCTTAAAAACAATGGCTAAATCACACAACATGAATACAGAATACACTGAAAAATCCCCAAGTTCAGGAAATCCTGAGTTTCATAATAAGCTTTTCCCAGCTGATGATGGATGGAAGCTCTATTTCGGCTGAATGAAGTCATCATCGTTGTGTGTTTCGCTGATGTGCTTGATGAGCTTGGCCCAAGACTGGCTCTGCTGCTGGGCTTCTCCGCTTGCTGTGGGGAGGGAGGAAAAAGAAAAAAAAAAACCTAAGGAGTGTGGGGGGGAGGACAGAGTCCACGACATCATCTCTCCAGACCTTTTATGGAGCTCTCCAGTGGAGGGCTAAGAGAGCTGGCCCACTTTCCCATCAGAGCTTCCCAGCTCCATCTCTTCTCCCTCAGGGACCCTGGAACACAGTGTGTTTGAGCAAAGAGATTCAGCGTGATAGGAAACACAATACAGATGTACTTCAAGGGCAAATAACTGAACTGATAAAGGGAAAGAGTGGTGACGCAAAATATGAGCAGGCTTGACAAAGCTTGATCTAACGTCTGACAAGAAACCACGAGTTGTAACTTCAAGTTGTCATTGTTTTTTTACTTTAATTGAATCCTGATCAAAGTAGGCTGGAGGTCTGTCTTCCAGATCCCCTCTAGTAGCGGGGAGGAGGGAAGAAGAGGATGAAGAATAAGACAGGCTTTGGTGCAATGACGATCCTCTAGATGTCATCCAGTCCTCACCCCACTGCCGTGCCTCGTGGATGAACCCTGACCAGAGTCGACCCACACCCACAGACGAACACTCGCTCTGAAAGGGCAAGACAGAGAAAAATACGTAGGGGGGAAGAGACAGTGTGTGAGATGGAACAAGAGAAGAAGGAGAGTGATGAAGCAGATAATGTGGGCGAGCAAAAAAAAAGACAAAGAGATCGGGCTTGTGAGACCAGGGCTTGTGAGACAACATGAATGGGAAATGAAGAGGCTGTTCTATTTGCAGGTTTGGTCCAGCTCTGTTGCCAGATCAGCTGTTTGAATTCTGTTTTTTAAGAGAGGCCTTGAGCCCATCAACTTGCTCCATAAACAAAAGGCCTCTGAAATGCGTAAAAGGGATTTAAGAGCAGCTGGATGTGGTTTGTTGTTGTGATAGTTAGATTTTCAGAACAGTCCATTCTAAATCTTTCTCACAAAACAAGATCTATTTTTATAATAGGAAATGACATGCATATATAACCAAAAAGAGGTTCCTATGTAGTTTGAAAATGTTCATCTGTGGGACTTAAACCCGCTCTCTTTCCAGGAGGTTCTGATGGTTGGAGATTTCTATTCTTTATATATTTTCTCATGTTTGTTTGAACACATAAATGTTGCACCTTCAGTTGCTGTATCTGAAAAACTGAATCAGTGCCTGGCCTGTTTGAAGGCACAGTAAATTTTATCCATGTAAACTTGTGAATTTGAAGAAAGGTATAAAAAATTGCCTGAATAATCTTCTTTTGTATTATTCTGACAAAAAACGGTTATGTATCTTGTTTTTATATCTAATTCAAACTGTGCATTGTGTATGTTGGAACGTTTTCTGGCTAAACTTTCCTACTAGTAGAAGAGGCTGCAGGACTTGGCCATTACCTGACATTCAGACTCCAGAAGACCTCAGGGGAGCTGACAGATGACGGGACAGCTGCACGGTCTATTGCTATGCGACAAATGTGAGCTAAAATAGCAAATTAATGAAACAGGCTCAAGTTCAGACTGGGGCTCCAGAGCAGGCCATGCTATTTTACTCTGAGGTGTCAAACCGTTCAATAGACATCAATTTTAACAGCTGCTACGGTATAATTATGCATGGTGGTAACGCTTAAATCTGTGAAAATGCTACAATTGTTGCACTGGTGGGTTATCTTTTAGTAAAAGGTTAACATATTGCTCAAATAGTGTGAAGGAGGCTGTTATAGACGGGATTTACTGAACCAGAAACTACAAAAAAAAATATCCAGTTGATTCAAATAAGCTCTACATTGATGCACAGTAAGAAACTTCATCTATTTTGAAGAGAACTGTAAACCTTCCAAGCAGTTCACACTTAAATAAAACAAGCCATTTATGGATTTTCATGCGAGGATATAAAAGGTAAGATCTGTTGTCATCCAATTCTCCTTCCTTGCAGATTTACTGCCCTCACAGCCGTTTCTCAGAGAAGACACTTTTCTGCCTCATGAACCCAGAACTGTTTCTCCCCGTTGCCATGGCGTCCTCACCTCTGTGTACTTCACTAAACCTTCAGCTGCCCCTCCAGGCCTCACTGTCTACCGAGCTTAGGAGATCTTCTCCTTCTGCTCAGTAAAACTTCAGCTACCAGCAACCTCTTTTTCAGCTGCTGTGAGGCCTATTATGGTCAAATGAGACCGTATGGCTGGCCGGGAACAGCATCTTCTGCACCGTAAATCTGAAAGTGTTGCCTCATGCTCAGGGTGCTGTGACAAGACAAGGTCCAGGGGTCGTGCCTCCAGGTGATGTGTTTCCATAGGGCCGTGGAGAGGAAATGCACATATATGGTATGCTCTTTATTTATTGCCAGCTCTTTTACTGGATGAGCACAGACTTTCTCCTCCTGCGAGCTCTGAAAATCTCGTAAAGCCGCAAAGTCAGGTCTCTGTTCGAGATGTCCCTGTCTGATCTTTTCAAAATGCAACAATTTTTATCGACTGTATACACAAAGGATAACCTGAAGAGTGGATGTGGAGTTTTCATCATCTGAAAACCTTAAACCAGAACAACTCAAAAGCTGCAATCTCACAATGTAAATAGCAGAGAGCTCTGGACACTGTACAGATGAAGTTGACAGCTGGTAGGAGAAAAGGGCCGTATGTTTTAGCAGGCTGCCGAACACAGCAGGATGTCAGGAATGATACAGCAGCCTTAGCATGCCTCCCGTTCAGACAGTGATGGTGGTGGTTGACTGGTTCCCGACAGGTTTATGTGGAAGCTTATCTAACATTACTGGGTTCCCAGTTAGGGTTTCTTCCATCTGTCTGACTCTTATGTAGATACTGGCAGTCTCAGTCCAAAGATACATCCCCTACACTAACATTCATGCATGAACTGAAAAGAAAATAGCTACGACAAACAAGAGTTCAAGAAAAGAGCACATGGGATCCTCCTTATGATGACCCCACAAAGCTGCAGAAAGGACAGAAAGGATCCACTTTTACTATTATTTATGCAGCATTTCTGTCCATAAACTTTGGAAAGAAACCTCAGCCTAGTGTCAAACCTGTGATTCAGGAGAAGCAGTACAGCTTTCGTCCTGGATCAGTCCACCAGATCTTTGAGGAGCTTACGACCATGTCCCCTCAGATATTTTGACAAGAAATTTTAAGATGGTTGCTATCAGTTTGTTGTCGAGTTTTAAGTGATGTTTGGCTATAAGAAAGGGCTGTCCTTTGTCAGCACAACTGTTTGTGGCATTCATGGACAGAATGTAGTCTTAGCAGGGAGGAAGTGTAGTTGTTGACGCTCTTTACTTTTTGTAGATGATGTGGTTCTTTTGGTATCACAGTGGTCTTTCATTTTAGTCTTCTTTCCCCCCCAGAAATCACTGACCCCGAGCTTGAATGACTACTGGCTGGTAGGGGTTGAACCAATTAGTCGACTAGTCGACTAGTCGACTCTAGGACGTCTCGCGAGTTTTTACATTTCATGTCGACTAGTCGCAGTCATGTGATTGCCGGTGGTGACAGCCTGTGCTGATCTGACAGCACAGTATACGTCACAAGACACAAGAAAAATAAGTTAATACATTAGTTTAAATGATATGTAGATGGATGCATATTTGTGGTTTTACAGTGTTTTTAAAAGGAGATGGAGTTGCAGCTGCAGTCAACTACAAAACACGAGCCCCCTTCCCGCTAAGGATGTCACTTAGCCGGCTCGCAAGTGTCTTTGTCACGACGATCTAACTAATACATTATGATGTTATGTTGCTGATTAAATAAAGATCTGTGGTAATGCCATCTAAAAGATGTGCGTTTCCTTTTGAATGTTGGTTTCCCAGCAACTTATTATTTATCATAAACTATCCCGATGTTTTGTTGTTTCACTTGTTGCTGTTCTGTGTAAATGCCGTATTTTTCCGTGAAAACGGGTAATAAAGCCTGTACGTTACTCCAAAGCTTGGCGTCTTGCGTTGCTAAGATGTCACAACGACTAGTCAACTCGACATCGACTCGACTTTCATCATGTTGACGTTGACTAGAAAATATCTTAAATCGTTCAATCTGCTGAGTCAGCAGAGCTTCCTGCCGCGCATCGGGCGGAGGAGAAGCAGGTGGTTTCGTTGAATTCAGCTGTAACCAAACGGGATCCGTTCATAACAAGTTTGGCTTGTGATGTTCCAAAAGCACCATGTAGTCAGTGTGATAATTTGACTCCTATAGTAACTATCCAGAGATCATCAGCATCAGCCGGTGTTTAGAAAAAAAAAGTCAGACCCGACTTTGTGCAACAAACTTTTCCCCGCTGCTCACGAAGAATGATCTGTTTATTGCTCTTTTAATTCTCCATAATATACTTATTAATATTAGGATTAGGGGAGTGTGTGTGTGTGTGTGTGTTTGTGTGTGTGTCAATATTTGCCGTGAAAATAGCTAATAAAGCCTCCAAGTAGTTGTGAAGGGTTTTTACGCTTACGTCACTATGACGTCACCGCGACTAGTCGACATCGACTCGACTATTATCATGATGTAGTCGACCTTAAAAAATATGTAGTCGTTCAACCCCTACTGGCTGGTAGTACTCACCTCAATGTGGATAAAGAGTTTTAAGATGGTCTGGAAACACCGTTAGTGGTGGTGATGTTCTTAACAGGAGCCCCAAGTCAAATTCTGCTTAAGGCCACATACAAGCTTGGCCCAGCCCTGCTTTATAGGCCTACGCTTGAGGCACATAAAGCCATATAAAGAAACAGGGAAAGGACAAGGACAGAGAGTTTAGCTGCAGGGCTTTCTCTGAATCAAATGAAAACAAAATATGTGCATGGTGCAACAGGAAAGTGCAGAAATCAAAATTGAATGTGTTTTTTTTAACATAATTACCCATCCAGATGAGGAAACTCCAGAAAGAGAGCAGTCTCTGACAATAAAAGAAGCCAGGTGCCTGTTCACTCGTGGCTGACACCATAAACACCAGTCTCACCGCAGTAAATGTCAGACATAGGTAGGTAGGTACAACACAAATGACTCACTTCTCTGTATACAGATTCCCAAGATGCTGTCTGGCCCAACCAACCCACTGCCTCCAACAACAAGATTGTCCTGTTAGGCTGAAAAAGATTTTTTTGCACTGAAACACAGAACACATCTCAAGAGAGATTATATATTAGAAATATGCCACTGTCACATTAATCAAATTTAAAGCAATCTTTATATATTGCCAGTTTATTTCTTTCCTGAGATACATAAAAGAGAGTTTGATGTCATACCTTACATATGAAAAGCAGGGGTCTTTCAAACATTGCCCATGTTTGCAGCCTTGATTTAGCCTTATAATAAATAAAAATCTATTTTCATTTTTCCTTATTTAAAGTTCTAAATTCCTCAAACAGAGCATTGCACTCCTAGCAGAGTTGGATCCTATGATCTCTGAAGGAAAACGTACTTAGGGAGGGATTAATTTTAACTGATGATGATTTATTCCAGGAAAATGATCTTGCTTTTGCCCGGCATCATGCAAGCAAGCATGGTGCTCCACTTGAAACTGATTAGATTCAACTAACCTCCACCAGAGGGAGCTGTTGTCTTCTAAATTATGAAACTGAGTTTAGACTCGGACCACAATTTTATATGAACAAATCCTTATCAGCTGGTTTTAGAAGCAAAATGGAGCTTATCTGTATTCTTAAAAACTTCTAGGTTAGGAAATTGATGTTATTTTTTTCTGATAGCAAGTTGAACTTTTTCCCTTGAACTGGCAGAAGACAAATGGAGCAACTTTCTCTGTTTTTTGTTGCTTTGACAGTTATGTTTCTTTTTTTAACATGGTGCCACACAAGAGGAATTGATATCTGTTTCTGTTTCTTAGGTTTTTAATGTACTATGCATAACCTAAATGGTTGGTGCAAAGAAACGGTAACTGTGATGGCTGATAACATTTTAGATGTGATTTTTGTAGTCTGATGTTCATAATTTATTGCTGTAAACAGAGTCATGCGTGACCTTTAAATGTGGCAGTGCAAAGATTAAACAGAAGAGCCACAGAACTTGTTTAAGCTTTAAAGATACTAAAATAAATAAATAAATAATCTCACCATGCCTAAACAGTGTAAACTTTAATTGGTTGAATAATAAAATGATAAAAAATTGAAAAGAATTTACATACATTTTTCCGTAGATGTTAAACTACTATTCTATTTGAATAGGTGTTCTCTTTAAAAAATGTGCTGTTTTCTACCTGGCAGATTAGTCAATTGTTTTCTTTTGCTGTTGTGTTGAGCACCTTCTCTCTCTGGTCAAATGTGGAATATTTTCACAAACAGAAAAATGAATGTATTATTTTATATAAATGCAGCAAGTTGCAATTAGGTAAATTAATGAGCAATTATATTTTTATGATATAGCATAGCAAACTGAATAAAAAAATCAAAATACCATTTCAGTATTATTTGGTCTATTTCAAATAAATGTGATGCTTAGTGTTATTTATTTATTTGTTTCATTTCACTATGTTTCAAATTTCACTACTTTCTAACAATTTTTTAAAATCAATCAATAAACCATAAATACATTTTAATTTAGAGGTCTGTGTACTTGCACCTGTTTGTGCTCTATTAAAATCCCATAGAAACCAAACTTTAGTGTCTTACCTTATCTCCCTATAAAAATATGCAGTGACTATTTATATTTTGATTACTTAATGAATAGAAAATTAAACTTTATTAAAATATCTCTACGTATATATTCAAGTTGTAATAACAGAAAACCCTTAGGAAGAAAAAAAGAGTCGGTTCTTAAGACTGAAGCAGCCGAAAAGCACAACCATAAAAACGAGGCGGAATTCCCAAATTACAAAAACGTAAAGTTGAAAGAACGGTCGAAAATCTACCCCAAAGCTCATTCAATTGTCGTGAAGCAGCCCTTGATGCTCGGCGTGTGAAACCCCATCGGCCTCTTCGTACAGCACCCTAGCTGAGAAAGGTGCGTTACTCCTATTGATAGCCCCTCAAATCCTAAAATATACTTTAATCTGTTGTTTTCTGAAGCGGGGTTTGTTTTGTTTATGTTTCAGAAACATGCCAGCGAAAGGTCCACTGCAATCTGTCCAGGTGTTTGGACGTAAAGTAAGTATTTTAGGGAATTTAACACCCATGTGGTGTAGCTACGCTGCCTCGCTAGCGGACTTGAGCTAATAGTATCAAACACTACCCTCGATTTATTGTATTCGCTACTATAATGTGATTAACTTGTGCTCATATATAATTAAACACTTTTACGATAGTATTTATCAGTTAAGAGCTTCGTGCAGTGCCTACTTTAAGCTAATGATGGATTGTCACAGATCAACAAGGCTAGCTAAGCTAGAACAGCTAGCCTTGTTTCGGGTTTTGTTGTAGCTTATAAGATCAACGTGCGCGATTCCACATACAAATTGAAATGGTTATACTTGCTCTTATGAAGTTAAAAATACATATTTCATATTGTTAGCCTGAACTTGTAAGGGTAGTCTTTGTACAGTGCGAAGATATGTGGCAAAAATGTATGAGTGGTCGATAGTTACAAATGCATTCCGCACGTAAAGCTTAAATAATAATGTCAGTTTGGTTTCTCCTCAAACCAGAGACTTTAGCATTTTTATTAAATGTACTAATATGTTTCAGTGAGACTGATGCACTTCCACTTTTGTATATATCTTTGGCAGCTAGATTATTATAGCTGACCATATTTTTGACCTGTTGACATAGTGATCTGCTACTAGATATCTGAATTCACTTCTTTGGTTTAACAGAAAACGGCCACAGCAGTCGCCCACTGCAAAAGGGGAAATGGCCTGATCAAGGTGAATGGCAGACCCCTGGAGATGGTGGAACCTGCCACACTCCAGTACAAGGTGAGTACCTCAGAAAATGGGCAGTTCATGTTCACAGCTTTACGTTTTTGTTATAGTGCTAGGAAATATTGACTTAAATTTGATTAACTCTTGAAATATTTGTAGAAAATGCTTTAATTTTTCTTTACTCCCTTTTTTTGCCGAAATTCCAACTGCTTTTGTTCCCAGTAGTGAGAAACAAAAATATTTACTGAATCCCTTTTGTATAATTCAATGAAATGTTTGCATGTTGTCAAATACTTGGCTAGTGCTATTGGAAATTCCTAGTCTATTGCAGTTTGTGGTCCTAGTAAAAGTGCTCTTAATTGTTTTTAATTTTATAAAGAATGTGTAATTAGCATTTACTCATATATTAACCGCTTAAAAAAATTTGCAGATTTCCCTTTTTATATTTATGCAGTAAGACACCCAGGCCCTGTGTTTTTTGTAAATACGGGTTATCTTTGTTCATTTAAAATATAATCTTTTTTTTTTTATTATTGGTATAATTTCTAGCTTTTGGAGCCTGTGCTGTTGCTTGGGAAGGAGCGTTTTGCTGGCGTTGACATTAGAGTCCGAGTGAAGGGTGGTGGACACGTTGCGCAGATCTATGGTAAGCATATTTCTGTAGTTCTTGAATGCCGTTCTTGCAGGTTTTAAGACAATTTCTTTAATTATGTTTTTTCCTTTCTTTCACAGCCATCCGTCAAGCCATCTCCAAAGCCTTGGTTGCATACTACCAGAAGTGTATGTATTATTTCTTTTGCCTTTTATTACATTGCTGATCAGACAAGTTGTTCTTGTTTTAATTAGAATAGGAACATTCATTTAAAAAAACAGGAATGGGAATTAAATGTCTCTCCTGTTGAGGAAACTTGTTGCTTAGGAAAATATATTTCTGCTGTAAGGATTTCAGCTGATGTCTCTGGCTGAAATCCAGTGAAATTATTATTAAATTTGTAAGCTGGAGTGTTTTTGCTTTGCCGCAGATGTTGACGAGGCCTCCAAGAAGGAGATCAAAGACATCCTGATCCAGTACGACAGGACCCTGCTGGTTGCTGATCCACGTCGCTGCGAGTCCAAGAAATTCGGTGGACCTGGAGCCCGTGCCCGCTACCAGAAGTCCTACCGTTAAGCGCTCTGTACATTTTCTTAATAAATTGGAGGAACATAAATGTTGGGAGTTTTTCTTAAGTCTTTGAATGATCTTCTCATTTCATTATGAAAAAGTAGGGTGGTCCAGTTCAGTTATGACAGATTCATTATGTTTGCTAAAGAAACACCTGGAGGATAACTACAGGTATGTTACAGAGTCAATAGAGCCATGTAGAAAAGAACACTTAAATAGAATGAAAAGTTTTTAGCTCGTTTTAGAGGCAGAGTGGGAGCAGGCTGAATACAAACCTTCATGTCTGAAAGCTCAGCTTCAGCAACAAACAGATCAGGCCATGTTCTTAACGCTCACACAAGGTTTTATATTTCAGAAGAAAATGAAACAGATTAAGTGGGAAAATGTGTCTTATCTTTTGCTTGATTATTTTGTGGCTGGATAAGATTGACGCTTTTCAGTTAAACCTGACAATTTGGATTCACAAACAAGAGGAGGCCATCGTAAATTAAGTGTTAATGAAAAAGCTGAATTCAGTTTCTCAATCATATTACACTACATAAAATCAGTCTTTTAAGACACTTCTACAAAAATGACTTACAGATGCTGACACTGAAGTTATGCTTTGCACAGTACATACATTTTCCTTCCACAGAACTTTCCAAGCATATACTTGGGTACAGCATGTTTTAAATATCAATGGCCTTTTGTGTCTGTGGAGTCCCAAAAAATGTTGCCCAACTGTCAAGTAAGCAAACTTACCCATGATTATATAAGCCACTGCATAACATTTCGGTATAAGAATCATTTTTCAAACCAGTCTGATGTAATAGTTACTTTTTTAATTTTGTACTTTTTTTTTTTTTTTTAGCTGGAAGCCACAGTCATCAAACACCTTAAATATATAACTTTATGTAATTACCTTTTCAAAATTAGATTACTGAAGTGCATCTATATATTGAAAGTCAGTTTTGGAAGTAATCATGTTATAAAATATGGCATCTGCAGCATATTTTGCACATATTTTATTTTAGAATGTGTAAAGTTACTCTGGTTACCTCAATACACTAAGCGAAACATATTAAGTTTTATTTGTTTGATTTTCCGATTACATTCATGAGAAGATCTGAATATCTCTTCAGACCAATATAAAAACACATTTTTGATCCAGAAATATGGACTTAATGAAAGCGTGTTTAGTGTTTGCTTCAGGGTTATTGAAGTATGAAATCTTACATTAAAATATGACTGAATTTATAGCAACCATCAGTAGTTACAATGCATACTTTTAGGATTGTTTTTATTTGCAGTACAATAGGTATAGATTTTTTTTTTGTTAATTATTTGCAAAGCAGAAATGAAATTGCAATGCAATTCTAGGTTTTATATTGTTAGAGTTCTGAAGTCTTACCAGCAGGAGGCGCTACATGGCAGTGTAAGGTGATGTGAGCATTAAGAGTTGCACATCTGGAAACCATTAGAAAATGTGTTCAGCTGGCTCCTCGCATCTATGAAAGAACGAATGCATGCATACTATTAATATATTTATATATCTGTAAAATCACCCTTTTGTGAGAAGAATGCAAATAAATTTATTTTCTTGGTTTATTGGGTGATTTACAGGATAATGGATCCAAAGCTTTGCTGGTCTTTTCTTCTACTTGACTAGACATTTTTAGTTCAAATTGAGGTTATTGTTTCTGTTTTACATTGTTATTTTTTATCTATTTTTTTGATAAGACCAGAACCTCAGCTTAAGGTTAAATAAAAATCATGTAACTGAGGCAGTTTCACAGCAGCATATTAAATTATTCAGTTTTTAGGAAAAAATGATCTGCCTTTGGTTAGAATTAGTGTGATGTTTTACTTAAAGTCCTCTTCCCATAAGTGCAGCTGATGTGCAAGCTCACACTTCTTCACAAAAACAAATCCCAGTGAGGAGGGCTCGGGCCCAGATGTTGTTCGACTTTTCTGTCGGCCGCCTGCGTTAGCCGTTCCCACTCAGTAAGACTAGGCCTGTTTACTGCCCTCTAATAATCAACCCAGCAGGGAAAGCCCCACTCCCCACTGCTACTGTTGTTTACTGCTGTTTACTTTCTGCCCCTGCTTGCCTTCATCACCCCTGAAGGCCGTAATGTTATGGAGGGGGACATTCTGCACCTGTGAAAATGGCTGCAGGAAACCAGGGCTGGGAGCAGACGGTAAATTGATGCAGTGTACCGCAGAACTAAAGGAAGGAAAAACTCCTCTGAGTCTTTGTTTTAGCACATTATTGAGTCATTGAGGTAAAGAAAAGCTTCATTTCCAACAAACTTAATTGTAGAACTGGAATAATCTAGTGGAAGAGCAGCTCCCTAGCTTATGTGACACTTTGCATGATGGAGTTATAAGACTATCATTCAGTGCTTTTTGTCAGGAGACCAGAAACCATCCCACTCTGACCTTTTACAAGACTTTTACTTGCAGAAAATGTCAATATACAAGCTAAGCATGAAGCTCATTAAAATATCTTGCTCATCAAGAAGATGTATAATTGCATAATTTATGAGCGTTTCACCCTGCATTTCTAAATGGACCTAATAATGAGGTGAAAGCGACTGAGGAAATGTCTTGCTTAGGCTCCCTCCAAAGAGTTGAACTTATAAGGCATTATGCTAATTGCTTATTTTTGAAAGAAATCAAATTGCAAGTTACAAGTAATGGAGAAAATGAAATAAAATATTAGTGTTGCAGACTAATAAAACATGCTGTTAACAATTGGAAAATAAAAGTAATTTGCATAAATTATTTTGGGTAGAAATTGGGTAGATGGGTAGTTTAACAGCTAAATTACTAATAAATTATTTAAATTCCAACTAGCAAACTTCCAGTTCACTAGAGATATGAGTTAAGAAAAATCAGACGATACAAGTTTATAGGCAGGAGTTCTTCTCTGTTCACTAATTCTTCACTAATTCTTTTTATGTTGGTTTAGTTTTTGCTTATTGTGCTCACTTTGTGTTACGGTGGCCCAGAAGGTCAACAAACTGTAAAAGCCACAATGCAACAACAAAAGCTACAACAGAAGTAACGCCTGACTGGAACCACATCTACAGTGTAATTCTAATCAAAATGTTGTTGAACATTACCTAAGGAATTAATTGGTAATTACAATAATTTACAATACTTTAATTGCTAAGATTTAAAATCTTTAAAAATTCTTTTTAACAGTGCAATGTTTCAAATGTTTTTTTTATGCATTATTAGCATTAAAATCAAATAAAAGGAAAGTTGTAACACGTTTTTACACATTAAGCTGTTGTTTTGACTTCAGTACTGAGGTTCTTCTGCTCTGTTAAACTAAGAAAATGAGACACTGTGATTGTGGATTATGTAAATTTAATCTTCAACATAAACAGATATGATGCAGTCAGATTTATTTTCTGGATTTAGTTCTTTGAAGCAAAATACACAAACATGCACGCTTGAGGCTGGCACCTGCCTTTTCTCTGTTAACACCTCAGCCCCTACAGGGCTCCTAATCCCACAAACACAGAAGTGTTAGGTCAGGATGCACTTTGTCGTCACTGTTGCCCCCCTTGCACCTCTCCTCTAATGCCTTTATGAGCACACATTTTTCAGTTAACACGAAAAAGCAAAATATTGCACCCATTTCATCCAACGTCAGATATCATATCAACACCTTTTCAGTGTCATTTTTGCACGTCAAAAAAATGCATAAACAGTTGGCCGAAGGTGCCAGCCAGGCAACCAGGGACTGCAGAAGGTAGAACCAAATGTCGGATTTATTTGAGTTTGCAGCTCAGCAGGGCGACATGCTTCTGTTTGAGCTGGGAGTGTTAATGAGGGCGCTGGTCTTCATCTGCTGCCTTTGAGAGGAGCCCATCTCTTCAAATGAGTGTGTTCTTTTTGCAGCAGCACTTAAAGAAAGTGTTTCCTCGGAAACTGAGCTGGATTAAGCCAGCTTTAGCTCTGCCATGTCTTCCTATTATTTTTCTTTCCACATTTACAAATATGTAGAAGCAATTAGAAACAACAGAGATTGATAAGCCATTTTGTCTTATCTGTAAGACAATTATTTCAAAATTATAAATAAAACTCAGCAGCTGTTGTATATGCAACTAATACAGCTTTCTTCCTAATGTCTTTACACTGAAGTTGTAACTGGGCACACATTTGGACATTTATCATCACTAGTTGCGTTCTTGAGTGTGAGCTGGTTGCTTAGCAACTGTTCAAGTTGAAGAAATCTCCCTAACTTCAAATAAAGTTGTACAGAATTGTATTTATATTTCAGCTTTTATATTGAGAAGTTAAATGAAGTGCAGTGTGTGGTTGTGAGCTTTAAATAGCTTATTTAAAGATGCTAACAAGTTCTTAAAGCTCAAGGATCCTGAAAGGAAACTTATAGAATGAATTAAATTAAGTTTTCCTGATGTAGTTTCTGCTCTAAGAAATGATAACAATTCTCGTTTTTTTGGCTGATCTTTAAGAGCAGCTGCTAACCTTGTCAGTTGTCCTACTTGCTCCTGACTTTACTGAAGGCACCATCTTTGTGTATATTTACATTTCATTGTCATCTTTTTGTTTTTTCATGTTTGAATGAAGCCTTTATAGCCATGTCTCTTTTGTTTATGCCACACTCCCACGCTCCCATTAGTCCCAGTTCTCTTGCCAGTTCCCCTAAAGCCCCTTCGTTACCATCAAGGATTGAGAAAGAACATGGGGCTGATGATGGATTTATCTCATATGTTTCACTCTTAGTCTGCTTTTGGTCAGAAAACATCCAGAAAAGGGCTCCCAGTGACTGACCCGCTCTGTTAGTCACACTTTCTGCAGCCAGCATTGACTCATTCTCAACGTATTTAACCTAGACTTGAACTAAAGCAGAATTAGTCCCAGAAGACTCCCGCTGCTGAACCTTTGTCTCCCATTAAAATATCTGTCTCTCCTCTCACCCTCTTTATATCTTTTGTGTCTCTTTCTTCCTCCATGTTTGTGAGGCAACGCCGGCCGTGTCATTGCCACACTGGACTCTATGAGCTGGGTCATGCAGGGGTTTCCCCCCTGAGAGCTCGACTTTTACGCCTGAGCTAAATCAAGAGTCATAAGCTACCTCACACTCCCATCCAATCTTTAAACCTCAGCTCAGGCTGTTGCACTCTGATGCCCTGTGACAACCTGCAGAGGGCCAGTGCTGACACCCCTCAGGGGTCAGCCTGGATCCACTTTACCAAACACACACAAGAAACCTCTCCTGGTTTGCTGCACCGATGAGAAAATGAAAATGATTATATTAAAGAATTACTTTACTGAGAATACTTTTTACTTTTGGCATTTTTGTTGTCATTTCTGTAAACATAATAATTAAAAGAATCAGGACTATTTTCTTTATGAAACTCATCCAAGGAATCCTCACAGGGGTTCGATTAATTCATTGATGTAGAGCTTTAATTTCATGTTGATAGTTCAGATCAGATTAAAACTGGTAATAACTCTTCTGCGAAGAAGTAATGCATTATTAACAGTCCTATGAAACTGGTAGAAAAGAACCTTTTTGTTAAGATCATTTTCAAAAGTTTTTGTTCATCTTTACTTAAGAAAAATTTCAATCTTGACGGGATATTGTATATCACATCAAATATATATCATATATTTGATGTGATATTGTATATCATATCAAAACATTACAGATTTTACTCAAAGGTAAATAAAAAATGAAATAACCATACACTCTCAACAGAATATACAAATTAGTGTTAAAAACATGGCCATACAAGCAATAACTGTGAAATTTTATGAAGTGACACTCTTAAATCTAAAACCCTTAAACCTAAAACAACCTCTCTTTTAGAGCATCTTTACATTTACCTTAATAATGTTAAATTTTATTGTGACTTTTAGTGCAGTGGGTGCTGTGAAAGATCTAAAACTAGACAAAGAGTATGTTGACCAAAAAGAAAAGTACAGAACCCACATGAGAAAAGTGATATTGATTGAAATTCTCTTACTTGATGAAGAATGTTGTTATTACTCCTGAATAATCTGGCTGATTCAGATTTAGACGTAAAACCTCCCCAAAAAAATAGAAAGGTCCATCTGCCTTCTGTTACAGCACCTGTGATTATTCTGCATTGATTATTCTGCAGAAAAAGAAATTTCCTGAATCTGATATAATAAGACGTCTAAATCTAGCTCTGCCTACAAATAAAATACATTCTTGATGTAGTATGTGTTTAAAGATGCAGTGTGTTTAATTTACTGACACTAGTGGCCAAAACTATAAATTACATTCCTCCACAAAAATGTTTCTCACCCCATTCTCCTTTTATAGGCATGTTTAGAAACTAGATATTCAGTAAAGCAAAATTGGGAAATAAAAACAATTTTTTCATTAAACAGCATAAACGGAAACGTTTTTCCTTTGCTTTCTGGTTCTGTTCAAAAGGAGCTTTAGCACAACTAAAACGTCATTTTAGCCTTTCCTTGCCAAAAAGAGCGTCATATCCCATTTATTTTCCCTGAAGCCTGCATTAAAAAGTCATCTTTTATCACTTTACATCTCGAAAAGCATTTACAGCATTAGGGGACAGGTGAATTTTATGGTCAATACCGCTATCACAAACTTGGCCCACCTCCCAAAAACCTGCTGCACCCCAATAAATGATCTGATCCCTAAGTCAGCTCCACTAAACGCTGTGGAAAACACGAGCGGGTCGACTCGGACCTGTCAGGAAGTGCTGTGAAGAATGTTACTGAAAGCGAAGGCTGTGAATTGATTGCCCTCTGGCTGCTGCCAAAAGGCGCTCAGTGTGCCATCCTGTGTTGAGTATGTGTGTGTGCGTCAACCTGTCATGCCCCCTGTATGTGGAGATATTGGGGGACATGGCTAATTAAATGGAGTAAAAGCTGTTGAAAGGGGCTGGACATTGCCAGCACGAGAGGACTTGACACCCATGTGTTTCGAGAGGCAGAGAGGGCAAGCATGACGGAAGGAGGAGGCCTATGTTACCGCACCCCGCCTGGCTGCAAGAGCTCAGTCATGGGGCAAAGACCCTTTGGGAGGAGGAACCGACGGTAAACTATAATGTAGAAGGCTGGTGTTCGCATTAACTGCAATTCCAGACCCTTTTTGGAGCAGTCTTCTCTATATTTGCCCTATCCAGCACAGAACTTTAAACCCCAACACCCTATCCTGCTGTGACACACACACACATTCCAGGAGGAGGAGATGGGAGTGTGTCAATTGGGAAACAACGGCTGTTAGTTACAGAAAATGCATTACGGCGTGGGCCCCGGCAAAAGAGCGAAGGAGAGGAAGTGGTGAGATTACGCATGGGTCTGTGCGAGAAGAACACGGGGAGATTTCCTCCCCCTCTCTGCCGTAAACTGCCCAGATTTACAAGGACTCCGGGGATGGGGATATCTCATCCTCGTCCCATCAAACTTTGACAGCTCCTGATTTAAAAATAATCCTAAATCAGCGTGTTACGGATGTCAGTGGGATATAAGGAGGTCAGAGGAGAAAAGGCATCCCTATTACTGTCTTAACGACCTTTCCAGTGTTAACACTGGTAATGTGAACTTCAATTTAATACTTTACATATGAGCAACAAAGGTGTTTGAAATTTATTTGGGAAGAAAATTAATTTGCAGACTAAGTTTTAACATCCTTGTTATTATGTTTTACTTATTTTCTTTCTCCTTACCTATCATAAACAAACTCGTAAATTTTTGACACAGTAAAGCACTTAAAATAAAATCATGCATTCCTTTAGTGTATATTGAGCACGTTTTTTTAAAATAATACAGGTGTTTTGGGACTTTTATTTAGTGATTTGTGTTGTCCATCACCAACCAACCCCTGTTTGGTGATGGCAGATACTGGCTTTTTCCAAAAGGTTTATTGCGGTTTAAAAGGAGAGTTCTGATTTTAATATCAGGCCAATAGCTCACTTCCATACATATGAGAACCTGGGAGAAACCAGCTTTAATGGCAGAAGTCTTAGTTAAGCAGGAGAAGAACTAAAGTTCTGGAGGAACAAGTCAGACAAAAATGATCCCGTTTTATTAATGCCATACAGTCAGAGTTCTGTGATTAAAGTCAGAACTCTTTTTTCCAGCGGCCCTCATCTTTCTCTGTAGTAACTGTAAATTGGACTGCACATTATTGGATCAGAATTTAACTATATGATTAGAATATAGTTGACCAGTTCTTGACAAGACAGCTTGTTAATTGTCAGTATGAAAATGGAAGTTAGAAGCTCATAAAAGTGGAATTTTACAATATGAGCTTTTGAAAAAATAAAAATATCCTGCAAGCAAGTCCAGTCCAACATATAAGGAATTTCATAATTACTGACAATATTTTAAATAGTCTTCCTCAATAGATTGAGCATCTTTGAATTTTTGTGTTTCTCATCCTAAATAAGGGAACAATATATTTTAATCTTGACAGCGTGACTAAAAGTAACAAAGTTATATTAGCTTGAAAAGGTTGCTATGCGCTGCTTCCAATAGTACCAAAAAGCGTTCCTCCTTCAGCTGCATCAAGATGCTTGCTGAATACTCTCCCCTCATCTGGTGAAGATATTTCTCCCTTCATTCCTCACAGCAGTAAATAACAGTAAATAACTGTCTTCATTCTGCCTTGTTCCAGCTACTGCTCCGCTGACGTATGTTTTTTTATTGTACCGGCATCACTCTAAACCGGATCTTGCTCACCTGCTTCTCCTGTGATCACGGCAGGCCTCTGAAGACCCCTTGAACAGAAACAGGAAGCACTTCATAGCTCGGGTCACGACCCCTCTCACTCAGTCCCATGAGTCAAGGCAGGGCCCACCCCGGCGAAACACGGGAAAGTTCCGGTCCCATCAACAAGGTGTGGAAGGATATTCACGGGGGGAGGAGGTGTGCAGGGCTTCACTCTGTCTATCGGAGCATGCGGGAGTCAGACAGAGAGAGGCGCACATCTGCGGAGTGGAAGCCATGTAATGGTATTATACACAGGGCCCAGAGAGGCACATCTAAATGCAACTACAGCTGTATCCAGAACAAAACTGGACATCTGATTTAAGACAGTTAAACAGTTTGGAACTGCATGCAACATAGATGCCTGTAGTAAAACAATATTTCACAACCTTTTTAAAATAGATTTTATCTTCATTTAGGTGTCTACCTTCAGCAGTAATTGGGCTAGAGGTGGGGTACGACTGCAGGCTATTGGCCCATAGTAGGGACTCTAAGCATAACATGAATTCTAAAGGTAAATACTAGAAAAATGCTCATAATTTCACTTATAAGTGAAGATTTGAGATTTAATACACTTTGCATTGTTTGATGTTCTGAGCTCTGAAGGAACTGCATTTTCTTAAAGTAAACTAAGAGCAGATTATAAAAAAAAAAATACTTTAAACATAAACTGAAAGGAATTGTATTTATTTGCCAAATGTTTTAAAAACATATGTTTCTGCTGGACAAAATTAGGTAAACCACACAAAACAAAATTACTGTATTAGCGACAATTACTGTGCTGTTTGTTTAAACAGTTCCATGTACATAATAACAATTAATGTTATTTACATTGTGTTTGTTGATTGTTTGTGCTTGTCTATCCTGCTATGAGTAGTGAGTGAATATTCAATTACATTCTTGATCCAATTAAATATAAGCTTTTTTCAACTTGTTGGGTCAAATGTCATGTCAACTCTTTATGTGTCAATTTAGTATAAGGTACCCAGGAACGGTACTGACTCATTGATTTTGAAAATTTAGAAAATTCATCAACTTCTGACCATTAATGTATTCCAATGGAATACATGATAAATGCACAAAAGAGAGGAAATATTAAACAAGAAATGCTAAAAGGTAGAAACTAGGCTGAACATGCCAGGGGAACTAAGGGTATAATGCATGATGCAAGTAACCATCCAATGATATGAACTCCTTTTCTTATTTCAGTACACATGCTGAAAGGTGTTCAAGGAACATCATCCTAGTCATCAGTTTAGATTTTCTTTAAGAGTTGCAATTGAGTTCTGTCCGTTTGTATTTTCTTATTTTATTCCCAACTGTTAAAGCAGTTATGCCTTATTTTACAATATGCTTCATTTTCTTCTTTAAAATTTTTCAATTTGTATTCTGAACCACAAAGCCCCCATAACACAGGCTCCAACATGATGATGCAGCTAATTAAACACGATCTCTATTAGTGGATGTCCTGAGCATATTCCCCAGCATGCCATTTTGCATTTCTAATGGTACATGACTTGGACATTTTGCCTTCATTTTACGCATATTAAAATGAAGTGAAGACCAAATATCCTGTGTGTGTCCCCTCATGCTACATGACATGCTTGGACTTGTCTGGACTTGTCTGAGAAAACAATCACACCATTACACAACTTTTAAGTTCCTGGTTGTTGTTTTTTTGTCTTAATTCTTGGGTGCGACAGATTTTTTATGTTAATGGTGGAATATTAGGGGTGTACATTGGACGAGAAACTGACATCAACAGGCATAACAAAGCTACTCTTTTTTTCCCTTACAATATACGTTTCTCAGAAACCCTCTGACATTATCTCCTTTCTCCTGCTGGCAACTTTTCAGATAATCTTTACTTAATGGGCTCTTCTCTGTGGAGGAATTATGCAGTCATCTTTCTCTAACTGCAGCCAGGTTTATTATAATGTGCCTGAACAATGTGTGAAATCAGTACTTCGCAGTAGGGCAGTTTAACTCATAATAGGAGTCAAGTCTCTTTAAAAATGTTGGCTCCAGTTATCATAATGTTTCCAGTTAAGATTGACCTAATAAATAATTTAACATCAACAGTAAAACCCACAACTACATGCTGTTCCACACATGCTGTTCAGGTGATAAACCTAAATAAATTACCTCCAAGTTCTTCCATTTCTCTGAACATGATTAAAATGTCTCATGACCCAGCTGACAAACCTGGAATCTGAAATCTAAAATATAAAATGTCCATCTGTGTGCACAGAATCTCCAATGTAAACACGTTCCTCTATGTTTGGATACACTTAAAGTTAAATATAGTTTGCTTTGTTATCTAGGGTACCACAGAAAAAAAAAATGCACATTTCACTTTTCAGATTTTTTTCTTGTAAAAAAAAGGAAAAACTGTATAATTTTCCTCCCACTTTCCAGTTATGGGGAAGTTTGTATTTGTATATCTCGTGACATAACAATGAGGCACATGGATGCTCTGTAGTTGTTACTTGACAAATTGTGAAAATGTTAAAGAGATGTGAAAGCAAACCAGCACAACAAATGAGAACACTGGCACTTTTGGCAAGAATGCAGCCCCGTATAGGCCCACATTCCAAATTTTATTTATAGATTAAATGTTTTCTAACTCAATTTGTGTTTAAAATCATTTATGGTTTCTGAATCATTCAGTCCAGATGGTTTATTCTATATATTGAAGTGGCTGTTTTTGTCTTATAATCCCCAAAAATAAAAACGTCAATTCTCCCTTTTGTTCATTCACAAACAGAACATAGGTTATTTGAATCTCACACTGTTTTAAAGAATATCGGGATAAATGAAGATCAATCCAGCTCAGGTCTTAACAATCTAAGCATCTGTAATTTTGACTAGAGATGATCAAATATCATCCAGATTTCTTTGATTAGATTGATATAACCCCTTAATGGTGCAGAATAGCTTTCACTGATATCAGTGTTATTAACCTCCAGTGGGTCATATTCTTTTTACAGTGCTTAAACTCTAGCAACAGAGAGTTGCACAATAAATAGGTTTCCTAAAACGTATTTATTTTGCATGATGGAATGGTACCCTGAGTAGTGAATTATGTCATCCATGTTAAAAAACTTTTTTCACTGAGATAATGCTTGTTTTCAGCATTTTTTTAAAGTAGTTTCTTTGGGATTTTTAAGACATCTTGTTGATTTTCACATCTTGAACCACCTATTGCATAATCATATCATGTATCCACTTTAGGAATCATCTTTTTAACAAATGAGCTGGCCTTTCTCCAGCTAAATTTATGCCTTGCCAGTTCTGGTATCTGTGCTTTTGCCAGCTGTTTTCTTTCCTGAAGTAAATCTCTATAAATCAATGGGAGTTAATCTGCTGAGAAGATTGTGTGCTTACCCCGGCTATGGGTGCACTCCTTCTCCATTGGTTACAGAACATCCATCAAGCACTCAATGAAGGCTCCAAGGAGCAGAGACACCCCCAGTCCCCTTATAACCCCATCAGCCCACCAACCCCCAATGTCACCTCTCACTTTTTCATATTCTTCTTCTGATAACTGGATTATGAAAGATGAATTGTTCTTGAGAGATAAAAAGTAATTGCCTCATGATTTGGATCAGTTATATATTTGTTGAGTCTCACACTCTTGAGATGCTTCATCTTTATCTTGGTGTCCTTTTGGCCTCATCGCAAAACATTTCCTCCTGCAGCACTGTCTCTTGGGCAGCAGTGTCTCACTGCATTGGAAAGTTGATCTGATTCCCCCGTCATTCATCATGTAACTTTAACTCTGAGGGGCACAGTGCAGCGAAGGGAAATCTTTGCAGTGACATAAAGCCAGGGCTGTATGGGTGCAAATCACCTTCATACTCTATTTGCAGAAAGAAGAATGTCAGAGTGCTGCCATAATGGTTGTAGTAGTACACAATCCAAACTTGCACACTGTCTTATTGTTTTATTAAAATGTTGAAAGGGTGCTTCTAAGCATTTTTGGAGGTGTTTCACAAACTGAAATATATCAAACCACTCTATGTGAACTCTAAGTGACCCGATCAGGTTAACCCAAATTATCCTACAGCTCCAAACAACACCCAAATTATTTGTAGAAGCAGTCTGGATGCCTCATTGTTGAATTGTATCCACATGTAGGCACTGATATAGTAGGAACACCTGAAGTTGATGACTTGGAACTGGCTTTGACACATATTTGTGGTCATTGTCCTGTTACAATACCCAATAATGTTCAAATTTATATAGTCTTGTACAAACTATCTCCTCAAATGAAATAAAATTGATCTAGAAGTTCAGGAATCTACAAAACAAGCTGATCATTCAGTTGAAAATGACTGTGACTATACTGAAGCAAGCTCTTTATGCTCTGAAATGCACTATGTGCACAAACCTGTGCAAATAAATGTTGTTTTTAAAAACCACTGTAGTTGTTTGATGTTTAATCATTCCATACTTGGATAAAGAACAGCCTAAAAACATTTTTTTAATCATTGAGATCTAAAAACATTATATTTGTGTCGATAAAGAGTGTAGTTAATATAAATATTGTATGTAAATGTAAATTATGAAGAAACATCATCATTATACATTATACAGCAGGGAGGGGGGGGTTGGGTGCGCGCGTTGTGAGCTGGCGCATGACTCAAACCTCGGCATCCGGTGTACGATTTTCAAAATAAAAGCTCCTCCATACTCTATACATAGAGCTGACATATTTAATTATTTCTTGCGTGGCCCGGTACCAATTGGTGGTTGGGGACCACTGAGCTATAGGACCTAAAAATATGTTGTGATGCTGTACAATTTAGTAGTTTTCCATGCTCAGTCACAGTGGAAAGGTAGCATTATTTCCAATATAAAAAACATAATTTGTTTAAGCAATGTAATCATAGATTGTAGCAACAGGTGCAAGAAAACTGGATATTGTTGAATGAACAATAAAGTATACTTCCAGCTGAAATCAAATGCCAATAAAGGATGACAGTTTTTGATGTTTATATACATTGTTCAACCAAATACATTTTGACTTTCTGTAATTATTAAATTAAACTTGGGAGTATTTATGTAAATATAAGGTTAAATATAGACATAGATTACATATAATCCTAAGCAGAATCAGTGAAACTGTAAACCAGTAGGAAATGAGTTATGAAGGGATCAGTGGTTTGGATTTCATGCATGCCAGTAACAGCCGTAGGCCTGCAAGTGATTCACGTAAGTCAGACAGCTCACACTTTATTACAAATTATAATTGGAATTTGGCAACTATGCTCTGAGCTCATCACTACTTGCTGTTACGCTTTCATTTAGAAACTGGGACTCATGAGGAAAGTGAATTTCCTTTGAGAAAAGTAGTTTCTCAAAGGAAGGTGGATGATGGGATTGTGCCAGACTGGAAACAAGCGACAAGCAGCAGCAAATAAATGCCTGAAGGAGAGAGAAACAAAATGCATCTGGCTGGTGTGCAAAGAAAGGGAATTGTATCTGTACTTCTTTGCATGAAATTACAGGCAGTCGTTGCATCATTACACAATAGATAGTTATACATTTACATTGATTCTGTGGTTGTGAATGGATTGATTTTTTTTGACTAATTAGTATTAGTTTTATTGACTTATTTTGGTCCAAGCCAAGGATAGCTATAATCAATAAAATAAAGTAAATTAGATACATTAACGACAGCAAATAATCCAGAAGCAAAAGACTTTGTTACTTAAGCTGGCTTCATAATTAAAAAATAAAGCATATGGAATATGTCCAGATGGGTTTTTGTGTGTTCTATTGCTCTACAAGCACCACTTCTATTTTTTAGGAGTAAATACATAACTGTTTTACATAAATATGTCTTATTTACCAGATATGAACTTTACTTCACAATAAAGCAACTTATGCAAGAAAATAACACAACATATACCATAAATTCTTTCAACATCTAACCGCTGACACGCATCCAAGAAAAAAATATTTTGCCTTATTACTTCCCAGATCTTGACAGCTCTTCACTGTCATGCACTATCTCTTCTAGGCTGTCAGAAAGTTTAGTATGTAACTTTTCTGACAGCAGTGACAAGCAGTCGGTCTAAAATCTTGCTTCTTTCTCTTTTAATAGAGAAAATTATATTCATTCTCCAGTGATGACTATTTATTCTACAATACTCTAAGTCCAGTAGGTCTTAAAGTTATTTTAAACAGTGAAAATTAGCAATCTTAGCTTGATCAAGTCTTCTCAGAGTATTCTAGCTTAGTCTGTTTTAGAGTATGGGAAAATAAATACACAAATAAGAGATTTATTGTAAAAATTACTATAGGTTTGTTATAAGAAAAGAAAATGATATTATTATCACTGAAATGTTAGTATTTTTAAGTCTATATAGTGAGATTGTGTGCAGTCAGCATCTTACCTGGATGAGGTATCTCTCAAATGCTTGGATAAAGAATAAGTTCAGATCACACATTTAATTACAGCACAATAAAGTGCAGAGCAATCATCTATCTAAACTCAAAAGTTTGCAGTTTGTGGATTCACATATTGGTATATTTTTCTGTGGAATGTAACTCTGAATTATTAATGGAAAATTCACCTATTTGCTGATTTTTTTCTAAGTATATCTAAAATATTCAAACAAAAATGTAGCTTGGGAAGCTGAGATACTTAGCATGGTGCTACTTGACATGCTATGGACCTTACCACAGGGGCCGCCTTTCATTGGCTGATGCCCATTCTACGTATGAACGCGGCTACCATGTGCGTGGCCGTCTAACAAACTCACGCTTCCCGTTAGCTGAGTACAGCATAATGGTAGTACTGATACAACTTCTACACCTTGAAGCCTGTCTGCTACACAATCTTACGTTAGCTAAACAGATCAATATGCAACGTGTACTGTATCTGACATACACTAAGGATTTTATTTTAGCAGAAAAGGCTTTGGACTAAACTGTTACTTGTGTTAGCCACGCTAGCACCAAGTACAGCTAGTCAATCAACCATCACTGGTTTCAGGGAAGCGCTGATTAATAATCAAGAAATAAATATCAAGCCTTTTCTGAGAAGGAAAAGTTTTCTGTTTGTATTGGTATGTCAGTCTGAATGAATTATGCTTATGGTGGGACTACGGGTCTAAGTAAGCATATTTTAATATATCAACTGATTTCATGTTGTTGGGATTTGTACACATGCCGTAAGCTTTGAATGTTCCTGGGGAGATCTCTGCTGTAACTCTGCTACCAAGTCGAGCCTCTTTTCTTATTCAAATCACTACCTCTCCCCTGAGCCAGGAGGCTGTTTGTGAAAGCAGGTCTGTGGGGACCACATAGGGAGAAGGAATCAAGAAAAACATGTCCGACAGACACAACCAACAACCGCTGCTGTCGCCTTTCATCTTCCTCAGTACAGGTCAGAAAGAGTAGGTGCACTGTTAGCCTTTGCTGTATTTTCTACAGCTAAATACCGCAAAATGCCCAGTAAAACTAACATAAAACATCTTTACAATTAGTTACTGTAATTTGCATTGCATTATGGGTAAAGGACATAGTATTACAGTAACTTACTGTATGTTTTGAAGTTGCAGTAATTTACTGTTTACACATTGCAGTAGTGGTACTGTATTTATAATATCTTGCACTGTTAGCCTTTACTGTATTTTTTACAGCTAAATACATAAAATGCCCAGTAAACTAACATAAAACATCTTTACAATTAGTTACTGTAATTTGCATTGCATTATGGGTATAGTACATAGCATTACAGTAACTTACTGTATGTTTTGAAGTTGTAATTTACTGTTTACACATTGCAGTAGTGGTACTGCACTTATAATGTCTTTGCGCTGGCCATGTAAGAATTCTATTTGATTTCCAACGGTCATCATAGATGTTTCATCGTGGTTCCCTGTTTCTGTATTTTTACTCCTTTAGTGGTTAACATATTTTAAGGCAGAAAGAGAGCATGTACTTTTGTTTTTTTCACATCCTAGCTAACATTAATATGCAGTTTATCTAGCTACGTCATCAAGGGTGGCTTCGCTTCCAACGTTTTTCTGATGACGTTTGTTTTAAACTCCGAAGCTTTTTCCGTCCAAGTGCAAGTGCAGCTCTGTCGCTGTGGGCTCACACTGCTTCAGCTCTTCGCAAGACAGGTAAAAAAACACTTAGAAAACTGTTTGAAGCCAATGTATATTTTAGATGGAGCTAACGTAACTTATAGCATCATGCTATAATGCTATAACTTAGCATGAGGTGAAAGATAGAAAAATATGATGGTGTTATTGTTTGAGCTGGTTCTGAATTAACGTTAGCTAAGGTGCTAATTTTACCGAAGGTTTTAGCTTGGCTTTTGCCGCTAAATCTTCCTCGAGCGACTAGCTTTGGGTTGAGATAAGCTCAGTGATGAGTGTCTGTTAGCATTGTTGTTACATCCTTTGTCGAACAATATAACGTTAACTGATAATTGATCCCCCCGCCCCCTTTTTTAAAAAAATACATCTAATAACTGTTCATTTGTTTAAGCCATGACCTTGCAAATGTTAAGAGTGCAGATTAGCTAGGTCAACAAGGATGAATTCTAACGTTGTTCTTTTTTTTCTTTTTGTCAGATGACTTTTTTTAACTCCCAAGCTTTTTCCCTCCAAGTGGCTGTGCAGTTTTGTCCTGCTGAGTGCTAACATAGTTTCAACTCTTGAAAAGACAAGACAACAGGTAAAAAGACAGCTCTTCAAACATATTTGAAGCCACAAAATAATCTGGAAATGTAGAGGAGCAGCTAACCTAATCTATAACTTTGAGCTTGCTACAGCTAGTTAGCCTGCTAAAGTACCATTACATCTCCAACATAGTGTATAAGAGTCTGTAAATGAGGACAAAGGTGGAAAACATTCAAGTGGTTTCTGTTATTTTTTGAGTTGGTTCAGCCACAGTGGCAGGTGGACAAAAAAGTTAATTTCCAACCCTGGTTCCATATAAGGACTGTTCACCTGTTTAAACCATGCTCTTGCAAAGTTAAGTCAGTACTAACAGGTGCAACTATGTACAGGTGTAAATTCTGCAGCATTTGTACTTCAGAATTTAGAGAATTTTGTCATGTGAAGAAACATCAACACACAGCTAATTATCGGTTTCAGGAATAGAGCAATGTCCTACTTCCGTCAGAGAAAAATAAAACATTTAGAAGAAAAAGAGGACTCAATCTTCATCTTGGTTGATGTAATTTTATATCGACTCTTAACTTAAAACACACATCTTAAATCAGAATTGTTCAATTAATTTGTTAAAGGGATCAATTCACCCAAATTACAAACATTTTGTTAACCCATATTGTACTTAGCCATTCAGATACTGTATTTGTGGAATGTAATGCTTTAAAAATTCATTTAGCCTCACAACTGTCATTCACATCCGCTGTTTCAGAGTGGTAGCAGGATGTAGGGGTAAAGTCTAGTCTAGTCTCCGGGTGAGGTTCTCAAAACCTGTTGTAATCTGGGTGAACTGGCCCTTTAAATATAAATTACTACCAGTAATTCATATTTAAGAGTTTTCCTTTTATGTTTCAAAGGTATCTTCCACCAAGATGTCTGTTGAGATGGAAATGACCTTACCTACAACACCAAGGGTAATCATGCTTGGTAAGAGGAATATTTTCTATCACTATAATTTTTTGTAGCAATGTATGTAATAGTTATGGTAGTCTGTACTTTTACTCACTAGCGTTAGCCTGACAAGGGTTTGTCTATTTTAGGAAATAGCTTGATGTCTGCAACCCGGTGGATGGTCAGTATGGAGGAGAAGGTATTTTTCAAGCCTGAGCAACTACATGACTTTGCCAGCGTCCTTGCTGTCTTTTTTAGGTCATATTATGACTTCAATCTGGAGTATCAGGAGTCAGCATCCACCACACTGGAGATGATACAACAGTAAGTACTCTACACCAAACCATTTATGAATTAAATTTAATGACAGTTTGACTGATGATGAAGAACCATAGCTGATTGCTGTATTGTATGTCTTCATTTTAAAAATACAATTAATATATTTTATTTCTGTTAAAAGATTTTTGTGAGGATCAATCCAGATGTTGGTACCAAATGCACAGCCAAAGTCAGTACACGCCGCAAGACGGTAAGTCTTGTCAAGAGGAAAGTAGTCAGTGTCAACTCCCGGATCAACACCTTCCTCAAACGACTCGCTGAATTTGAATGGAGGACTTCCAACTAGGTAAGCATTTTACCAAATGTTTATTATTTTATTGTCTTTTCCTCCTATCTTGCATGTTCTGACTTTACTTTAGGCTTTTTAAGATGATTTTAATGATTATTTATAAATGGCCTGTGATTCATACACAATAGCCTTTAGACTAGCCTGCATCTTTTCTGTGTCCGTGGTAAAAAGTGGATGTCGCTGCATCTCTTACTAAATCACAGAAATGTATGTGTGTAGTCGTTTAAGTGAGGTGTTTTTTTTATATTATGCAGTTTTCAGTTTATTAGTCACACCTTTGTAGTAATCCGTCAACACCAACAAAATGACTGAAAAGATTGTTATGACATGTTGTATTTCATCGTCTCCTTGGGAACATTTGCAGGGTCTCAATACAGTACGCAATCGTTTGAATTAGTGAAGACTGACTGACTGCTTTTGCCATAAACAATCCAAAAACCTGAAGTGAAGCCAGTCCTGCTCATTCTTTATGCAGCTTCTATTATCACTTCAGTGTAATTGATTTTTAAAAAAAAGAAATTATCAACGTAATGCTGCTTTATGCCAATGATTTTATGCATTTGGACATTGTCATTTCAGCTTAATTTGTCAGCCTTCCTGTCGATTTGAAAATGTAGATAACTTCCTGACCATCTCATGACGTCCCACATTGTCTATCTTATTCTTTACAGTTCAGCTTCCACAAGATGGATCTCACTGATTTTGTTTGACGAATGGAATAAAAGTTCTTCTGATGTAGGAAATGCATCTGATATAACAATATTTATTGATATGAATGCCTACCATATAGTACATTATCGACTTGCACTGTTATTGTGATGTATTGTGTAACAGAGCACATTTAAGCTACTGTTTTCTGACAATGCAGCCTCTGCTGGTTTTTAAATGAAGTATATTCTATATATTTTTAAAAGTCAGTCTTTAATAGTTTATGGCTAGTACTTGATGCACACATGTTCATGTTGCTACATACATGTGCCATAAAAATATTGACATGACCTGTAGTGTGTTCTATGGTTTTGTTGTTTTATAGCGCATTATATTGTATTGTGACATTGTTCTTTATGACGAATATATAAATGGATTTTATTTCAACAAATCTGCTGAAAATAAATACCTGTTTTTATTCACAGTACTTGGACTAAAATTTCTTTTGTGAAACTTTTCGGTTTATGGTAAAATATTCTTGTATTAAAAATGTAAACTTTAATTTACAGTAAAACTGACATTATGTTGTGAAACAAGTTTACAGTAGACCAGCTTTACTATAAAATACATTTACAGTTTTATGCTATAAACTACATTTACAGTAAAGCAGTTATAACTGCAAAGCACACTCACAGTAAAAATTAACTGTGAAATATCATGACAGTAAAGGTACTGTGGAATGGTAATTAGTACCTTACTGGCAACACTGTTGCCAGTAAGGTACTGTAGAATGTCAATTATAGTAACTTACTGGCAACAGTGTTGCCAGTATGTTGCCAGTAAGTTACTGTTGAATGGTGATTACAGTAACTTACTGGCAACACTGTTGCCAGTAAGTCGCCAGTAAGTTACTGTAGAATGGTGATTACAGTACCTTACTGGCAACACTGTTGCCAGTAAGGTACTGTAGAATGGTAATTACAGTACCTTGCTGGCAACTTACTGGCAACACTGTTGCCAGTAAGTTACTGTAATTACCATTCTACAGTAACTTACTGGCAACACTGTTGCCAGTAAGTTACTGTAATTACCATTCTACAGTAACTTACTGGCAACAGTGTTGCCAGTAAGTTATTGTAAAAATACAATAAAAAGTCTAACAGTGTGGAGCAACAAGATCTGCTCTGGAAAGAGCATGTTGTTAATTATTGAATTCTACGCTATGAATATAGTGATGGGAGTGCTCTGTTTTGCTAAGAGGTACCGCATGAGTAAGCAGGTCAGTTCTAGACAGCAGAGCAGAGGGAAAATAAGGGGAATCACCAGTTTGAGATGAGACAATTCCTCTCTATTGTTCATCATCCTTATTTCCTTTCATTTGAGAGCCGTGAAGAAATGACTCAGAACTCAAACACGACCCCTAAAGGAAGTCACTCACAAAGAATGTCCAAATGAGCAAAAGGCTCTCTGTCATCGGTGCTGCTCTTATAAAATAACATCTAAAATCCCCCAAAGTGGCGAACATAGAGATTAAGCTGCCATTTTTTACAGCTGACAGCAGAACCTGGTTTGTGGGAAACTCAAATACAGTCTAAAAGAAGTTTAAAGTTACAGTTTTGTTTGGGTAATCTGACTGGCAAGAGGGTGGTTAAGCCTTAATGAGTGGAGCGCTGCTCTGTGATAGGATTGGGCATGGTGATTAGTTAGGGGAGTCAGAGATGAACCCGGGGCAACAAAGTTTCAGTTCCCTACTGGTGTAAACTGTGGGTGGTGAGGAGATAAAACACAAGGAGCGCTCACAGCATTGTTTATGCTGCTTGTTTGTGGTCTGCATCCATGCAGGAGGGTGTGTGTGTGTGTGTGTCTATTAGGGGGGGGTGCAGTCCTTATGTTTCTGCAATGTAGCATTGCGCTGCTAAAAACTCCCACATTAAGATTGAGATGTTATAACTCAGATTTTGTTTAGTCAATATTTGTGTCTGATACTTCTTTCTGCAGATACTATGCATCTAAATTAATGGTTTGTGGGCCAAAATTAACTAAATGCATCAAAAAACATTTACCTGAAAATACACATCAGGGAAGACGAGTATCTTCTCCCAACTGGGGGTCCAGGACTGAGTATTGGGGGGTCCTGTCCCACCTGTTCGCCTGCCCCAAGCAGCCAGGGTCAGTCACCAAGGAGGTGGTCCTGCTTGGCTCCATCCACACCACGAGCCCACCCTATCAAGGCTAAACAGTGTGAAACAACACATTAACTAGCGGCCTGTCCAAATGTCAGCCAGGACAAGTGCTTGCTTTAAAAACGACCACCACAGATCCATTTGTCTTGCTGTGTGGTCTTCACATAAACTTAAGTTAAGTTTTTTGTTGTTATTGTTGGATTGTTGCTAAAATCTGCAAAAAAGATTCAACTGTCTAACTACACACAATTTGAATAAGTAAGAATTGTGTTGGCTGTCTGGAAGGAGAATGGACCAAAACTTTTTAGGTCTCTAACATCTGCTCAATACAATTCTTCATATGTTTGCACCAAAACTCTTCTTACCTTGCTACTGTTTACTAATCAGCCTAGAAGTTGTTTTATAGTCAACTAAAGGAAAAACATGGCCAACAAGATGGGTTTTTCATAAAATAGTCATGTAAAAGTCAGCAACATTCACATGTTGTTAAGATAGTGGGATGAATATCCAAATAGTATCAAAGATTTAGTGGCATCACAGAGTAACAAACAAGGTGAAGAGGGTGGAATCTTGCAAAATGTTTAAAATCACAAACAGAAAATCCGTCTATGTCCAAAACAGCTTGACGGAAGACTGTCAAGTTGTGAAGAACTAGTATAAAAGATGAGCTGAAAATTAAAAGCTGTTCTCACCAAAAACACATTTAAGAGAAATGTTTTGTTGTAGTTTTGGTGATGTACAAATTAGCAAAACAAGAAAGAAACAGGGTTAAAAAAAAATGGCACCAAAAGCAAAGAATAACACAGGTTATGTTCTATCACCCAAACAGAATGCACAAAATAAATGGCAGTGACAGATGAGTCTGTCAAAGAAAGAAGAACTGGGCCTGGTGTACCATCTATGTAACTAAAACAAAGATAGAAACTAAAGCTGAAAACATTAACCATAGCTGCATTCTATGTAACACCTACCAAAATTAATCCACCGTAAGAGTAACAGTGATATTAAATCATTGTTTTAATATCAATAGCATAATTTCCTACCTTTAGAAAATTAAGAGGAAATTGTTGTCCAAACATTTTACTATGGTATCAGATATAGGTCAGCATTATTCTTTTATAACATAAAAACATAAAGGCATCTTTTTATCCTAATTACATTATTTCTTACATGTCACTCTAGTGCTCAATAACTGAGAGTGGACGGTTTTGCCATTAAGAGTACTGTTTTGAACACATTTGTTAAAAAAAATATATAATAATGACAGTACAGTAGTCAATATTTTATAGTTTTATACATTTTAATAGGTTTAGTAGTAATCTTGCTTCCAGAAAACTGTAATTCTTCCCTCACTGTGAAATTGTACTTATCAGAAATATCTGGTATATAGAAAATATGAAGATTCCAATTTTGTGAACAGTGTGAAGACAAGATTCCCACTAATTTTTTTTTTACCTTCCTAACCTTTTATGGAACTCTAGGTAAATATGTTTCTTATCAAATGGAGACAGTTTGAAGCAATGGGAAAAAAGTCAATTTAGGAACAGTGAATGTAATCAAACTCTACATTTTTTTGCATTAGTGATACAATCCTAGAGGAATTGTGGTGAAGAGCAGTAATGAATGAAGCAAATTAGTAAACTCAGTTCAAGTTGATATATTTTTTCTGAACTATTACACACATCTTTGGCATTGGAAGTTCAGTTCTGCCGAGGATTAACATCGCGACACTTTGGTGGTATTGTGCAACCCAAACCCTCACTACTGTTCCACACATAAATCTCACAGAGCGTGACTAACCCAGCGGTAACAAGATCTGGGGACTGGCGGTCCCCGTGGACCCTGGCCTGCATGTCAGTGTTTCAGACTGCTCTGCAGCAAAAAGCGGCCCCAGAACCTCCCCGGCCCCCCGGAGACCTTCTGAAACCAAACAGTGAGGTCAGCTCTGGGCTCCCATCTCACTGTGAGGATTACACAGTCTCATATGCACATACAAAGAGCTCAGACCATTGAGACTGAACTTGGATTAAGTCATTAAGAGCAACGATCCACTAAAACCTCAGCCAAGGGCTTTCTCTGAAAAAAATATTTTTCTCACAGCATCTGATGTTCTGTTTGCATGCAGAGCAGATGAGCTTCTTTTAGTAAAAGACACTTTCTGGAGTCATTATTTCATCTGTTGGGCTTCGTTTACTGTGAAACATCCCTTCTTGAATACTTCCTACAATAAAACCATGAAATGAATAAAGCTTACACCACCGCCGTTCTATCAATAATACTACATCCGTCTGACCATTTTCCTGTATGCACCTGCATCACTTTTAAACACACAATGAAATTCAATCTCCAATAACTTCCACAACAGTAATACAAGATGTTTTATAGTATAAAACAGGTGGTGATGATCTTCATGCCCAGTGAAATGCATGACATTGGGCACGCTCTTCAAATTCTGACCACTTGTGTGTGTGTGTGTGTGTGTGTGTGTGTGTGTGTATCTTTTGTTGCATTTTGTTCCAGACCTGCATGCAACCACAAAGATCCACCTCTTGAAATAAAATGTTCAATTCACTGCTGTGTTTCCATAACTAGGATGATGCACATGTGCTTCGACAAAACTCTGCATGTGTTTGAGTCGATCTCCTGCAGATGCAGAACTGTCAATAGTCAATGAATTTCTTCTTTGTTTTGATTGTAACGTTAGTCCAAAAAGTCAAAAAGGTTTTGGATGTGGAGACAAAACCTGTTGAGAATAATTCATGCGAGTGTCAAAAGTGAGAATCTCTGGATTTTCTTACGGGGCCACACACGTACAGATGGCCCACATTCTAAGGATCAATTTTAAATCCCATTTTATTTACTGCTTTCACACAACGTCAAAGGATCGTAAATAACCAGGTCAAAGATTTGTGTTTATTTGACATAGATATTCAGAACCCATATTTTTAAATATGTTAAAATTATGCTGGTAATGTTCATACATTTGCAAGAAGCATTTTATTCAAGTTAAATAATACAAAAGAAAAAGATCTTGCTAGAACAGACATACAAACAAAAACATAACTGGATGAAAATTGATTTTAATGATTTACTGTGTGGTCTGAATGTTAACAGACTTAAACCAGTAACTTCTGGTGCCCAATGTCATTACTTATTATCTATTGTGTTAGTAAATAAGTAGTTGCATTTTAATTTGTTAAATTTTCTAGTTTAACCTGAATTTGTTGTTTTCTTGAGTTTTTGCTCAGCTCCTGGAGTTAAATAATAAATAATCATATTTATGCTCCTGTATTTTTGTTGTTTATAACTGTTTCCTTGTGTTGCCCTGTCTGTTTGCTTCCTTGGTATAAATATTGAACTTTTAAGTTCAATATTTTAATAAATGTCTCCATCTTCACAGACGTGTTGCTCATATACTCATAATATTGACCCAATTTGCAACTAATTCGAAGCGCCTTGATGGAAGTTGGAAATGAGGGTCGGGAGTATTGAACAGAACTTTCCAAAGTTGTTTTTGCCAGTTTATTCATGGCTTTTTTATTGTTCAAGGGAAGCTAATTTGTCTTTGAGTGTAACACACCTGTTCGGGGCTCATAGACAGAAGCTTGAAACAGCTAGCTCACAAACCGACCCCTACGTCATCCCTCCTGACGTGTTGATAAAATTACCGACTTTGCCTGAATTCACACTACATGATTAATATCAGTCATAAACGATGTCTCCCATTAAACAGGACCAGCCTTCAAAGACTTACAAAAGACGAGAAGCTAACCAGTTTTTTCCGTATATGCTAGGCTACAAGATGGTGGGGCACTGTTTCCATGGTTACTGACAGTTAGACACGTACCTTCGCCTTAATGCAATATTTGATATTTTTATAATCTTGCTTACTTATAAATTAAATGAACATTAATTTTCTTACCATGTAAAAAGTGTTCGTTGAAAATCCGCGGTTACACGGAGGGCTGACAGTCTTTATCCATCGCCGCTGAATCTTTCCTCGTGTTATATAAAAAAAAGTTTGGTTTTCATCGTTGTTTGTTTGTGCGGTCGACCGCGCAGCACCCTTCGACCATTTTTTATGCAAATTAAACTAAGTAAAAGCAACCACATCTGCGGATTTTTTTACTGGTTTTGCATTAGCGTGTAGGCTGTTTTCACGTCTGCCATCGCGTAACAGGCGGGGTCTCGAAGAGAGTGACGTCACTTGCAAAGTGTCAATACTTGAGTAACAAGGCAAGTGTCCATTTCAAGGGTTTTCAGATCAAACCAATCTGGTAGTTAAAATTTTTTATTCGTTTTTGATTTATGATCCAGTCAAATGTAATGTGCTCCATCATTGCGCTAGATAATGCTTTCATTGTCTACTTCACCAATGCCTCAAGCCTTATGTGCCACCAAGTCCAAATAATACCGGAGTTTATAACATGTCCATAACAAACCCAGCCTTTAGCAATTCATTATATAGGGAATGATTCTGAATTTTCTAAACCTATCCCTACAAGGCTTCATGGCTATCATATTATCACCTCAGCACTTTCTGTGGCCTCATCTGTCGTTTTAATAATATACCCCCATAAAACCAATTCTACAGCGCAGCAGTCCCACTCTTCTCGCTCATCAACACTGACATTTATCAATATCCAGTTAGTTTCTCCTGGAGTTGGGTACTTTATCCCCCTTAAAACAAAGATCTCCACTTGTTTTTGCAGTCTTTTTTTCAATGTAACAAAACTCGCTTTGTTCTAGGCTCAGACGGTTCAGGAAAAAATAATATTGGTGGATCATTGTCATGGGGGTTGCCATGGCTGCAGTCACACTTGCTGATGACTGGATTCATTTTGTATTATCGTTGGCGACATCCTCGACTCCCAAAGGCAGCGTGATGCTCTTGATAATGACGCTTCATCATATCATTTACAGGCTGCAACATCAAAGGCATGCTTTTCTTTTGATTTTGATTCGGCTTCCAATTTTTTGTGCATGTATCTTATAGCAAATGCCTCTCATGATATTTACCTTTTGAAAAAGTGCATTAATAGAAGATGGATAGAGGGCCAGACGCACTAAGAGCACTGGGGTCAATACCTCACCTCACTGGGCTAGAGAAAAGATCAACTATCGTCTTTTGCTGGGTCAAGGCCAGTGCCCCCACTAAGTCCCCATCAGTGGCTTTGTCTGGTGGGCGCAGGAGTACAGCACCAAAATGACCGAGTGGCAAGAGGATAATCCATCACTCTTCCGAATGAGGACAGAATCAATCAGGAGTGGCCTTCAGATCACTCCAAACTAAATTACCATTGGATGTCAGGTGATAAGCTGCAAAGGGTCACTCTCGGTGTTTATTGCAACTGAAGCAACGGCGGGACTGAAATGCGAACAGCTGGAAAAATCTGCCAACTCCTTAAGAGTGGCTTCCAAAAACCAAATATGGTTATTATTATTCTTTCTGTCCATTTGCAGGAACAACCCTTTAAGCCACTCCATCACTAGTGGGCCATTTGCAAGAGGGCTATTGACATTGCCTGACCAGCGTGCAACACAATCATCATGTCTCATAATGTAATGCTTTGAGGTCACGCAGAGTTTGCCAGTGATTGGGGAAGTTAGCGAGCTCTTTCCCTCGCTAATTGATGCACTTGGGCCGCTGTGCCTTTGAACAGAATCCTTGCTCCATCCGACAGAGAGAAGGCAGATGCCATCAGTCCCCCACCTCCTCCTCTTTAGCCTTTGAAACCCAAGCCTTCGGTCTAAACCACACAGCTCAGGGCACGAGTGAGAGGAGCCGTCTGTTAGCTTAGCTCAAGAGACAGTTTCTCTCTGATTTGTTTGACCACCATAGAGTCTGGACTGTGAGTTCGAGTAAACCAAGCCAAAACAGATTAGAAGATGGTATCACGCAGGCAGTGAGATCTGTGATACTGTCTCCTAGATCCTGCTGCCCTAAAATGAGGAGTCATTGTTTGCTCAAGAGTTTAGCCTTGTCTGTCTCTCCTCTATGCAGAATGATTGTCACAATAAGCAGGTGTTGCACAGAAATAGGGTGGTTTCAGATAGTGTATGGGAAAAAAAAGTAAACTCTCTGTGCATTTCTAAGTCTCCTCCAAAGTGGTCTAAAGCTGATAACAAAATCCTCATTTTCAGGCAAAGCCCAAAAATGCACCAAGAGCCCAAAGGGTTTTAAAGCTTTTTTAAAAACATAACTGATAACCTTCTCTGATGAAGGAAATGGCATATCCAGTTCATGATATTATCAAATCTCCCATTTCCTGCCACATAACTTCAGGCTGCTGTCTGTAAAAGGAGGGTTATAGGTTAAGTAGTTGAGCTCTGTGGCAGAATGATTAATGAACAGAAACTGGGGATCATTTTTGTTGATACCCCACCGCTGAACTACACCGAGCAAGGTATTCAACATTTTTGAGAAAATCAAAGCATGTCAGGCATTTAGTTTATTAGTAAAAGGCTGGAGATTGTAAACATCTATTATACCTCAACATTACATGAGATCAAAAATAAGTACATTATGTTTTTATTTCCCATTGACCATTGTTGATTACATGAAATCCCAATAAAGTACATCAAGATTGTGGTGGTAATGTGAGAAAACCATAAATGGTGGTAATGTGAAAGAAAAGGCATTTTTCTTGAAGGCTTTTTCAAGAAAATCTAGCTTCCATTTAAAAACTTTCAGCTAACAAGAGACTGATTCTGTTAAAAACCCAGTTTTTTCAGCTAAAGTACATTGTGTTTTTGGATTTACTGTGCATGAAAGACACATTTCTTTTTGCACTCCACAACCACTCACAGTTTGTATGTAAAAGTAAAAGTCACAAAGTCAGAAAGTGAGCCTGAAAACAACACCTGCAACCCCACTTTAAATTTCAACACATGGTTTTTAGCCTTGTTGCGAGAAACAAAGAACCCATCGGAAGTGTCACAAACCAAAAGCTTCACACGCCCATAAAAAGGGAGCATCTGGTTAATATTATAAAATCAATTCCTACACAAGGAATGAAAGATTCTGAAATTGTAAAAATTGTACAGTTATTAAATAAATGTTCACAAAAGTCATAAACTGCTCTGTCTAGTTTAGAAGCTGTGCATTTTTACACATAAAAACAGCGGAAAGAAGAAAAATTACTGTTAAAAACTTCTATGGTTCACTTATTAATTTTGCATCCTAAACGCTAAGAAAAAAAGGAAAAGAAAAACTCATTTTCTTACATTTTGTTTTAAAACTGTTTTTTCTATGATTCACAACTGTATTGAGATATGATCCGCAATCTGCAGGCCTCTCCTCACAGCCTGAGTCCGAGGTCCGGTGACCCAGCAGGTCGTAAGGGTGTGATCTCAGGTGAAGTATTGTCATCAGGCCCATGACCAGAGTACTTAACCCCTGATTGGCTAATTCATATCCCAGGTGTGGAGCTGGATTATATGCTGTGTGTCCGTCACGGTGCTCAGCGTTTCCTCTCTAGCAGCCCAGTGAGCCTGTCTGAGACAGGACATGCTGTTAGGACATGGAGGGAGGGGGGTACGTTGGTGGGTGGAGGAGGCGTATGAAATGGTAGAAAGTGAGGTGGGCGAACAGGGCGAAGGTTGGGGTGAGAAGAAGAGTCTGCTTGAGGTGGTCCTACAGTTCATGTTAATTATCAGTTCTTTCTATGACCCCCATGTCAGCAGCAGCCCTAACTGGATCCTGCTTCTAACACCCCTCTGAGGGAGAAAAATCACATGGACGTGACATGTGCATGCAGAGCATAAGATACTGGAGAACATGATAGGCTTGGAGGTTTTGCATGAACCGTTGAGAAGTGCTAAAGAGAGTTGATTAAGGAAACCTGGCATCTAGCTGGCAAATACTAATATGATTTGCGCCATCTGGCAAAATTCAACAGTTTTCAACAGGCTCTTGCAAAATAGAATGTAACTTAAATATCTCACTTAATACGTTAGGTTAAGTGAGATATTTTACATTGTAGAGGTCAGGAATTCTGGTCAGTGTCATGAAAGTTGTGCATCCTGCTTCAGACTTTATTAAATGCTTGTTCAGTGTTTTTGTTCCATTTTAATTCAGTTTATTTATATACCAGCATTCACAACAGATGTAATCTGTAATGTAATCAAGATGAACAGATGCAATTCTGAAATGCATAATCAAATTAGTCAGATCAATCCTATTGATTCAGATACAGAGATTAAAATTGGATCCTGATGTCGAATTCAGCTTTTAATGCTAAGTGGTAAAAAAATGATCCATCTTAGGAACTCCATCTGTTTGCACTGAGCATAAAGTTGGCAACAGTAGAAAACACCAAGAAAATGTAATCTCAATACATCTTCATATCCTGGATGTGATTTGAATGCAGGATCTCCTTCAACAACAACAGTTTCAGGACAACAAACAAAGATGCAATCAAGTCCAATTTAAATCCACTTACATTTAATCCAGTCAAATTCTTTACAATTTAATACAACCAGAATTTAACAAATTTAAAAATACACAATTTAATTCAGTAAAGAATAAAATCCTAAGCCAATCTGAAGTAGCCAGCAGATGTTGGATTCAAAGCCATTTATATAATAGCGGTTGATTCACATTTTTTATGGAAGGAAATTGTTAACTTAAGTCTCTTTCAATCTTGAATTTCTCTGTCCGTGTCATATAAGCCCTGTGATGGACCTTCGACCTGTCCAACAGTCCGATGACAGCTGTAGCACCATGACAGCTGGGAAAGGCCTCAACAACCCCCTTTGACCCTGAACAAGGTAATTTTTGTGGAAAACAACTGTCATGTTGTCAGATTGCTTTAACCTGCCCAAATATTAGCAGACTAATGACCTTCTATGACCAAATTAAAACATTTATTTTTCAGATAACTGAATTATAAAAAGAAATCACCAACATGTATTTAATTTGTGTGGCTGCTTCTTAGGAAATCCAAGTTCACATGTAGATTTTTTCAATTCCTCTTTTCACCTTCCAGTCCAACAACCTCTAAACATACACCTACTGTTAGAATGGAATGATGTGATATTAAACTTAGTCACATACTCCAAAAGAGTTGTCACCATTGTTGCAAGAAAATTTTGTTTTTCTGCAGAGGCAGAAGGTTGGAGGATTTGAGGGTGCTGGATTCAAATATTCCTAAATTAAACTTTAAAACACATGAGAGGAAAAATTTTGTAGATTATAACTCGAGAGATTCTAAAATGTGCCGACGTCTGATTATTGGAAAAAATAACCACTTCATAGTTAAACCAAACAAGCCACACCAAAGATTTAAAATTTGTTATTTATAACTACCTTTAGATAATGATGCTAATTTATGCAGGATGCAACTGGGAATAGAGTTTCTGTAAAACTATTCAGCCAGACAATTACAAATTTGCTCTTGTTGTTGTTCAGTAGTTTTCATTTGTAAGTTGCTGCTGGTGCTGCGTTAATGCAGAAGATTAATAGCTGCCATGGCTAAAGTTCCTGCACTCGCTGGATCTGTAGGAATGGGAAGCTCCTGTTGCAACAATGGGTTTTGCAGATTGTTTAGGTAAAGCCCCCCATGAAAAGTGTCTTCCTGTGCACCTGTTAATTTGAGAAACAGAGATGTGGAAGTAAGCAAATGCCTTTATCCTTGGACAGAACCAGGATAGCTTTCTAAAACCATTTTTTATTTTTTCCAATAGCTTTAGAAACATTAATCTTTCTGTCCTGTGTTTTATGCTTTTTTAGAGAGACAATTTAATTTACTTTGGATACGCATAAACACCATGTTTCATGTAGACATTTTAGGTACAGATACTGACTCGACTCCACCGTATTAGACTTTGCCCGTTAGCTGTAATGCAGAGGTGCCAGCTTTGTGGCTCACTGAACTCCAGACTGATTTACACTTTCTGCACTCCTCTCTGACTTCTTTTTCCAAAAGAAGCCGGATCCTCCAGTTTGAGTTTCTTCCCCAGATAACGCCATGATTCTTCCTGACAGCTGAAGCGTCAACCCCTTGGCACTGACGGTAAATTTATGATCAGGCTCAGGATGCACAGGATAGCCCTGGGGAGAGAATACACAGTCGTTGCACAGCAGGGACGAGATTCTATTAATCTCAAAGATGTGTTAAGTTTGCCACAGGATGATAAAGGTTGATTTTGATCTCACATGAAACTCAATGTGAAACCTTTTTCTATTTTTAACTCATTTTATTAATCATCACTCCTTCTTCATTGTCATCTTAATCACATGCAAATGTATTTTTTAATAGTGAAATGAATGAGAAGCTGTGCTAGCAGTTGTTGTTTACAGTAACATAAAAGGTAATAGTTCATTTTGACAAGTCAGACTTAAAATGGTCTCTCAAGAGAACTCTCTTATGTCGCATGCCAAGCTCATAACATAAAATGCTTCATAAAAATGTATGCACTTCTGAATAATTCATGCCTAAAAATTATCCATTACATTTACCATTTATGATGTAGTGTAGATTCCAAAATGTTCAATACTTTTTGAGCAAGTGCAGAGATTTCAAATAATTATATTTGCATGTAAAATGTGTCCACTATCAGTAATTGTCTAAAAATAAGACAGTTTCAACTTTTTGTGTGTAGATATTTATTTATCCAGGTAAAATGTCTCAATGAACACAACAAAAACAAAAAAAACTAAGAACAAATAGAATATAATTAACTTACTTCTAATATGTTGTTGATTAATTGTATCATTTGCATTTAAATATGATCCAGTGTTGTGAGGTTTATTGGGGCGAACATAAACTGACATTAATTTCTCTACCAAGGTTGCATCAAAATGTCCTTGAAGAAATTTACATTTAGTCAAAACAACCAATTCCCACAACTGGCAGTGCAGGTTCCCCAAAATATGAGAATAATAAGATCTTGCTGGGTTGTTATTCTAACATTTGTCTCAAAATATGTCAAAAATCTTTCTTAGGTAAGTAGATTCAAAAGCACAAAAATATTTGCATAATTTATGATTGATAACTTTGAATAATGACTACTGGTTTTCTTTTATTCAGTGGAATGATATCTTTTAAAAGGTGAATGAGTAAGTTTGAAATTTACAGAGAACGACACAGAGAGTGAAGTCCACGGATCCTAATGATCCCTGTGGAACTCCTCTTCACAGTAGAAAAGAGGAGTTCTACCTATAAAGTTTTACCTATAAAGTAGACACGTTCTGTTCAAGTTGATGGGCAATTTGTCAACACTTGCTAACAAAACCACAAGTTACTACAACAACCAAAATTAGATGTGATTGGGACTGCTCAGAGTCTCTGACATTAAAGTACTGTTAACATTTGATTTATTCAGAAACTTCCTCCTGGAGAACTCATGTTTGAGGCTCTCAGTCCACTTAAATAGCCTCTTCTTTCAAAAGCTGTTGCCTGATCTTGTTTTATTTCAATGCACAAGGTCATGCAGCTGCACAGAAGCAGAAATCCCTCACATTCTTGCCTGTGAAGTTTCCAATTGTAGCCCTTTAAGGTTGCAACAAATATGCCACAGGCAATACATCACCTTCTCAGATGCTTTTATGTTTTTCTCTGATCTAAAATGAATGAGGCAAGTTTGTATTTATAATATCCTATGCACACATTTCACAAAGCTGTTTTGACATTGCACATTCCTGTCTATATTTACCAGGAAGTTGGTTGCAAATTCATTTCTTATTGGTTTAAAAGCACCAAAGGAGAAAGTGGGGTTGTCTTTTTTCCAAGGGAAAATATTTAGTAGCAGAAATTTAAATTTCTAAGTTTGCTAAAGATTTTTATACCATCCTGAAAGGTACTGGGTCTCAGACTTTGACAAAGTGCTTCCTAATAAGTGGTAAGAATGATGCCATGATTAAATGCTGTAATTCCAGGATGATCTGTTTGACTAATTTTTAATCATATAAAATAACAAATTTGTTTTAGGCTCAGCAATAAAATATCTTAACCGTGCTTTAATCACAGTTATCTACATTTAAATAAATAGGAAAAATATGTTTCACTGATTGAAAATTTATTTTTAGAGTTAAAGAACCATTGTGGAACTTTGGAAAACTACCAGGTGTTATACCAAAAATAAACAACTCAAAATAAAAAGCGTTAAAATCCTTGTGGGTCTTTTGGTTTTCATTTGTGTTTTGATAATTGCCTTGTTGTTCTTTTATATTCAATAAATCTTGCCGCTTTTGGCAAGAAGCCTTTATTGTTAGAAGGGTGATGGATGTCATATTAGTTTATTCCTTTGTGTTTAGTTTTTGGTTTGTTCTTGTGTTTTGTACTGTGTGTGTTTTTCTCTCTTGGATCTGTTCGTTTAAATTCAGCTCTCTTTGAAATAATTCTCTTTTCCTGCTTTCCTTCTGCTACAGCTTTTCCATATCTGCCCTGTAATTTCTCCATATTGTTCATTGTTAAAGAACTCTGTTTTTAGACACTATCAATGTTTGGATATTTGGGTCCTTCCCTTCCTACATCATGACAGAAGATGAAAACCAATGGAAATAGACTGTATCCATTTATATCTTTGTCTTTGACATCAGAGGCAATTCTTTAAATTTTCCCCTCCATGTCAGCCAGCCCTTTGGTGTCCAAATATAACCTTGACAAAGATGTTGAAAGTCAGGCATGTTTGGCCAGTATCCTATGAATGAATTAATCATTTCAGCACTTTTCAAAGACATAACATAACCATGAAAGTAAAAAAAAAAAAAAACTTATGGTCTGTGGCCCACAGTATAAAATGATACACTGAGGTTGAACAGAACAATTCAACCTGCATGGGCAGCCATAACAAGATATGTGTGCCTTTAATGGAATAGTCTCAGTACAATGCTGTGGCTGAAAATCAGTTTGAAAAGAATCAGAAATTGGTTCAAAAGCAAGTAAAAATTTGACTCAGCCTTCTGTTAGATTTTAATAGAATTTTACAAATGAACAGCTGCTTTACAAGTTTCTGAAAACTATGCTTTCTGTCCTTCTTATAAAGACACTTTAATTGATCATTCCTTCCTCTTGTTCCTTCCTTTATCCCTGATCTATATCACTTTGAAATGGTCCAGCTGGGTTTTAACATCCAGTTAATTGCATCATTGCAAAAAAGTGGACATATCATAAATTCATACAAAGAAAGATATGATTTGAGCTATTTTTTTTAAACATGGCAACCCCTTAGCTGCTCCTATAAAGTAAAATTGAAAAGTGAAACAGATTTTGTGTTTCCCTTTAAACATTAAAAATCACCATAATGCAGCCATTTTGTTCAGATGTATTTAGTTATAGCACCTGTCATGAAATTTGAGGTGACTCTTTAATAGCTTCTGAATGCCTCAATGTATTTATTCCCAACACAAAGTCAGTGTGCAGCAGAGACCCATTCAAAACTAATATGCTTGTTGCAGTGTGGCAGCCAGTGTTGGATAGAGTTTCACATTCTATATATAAGTCTGTTGACTGTGTCCCCACTGCTCTATTTAAATGCCAGAGTTCCACTGTCAAAAGGGAGAGCAGGACGCAACAATATGATGGACCTTTTTGAGACCAGCACTTATCTTTTCAGTGATTTGCGTTACTTGGAGGAAGCGGATCACGGATCATTACAACACATAGACATCACAGGGGTCTCTTCTCTGTACTCTAACAGCAATGACAGCCCGTTGTCCCCAGGCCAGGACAATGTCCCGTCGGAGACAGGGGGGGAAAGCAGTGGAGAGGAGCATGTGCTTGCCCCTCCAGGTCTCCAGTCACACTGCGAGGGCCAGTGCCTCATGTGGGCCTGCAAGATCTGCAAGAGAAAGTCAGCACCGACAGACAGACGCAAGGCCGCCACGCTCCGGGAGAGGAGAAGGCTGAAGAAGATCAACGAAGCTTTCGATGCACTAAAAAAGAAGACCGTGGCCAATCCCAACCAGAGACTACCCAAGGTGGAGATTTTACGCAGCGCCATAAGTTACATTGAAAGGCTACAGGACCTGTTGCAGACTCTGGATGAGCAAGAGAAAATTCAAAACGGAACTTCCTTGAACACCAAAGAGCCTAATGTAAGCGTTTGCTGATTCACTTTCCTCAGAGGAAATTCCTCCTAGCGTCCAGTTGATATTCTAAATCTGTTCCAAAGTGTGCATGGGGGAATGAAATGACTTTCAAATGACATCAAAGTCCATACTTGAACTTTAAATGGATTTTTGCCTATTTTGTTACTGTGTATTGTTTATTTATTTGAGCTTGTCATCAACATTTAGGAATTCTAGATTTATTCACGGGTAGGATGAGTAAAATCTTTCTGTCTTGCTTCAGCAGCTTGCCAGCGATGAGTATCAATGGAAGAAGTCCTCTGAGAATTGGCGGACCTCTGCTGATCATTCCAATGCAGCAATCAACCAGAGAGAAGGTACATCTGTCAGCAATTTCTTGCAATTAGCAGTTAATGAACTAAGTATTGCCACAACTGGCAATGTGCAGGTTCTTATTTCTTTCAGACTTGGCAAAGCTAACCGCTGTGACCATCTGCAGGCTAACAGAAATAAGCGATCTTATTCAGAAATGTCGTGAGGCAGTTTGAGCTGATGCAAACCCAATAATCAATAGTTTTTCTAGTTTCATTATTGAACAGATGGTGTGTCTTCACTTTTTGCAAGTGACACAAATTGTTTAGCAAAGTTGCATCATTGTTGCCTTTTCCATGAATTGAATTTTTCTAGTTGAAAATACTGACTGTCAGTGGGATTTGCAGGAGGTATCGATCTGGACATTTAGATGTTTTCTTTACATCATTTTATATTCTTTCATTAGCCACGTAAAAAAAAAACACTTAAATTTGACATTCCTCTTGAAAGTTAGTTCTCCTCCTTCTTGCTTCACACTTTTTATCGATGCACAAATCAGATTTCTGATATTAAAGTCAGAATTGTCTTTGTTTTCAAGTTGTTAGTGGTCCTAATCCTCCGTAGATTTTTTGTCTCTAAGTTACATCTGACAGGAGCAGATGAGGGTACAAGTGACACATTTTAAACTTTGCCATACCTAACTTCCTATATTTTTAAGGTTTGAGGACAATGAGAAATGTTCCACTGTTATAGAATGGATGTTTATGACTTTAAGATGCTCAACATCTCAGATATTTAGTAAACCAATCTAGCTCTCATTAATCCTCTGATATGTTAATTTCTCTTTTTCTTCTAACATACTTGTGATTTTTCAGTTTGCTGTAGATGAATACAGATTTGTGATAACGTATTCATAGAAATCCCAATGCTTACAAAAGATCAATGTCAACATGAAATTGTCTGCACCAAAACATGTATAATGGGGCTCATTTTCAATGTCTTTGGTCTATATTTAGACAGCTAAAAGCCCACTTTTACTGTAGTTTTTCTTGTCTAAATAATCAGTAGAGGTTATGTATACAGGACAATTACACAAATAAACCCAAAATGTGCAGTACTTCCAGTGTTGATCATGATAAAGGCAGAAGCTAAGAGTACATATAAATCAATTATTCAACCAGTGTGCAAATTAATTAGAAGTTAATGGTCCATGTTAAAGTGGAATTTGCGTACACTGATTGATTGACTTCACTGTCAAACAAGCTTTGGTTGACATTTTGCCTTTTGAAAGCAATTGCATTTTGGTGCACCATGCATTGTTGCATTTATTTACAGTTATTGAGCAGGTTTTACTACATTTACTCTGCCCTCCACAAAGATTAGAAATGTTTGCAAAAGCCGAACAATCAGTCATTGTTGTGGACATTATGTAACCCCAAGAAGCGAGTCTTTGCAGTTACGTTTATTAATTGTAATGCCAACTTGAAATAACAAAGTTATATTCAAATCAAATTTTGGATTTTTGTAATTTTTTTCCTGACATAGTGCTTTGGCAGTTAAAGAATACTTAATGTTATGAATTTTTGGACACCATACAAGCATCTTACCCTGGCTTCATATCTCTTTTGAATAAAACACAAGTAACACAATTTTCTTTGCTTTCAGTGACCAGTGAGTCGTCTGCGTCCTCCAGCCTCCTGCGTCTGTCCTCAATTGTGGACAGCATCACAAATGATGAGAAACTCAACTTTTCCGCTGAACCCTCAGAAAACTGAAACAGTCTGAAGAGTTTTTTGTTTTATTTAAAATTTCCAATGTTTTGCTCTAATGTGTCTGGTTGTGATGCATAATTTTGGCTTTTTCTCATTTGAACCAGGAGGACAAAAATTTGTACATATTTTATATTGACGTGAATTATGAATGTATTTATTTTGCTTTCAAAGCTTAAGAGATTATTGAAACTTCGCATTTTATTTGAAAATTTGTACACATTGCTGACCAACAATAAATCACTTACTCTGTTGTAAGTTGTTTGCACAGTTTTTTTGTTTGTTTTTTCAGATTTCAACTGCATGCTGACAGCTGCCCCATAGATGTTTTGTCTTACAAAAATTGATAAAATCTTTGAAAGACAAATACATTTTTTGTTCATTTTACAATTTGCACCATGCCAGTATTTATCATTTAATTGCTTATAAGGATAAGCAAACACAAGTAGTAAAAAACTTAGCACTCACACCAGCATTCATGGCTATTAGAAGTCCATAAAAACTGTCGAAACTGCTGTGGAACGGTTCGCTGCCAGAGTGCTTGTCTTTGTTCACCACTGCAGTAATCCGAGTCTCCTCCAAACACTGCGTGCCTCCACACTCCTCCCCTATCACATGTTGGGAACACAGAAACTTGGGCTACAAGCACGAGTGCTAACCCCAGTGGGTTAATACAGTTATTTTAGCCCTTAGGTCTTAATGCATCATCACTCGAGTCTTCATCACATGATAAAGCGCTTACATGAAATGTATGGCTCAACGCCAGTGGCTTGGGAATCCAATCAGTTCTGTTTGTCATGTATTGACGTGACAAAGAAGGGGACGGGGTTTGATGCCTAATGTTGTGCTGCACGATGGCTTTCTCTGATCTCTGCAGAAGACTCACAGTGCTCGTCAACCTTTGGGACTCAGACAGATAAAGCCTCATGCAAAATGTCACAGCTGCTCACCAGCAAAAGACCAAGCAATAACATCAACCCAGTAAAGAAAATAGCTAGGTAAAACATGACAAAATGTTACTCCAGGTTTCAGCTTACAGGAAGTTTCTTCAAACAGTGCTTACATTTGAAGGTCATTTCCTCTGTAGAGATCTGTATGTGCTTTGTAACTGCTTGAGGATGTTACAGACTTTTTAGAGGGACATTTGGAACTGTTGATGTGAAATTTTAATTATAATTTTTTTCCACTTGTAAAAAGTGACTTTAACTCAACGAATTACACCCCTATTAATATGTTTAGCTCAGTTTTTTTAAAGTTTTATAGTTCTCCGGCCTTAATACTGACTTGAATTTGATAGAGAATCTGCGGAAGAAGCTGCAGATTAGGGTAATAGCAGGGATGCAATCCAGTCCTAAATACTGGAGCTCAATAACCAAATATTATTCATAAAAATACCATCAAAAAGATGTAAAAAGCTGCACGTACCCACTTTACTAATGCTTATAACATTTTCTTATAGAATTTTAAAAAGGTGTAAATAGATTTTTTTTTTTAAATAAAATGCATATAAAAATATTTTTGGTATTTTCCATCAGAAACAAAGTGTTTGGTTGAATATCTGAACGACCCAATATTTATTTAGCATATTTATACCTAAATCGGACAGTGATATGAATAAATTCAGGCTTAAATTTCTCTTTCGTTTAATTTTCACCTAAAATGAACAGATTGTCAGCCTGAACCGCGCCGCTTCGGGTAATTGTACCGCTGACAGCTCGTAAGGATACAATGCGGATATTTCTCACAATGTGCCAAAACGTTTGGCGATCCCTGTTCTCTGGGAACCTCTCACACCTAAGAAAACACGCAGGACTCTCAGGCCCTGAACTGCAGTCAGAGTTTGTCCGAGGGGCCACAGCTGAAGAAGACATCGGCCCTGCTGCAGCTTGTTTGGCCGCTCAGAGGATCAAAGGCAGCTTTAGAGGCTGAGAACGACGTCGTCAATGAGAAAACCTGCCTAATTGAGCCCCGGAGGTTGATTGGCGCAGCACATGGCGCAGTTTTTGGATGCAGAGAGGGAGATTCTACTGGCGCACTGGCCAGTGATGTGATCTCTGTCCCAGACTGGTCTCTTGGGAACTCTCTGAGGTTGCTTTTCTGTTGTTCTCAAGGGTCAAAGGCAGAGTTAAGTGAGGGGCAGGAGGTGGTCTTTTATGTTCCACCTCCCCCACGTCTGATAACCCTATTTCCTCCAAACGGCCCCGTGATCTAAATGAAAATATGGCTGGGCGTTATCACAGCATATTTTGTTCAGAATGAGTACAAAAAACATAAACAATTTTTTATTAAAATTTGTATTAATCTGCAGTTACATTTAAATATTATTTTTCTGCATATTTATGAAGTTAGGAGCTTAGTGCATGTTGAAAAGTGGAGTAAAATATCAAAGAAAGGCACAATAAAATCTCTCAGGATTATTTTCCACTCAGCATGAAGCAAAAGAAATGAAAAAAACGACAAAATAACATTTTGAGTGGCAACACCATTTGTTTGGCAATGAGCAGAGAGAAGTGTGCTGCCAAACCCTACAAATCTGAGCGCTTCTCATGGCAAGATGTTGAAGGAAAGTTCGGGCAACTCAGAGCGCTCAGCTTCCAGGTTTGATCCCCCCTTCATCCCCCCTGTCATAGCATTCCACCTTTCATCAGCTCTGACTTTTAAAACACTGCCTTCACAGACTAATGACAATTATATGGTGTCATCAGCAACACACAAATCCCAGCAAGGTCAGGCAGGAGAAAGGCCAGTCATAGTTTCCTTTGCTTTGTCTAAGTGAAGATATGATAAAGAATTACACAGTAAGGCTCACAACACAACTCACACAGATATTCACAGCCAAAGGATGTCATAAGGAAGCAAAAGTTAGAAATTCTACTAAGCAGAGAATTTATTTGATTTTGGAGAACATTATAACATCTGTTGTAGAATAAAATGTTTATTTTCTGCAAAAAAACCCAACAACTAGAAACCTGATAATTGCCAACGTTAATAGAGTTATTGAGCCCCTGCTCACTCAGTAATCTAAGGGTTCTTTCCTCTGCTGTTTTAATTTTTAATCTCTTCATGCACCTTCGATATAAGATCAGACTAATGATAATTATTTAAGCTTTTTTTTAACTGAAAACTAGAGTGGAGAAGCAAAGGAGCTCAGAAGCGTTCACACCTTTTTATTTATTCTACTATGTAAATTGCAGTATATTTGACAATGACCATATTTAGTTAAGCAGAATCTTTCAACAAATGAAAGAAAAGGTGTTTGACGTTAAAGAGAAATCTTCTTCTTGTCATTACTTTTATGAATTTCCGATAAATTTTAAAACTGAGAAGATTCGATTTTATGTATTTCACAATATAAAATAATGTTAAGTTAAATCACAGAACAGCTTTATTTTATATTTTCTTCTATTAAAGATAACATAGGAAGCACATTATTATTGTGCTAAGTGGGCAGATGTTGTATTGTGACTAGGTAAGTCACAAACAGGTCTTACAATTAATGAGACAAAATGAATCTACTACTTAATGTGAAAATGTGGACGTATTTACAGCTATATTTTATAATAATTACACCAGAATGATCAAGTTTGAATTAAAAAGCAGAATCTTAGTGCAAACATTGAAATGAGATGCTAAGATTTCCAACCAATAACAACTCTGTGTTTAAAGCCTGTTAAGCTGTTGGTCGTCCACTTGAATAAAAACGATTGCACCATCATGGCCATCTGTTGGGTGCTGTAACATTGGTGCTTAACCTGCGTCATTACCTTTTAATGGTTAAAATTTGGTCCACGAAGCTGAGATACACAGCAGTGTCATTAGTCTTAATGAGCTTTGGCAAACAGGGGTCAGCTCTTTCTTGCAGCACCTTAAATGATGACATTGGGCATTTAGACGATTTGACACTGTTTTGTGAATTAGCTGGGGCTTTAAATGTTACACCTTTCTTTGCAGCTGGGCTGCATCTGCAACGCTGTGGTCTCCACGGTAACAACTGGCCAGCATACTGCTGGAAGTGGTCGTCCTGCTTTGCTGCACACTTTGGCCGAACAGATCGAGCCCTCGGTTGTTTTGTTAGCAAAGTGTAGCTGTAAGGTACAACATGGGGCTATTTACAGATTAGCTAAGTCAAATAAAGCCTAAAGACTCTTTGGAAAAAACAGACCAAGCGGCAGATGGAGTTTGAAACACCTTGGAAAGCTGCATGCCCAGCGTTCATCGTGAAAATGGGGATGAGTGGGAAAACACCAGTAGGTGCAGATGTGGGAAACTCTGCAGGGTACTGGGGGGTGAGGTGGTGGTAGGGATGAGGCAGGGAGGGAACTGAACAAACTCCAGCCTGCCTTCTGGCTGGGCCAATGGGCCATGGTAATTAGATCTGACCAATGTAGGCCCTGGGCTTTAGCCTAGGGGCATATAAGGGGGGTCTGGGGCAACAGACCCCTCATATCACTCAGAGGTCTCCTCTCTTTCACCCAGCAACTTTATCCCCCTTCTTTCTATCCTGACGCCTTTTCACAACCAAGCCATGGATGTCTTCTCCCCATCCCAGCTCTACTACGACAGAGCTTGTGCTTCCTCTCCAGACAGCCTGGAGTTTGGCACCAGCATGGAGCTCGCAGGCTCCGAGGAGGATGAGCATGTCCGAGTGCCCGGTGCCCCTCACCAGCCTGGACACTGCCTCCAGTGGGCCTGCAAGGCCTGCAAACGCAAATCCAGCTTTGTGGACCGCCGGCGGGCCGCCACCATGCGGGAGCGCCGACGGCTGAAGAAAGTGAACCATGCTTTTGAGGCTTTGAGGCGCTGCACCTCGGCCAACCCCAGCCAGCGCCTGCCCAAGGTGGAGATCCTGCGCAACGCCATCCAGTACATTGAGAGCCTGCAGGAACTGCTGCGGGAGCAAGTGGAGAGCTTTTACGGCCTACCTGGAGAGAGCAGCTCCGAGCCAGGTAGCCCACTGTCCAGCTGCTCTGACAGCATGGTAAGACCACTTGCCAATATGTTTATTGGGGTTACTTGTGGCTATAAAACTAACTCATTTGAGAACAAGTACTGCATGATTATTATGGAGCTGCAGCAGATTTGCTAGATCTCATTATCCAGATTGTTTAGAAACCTACTACCTTAATTTCTAGAAGTTTCTTTGCAGGTTGTAGTGTTATAATGCAACATCTATTCTACAGTCTTTGCTCTGTCTTTATTGAGTTTTGATTATCCTTTCTTTTCAATACTTTTAACACTAAGTCTGACCATGTATCAGATTATTAAAAATAACCAAATGGACTAATGGCTTTCCCACCACCAAACACTTTATGGCCCCAATAAACCCAACTAAATCCACCTTACTTTAGTCTGGCAGCAGAACCCGGGCGCTTTCCCTCGCATTCCATCCTGACTGCATGTATCTGCACCACTGCCAGGATTTTCTGCAGATTTACTTGGAGAAAGTGTCATCTTGCACAAACCGGTGTTGCTTCCACTGATACAATCGATTCGCCACACTCCAGGCTGGGCAGGGGAGGGGGAGTGCGCCCGGGCCATTTTGACTTCAAGGTGGACATGAAATAAAGAAGCCCCAATAATGCTGGAATTTAGGATTTATTAGCCCGTCCAGAATTTGATAAAGGGTTTATAAAAACAGTCCTACTCAGGATTCCTGTATGCAACCATAACACTTGAAATCAATCTGTTTTGAGAGATATTTGTTGGGTCAATTTGATTTCTTGTATTCTCACAGGCTGGAAGCAACAGTCCAGTGTGGCAACACCTGAATGCAAACTACCGTAATGGCTTTTCATTTGCAAAGAATGGTAAGACCATATTGCTTTAAAAGACTATTAATTGTTCGACTGATTAAAATAGAGGGAAATTGCATGAACATTGTTTATTTAAACGCAGCAGCAAAGGTATGACTTTTACTTTATTATAAACGGTAGATGTTTCTTTGGCAACCTTCTAAAATGACCTCTTAGTTAAGATATGAGTGAGTAATGTTTGTGTCTTTTTTTTTGTCTTTTTCAGACGGTTTGGATGACAAAGCCCTCGGCGCCTCCAGTTTGGAGTGTCTGTCTAGCATCGTGGACCGCCTGTCTTCGGCAGAGACTGGCTGTGGACCGGCCTCTCTGAGGGAGCTGCCCACCTTCTCCCCCGGCAGCTCCGAGTCCCAGCCCTGTACGCCAGAGAGCCCGGGCTCCAGGCCCGTCTACCATGTCCTGTGAGGGGAAACCCATGCTTTGATGTGGATAGATTGCTGCGGGGGCACAACAGTTTCGTCAGACACCAGCAGCTCTGACAACAAAATGATAGTAAGAAGAAGTTTTTGTGCAAAATGAATAAGGACAGCAAAGTCTGAGGAGCCTTGGCAAATATCTTTCATTCTTTACATGATATTTTGTAAATATGTAATATAACGCCAATTTATTCTACATGAACTACAATACCCAATGTGACATATTTAATGTAATAATGCATTATTCAGTTTTAAAATATTTAAAATGTTATGTTTTTTCAGTCCATGTTGTTGTGTTTATTAAACTTTATGTTTAAATGTTCTGAGGGCTTGAAGTTTTCTATGACTTATGTATTCATGTTCAGCAATATTTCCAGAAAGGCAGAATCACATTCATAGTTTTCATCTTTATATTTGTGTGATTATCACTCCATATTTAGCCTGTTTGCAAATTTATTTTCCAGTTCTCATTAAAGAAAATCTAAAATGCTCAATTAGAATAACAGATTCTTTTGAATTCCAATGAATTTTGATGCGGTGGCAAAATTGACAGAGCTGGTTATTTATGATGTATTAAACACAGAGTTTGTCCGTGATAGTCTCGCCTCTCTACAGCTAACAAGGCTTCAGGATCACATTTGAGGTCAGCTGACATCATTTGTTATTTTGTGCTGCTGTAATCACTCATGTGGCCTTTTGTTTGTGAATGATCTTAAAATCTATGTTTTCATTCCAGAAAAACAAGAAAAATGCCCCTTGCAATGTAATCAAGGAAACAAATGGAAATATCCCACTACTTTTAAGGCGCTGGTGTGGTTTTCTACACTCTGTGTACCTGTTTGCTCTCTTTAACCAAATGTGAGCCATCATTAGCACCCCTCATTATACCACCAGCACTAGTGTGGAGAACAGATGGTCTCTGATGGTACTTATCGGGTGACTTAAGAAGGGGGTGGTCAAGTCTTATTGGGCTGCACGTAAGCTGTGTTTTTTTTTTTTTATCTTAATGCACCACTGACAAATTTAAAAATAAAACTTTTGGTTCCCTGAATGTGCTTTTTGCTACTTTTCATTTTCTGGTTTGATATTAAAAAACAAGTAGACTAGATAAATCACCTCTTTATAATTACAAAAGAATTCAAAAATAATCTGACATATAAAAGGAAGTCTAACTTGATTACATTGATCATAATACTAACAATAATAATGAACAAATGATGAATTTACAACTTTCTTAATGCTTATTTTCATCACTTGTAAAAACGAATAAAATATTAGTAAAGTAAAACCTACATTTAATGGCAGAAATATAATCTCAAAAGGAATTATAACTTTCATTTAACATTCTTTTGAAGTCATGGGTTATGAATCAAAACCTCCTTTATACACAAATCAATTCAAAGTTAAAAGTTCTTTCGTAAGGAATTGTTGTGCCTTAAAATAATAGTCAAAAAAATTAAATAGTGGATTTTTCTTCCATTGAATAAATGTACTTATACTTAAGAGTGATTTTTTTTCTCTAAAGGTTTTAAACTGCAGATTTTAATTTTGAATTTTACACGTGTTTACCAGAGTGCCAATGTAAAACTGTAGACCACAGGTATTAAACTCCAGTCCTACAGAGCCGGTGTCATGCAACCTTTAGATGGCTCTCTGCTTCAGCACACCTGGCTGCAATGTTAGCTCATTAGCAGAGCTCTGTGAAGCCTGACTGCATGCTAGTGAGAAAGTTTGGCCATTTTATTCAAGTGTGTAGAACAAGGGACACAGCCAAAGAGTTGCAGGTCACTGGACCTTTAGGAACACAGTTTTAACCCACTGCTTTAAATGTCTCTCTGCGTCAAAAGACATGCATCACATAATTAGGTCATTTGCAGGATTCTGCAGAACTTGAGTGCATAAGGAGTTAATTCAGTCATATTTCAGGCTGTATGAAGCAAAAAGCAAGATGGATGATATCTGCGCTTGAGGACTGGAGTTTGACACCCATGATCTGCAGAATAAGGATTACAAACTATGGAGACAAACAGTTAAGTCCACACTTGTTTTTACTACTTTTGATAATTTATCCTTTGCAATGAGCTCCAGGTTTGTGAGGTTAACTTGCTTTCTTCCCACAACTCTAATCCTTAGTTCTGCCCAAAGATCCTCTATCAAATTTAGGTCAGAACTTTGACTGGGCCACCAGAAATGTTAATATTGCTTTCAATCAGAAGAAATGTACTATATTTATTCAAAATCTGCCATAAGTGTGAACTATTTTAGACTTAACTGATTCAGGTAGAAATGTCTCAGAGCCTCTGGAGCTAGTGTGTATTCTATGTTTTCTTTTGGATTTTATTGCATTGCTCCAATTGTTATTTAACCAGGAATGAGGGAAATAAGGGCCAAGGGAGACATGGCCTAACTTGCAGCCTTATGATGAGAAAGAATCTACAAACAAAACTTCTTTAAAAAATTAAATGAGAGAAAGTTATTTAATCCAGCTCTTAGTTTTTTATGGAAAAAAAAAACTGAGATGAAAAATGCAGGACAAACATCAGGTAAGAAAGGAGGGAATATAAATATCTTTTATCCAGATGAGGGGACAGAAACAAATTCACTTTGTCATTTTTCCTTGTCTTAACTTTGAGTTCTCATGCTTCTTGGGGGAGATTGCTGCACAACAATGGGTCATGTATCTCTGCATGTCTGTAGCTCTCTTTCTCTTTTTAGCAATAGGCAATATATCATCTGTTGCATTTGACTGCATTACAATGTAATTTGGATTGCAAAGACTGTTGGATCTGGATCTGTCTTTATGGGTTGGCTTGATTTGTTCATGCAGTTTATTTGTAACAAACTAAATAAGAACTGAGTTCATTTACACTTACAGTTTGATTTTGCAGAATGGCTTCACCTATTTGACACCCCTTTTTGATAAAACTAGAACTGAAGTTCTATTTAAGCTCTGCAAATCCACTTCTGCCTCTGAGCTAGACAGGTTTTTATTCCTCTATTATCAAATGCAGATTTCTGTTCTCCATTTGCACTGAGATACTCGGAGTGTAACAGCGCCTGAAGGCGAACACAATCGGTGTAACGGGGCTCCCTCCCCCTGATGTGCTGCTATGAAACATTCCAACAGAGGCTTGTATTACGATAACCCCCACAGATGTATGCAGCCCTAAAGAGTCGGCTCTAGTGCACCAGAGTTGCTAGAATGAAAACTTTGATATGACAAAAAGTAACTTTTGTCACTTCTCAGTCATCACTGATTGATATGAGAGTGAAAATTGCAATGAGTGAAAGCTGTCATCACTGTAATACTTTGTGAAACCACAAGGGTGAGGTGTTTCATGTGCACCATCATCAATGTGATGTACATGAGTTTAATCTGTCCAGAGACTGTTTGAGGAAGGAGCTGCAAACACAGAGCACAATACTGTATGTGAGGCAGCAACTTTAAAACCAGATGTTTCCATAGACAGATTTATTTTTTTATTCACTAAGCATTTAGTCAAACTAAAACCTTCCTGTTTTAGACAGGATTATCAAAAAGGCTATTTATTCAATGCCAGAATAATAGGAGTGTTATTTCATACACTAGTTTAGTGTATTTTATTAAAACACCTAATGTGTGACGGAAGAGACAGCAAAGCAGTACAATGAACACAAGAACATATATTTATTTATACAAATATAGTATGTATAACAATTGCATATCAACAGTTTGTATTTTTTTGTTGTTATCTTTACGATACAGGACTATCATCCTTCAAAGTGTAAATCAATTACGAAAAAGTACCTGTTTTAAAGATACAAAAATGATATTTCACTTCTTTTTCATATTTTTGGAGAGTGATTCAGGGACAAATATGTTAGAGTCCAACATAAAATATCACCATAACTGCATTATTTTGGGGAATGCTCTGATTATATGTGCTATTGGTGTCAAATCTGCGATATTGTATAGTTCTGGTCAGAAGCTTGCTTACAGTCACCCTGTGCTTTAATATCATTATTTTTGGCTGTTTTCTTTTTCAGGGTTGATTGATTATAAAAGATGCAACTTTGATAAAAATTTAAACACAAGAATTGGGTTCAAAAGAGTTGATGTTTTGAGAGGGTCACTCTAAAAGTGTGCTTGCTTGTTAGCTTGTTATATTCATTGCTAAGCCAATTTTGATAAGATCTTTGTCCAATTGAAGCACATTGTTCATAACCTAAAGATCCTGGAACACCAGTGCCACAACACACAGAGAAACCAGTTTAAAAAATAAGTGTCTCAACCACAAAATATGCTATTGTTTTGTAATTCTGGCTTAATTAATTATTAAAAGCTCAAATTTAACAAGATTCTCGCTAGTGGTGAGTCTATGTAAACTTCTGACCATAACACCAAAAAGAAAATGCATTCTTATGACCTTTTAACTTTTTTTACATGACCTATATTCTTTTATCACTCAAAACGTGTTCAGAAAAGGATTAATTTTGGAATAAAATATAGGACAGAAAATCCAGAGCCAAACTCACATAGTCAGGAAATCAAAGGCGTGTCAACAACAGAAAAAGACAAAATAAAAAACTTTAAACACAAAACACAGAAGTCTGACAGAAAAGGGAGCACTTTGCAGCAAAGGAGGGAACAAAAGTAAAGACAGGCCTAATGGGAAGGTTACCACTGTAATTTTGTAGATCAGATACATTGCTTAAAAAAAACAAAAACAAAAAAACAATCATTTTTAAGAGGCAGTGAACTAAATCCCAAGCCTTCCACTCATGATTGTTAAAAAGGGAAAAAGCACAGATTTATTCTCTATTTCACAAGACATTTTTAAATAATAATCTGCATGTTTAAGAAAGAATATATATGAAATGATAAAACTTTAAATCTCTAATATACAATATTCTGAAAAATAAACATAATTCTAGCATACTCTATGTAATTGGATGACATTCTGTTAGTCTGTCGGGAACACTAGTTTGATATATCTCTTTTATATATTTTCTATATACATTTCTGGGGAAATTATTGATTTGGAGTTTGTTTTTTTAATAAATATTGCACAGTAATTTTATATTTTGTCAGTAAATCAACCTTAATCTCTTCAAACGGTACAGTGGATTTGAATTCGGAAGCTGCCTTACAGTAAATGCAACTCTGTTTGCTTTACTGCAATTTCAATCACTCATTAACTCTTCACGTGTATTTAATCATGTACTGAACCAAACAATGTGTTTTATTGCTAAAACTACAAGATATAAAATCTGTTCTTGCTACAGTATAGAAGGTAAAAAACAGTTTATCGAAAAACAGAACAAGAAATCATTCATATGGGACACAAGCACCAGAATTGAGGATTTGATCGAAACACCACGGTACAAATGATATCTATGGCAAAATGGCTGAAGCTCTTCTGCATATTAGATGGAAGGGTTAAAAATTAACAATTGGAAAAATAAGCAACAAATGCAAAAAAAAAAAAAAAGGGGGAGATTTAAAAATTCACAGCTGGGGAACAGAAAACTATAAAAGGGAGTACAAAGTTAAACTGGACAACTTTCAGCATGTTTGTCAAAGCACCAGTTTCACACCAAATTCTCTCTTTGCTCAGTAATTGGTGGTTCACTGGAAGAGAGAAAGAGGAAGTCAAGAGAGTGTTTTTGCTGATTTCCTCCACTACAAAGAGATTCCTTTGGGATCCTAAGCGCATGTAGGTGATCTTTGAGATCCACCTTGCAGGGCTTTTACTTCTTCTTCTTCTGGAACAACCTGTGGATCACAAAACAGACAGAAAAAGACAAGCTGAGAGCCACGACTTCACATTCACCCAGAGTCCACTTTAACCTTTCCCCCCAAAGCATGCAAAACTATGCTGCACTCCAGTCTTGTCCTGTGGCATCAACTTGGCTGCTGGAGCAAAATTCTGTGGTCGATAAAACAAGATCTCTTTTCAGATAACTGTCTGCTCTGCAACTCCTCAGCAAAGGCATATTACAAGCTCCCAGATACCTTCCAACACAGGCAATGTGCCAAGTTTAGACCAACTGATGTGCTTGAGGGATTACATAAAGGCCACAGAGAACCTGGATGCTTGCCTCTCCCCAACATGTCAGACAAACACTTGAAGAATTGGAAATGGCTTTGCAGAATTAGGAACTGCATGATACGATCTTTCTAATGGCATTTTTTCCAGTGGCGTTAGTGGTTTAGGTCCACAGGGAACCTGTTTTGTTTCCATTGAGAAACTGACATTCAAAGCTCCATCCAACAGAGTTTCTGGTGGATACAATATGTCCCCAAAAGGGCATACATGATGTAATCCAGATTCGCAAAACAAAACAAAACAAAAAAAAAATCTTTTCTGATAAAAGTCCAATCAAAACAAGATTTTACTATTCAAAATAAAGCACCAAGGTTATAAAATAAAACAACTTTTGTTTTAGTGACATTTAACTGGAAACAAGTTATCAATAAGTCACATCAAAATGGAAAGGAAACTTGCCAACACACTATGTATTGCTGATGAAATACGGTCACTACATTTAAAGCAAAAGAAATTTCACACAATAAAATGTATATTATTTTTAATGTATTTAAACGGGCATTGGTTTTGATCAAATTCAAATATTGAATCTCTTTGATCAATATTGAGTTATAAAAAAATAATATTCCTAGTTCAAATAGTTTTTTTGGCCCTACTTTGTAGTCAGTTCAGGGGGCTCTAAACCCAAGACCTTTGGAATAAAACCACGCATGCTGTTGGATCCCCCCACCCCTCACCCTTAAAGTAATGAAGCGCCTCACCTACGACATGTGATTTTGCTGAGTAGCCAGATTCTGCTGCTGCTGTTGCTGCATCAGGAGCTGCTGCTGCTGACGCCGCCGAGCTGTGCGGAGCTTCTCGAAGCGCGCCTCCATCTCCTCCAGCACTTTGGGGGTGTAGCGCACCACCAGCTTCACGCTGTCTTTGGCCGCTTTCAGCAGCTCCACCGCTTTCTCGTGATGTTCTCCTTCTACGCTCTGCAGGGAGGGGAACAGGTGACTGTCTCAATATATTTTTAAAAACACTTCCCTTCACGTTAATAGCTTCAGATTATGAAGACATGAGCAGGCGGAATCGGTCTGTTTTAATAAATGCTCTAGTGAGGAAGGAAGTTTCTACTGCCCACTCAGGACATGCACAGCATTTTGACCTTCATACAGCTGCTCTCCTAAATGCTCAGACTTGAGATCAAATGCTTCATAAAAAGCTGATGAAAATTTAGTCCGACAGGTTAAAAAACCCCTAATCATAAATCGGCGCAGAGAAGTTTATCTAAAATGTATCTGTCTTTATGTGCAGCATAAAACTGAAAAGATGATCAGACCTACCACGCCGTTGACAGACAGCAGCTGGTCCCCTCGTTTCAGACCGCCGTGTCTCTCAGCCACGCCTCCAGGAATGATGCGGGAGATGTAGATAGGTGAGTTCTGCTCCTTGCCACCCATCACATTAAAGCCTAACCCTTCCTCTGTTTTGGGAAGCTCCACCACCCGAGGGTGAGAGTGACCTTCGCTGGCTGCAAAGGCTGCAACTGTGGCCTTAAGAAAAGAGGGAAAAAAAATAAAATAGTAACAGCTAAACAAAGGTTGGTTGTAACGTAGGGCTGCACACAAATATCCTTTATGTGCTTTGTTACCATGTACATAAAATATTATGTTTAGCAGTTCTTGTAAAACATGCATGAATTATAACAAACACATTTTCAATCATATTTAGCATAAACATAAACTCATGTTAAGCTAGTTTGGCTAATAAAGATAATTTTGAGTTTTCATTAAATTTAAACAATAATGATCCATGAACAGGAATATAAGTTAAGTATATAGGTTTCCATGGACAAAAATTTATTATTCAAGTTTTTTTCTAAATTACTGAAATGTAAGCTGTGCTTCCAAGAACTAGAACGTTACAGTAATGTTTCAGTTAAATATGGCCGCTGATGCATGATGAAAAATAACTAACTGGAATTTCACCCCTACATGAAACCAGCATTCAAAAACTAAAACAAGTTTTTTTTGTTTTTTTTTTTCTTTAAATTTTTTTTAGCTACAAAGTAAAAATACAATACAAGTGCTAAGATATTCCTCGAGATATGTAGAGTTTTTGCTACTTTTTGAAGGAGATTGTTTTGTAATTACACTAGCTGGGTAGGAGGTGCCAGTCTGAGGAGGGAAACGCTGGGGTTCAATGAAGCAGCTTGCATGTGAATATTTGTCCAGCTGTTAATAACTGTCATCTACAGTCACCACTATTCATGAAAGCTTTTTACAGCCAAATGAAGTAAAACGTGACGTAACCATTTTTGTATTGCGAAAGACGTTTTTATGACAAAGCGACAGGATTTAGTCAGGGCTGGGGATTTTATATTCTACGTGAGAGGTTTCTGGCTTTCTGTGCACATGGATTAGCACATCTAAGTTCAGGACGAAGAAGCTGCCAGACAGCTTTCCCCCTCGTTATCTCCACCAGCTGTGGGGTTTCTTTGAACTGCAACCCTTTCGCACCATGGAACAAAGCACCATGGATCTTTTTAGCCAAGCTTAGGAAAATTAATGGCAGAAATACACTGAAAGAGACACTTCTTTCCCACTGTTTTCCATGGGAGCTTCTGTGTTAAGTCAGCACCGTTTATCATAGCTGAGACATCATTACAATGTAAAAACATAAAGAAGGGGTGTGTTAAATTTTTGCAGATGTGCCATCCACATTTACAACAGCAGAAAAGTTGGACTTTGAGGCATCACAGCTTGCCAGTCTTTGCTCATACGTCAATTCCTAGAGTTTCCAGATTCAAATTAATTTCCGATTAAACTGTTTCTCTAAATTATCAATCTTCCCCTGCAGTTTGTTTTATTGAAGCGATCAAAACATAACAAATGCTGCTTCCTCCTATTTCCTCCCTGTTCTTTGCCATGTCTTTCTCTGAGTCTCCTCTCTCGCCCTCTGTGTCCCACCGTGAAGGCTGCTTCTCAGCATGCACACCATTGCCTCCCAGAACTCACAGCACATCGACCTTCACAACTTTATCTGGGTTTCTGCAAACAAAAACATAATCTGGCAGATGGCCGGCGCCTCCCGAACACAGGAGGGATTTAAATGAAAAGCTTGCCGGAGGAAAGACACCCTGCACTGTACGTGCAAATATAGCTTAGCGTATCACTTTATTCTTAGCCTCCAGCTCTCGCTCTCTTTTTTTTTTCCTGAAAAAATACCAATGAGTAATTGATTGGATTAATGAGGCCCTAAAAAAGGGATGTCCAGGTTAAACACAGGTCTTAACTGCCAAGAGATTTGCCGTCTTGCTTCATAAAATACTTAGGAGGCAGAAAAAAAATCAAAAAAGGTCAATAAAGGATTTCTTTTTCTTTCTTTTCTTTTGCAATTCAATTTCTAGCAACAACTTCAGTTTGCAATGCATTTAGTTTTGATTTCCAGCTGGCTGTTTCTGGATGCTTGCCATTTTCATTTTATTCAACACAGTTTCACAAAAAGCAAAAGATAATCGGCTCTCTATCTTTCTGGAAAAAACTTTCCTTTCTCAAGTAAAAATGTGAAACTTAGAGGGAGTCATTTTTTTCTGACTGTTCTAAAGGAAAGACATGCAATTTATCCATTTGGGAGCAACATTGGTCTAAAACTAGATGTAACAGACGGAGACGAGGAAGGAGGGATGATGGTGCTTCTTTGCTCCAACTGGGGGTTTTCACAGTGAGAGACCAGACTTGTTGCTAAAGCCTGTTTTTAATTGAGACATTAAATAAAACAGCTTATTTCAGCACAACAGTCAAATGGAGCAAAGATGCCTCAAGGAGTCTTACATAAATTGCGTAATACAGACAAATCTTCTTTAGTGTTGATGTATTCGAGTTGCTTAGTAACGCATGAATGTGGATTATCTGTTGGAAAGTTCTACAACTCCAAGGTTTTTATTTTAAAACGTATCTTTAAAAGCTCCACCGTGGTTTTAAATTAAATATACTTCCTTAAAAAAAATAAATAAATCAAGCCCGCTTTCTTGGAAAACAAGATGGATTCTGCATTTTTTGCTAAACCAAAGTAGAAGCTGGTATTTTTTTCCCCACCTCTCCTGCATAATGCAAATAGATACTTAAATGCATACATAATACATCATGTAAATAGGACAAAATACATTTGTGCAGAATTATTGTACTTTTTGTGCTGATGCAGTTTTAGGTGCCAATCTGCCCTTTTTGTGTGATTTTGTACAGAAATGAGTTTACGCTCAACCTATATGGGGTTCATAGTATAGACGCCATTGACTTCGGGAGCGTCCTGCATTGTGGTATGTGCTTCTATATTTCCAGAAAGCTGTGGTTGTAGAAAGAGTGATGCAGGAAACATCCCATAAATTCTAACTTAATAATTAGAACCAGAATTTCCTTTCAGAAGCTATTTTTCTGTATGACCTAATTAATTGACCAACCCCTTCCTTGCCCCATCACTCATAACAGTACTTGAACCTAAGTTAACCACACCACGCTATGCTTAGTGTGAATATGATTTTTAATGGACAAATAAGAAGCTAACTGAGCAGCTTGTATTACTTAAAGCTTTCAGACTAATTTGAACTGAATTCATACTCAGACACACTTTCTTTGTTTTGCTTTCCCAGCCTTTACACTCCTTCCACCCACTCATCACGATGTGTTGAAGAGGAGTAGACTCAGCTGGACCCTGAACTAATGAGGGACACTGAGCCTGGCTCTTATTTCATGTTTTTGCCTACTTTCACTATCCTCTCCCTCTTCACATAAAATCTCAGACACCTTCATCCCTTTTCTTTAAAGTCTCTGGGGTTTGTTTCCTGTTTATATTCCAGGTATATAAAGCTACCACGGCTAGTAAAACAAAGACATCTGGGGCCAGAGAGTGAGATGGATATTATGTAAGTGCAGACAGATTTGAAAATACAAAGAAAATGTTACTTTCATCTTTAAGATTCTGTCTAAAATCCAAATGGCAACTGATTTTCAAAGGTAGTTTCAGCTTCTCAGTCATTTTCGCTGCCCTGTGATTTGAGCTAATCTGGTTTTATTGTGGGTGGAGGAGCCCATTATTTGTGCTGATGTGGGCATGTTTGTGTGTAGCGGACTCTCTCCATTCTCAACCCACACACCTCCCTGCCATTTAATCATCAAATCAGCAGCATTCCAGTACAGTCGGTTCTTTTTTTTTTTTCCCTCTCGGTTTTCCTTTCAGACTTTTAAGTCTATTTTTTGCCTTCATAATGAGCTTTTTAAATCATGTATTTGTTTTTGGGCATTTTAATTAATCTTATCTGTTAAGTATTGTTGCTCCACTGCCTTTTTATCCTTCAACTCAGTTATTCCCAATGCTTTGACTGGAATCAGACCTGCCTCGACAACCAGTCTGCTTCATATTCAGCCAGCAGCCCTTATTCCCGAGCGTCCCTTCCTTCAACGTTCTGCCTTCACCTGTCTTTATCTTCAACCCCACGGACCCCCAGCCATATTTTAAGTGACTGTAGTATACCTGTTATTCATTGGTAACTTGTGTCCTGCATTCTCCAAATTGATTGGATAACAGGTGGTAATCAATAGTTTCTTTAAGCGTAAGATCTCTTCATCTTTACTGAAGACGTTTGAGCTTTTCGATTTGGTTCGGCAGAGCTGGAATCCTCAGTAATGGACAACCTGTCCATTATTTGACCACTCAGCATGAGGAAACCAATAGAACAGCTTCAAGTGTTCCTCTGGACTTTATTCAGAAAAGCCTGGCAAAAGATTGATTGCTCTTTAAACTCTTCATTTAATCATTATTACAACCATAAAATTCAATGTAATTCATTGGCATTTTACACAGTGGATAGAGTAAGTGAATAATAAGCAGCAGGTCTTTGGGGATTTGTCTCTACCAGCTTTGTACATCTACACAGAATCTGTTGCCATTTCTTCTTTGGAAAATAGTTAAAACTTAGTTTAGACACTGAACACCATTACTCAGAGATTCTGTAATGGCTTTGGTACTGAACTTGAACTTGGCCAATCTTTAACACATTAATATTTGTTAACTCCTACAGAAACACAGTGACACAGTATGAGTCTAGCATGGCTGCCATGTAAGTGGACTGTTTTCTGAAATGTTTATGCATTATGAATGTATGGATTGAATCCCCATTTTAAATCCTTTCCTTCATTTATCTTCGCCAGTTCAGTAGGATGTTCATAATTTTTGGCTTAATATAAGTGATTAGCTGTAGAATAAATATTGTTTCATCAAAATACTGTTACATTAGAACCCCATAACCAAGGTTTAATCCAGCAGGGTGACGCCTGTGTTAATCTGCAAGAACTTGGATGAATACAATCTGCAGATTTTTTTTTTTTTTGGATCAAATATTCCTCAGGTACTGACATACCTAAGATAGTACTTTATCATTTGATGTCAGCACCTAGCCTTTGGTGCAACCACTTATGCTTTGGCCTAATTACACACATTCTCCTAATGAGGATCATTAGGAAGGAGGCTAATTTGTTAATTTTGTTCCAAGTGGCTAGAAATTACTGGTGAAGATATCACTGGCTATGTGATTTAGAGATAATTCACCGATCATTAAGTGAGACTTTCAGCTACAAAGCATGTTGTTTTGATTTCAAATAATGGCAGTCATGGTAAACTTCCAGAGCAGTTCTTACCTTAGCCGTGGCTCTCGCCTGGTACTCTGGGCAGCCGTTCACTGTAATCGTTTCATGCATGTACTGATAGACCTGGAGGAAATGAAGACAGACGTGTGGTGTAATTACACACGACTGAAACATAAAATCACTACTTTCTAGGACCAACTTCCTTCACAGCTGGCCTCACAGGCTCAGATTTCACTGCAACCATCTGACTGATGGGGGGAAAATAGTGTTATATGGTACCTTCAAAACATTTAATGATCTAAATAACAAGATGATTGTCTTACTTTAAATATGAAAAAGCAGGTTTTAGACAACATAACACCATGCATTATATATTGTCATTTGATTTGTACTTCTATCTTAATTTTAATCAACATGGCAGAAAGCCTGCTGTTTGCAATGCTTTTTAAATCTACTTTGATTATTCTTAGTTGGTGTATCATGACTGAAAGTGGTTTTTTGACCTCGGCTACTGACTTAGGTTGCAGAGTTTCCAGCTGAATGAAGAAATGAAAGGATTTCTGCCAGTTTGATGGAACCAAGGCAGACAGCTGACCTCTCCAATTAAATCCTGGCTTCCAAGACTACTTTACAAATTAAATACATAAAGAATTGAGACTGATTAAGGTGGTTTTAAATACATAACAGTAAAATCACAGCATTTTTATTAGAATGTAATAGAATAGAAATATTCTTTATTGGCCCTCAATTCTGGTGTACAAGCAGAAGGGTTGCAGACAAGTTGAAGCATGCAGAGTAACTTTATGGGAAAATAAAACATAAGAGGCTGTAGTGTTAGGAGAAATTATGCACAATTAGTAAAACTGGCACACAGTTATAAGATGTGTAACTGAGTGGGATCATTTAACAAATGTACACACTCTGCATGTATATTTGTGCATAAACAAACTAAGCAGTCTCTATCATATATACAATATATATATATATATATATATATATATATATATATATATATATATATATATATATATATATATATATATATATATATATATATATATATATATATATATATATATATATATATATATATATATATATATATATATATATATATACAAAGGCCTTCGGCCTGGTGAAGATGCATAAAAGTAATAAAATAAATTTTTGCTTTTACTATCACCTCATCTGAACGATCTTCAAAGCTGAAAAACATTTGTTTTTCAATACTTGATTAGTACAAAATAAAACAATAGTTCTGGGTCTGAAAAGGGAATTTAAAGTGGAATATTTATTTTTCTTAGTCAGATTTTTTTCTTAGGCAAAATTATAATGACATAAATCACATCTTATAGGAGGGTAAATTGTATTGACATTAATGATTCAAAACAATCCTTTCCTGAAATTAATAAAGGTGCACCACAAGGCTCTTTTCTTGGCCCACTACTTAGTTTATGCCACAATTTTCTTTCATGAGCAGAGTAAAGATTAATGCTATGAGTAGTTATTCACATATGTAGTAAAAATAAATATCAGTGTAAATACAAGCACAACATGTTCAAACAAAAATGTCCTTTTGTTTCCTAAAAGGACATTTTCAAATGTGAAGTAAAACCAGGAGAGTAGAACCAGGAGATCTAATTCATTTTCACCTTTCCCCCAAAAATCCTTTACAAATCTAACTAAACTTCTGCACAGTAATATTTAGGCTTCAAACACACTTTACCAGACTTCAGTTGATGAATGTAGCAGTGAAAATTGATGTAGCCATCACTGCTGTTATCGGATGAACAGTCTAAGTTGGATAGATGTAGAAGTTTAAGATGATTGATGAGCTGATGATAAAACCTCACAGCTTATCCAAGATTTGCTGAGCTGGTGCAACCAACTTGATTAAAAACTTACATTTCAGAAAAGATTAGAATATTCCGAATGATTCTGTGCCTCAGCACATCTAGTGGCTTTCAAATTACACTCATATCAGTTGCAGTCAATTAAGCAAGTGAGCCAGCCAAAATGTGTTGAAAATAATGAAATGGATAATTTCTCAGAATATCAGATTTGTGGCCCGGATACAGATTTCAATCACTTTTTCCTGCTCCGAGACATTGTATGTTTCACATCAGAGCAGAGCAGCTTAGTGGAAACGAACAGATCGGACAGCTTTGACGTACAACATCACAAAGCTCTCAGTTTCCTGAATCATCAAAGACATGTATACTTGAAGGATAGAAACACAGAGATATTTTTGTGTTGGGATCGCAGAGTGGGAGAAAAACATATCCCTAAGCAAACAAGATTCATAAGCTTGTTTGCTTATGAATCTCAAAGACCAAATGAGCTGCGTTTGAGTGCACAGCTCTTCATCTCAGACCGCAACACATTCTGTGAGTTTATGGCGCTGGTTCTCTGTGAGAAAACGAGCCCAGCAGTTCACACATGCATACAAGTTTTCAAAATACCTTTTTTCCTGAGGTCTTTTCCACCTCTGCACTTTTTGAGGCTGAGCGCAGCTTTTAAAATGAAATGAAAGGTTTGTCTTTCTTTTTACTGCATATGGAGCCTATTATTCACAGTTTTTATCCCTTTCTTTGAAACCCAATTGTTAAAGCCATTTAGAGCTATTTATCTGGTTCTCAGCAACTCTACTTTCACAGACACGAAATGCAAAACAGTGGCAGCTTCATCTAGCTATTACTGTAATGCCTTTAGCGCCTTTAAACCCCTGTCTCGATTGTGCAAATGTTTATTAGCAGCACCATTCAAGCATGACAGGAATGCCACAGATAAAGCTTATGCAATATTTGGTATCTGCTGTCTGAGAAAAGGTGGCACAGCAGCAAACAGAAAAGCAATGACATCAAGAACAGGAGAATTTCTGGTCACCAACTTCTAATTTTATAACAGCCATATGCTCAGTTCATAAGGCAAATCTTACTCATTTCTTTTGTAGGTGTTGAATTATTTAGGTTATATTAATTTGTAAGTCTTTTTTTCCCACAATTTAAACCCTTTTGATCTGGGAATGAGTTGAAATCACCAGCAAGAGATTACAGTTTTGAACTTTGACATGCTGCCAAGTTTTCTTCTCTCTGTGTAACATAAGTGTATTTGGTGTGTGGAGGAGGATAAACAGTCTGAACATTTGGACTGCATCTAACCCTTCATGCTGAGGCACATTGCACTATGTTTTGGATCAGTGTTATTTCTTTTGATGAAAATATCTCTGCTTTATTAAGTTGGCTCATCACTGTTTTTGGCATTAGGTGGTTTAGATGAGATGCAAATGCTTTTTGTTTTACTACCTGCAGTCAGTGAATCTACGGAGCACAAAATGAAGAACAGGGTTGAGAGAAGACGTAAGACTGTGCATAATACATTGATGAACTCCAGTCCTTATCAGCAAAATTCAATACAGAAGGATCTATGTCTTTTCTTTTCTCTTTTTTTTATGTAAGTCCTGCAGGTGTAGTTTTCTTTTCTTCTGAATAGCTAAAATGTTCACCACATTCCAGCACAAGGTTTTTTTATTCCTTTTCTAATAGCTCTGTACTTTGAGAATGCTGTGAAATGTCTTCTGACTTGAATTTATGCAAATCTGCGTGCATTACGATCCTTGGGTGCTTAGATTTTGGTCTTTATTATTGTGTGTCAATTATTTTCCCTGTTCATTTCAGGATTATAGGTTTTGGCATGTTCAGTTCATTTCATTTCATTTTGTTTGAAAAGTGTTGGCATGTTAGTTTATTCCTTTGTGTTCAGTTTCTTAGTTCATTTTTCACTCCTTGTGATAATAACAATTCAAGAAGGCATAGAGAAAAGATTTTAAAAGGGTTCATCAGAGTAATGTACGCTTTTCTAACAGCAAGAATTTGTTAGAAAATTGCTTGTTCTGTTTAAACATTAGCTCAGTAAGAAAAACACACTGTCAACAAATTGTGGTGGTTTGTCAAGTATACTAATTAGAAAAGTCTAAGATTAAAAACAAATCTGAGACTTTAAGATGAAAAGAGATTTTGTTCACCAAATGACTGCCAGTTCTAATGTTTTTGGGGTGGGACTCACATATTATCACCCAAATTCCCTCTCCTCAATCATTTCCAGCAGGTTAGCTCCTCCAGCCATCTCGTCTTGCGTCCTTCCCATCCCATTTGCAAGGCTGATTGACCCTGAGGAATCGCTCCTAGTCATGCAGCACTAAAGCACATGAAAGTCTTCCCCCGCCCTTCCTGTCATTGCAGAGCGTGGCATGGAAAGACAACCACCTCATCAAACTCTATCTCTTTGTCATTTGCCTGAGCGCTGCTGAGGCTGCTCTTTCCCTGCTCATCATTCTTCATATTGACAGCCAGCTTGTCATCTTTAACAGTGCAGAATCATGTTTTGCACATTTTTCTGCCTCACCAGTAAAAACGGCGACAGGATTTTGGAGTTGATCTAAAGACAGGATTAGTGACTCCATCCTTAAAACTAAGAAAACAGAACATCTCCCTGCTTTCTACTGACTGACACATGTACGCATTAGTAGAAACTTTGCAATAAAAATGTGGGAGATGATAGATATGCTCTGTTATTCAAAGGTTAAATACAGTTGGAGTCTATCGTTTTTTAAAGATTTTATCAAATTTGTTTGGTAATTGCAATGAATTGTAAAATGCAGCAGTCAATTTTCTTCTGCAGCCAAGATACAACTCAGTTAGTTTTTCTTCATAACCTTCGTCGCCGCAGATCTCTGAGAATCCCTGCTGGTTTCCCTGGCGACTGTGTTTAGTCAGGTCTTTGGAGGTGAAGCTCATTGTCTCTGGGTGAAGAGCGACTGCTGTTGGTCAGGCTGTTGTCAGGGGTTTTTGAGTGTCCATGTCATTGCACTCCCGTGCCCGGCACCGAAACCAGTCAGCCGATCCTCTCGTGCCAAGACGTGCCAGGGTTGCGCTGACACGGAGCCGAGCCGGGCTCTGTAGGGGAAAGGGCCAGTTCTCTACTCCTTTATGTCACTTTGGTGGTGGAAGTTTGAGCTCATGTTCTCTCAGAATATATGTGGCTCTGTTTGAATCCATTAGTGTTGGAAACATTTTCATTAATGTGAACCATTTGTGATTTTTATAACCCTGTTTGTAAAAATCAGCTTGTCTGCCCTGTGGATGACTGATCTTGTTTATAGAATTAATTTTAACTGTCAGGACATTTCACACTGTAGGTGAGGTGCAATTTTATGAAACCTATATGATGCAAGACGTGGTGGTCTTGCAGGATCCAAAGCTGTTTGTGCGTAATCTACACACTTTTCCTTAAATGCTAATCAAACGATTTCTTTAATGTTAAACAAAGAAGGAGGAAGTTGACTCCAAAGGCATACAGTCCTCATTCTCAAGTCTTCCAGCATCCTGGATTCTTTCAATGTGTGCTGCCAACACTTTTTGTGTTAAGTCCTAAAAATATCATAAGTCTGCCAAGGCTGTCTTTGCATGGAAGCCAGACCTGTTTTCTGTCAATTCTGAAACATGTTGCTCCCTAATTTATGTCCCGCATGAGCTGGTGTGATCAGCAGTCAGTAAAACCTCTCGCGTTGCAGTTTCAAAAAGCCCAAATTACAACTTAAATTTAATTAATAGTGGCTGCATGTCCTGAGAGTGTAAAGCACCCGGTAAAGGTTGGAAGAAGGTCGACTTGGTAGATAATGTGAAACTCCCTCCAACATACTGATCAACTCCTCCAATACTTCAGTCTGGCTCCAAATTACATTTTAACTTTGTTTGTAATTAACTTGCAGTCCATTTCAGCATCTGTTTCCTGTTTTCCTGCTCTTTAATGCTGCTGTTTGCTTCCCAAACTCATGTCACCGTGAGATGATATGGTATATTGCAACAGACAAAACACTAAATGTACAAGATCTGTGGTTATGGGCCTGTGTAGCGGCAGCACGAGCAGAAAGGCTTCTGTTTGCTTTTTACGCCTGTCCTGTTGATGAATGAGGTTACAGCAATGAATCAGCTGGGGGATGTTTTGGACGGTTCTCGAATGAAAACAGAAAGGCAAGATTTAGAATTCACTCTATATTTTACTCCAGAAGAAGGAAATTAAAGGCAACTTCATTAAAATTAAAGGGAAGCTTATCAAGGCTTTATAGTAATTTTTTTAAAATCACACAGTTTCCTACCACCATCATCCTTAGAAATCAAAAATAAAATAATCAAATAAACCCCAGGGTTCTGCCATTAATATCTGACATTTTAATTTCATGATTGATGTTGCACAGCAGTGACTTAAAGGTATAATACATACTTTTTTATAGTGTCTTCAAGCAGGTTGGAAATTAATACTCTAAAAAAAAAACCCATCACATTACAGATGATCTAATTCCATCAACAGCAGCTAAAATGTATTCTGTCAACATCGGCAACAGATGTTGCTGCGTAAACGCATTAAATATAACTTATGGTTTCTCTATTTGCACTCTGAAATTAGAATTTTTGACATCTGAGTCATAAAAATAAAATGATGCCCTGCATGGCTGCTGCGTTCACAAAATAAAATGAAAAGCCCAGCAATGAGTTGTTTATTTGCCTTTCCAACAATTTGGATATAATTAAACCAGAAGCACACATACTAAATTTTAATTCCAATCGGGTACCTTTAATGTCTGAATAACTATAAAATATAGCTATTCAATGATATATATATATATATATATATATATATATATATATATATATATATATATATATATATATATATATATATATATATATAGTTATTCAAACCCTAAACGGAGAAATAGATCAAGTTTTGTTGCTTCATTTAAGTTTCTTAATTTCAAAATTGTGTAAATAACAGTTTATTGGACTTAATCTAATTATAAAATGGGTAAATACCCCATTTAATTGCAAACAAAAGCAAAAGGATTTATTTTCTCTGTTTTATTTAAAATGGCATCTAATCATCTTGGGTTTTTTTGTTATGTTTTTTTTTTTTTCGTTAACAGGGCGGTGTGACATGAGTAAGGTCATCAGCAAAAGGAGAAATCCTCCCACAGTGGTGCTGACTCACCTCTCTGATTGCTGTGCAGAACTCGCTCTGCAGAACCTTCTTCAGAGACTGCAGCTTATGGCCGGGAACATCTCCTGATTCCTGCAGCTTCTCCAGCAGCTCAATCGCCCGGGCAACATCTGGCAGGAGGAGGAACACAGAATTGGTATAATTGAGCATATATGTGTGTGGGCACTCATAGCAAGAGGGGGAGTTAAAAAAAAAAAAAAAGTAAATTACATTAACAGCACAGCAATGACAAAGGCGCTGGAGCAAATCAATGGATGCTATAATAGAAATAGACTCTTTCAAGGCCACCAGTTGCAAGGATGATGGAGTAGGAATGAAATCTGAATCATTTGCATTGACTGAGGTTTATTCACAAAATAACAGGGAGCAGAACAAAGTAAAGGCTTTTATTTAAATTGAACTCTTCCTGAAAATTGTGAGGCTACTTCTTCGTTCTACTGTGCCTACTGATGTAGCCTGACAGCCTGATTTACTTTGGTTAAAGAAAAAACGGATGAAGATTAGAAAGAAATCACGAACAATTAAATGCAAATCGCAAAACATGATAAGCAAGATAAATGACAGTGAGCTGAATAGGTACACTGACCCAAACCTTCGCCACCTTCGCTCAGACTTTCAAAACCCTTAATGAGGCTAAATCTTAGAAATCTTTCATCGCATTATCTGCTAATTAACTAAAAATATAGTAATAGTGTTGAAGTTTCCCAGCGAGTTCAACACTTCTTTTGCTTTTAATTAAGCAGTCAACACACGTTGGATTGTCCATTTTCTCCTCCTACTGAAAGGGGACAAAATTGGTGAAGGGATGAACTCAGAGACCATTACCACTTTGGTCCTGGAAACGCTAACCTTAATTCAATTAAATGAGCAGATCTGCTGCATTATTATGATCCTACGTGGGTTTGAGTTTTGCTTTTTATTTGTGTTTTGATTTTTTTCTTGTTTATTTATATTCTATAGTTCTATGCGTGGCTCTGGGTGTAGAATCTCAAGCTTTGAACTCCTCTCTCAAGAAAATAACCATAACTATAAAAAATTTGTAGCATAGATTTTTTTTTCTTTCTTAAAAACAAATACTCTTAAGAAACTAATTTCTGTTTAAAACTGTTATCACCAGTTTTACATGGATTTCTGTTTATCAGGCAATATAAAGTCACTAGCTCATGATGCATCTGACTAACTTGCATAAATCACCTTTGCAACCTGCAGAATACACACACAACAGAGAGAAAACCGTTTAACTGTCCTTCCCTCTTGTATTTTTCTGTGTTTTGGTTTAACAAACTCTGACTGACTTTCAGTAGATATATGAATAAAATTGAGTTGCTGAGCAGAGGATCTGTCCAGTACAAAACAGTCTAGTCATTTAGTCTGATTTTTCTCAATCCAGTTGATTCTTTTGACCTCTATGTCCCTTTGTGAACATGTGCCAGATTATTTATGACCCTTTGTAATGGCCCATTTGACCCTGCCTTTTATTGCCGCCAGTTTGAATTACTGCAAAAGATCTGTTTAACACTTTCTGTTCTGAATCACAGAGCATATGGTGAAAATTTTACAATACATCAAGTTATATCCTCCCTGTAATAGATCCTCATATTCAACTTGCAGCGTAAAACTGTGCTTTAGTTGCTTTAGCCCCTATAGTCATACGGCTAAGTAACATTCTGTACCTCTTTGAAGGACCTCAATAGAAATAGGGTTTCAGACCGTTTTACAGACTATTTCCTCTGCATGATGCAGTCTGAGGAAAAACTGCTCACAGCAAGGTCTGTGGGTCAGAAGGTAACCATGAAAACTCCTGCTGTTTTCAGAACTGTGTGCAGCTCCAACGACTCACTGCTGGGAGCAGAAAATGTCAGAGAAAGACGCCTGAAACTCTCTGTGAAAATAAAAAGATACGTCTGTAGCTGGCCAACATGGACTAAACTTGTATTATCTGGATAAATAAGGATTTATTTTATGAGATATATAGTAATAATACTTTCAATCAAGGTAAAAGGGTCTAATTTTTAACCCTTTCTCTCAAAATCCAAAAACTCTTATTCTCAAAAGCTCTTAATAAGCTGGCATGCTTCCAAACACCAAGGGCAAAGCTGTCTGAGTGTTCTGAGCATTTCTGTCTCATTAAACAAAGGTGAAAGGCCAGCGAGACGTATTTTTCTTTCTGCTTCTTTCTGCTCATTAACACACTTTACATAATCGGCATCAAGACCCTGCACCAGCTAAGACGAACAGAACTTCAGAGACGGATATTGCAAACATTTTTTATTTCATTTACTGCTGCTTTCATCCAGCTGATCATAAATGACAGCTGGACGTTTCTGGATAAAAGCTTTGAGTTAAAATAGTGCAATCAGGAACTTCCTTTTGCATCATCAGATTCAGAGAAGCTGTGCAAATTCAAGAGGGAAAGTTCAGATCCTTTTATCCATACCAGACTTGGCATGATTATTAATTTACAAACTAATTTTTCAAACATCTTAAATCCGAAGCATGCATAAAAAAATTAAACTAAAGTGTGTGTACACCAGACACTGTGCACACTAAATCAGACGTTTATATACTCATCTTCTGCATGATTTAATGATTTATTTGAACATAAACCCTTTGTTGGAGTAAATGTCGCTTAGGAGGTTACATCGCAATCACTGTGTTTTGAAGCCATCAACAGAATTCAGTTGATTTTCTTGCATGACATGACTTTTAAATACAGTCTTGCATTTCAAATTTCATAATGTTAGCCTGCTTTTTCCATAACGACATCTTCACCAGTGTGTGTTGAGATCATTGGTCACTTTAGCGTTTTCAAGGTGTTGGTTATTCAGAAAGTTCAGTTTCTGTCGCTCCACATCCTGTTTGCCTTGTTCTAGTTTTGTACGTTTTCTGTCATCACATTAAATCTTTTACCATGATTTTTCATAGTCTTTGTCTGCATGTTCTCTACACACAAAACACGTCAAACGTGTGTGTAACAGACATCAAGTTTCTGAAATGGCTCCAACCTCAACCCCACTGAAAATTTAAGGATTATGTTTAAAAGCGACAACCATTTCAGAAATCAACCCAGTTTAAATTAATCCTAGAGATTCTGCTTAAAAGAAGGATCCAATAGCTAAATAGATTTATGCCAGAAACTGGAAGATGTCTGGCTCATCTACTGTTTTGCTGAAGGTCATAAAAATAAAAATTAGTTGGGATCTAATTTTGACCCTGCAGGGATTAGTGAAATGATATACTTAATTAAAACTGTGCATCCAATACTTGCTTTTAAAATGAATGGGTTTTTTATATAGATTTTTTGAAGTAATTCTAACTTTAAAAAGAAAAAAAAAAAGTCAAGCCCTCCTGATCATAATGGATGCACATTTCTGAATAACAGCACTTCTGTACAAACAAAGGTTTAAGTACTGTGACATATTTTAGCTATAACAATATTCATTTTAAAACAATGAGTACATTACAGAAGTAGATGGTTGATTTAGTTTCAACTCCTGTTGGTAGCAGAGATAGTTGGCCATCAGCCAGCAGGCCTTAATGTTCCATCAAGCTCACAAAGTATTAAATCACCTCCTCATCCCATAGAGGGGTGAGTTATAACCCAGCTCTAAAAAGGTTAATGATAGCACTACCGTAGCCAATCACATCTCTTTATCAGGCCCGGCTCAGACACAGAGACATCGCAGCATTTCTCAGTTCCCTACCTGGTGAGCTCAATAAAAATCTCACATCTGGAAATGAATGAACTACATCTATATTTTATAATACAACTCAGATATTATAGAGAGAGGTTTTCATCAGCTCAAACCAATATCCACTTTTCTCTAAGGTCTGATCTGCTGACTTATTCTTTTTCCTGTTAGGTTCTGGTCTTGATTGTTGTCATGTCTCTAAATTCAACCTTTAAGAACTTTTGTTTTTAATTTGGCCACAGTTGAAACGCACAAATCTCTTCACTTGGTGTTTTGCAAAGAAAATAAAACTATTTTAGTCTTTTACTGCCTCGCTGTACAATGCCAACCTTGTGTCAGAATGAGATACGCATGGTACGACAACACCATGACGTCACATAATAATGTGAAAACATGCTTTTTACACAAAGACAGGCAGCAAAAATCAATAAAATGAATGCTAACATAGTTCCAAACAGCAGAACAAAATGTTATTCTCCTTTTACCTATCCACTTATCTGCCAGCTATGGAAAACGTTAAGTTGAGTACAACTTCTACATATTTTTTCCCTATGTTAACCATGACAAATATGTTTTCAATTTCATTGGAACAACTTTATACATCTTTGAAGCACTTTGGGCTGTACTCTCTCAAGGCAACTCTTGTGATGGAGACAGAAAAGCTCTAAAACATCCATCCGTTTCTTCATGAATCCTTGAAATTCAAGAACAATGACTGAAAGGTATATTAAAATTTTTTTAAAATTGAGTTGAAGCTGAAAGTCACTTTGTGACAATTATGTCACACCACAAAGCTACAGCTACTTTGAGCTGTTACCATGTATAAGATACCCTGTCTTTTATTTCTGCTGCTCTAATGAATCAAGAGTGAGAAAATGACTTACTTTAGCCGATAAAATTATACAGAGATTTTGTTTTATTAGTCACATGACTGTCTGAAGGTTTCACTTTATTTTCCAAGATTGCCAATTGTGAAAAAAGCCTTTTAAAGTTGATTTACTTCCTTTTTAGACTGTTCTGTCAAGAATTTGAGAGATTATCAGACATTAATTGTACAGAAAGGGGGCAAAAGTGCAAAGATGATTGCTTTATATTTTCCCTTGTGTTTCTTGCAATATTCTTTTTCATGGCCTATGAAAGGTTTTTGGAAAAATTAGCTGAGGTGTTCTTGCTGTGTTCAAAAGAACATCAAAAAGAAAGTACAATTTCAAATTTGCCCTAAGGAGTCAATGGTGATGTGTTCTGAAATTTTAACCTTTCTTTCCCATCTATCATGCAGAGGTGACATTGAAATGGTAAAGACAAAAACATTTCCAAAATGTAAAATAAATGTAACCAAGTGTCAGTTGCTAGTTGGTTAGCAGCCTTTGTAATCCATCCATCCACTACCACTGTGTTTGTGATTTAATCCACTTAACAAATTAATGACATCATAAGCAAAGAATAGTATGTGGAAATACAAACACAACCTTTCAAGATGACAGGAGGAGCCTAAAATCTGTGAGTTCCCCAATTACACAGTAACCCTCAGCATAAACACAACTTATTTAAAAGTCAGGTCAAAATACAAATGGGCGGGTGTTCCCAACATTTTTCATGCAACTTTTTTTCCCCGTCTCCAATTAAGAGCTGAATAAAAAATGGGGATGTAGTGCGCCTGCTGTGTTCAAAAGAAGATTAAAAGGAAGATGTCACTCTGAGACTTCAGTGCACATCATCTGCAAACCCTGAGCCTGCAGGAACATTCAACTTTTTGTCTAATCTGTCTTGTAAATGTGATGATTAAATATTGAAGACAAAGGCATTTACAGACGCAAAACAGGGATGGATCTATTTCTATTGTCAGTTGCTTAGCAACAGTGTTGATAAGCAACAAGAGATTTACATCTCCTAAATGGCAAATATATTGTAGTTTTCTCTGTTGGAAAAATGACCTCACTGACTGAAGCATCAGCAGATGAACAGTTTCTTTATTTATATATATATATATATATATATATATATATATATATATATATATATATATATATATATATATGCTGTAATTTCTTTCTGGCTGTCTTAATTAACCATGTGGAGTTAAAGTATCTGTAACTATACTTTGATGGAAAGACGTTCAGCATAATAACTCATCTATAATCTAGATTATTCACTGCAAATCAAATCGGAAACAATTTTTTACCTCAGCACATCCTAATAGTCTGTCAAGTAAAAGAGGTGCATGCCAACACCAGTATCCAATCTCCCTTCCACCTAAAGCGATGAGAGTTTTGATTAGATTTTTTTGTTATTTTGATCTGCTGATTAGAGAAAAATTCAGTTTCTGGGAAACTGATTTGTGCATCTCTAATAAGAAGACAGACTTAAGAGAAAATAATGAGGTATGTAGACGGTGTTTCTACAAAAATACACCCCAGGAAGTCTTTTCCCTTTGGTGATACACTGACTTACTGAAAAAATTCAACATATTTGTTTGGAGAAAGTTGAGTAGCTAAACTCATGGTGAGGTGTAATGAAGGCTTCAGCACTCGACAAGCCCTCAATATGCTGTTGCTAAGAGGTGTTGGCGCAGGGCAGCGTTCCAGTTTCCTGGTATAATTTGTCCATTTAGAGCAGATAGCAGAACATGGTGCAGTCCATTGGCAAAACTCAGAAGTGTTGCTTTGACACACAGCTGCAATAAGGTAAATAAAAACCATCCATATTAGTTGCCAAGCTCATTAAAACAGAAGATGTGGCAATATGTCTACAACCTCTTAAAAACATCTGGCTCGCATATTGATTAAACTCTTGTTTTTCATCTCAGCAGATGTCAGAAGGTCTAAATTACCTCGGCGGGTTTCCGTCACACCTTTTAGATGTCATGAATGATAATGAAGTGTCCTGACAGAGGGTCTTGTAATCTGCATCTGCCACTTTGACCTGACTGCCCTTGATGCCATCAGCGTCTCTGAATCCAACCTCAGAAACTGAAATGATCGCCTTCTAAACGGGTAAAATGTGCCAGCAGGGTTTTACCAACCCAGTCCTGCTCACATACCAAGGGAATTAGCTCTAATTTACCCGACTGTGACTATGCTCTCAGAGCTCGACAAATCACTCCGAGTGAGCTAATGGCTCCTGTAGCCTGTGGTGAAGACGGAGACAGAAAACATCACACTCCTAATGTCCTCTTCATCCTCCAGTAATGACGGGGCAGTGTCCCTGCAAGATAATTACCTGAGAAACCCCTTATTTGTGCATTAACGACAGGTTGTAGCAGCTACTTGCGATGTAAACTTGTCAGCAACTTTTGAATCTCTTTAAATGACCTAAAACTGTAACTTACCTCACTAAGATAAAAAAAGTAGGTCAGGGAAAATCAAAAGGTGTTGCTTTTTCTAGCTGCACTGTCCATATGACAACCTCACATGTAGAGGATGAATTCATTCTCTCAGATTTTCTCTCCTTCTCAACTGGAAGCTTGAAAGAATTTCACACAATTTCCTCAGTAACACCGGGCTGTGCTAGAAAATGTCTTCCTCTGCACCAGGCGAAATAAACACATTTTCAGTTTTAACCAAACAATTTCTTTGTCTACAAAATCACAGCAGAATCTGGCAGCTGGTGTGAAAGTCTGAGTGCATTTCTCCAAGTGGGCACTTTGTTTTTGTTTTTTGTTTTTTTTTCTACAACAGCAGTTGAAACAAACTAAAAACATTGTGGAAGATATGAGAAAGATAAGCGTGGAGCTCCAGAAGTCTGTTTTATCCTTGGGTAGAATTAGCAGCTGCCTGAAAGTTTCCTGAATGCAGGAGTGAAAAGGATACAAATGTCAAGCTGTCATACAGACAGACGTTGTGTGTTCATAGGATGAATATGTTTTAATAGGAAATAAGCGTATCAACCTTGGGACAAAAGCAAAAAATTTCTGAAAATGCCGGCTGAAGGTGGTAAGAGAGTCGCTTTCCACAGTGAATCAAGTCCTTCTATCTTTGAAAGGCCACTCAGCAAGGAAGAAGATTTACTCCAAAAGCAATTTAAAAAGCCAGATTACAGTTTGTAAATGCACATAGGGATAAATTCTGGGGACTTGTCCTGCAGTTGGCAATAGTAACTACCAATAATGTACATAATAAGCATTGATACATTTGATGGGAAAAAGCTTGACGGCATACTTCCAAAGGTTTAGTACGGGGCTGGAAAAGTGCATACAAGTGTCTGTATTTAATTTTTGAATATGACGAAAGTAAAAAAATATAAAATCTATAAATTCCCCCTTATATACAGCATAAAGGTAGCAGTTTTGGTGATGCTACCTTTTTTGTCATGTCCATTTATTTTTTAAGAAAAAAAACGTGTTTTTTTTCCTTTTTCTGCAGTGTATAAATATTTTGTTTCAACTCTAAATCCTAATTTCTCCATCTGATTTTAACTGGACTTCAAATTCACAGGTTTTTAAAAATTTTTTTATTTTTTTATGTAAGATGTTTACAGATACTTTACGTTTTCAAAACGTGCACATACCTTTTTATGAGTCAAATTACTAATGATGTTTTAAATAACTAACTGTAAATTCAAAACTTTTCTTGGTCAAAATGCATAATTATTACATCATGTTTCTGTTTATTTGCTAGACTGCAGTTATAATGGCAGAAAAAGGAGGAAGGAGCTTTGAATGCACAAAGCAAAATATAAGTATGACACTTCTCTAGGAAAGGCAGCTACTGCAGTGGGCACAGTTATAAAATATGGAAACTCTGCATTTGAACTGTAAACACTTTAAGTTTTATGTTGAATACGGATTTAGTTGCTCTGAGACTTGGAGACACCTCGCCTTTACCAGCGGAAGAATTAAAGTCAAGGATTAAACCTGAGACTTCAAATCATATTGAAAAATAAAACTGTTGCCAAAACACAGCATTAATTGATGTCAAAACATTGCATTTGAAGATTATTTCTGTGATGCAGCAGCAAGAGAATTCAAATGCACCTGAAAACGGGGAGCATATATTTTAAAAATAAGCACAAGCCTTAACACCTGATTACAAACGGCAAAGAAGCAGCTACATTTCTAGTTGTACATGTGCAAAACTGGTAGAGACAGAAAGTTCCTCAAATGATTTGCAGCAGTAATTGAAGAAAAAAGTCGTTCTACAAAGCACTGACTCAGGGGGAAAGTACAGATGACGCACACCACATTTTTCACATTTTCATCTGTAAAGAAAAACATGCAGCATTTTTCTACTCCCTTCTCAAGTATGTGCTATGTTCTGTTAATCTAATGGATTAAATACCAATAAAATGCATTGACACTTGTGGTTTTAATACGTCAAAATGTGAATAAGCTGAGGGGACATCAATAGTTTTGAAGAATGTATGTATTAACGAGACTGTATATAATATTTTGGTGTTTGTAGACTCTTTTAATGTAGTAATGCTTATTTCTGGTCTGATTGCTTTATAAACTAGAGGTGCTCATCCTGCAGAAGTTTCTGCCCTCTGCTCTGTTTCCTTTACGGAAGGGTTGCGATTGATGGGGCATCCCATTTTAATAATTAAATGCCTGCTTTAGTGAGAATGTCAGAGGCTCTTCTCCATTGTTCTCCGTGGTGTGTGCTAATCACAGTCATTTCCCCTCGCAATAACAGGAAGGAGAATGAATTCGAGCTCTTTTTCATCCTGCAGTGACCCAACAAGCCAAGTGGGCGCTCTGGACATGAAAATATCTTGTTCATTTCCTCCCAATGAGCATTTGTCAAACTCAGCAACTCAACAGCTAAAGCCTGCACTCAACACAAGCGCTCAGGATCTTTTCATTAGCAATTATAGTGTTTTCTCCAAATTTGCTGCACATAGGCAAAAGGAAGCCTATAATGGAGCGTCTTTCTGACGCCTCCTATGGAGAACTATCATTACTACTGCTCCTGGTGTTACGCAGCTGCCAGCAGCTGACTGGTCTAATTCATACCACGGCATGTGGATTCCATCCCCCTCCTCCCACTCTCATAGCAAACACGTTGATGTCACAAGTGAATCATTGCCTCCACAAATGACTAAGATCAGATTTACAGAATGTAGATAATCGAAGCTTAAAGACATTCTTTTTGACTTAAAATTACAGTTTGTCAGGAATCTAAAGCCTCTTCCTATGACTCTGACAAATGCAGAGGCTCAGCTTATGTTGTGTGTGCGTTTGCCTTGTGCAATCTTGGGCTCATTTCATTAACTCAGCAAGCATTAGTGCCTACTTCTGCACCCAGCAGACTGTGCATCAGTAAAGCTTTGCAGTCTATAGAGGCTAAACCTGCATACAGATGATTTTAAAGCAGAATCTGTTTGTGGTTTATTCTAGCTGTCACCAATAACTGAGGATGTCGATCATAACTGAGGTAAAGTCAAAACACAGTAAAATCCTAACTGGTATCTTTGGAAAATTGTCGTCTTAAGTACAACTATGTCTTATTTCATGCTTTTATAAAATTAAAAATCAATATTTTTACCACAAATATGCATTTTTAACAAGATTTAAACATATCTTTCATTTTTGTGCTGTCCTTGTCTTATTATCCGTACAAAAGGATTATAAGTACTTCCCTTAATCAAACAAGTGATGTTTTTATTTTGGATGCAAATACACTGGCTTGCAGAAGTAGTCATAACTCTTAACATACATATGTTTCTCATTTTATATCGTTGCACACAAAACATTACAGATCCAACTGCATCACGAAGAAGCACAGCTGAAAGGACAGAGAAAGTTTTGGAGAAGTTTTCCACAAGCCCTGCAGGAAACTCGGCAGATATGAAGAAAAGGCCTCTCTGGTAAGATGAGATCAAATTCAAACCTTTTGACCAACAGACAAAACACACTCGGAGCACACTATCCCCACGATAGTGCATGGTGAGTGGCTTTTCTTCACTAGAAAAAGGGAAATTTGTCGATGTGAAGGTGGAGAAAGGTCAAATTAAGGGCATTCCTGCAGTAAAATTAAATTAAAAAGCTGCAAAAGACTCAAGATCCAGTCAGAGGTTCCCCTTCCAGCAGACCAGAGCTGCAAGGGAATGTTTCACATCAGTTGTTTCCAAACCTTTTGCCATGTGTGCCAAAATTAAGTTGAAAAGGCCACAAAAATACAAGTTTTTCAAAAATGATGGACCCAAAACATAAAAAGTGTCACTCTGGCTAGTTTTCTTGGCTGCACCTACAGTATTGATGCTTTATAGAAAAAGGGTTCTGGGTTCCAATCCTTGCCTGTGGCCTTTCTGTATGAAGTTTGAATGTTCTCCCTAAGCACAGGTGGGTTCTCTCTGAGTACTCCAGCTGTTACTCTGAGAAGTGTGCATTCGCATAAACCACCTACTCTGGCTGCAAAATTGTCAAATTTGTTGAATTCTGGACCTTGCCCAAACAAAATCATTCCAAGGGCCGACAAGGGCCCAAGGGGTAACGCTTTGGACACTGCTGGTTTAGATCAAAGCATATTAATGAGTCTGAAGGAGCCAAAGTCCAGACTTAAGCGTGATTGAGGTTCTCTGGCAAGACTCAGACATTTATTTTGACAGACTTTCTCCTTGTAATATTATTGAGCTACTTTGTAAAGAAGAATGAGCAAAGAATTGAGTCTCTAGATGTGGAAAGCAGGACAGCTTCACCTGGAAGGGCTTCCAGCTTTAACTGCAGGAACAGATAGTTCTATAAAACGGGATTAATGGATAGCTATGTGCTTCCTCTTAAACTTCCAGCAAGATGCTTAAAGAAAGTTTAAGGGGTATCAATACTTCTGCATGCATGAATGAGGCATAGATGAAAGGAAACAAGCTTGGCCAGACTTCATAATTACTATTTGCCTGGGCAATGTGCGCTTCCAATCAGAGAACCACCTTTACCTTGTCTGCTAACACACAGGTAAAGGTGTGTTAGCAGACACACGCGCGCGCGTGCGTGTGTATGTGTGTGTGTGTTGGTGCACCTGCACAGCTCCAACACAAACTCCACAAAGTAGACTTCTAACAGCCCAGCCTTCCTGTGTACGGATCATAAAGCCATCCATGATGGGGCAACATATTACCAAATAGGTTACATAATACACAGGGCGATGAAAACGGAGCACTGTACGCGTACAAACATTAGTCAGATGTTTGTGTCCACAAACGTCGCAAACGGTGGGGGAAAACCTGCGCTCCGTTCAGCCAACACGAATCGAACCGACGGCATTTACGTTGAGCTCATTTCTCCTTGAAACAAACAACAAGCCGTTCAGACCACGTTAGGAAATCCGAATCGGACATAAACGCGTTCATCCAACCCCGATCGGCATTTCCTTGAAGTTTTGGACGTGCGCATAAAAGGAAAAAGGAAAACAAATATCCCTCCAATAATTAAAAAAAGGAGTCCAAAACGCGAAGCTCCGAGCGCCTTACCTCTTTCCAGTGTGAGCGGCTGGACCACTGTCGCCATGACTGCTGTTACTGGAGACTGAAGAGACTAGAGGAGCTGCAGCATCACAGACAGAGCGAGGAGCCACAGAGAGGGAGGCTGGGAGTGGTTACAGGAAGATTTTATCTGCTCCCATCCTCTCATCACTTTGTTGCTCCTGTTTGCAGGAAAAGCTCTGTTGGTTTCAGCAAAAACTTGCGCAATTATGCATGCTAATTTTTCAAACCTCAAGTAATCGTGAAGGCAACAGCACAAGCGATCACATCTTATGTATAACTAGAATAATGAATAAGGTAGAAAATTAAAATAGGTGGGATTTTCTTTTTGGGCAAAACAAAGCAAAACAACACCGCATTACTTTCTGAAACAAGTAAAAAACAAAGCAACTGAAAAGTGTTCACACTCCGTGCAAAAGTTTTCATATCCCCACAACCACGTACTTAAATTGATTTTTGTACGATTTTATGTGAAGTGACAGTATAGCAAATTACTGCGAAGGAAAAACTGTATGCACAAAAGTCTGAAAAGTGTAACATGCATTTATACTTTGCGGAAGCCGGTTTTGCATGTCTTTGGGGAAATGCCTTCACCAGCTTTTTACGACTAAAGATGGAGCCATTCCCAGATTGAAGAAAGATCAGCTGCGAACATCAAGACTTACCTCAGATTCAGGTCTGCTCTCGTTCTCTGGTACCTCTAGCTATATCGTAAAGGTTCTTGTCCTACTGAATGTGTATTATTATTAAATGTGCAAATTCACTCTTGCAAAATCGAGATGTTCTCCTGTAACCATTTTTACTCTTCAGAGTGGGATCTCAGCATGATTAATGGGGAAATCTGCCCTTTTTCAGCCATAAACATATGGGGAAGGTCACATTAATAACAACAAACTTACAGCAACTATTCCTTCTATGGAGGTTTTCCACAACAACCTGAACAAATCAATTTTCTAAAAAAAAAAATAAAAAAAAAAAAAAAATATATATATATATATATATATATATATATATATATATATATATATATATATATATATATATATATATATATATATATATATATATATATATATATATATATATATATATATATATATATATATATATATATATATATATATATATATATAACATTTGCTTTTCCTCAGCCATTTGGAATACCTGACAACAACATAGATGTGGCCATAGCTTACATAAAAGCTGAATTAGAAACTAAATTTCTGTTTATCTCACTAATTTATTACCATATTCTGCAGGTTTGCACACTGGATGTTATATGTTTCTATTCATAATTTTGTTTTCGCACATCTGAATAATTGCAATCCAAGTGATCCATTCAGCCACTGTGATCAGTTGGCCGGGAACACGGCTGCCTTTAAGGTATATTGTGAAGCGCTGAGCCATGCTTCCTCTTATCTCCTCATTTGCCTACATGCGCTGTGTGTGGCCTGATGATGACTAAATGATGGCAGTGAACCGAAGTTGAAGGGTTTAAGGATTAACCTTGATGTTTACGCACCGCCATAGAGTCGAAGCGCTGACTCTCCTCGGATACTGTACATCAGCTGCTAAATGGTGCCTGCAGTACTCGCACTGTGGTTAGAGCAATGGAAAAAAAACAAAACAGATCTTTTAAAAAAATGTTGGAAATTTATGGCAGATGTGTCACATGGGTCACAAATTGTGACTGAGGCAAGAGCAAAGAAGTGAGCAGCTGTTTAGAGTGAATTCTCACACTGTGTAGATGTTGTTTATTTATTTTGTTTTGTACGACAGAAACTAGAGGACTGTGGACTAACTGTACTTCATAGAAATAAAACAGTGATGCTATTTTTGGGGGGGTTATTACATGATTAGGAGTTTGGTTTTTTTTTAACTTGTGTTTTTTTTCTAAACCTTCACACTCATAGTTACACAGTCAGGATGTGTTGGTGAATTCCAGCCATCCCACCCAGCTGTTTGTTGAGATGAAGCATTTAGTGGATAGAGTGTGAGGGCTTAGGGAGCATGCAGAAGGAGGCCACAGTGAGATTACAGGCTCACATCCATGTGGGCTGTAACACAGTTCTGCTTTTTATTTTTTTTAAGAGGTAGGATTATATTGCACTGCTTGATGCCCTCCCACTGCAAGAGAACTGATTTGTCAAAGGCGTCCCCTCATCCTATAGGACACACAAGAGGCCATGCAGACAGGCCAAATCAGGATTGTCTACCAGATTAAAGTCTGTCATTACTGCATGTTAGTTTGGTTTGTGATGTTGAATTCCTCTATCTGCTAAATTCTAGATGCTGTGACGGTATTTTGGGAATGAATTGTCAATGAACGTGAGCTTAGCTTCTTCCTATTTGTAACCTAACTGCTAGAAACTTCCCTTGAGGTTTCTCCCTGACGTTTCCTCTGTTTTTTCGTCTTGATGATGTTTGTTCACTTGTGTTCTTATTAATCCTCTGCGGCCTTCACAGAAACTTGATTTACCTGAGTTTATTTTACTTATACAATTTCCTGACTACCTGATTCCATTTGGTGGAACAGAATTGTATTTCAGTGGATTAGAGTACATGAAAATATGCTTCATTTGTAAAACAAACCACACACAAAAGAACACATATCAATGTCTTTTCACATATTTTGCACTTTGACTTTGTATGTCACATTCTAATCTGACAAAAAACATGTAAGTTTGTGTTTATGGCAAAACGTTCAAGGAGTGTGCATACTTTTACTACTTTAACATTTGAACCATAGGAAGTTGATGCTACTGTTCTTCCTTAAAACTGACAACTGGGAATTATTGTGTTTCAATTCAAAAAAGCAATATTTATCTCAAAGCTAATTTTATTATAAATCCATATTCAGACACTCGGCAGGGAAGAAATGGAGGTCATCAGTTTGCAGCTAAAATTGTAAACCTGCCTCCAACAGCTTTGGCCAGAGTTTGTCTTTTCTCACCCTTTTAGAATTTAAACTCAAGTGATGAAATCAGAAAAGAGGACAAAAAGGGCAGCTATAAAAAGCCATTCAAACCTAAGTTTGATCCTGATAAGCCAATGCTGTTACTGCAATTAGTGCTTTGTGTCAGAATGTGATGTATCCTGCCAGTTTGTGCAAACAGAAACTGTTTGAAGGAACACTGATGTAGGTAAAAATTTGAAATACATAGCTTTTTTATTCAAAAGAAAAAAAAAAAACCTGATTGAAATTTCATCATTTAAGTGTGTAAGTGGGATGCAAATTTAAGAAGAAATCTTTGTTTTGAGGTTATTTCCTGTCGCAGTTTAAATTTCCATCAAAGCAACAAGTTTAATGAACACAGTAGCTGCAAGGCAACCACTTCCCCGGAGAGTGAACCATGTGTCTGATGGAAACATTGTTCAACATGTATAAATAGAAACAGATGATGTGAAATATCAGATGGTTGAGTTACTCAATTCCAGTGGGATTCAGTGCAGAGGTCATGTACAGGGAGGGTCAACTGGATTATGGGTATTTTACCAGAAGCTTGGATGGTGTTTGTGATGGAAGAACTGCACACAAAAACAGGAGAGGTCAGAGAGAAACTGCTGCTGCACGAGATATTAGAGCTGCACAAGTGACTGAGAATGAATGTTATTTATTCATACCCCCTTACTGTGAAGTCCCTAAACAAATTACAGTGCTACTTTGACCTAAAACCTCAAGTATGCTTCATATGAAGTGAAATTTCATATTCCAGCATCATATAAGTGTTGAAAATAAGTTCAGCAGAAGAAACAAAATTTTCAAAACATGTAAAGCAGAAGATATTTCCCCATAAAATAACAGAACGTTTGCAAGGTATACTGGGAGAATAGTCACAGTTTAGATTCCTGATAAAAACTAAAACTTAAAAAGGTGTTTTAAGAAAATATATACAGCTAAAGCCATCATGATATTCAAGCTTTTCTATTCTTTCCTATGATAAATGTCTTTCTAAGTTAAATTGTATGTTACTTTGACCAAACTTTTATGTTACAAAAACTTTGCCTTTTTTTAAAGCTGTGTAAAATATTTAGATTATTACTAGAAGTAATTATAGAATACTCTCATTAATCTATCACAAAATAATCTCAGGATAGTAAAATGACGTCTCTGGTTGAGTAACATAATGAGATAATGTCAAGTGATTTGAATAGGCCACATTTGTAACATTTTCTCTTGGAGAAATGTTATGATTATTTTTGGTAAATAAACCTAAGAAATAGCTGAGAATATAGTTCTTGAAGAGCACGACAGGCTACTAGCATGTCACATTGCAGCTTCGATTATGTAATTGTTTTTTTGTTTTTTTCTTGCTGTAAAGCAAAGCTCCTCCTGCGTCAACTAGATCCAGTTCATAGTTCGCATTCCTTGAAGGCATTGTAGTAGGATTTCTAATGAAGTCTTCTCTGCCTTTAGGGGGCCCAGGTGAACTCGCTCCGTGTTCCGTGCAGTTGGGTTTGTTACCTGCAACGAGGACATCGTGTCAAAGTACTGTTTAAGTCAGCAGAAACTATGCATTCCCAAATAAAGTACTTGGTGCGCCTGAAGCACTGCGCTCCTCCTCACAGCAAGCGGATCATCGAGAGGAAACTCTGGTCTTACTGCGCAGCAAAACAACAGCTAGAAGGAGGTTTTAGCGCGACTGGACCGCATGCAGCTGCAAGAAAACATGCTTTTGTCGGAACACAGCGCTGCAGGAACTATGCATCTGACTGCGCATACAGCCGAGCTTTCGCTTTGGCAAGGGACCACCCGGAAACTTTCTGGGGTGAGATGGCTCAGGATATCAACTGGTTTGAGCCGTGGAGCAAAACTCTGCATGTAGAGGACCCGACGTTTCCAAACTGGTAGGTTTTCAGCAAATGATTTTGCTACATTTATGTACATAAAACTACATCACATATCAAACTGACTAAAAGAAAGAAATTAAACAACCTCATCATATTAACTCAATTAAGATGAAAGATAATAAACGGCAATCAAAACGCAAATTACGCCCCCTCCCCTCCCCCCCTCCGAAAAAAAACAAAAAAACAAACAGTTTATGGAGCGCCAAATATGCCTTAATGTCAATACGTCATTCTAGTGTTATGCAAGGCTATACAGAAAATAAAAGTAGAACAAAAATTCATTAATTAAAAAACATAATATTGATGTCAGAGGAAACCCTTATTTAACAAATAAAAGTCACGCAACTAGAATATCATCTGTCAGCTGTCCTACTGCACAGAGGCAACCAGTTTTTTTATGGTATGTCTGAAATGCCAAAATAAATCCACCTGTTGCATAGTAGATTATATATATTCCAAAGACATTCATTGTACTATAATTATAATAAAGGTTTAAACAAATTTGAGCAAATTTAACAATGAATATGTTTAAAGCAGCCATTAGTTTTAACATGTAAATGAACAAAAATCTGTCTTGATGTGTTGTGGGGTCTACTTTAGTGTTTTATGGTGTCTAATATTTTCAGTCTTTAAAAAAAAAAAAAAAATTATATTTATCATCACATTTAAATTTAATTTTGCCTTTTCATAGCCCTTATTTTTCTCTTTGTTATATTACAAGGCAAAAAGTTGCTTGCAACTGCAAAATTGTCAGTTACAAATCTGAGAAATTCCCTTTTAATGTAATCATAGCCATCTACAATTCATAGAGCAATCTATGTAATAAAAGAAGACGGCAATAGCCTTCAGCCTACACTGGTCTCTCCCGACACAGATGAACAAAATGAGTTTATTTTATTTTGGAGTTATCAGTTATACCATCTGGTCTAGAAGAAAAATATACTGAACACTGGATCTCAGTGACATTCACAAACAGAAATTATTCTCCTTTTTTGCAATTTAACTGTATTCAAAGCAGCAAAATGGTCTGTCTTATTGAAGACATTGGTTATCTGCAAATAGAGACCTTTGTCAAGTGGGTTTGTTGTTCTCTTCACATCCTTTGAAGCATAATCAAGAGTGCACATTTGCACATCTCTGAATACAATTGAAAAGGTGCTAAAGTGCAGCAAAGATCAAATCTATTTCTCATAATAGATAGAAACTCTAAACTTGACTAAACGTTTTGGAGTCATTTTCAAGATGCTAAACCAAACCTACAAATATCTTCCTTATTCTAAAAGAATCAACAAGTTAAGGGTATTTGTGTAGATGTGAATGTGATCCATGTGTCACTGTGATGTTTAAGAGTGTGCCTTTCTGCCAGGTTTGTAGGGGGAAAGTTAAACATGTGCTTCAACGCTGTGGATCGTCATGTTGAGAGTGGCCGCGGAGAGCAGCCAGCCATCATTTATGACAGTCCAGTGACTGGAACTAAGAAGATCATCACCTTCAGAGAACTGCAGGGCCAGGTGTGTGTTAGCAATAAAACAAAGAACTGAACAGCAGAATTAGCCACCTATGAGATGAAACATATTCATAAAGTTTGATTATATGGTTTGTAAGCAAACCGTTTGGTTTTGTGAAGGCAAAACATGGGTATGACAGTTTATGATGGCCATCATTTTGTTTTTAAAAATGAACTTTTTCGTAGCACAAGAACATCCTGTGTTTTAGCACGACTTGCTTTATGTAATGTTGAGTCTTCTGTATCACTTCCTCTGATCCAGGTGTCCAGATTAGCAGGAGTTCTTGTGAAAAATGGGGTTCAGAAAGGAGACCTTGTTGTCATTTACATGCCCATGGTGCCCCAGGCCATGTTCACCATGCTGGCCTGTGCACGGATTGGTGCGCCACACAGCCTAATCTTTGGTGGCTTTGCTTCCAAGGAGCTGTCAGTCCGCATTGATCATGCCAAAGTAAGGATTCTCTGCTTTTCACTCTGCATATTTGTTTTACTACGTCTGTACTTTTGTTCTTAGTAAGCTGCTGATATGTGCCTTTGATTCCTTTTTGTCTGAGAGGGTCAGATGTATCCATATCAGGTTCTGTGTGTGTGTGTGTGTGTGTGTTCTGTAAATAATTAAAAGATAAATGTACTGCTATTTTTAGTTCAATATGATTAATCATTACCCAAGGAAAGCCACATCATGTTTACTTTGCACACGTCTATGCATCATTTCAGTGCCACCATGATTCACTCTTTGACCGATTCTAATGTTTGTTTAAACAACCCCAACCACATTACTGGAAAAAAATCATTGGATTTTCTCTATCCAGAAACCTCAGGTCCAATCACTTTCCCTTGTTGAAATTTATTGGATTGCTGGCACAGACTGATTTTCTAAGCATACTGTATATATCTCAATACGGTTGAGATTGCAGCTTTTAGAAAAGGCCATACTTGCAATTTATTAATCTGAGTTAATTATTCTAAACCAGTTTGATGTTTTTGGTGACGTTCATGGCTCATTATCATCTTGGAACCCCCTGTTGTGCTTCCAAATGTGTAAACCATCTGTCCCAAAATGGCCCATGAATGAATGTGTCAAAATCTTTTAGGGAGAAACCAGGAGTAACCTCTGCTGTAAAGTCAGCACCTTCAAGGCTCTTCTGGAGAAAAGTTTCAATGTTGGACCAGTTATGTTTTGCAGAGTGATAATGGTGCATTAAGATAAGTGGATGGGTTGGTGAAAATAGAGACTTACATTAAAATTCCTATTGGGTTTTGAGTTTCAACATGATGAATCCCAAAGCAAACATCAAAACTTGTGTTGGGATGAAGAAAACATGCTAACAGTGAGCTAACTTTAAGCTATCATTAACCTGGCCTTGTGAAAGCTCTGTTGTAATGAACATTAGGCTTGAAAGGTTTTGTGCTAGAAAACTTACTATTTAAAATGTACTTTACCAATTCTGCCAATTAAGAATGATCAAAGATCCATCCAGAAACAAGCTGAAAGCTTAAACTAAAAACTGTAAAATTGTGTGCTTTCTCTGCAACTTCCTGAGAGAATTATTGTGTACTATTTTATTGGTACACCATCAAAATAAAACAAAAAACAATGGTTGAAATTAACATCTGACAAACTATAGTTAGCCTGGAATTAATAAAGCGAGTTCAGTTACACAAATATAGTGGAGGTGTGTTGGGATTTTTGCACAAAACACTCAAACAGAAAAATCAAAAATGCAGTTTTTATTTTTATTTTCCATTTGAGTGAAAAATTGAAGACAGTGACACAAAGCAAACAAACAGCTAAATTTTTAAAACAAATGCTTTTTTTTGTTATTTTGTTTTTCTCATGTATATTCTTCAACCCTCTTAATTTGAAAGGCTCCAGGAAATGCCTTTGATCATGTAGGAAGGCCCCAGGTGTGTGGCAGGCTTGCATTTGATTACACAACTCCCAGGAAGCCCTTGTGCCAACTGCATTCTATTTTGCCTGCTGAGAACACTCCAATTAGTTATTCTCTTTCAACATTTTCTCATTATTGGTGTTTTTGTAGCCCAAGATGTTGGTGACAGCCTCGTACGGCATCGAGCCAGGCAGAAGAGTTGAGTACATCCCGCTGGTGAAGAAGGCCTTGGAGATGAGCTCTCACAGACCCTCTAAAGTCCTCATGTACAGCAGGTCCAACATGGTGAGGCAGTCTGACTGACGCAGCAGAAATCTGCATCCAACACTGGCAGGATGATGGAACATGCAGCTTTCTAAAATACACAAAAGGCTTGCATTTGTGTATCTAGCAAGCTGACTTAATAGTGGCTCATTTTAAAAATACTTTTAATGTAAATTATGATTTATAATCAAAACAAAAACATGTAGTTTGTATATGACATTTGAGAATATTGCGTATGACTTCTAGCAGAAGCTGCAAGGTGTTATTTGCAGTTTGGCAGGAATCCAGTTGGGAAGCAGATTTGCTTTTATGGAACATGTATAGAGGCAATGCAGAAGAAAATGTAATGTTATGCTAATTAAATTAGGCTGAATTTTACAATGATTTGTATGAATGCTTTAATAGTTCATTTAGGTAATATTTATCACTTTTAAATACAAACAATGGGGCTATTTCTTTACAAATCTTTAATAGATTTTTGAAAATATCACAATTTTAGATATGTTGCTAACATGCCAACTCAAAGTTAAGGTGTGTACTGATTTTGTTAATTAAAGGAGAAAAATACACACAGAGATCAAACTATTTTTATTGGCAAAAATGCTTTTAAAAAGTAAAATTTTTTAAACGTTTTTCTTTGTTTCAGGATAAAGTTTCACTCGATCCAGAGCTGAGTCTGGACTGGGACCAGGAAATGGCCGCTTCTCGTCCACACGACTGTGTTCCTTTACCCTCCAACCATCCTTTGTATGTTCTCTATACATCTGGGACCACAGGAACACCAAAGGTACTGGCTATCAGTTATTGGTTTGTTATTGATTTCAAGTAGGGTCACATCTTGATTGTCAAATGACTGAGAAAGAAAAAAATCTTTACCTTGATTTAAAAACTTTAAGTTTCTGAACACTTGCAGAAAAATCTTGAGCAGAGTTGAAAGGTTTTTGAAAAATTGTCAGATAGTAGAGCAAACTTTGATGCTGCGTTACTGTCCTGTCATATACAGATGACGGCATAAAATCAATGACTTGCCCTTGAAAAATATGAGTTTTCAGACATGAAAATTTTATTTGCTAAAAATCTCTACTCAGTAGTTTGGTAAACTTTCCATTTATATGTCCAAGATTTCAGGACGTTGCTGTTTTACTTTTCCTATGATGGAAAGATGTAGATATGAAACAATAAAATTATCTTTTTTTAGTCACACCATGAATTTTTATTTTTGGGAATTTAAAGATATGGTTCTGTGATGTTAAGCTTCTACATATTAGCAAATGCTATAGTTGTATAAAAGTATACTGTAATGTTTTGCTGTGCTTGGATGCTAAATGCATTTTTGTGTATTTATGGTTTCAGTTTTCAGTTGGGAGGCAACAAATTAAGTGATTTAAAGAAGATTTTCAAACCAGGAAGCTTTTCAATTTGTCTGAAATGCTTTTTATCTGCAAAACTGTGCAAAAATATTCAAGAAGGTCAGAATAACAACCTGAGTTATCCTGCGGTGATCTGATGATTATATTCCTGAGCCTTTCAGCAACAAATGAGTTACTCTACAATAATTGGCATAAATGAATATTTTAACAATTAGTTATTCTTTCAGAAACTTATTAGCAATGAATCTCATCTGTTCAGAGTAGTTAGGAGATTTACTGTTTGAGTTTCTCCTAAGTAGCTTTTATTTATGGAGCCAGTGTGTGACTCATCAGATCTTCAATGCTGTGAAACAATCTGCAGCCGATATAAAATCCATCACTCTGACATAAATACGACAGAACATTTCCACAGCAGCAGGAGTTGATTCACACGAAAAATCATTGACGCCCTGCAATAGCATAATTTATTTTTCACTAAAAGGTAATAAAAGAGTCTCATGGGCTTCTGCTTAATGGAGCTGAAATTGGCAACTTTTTCCTGTTTACTGCAACATGCTCTGATGGTGCGGCTGACTAAGATGGAGTCCAACGCTGCTGTGTTTCAGAAGCATTCTTTCAAAAACAAAATATAATCCCTCTCCACACTGCCTGGTTGAGCATCTGTGTTTTAACCGATATTAGAACTCTGCTTTGTGAAATACCTGTCACTGCTTTAATGTCTTTCTTATCTCATTCCCCAGGGCGTTGTGAGAGACACTGCAGGGTACGCCGTTATGCTGAAATGGACCATGTCAAATATTTATGGACTCAGTCCCGGAGATGTAAGTTGATAAAGTGTTTTCTCCTGAGTTATTGCTGTTCTTATGGGGGGGGGGGGGGAGTAATGAGAGATGGATGAATTTTCACTTCAGAGATGATTTGATTACAGTGAGATGCACAATAGCTTTTTAACTTTCTATTTTCAGCTACATTCATCATTTAGATGTCTGATATTTGATTTACATTTTCAGTGCCTTCAAGCTTCTGAGGCTTTATTGAATTTTTTTCGTCCCTTTTTTAATGCAATTTAAAGAGTGATAATGTAGCTCTTGTTCTCTGATGTATGATATTACATACATATATTCATTTGATACAGGTTTGGTGGGCTGCCTCTGATTTGGGCTGGGTGGTCGGCCATTCCTACATCTGCTATGCTCCTTTACTCCATGGTAACAGCACCATTTTATATGAGGTATGTCCCTTTTAGAACAAGACGGGCTTCTGTACAGAGTGCAGAAATGGTGCAAAATAAGTTTGGCCTGCAAACTTATTACAGCAGCATGTAGTTATGTGAGGAATGTTGATCAGGACAATGCAGTCTACAGTTATGAAGTAGAAGGAAAGAGGATTTTCAGAAATTTCTCAAAATGTGTTGAAAATGCCCTTGTAGTGATGGCATGCTGCTGAGATGCTTTTCATTTGTGACTTCTTCAGGCTGCAAAGCGTTTTAGACTTGGAGATTTTCCTTCTGTTCCTTTTCAATTGAAATTTGACTGCAAAACAGGACATTACCTGTCCGGATCACTACAAGAAAAGTTACAAAAAACAGAAACATAAAATACAGTGGACCTAATTCAAACCTCAGATGGTTCCCCTGCCTAAAGGAACCTCAGACTCAAGAATGTTTGGCCTCCAAGTCACTAAAATTAGCTCTTTTAAATACCAGATCTCTCTGTGCTAAAGCTCTATTAATCAATGATTTCATCACTGAACATAATATCGATGTTATGTTTCTGACAGAAACATGGTTGAATGACAATAATGAACCGATCGTACTAATTGAATCTGCGCCTCCTAACTACAATTTCTTAAGTGAGAATAGAAAACATAAAAAAGGAGGAGGCGTGGCTTCAATATTTAAGAATACCGTAAATAGTAGTAAAATTTCTTTGGGTCACTTTACTTCTTTTGAGTATCTTGGAATTGAGATTAAAGGCCTCAAACGGACTTTAACACTAACTTTATACAAAACTCCAACATATGTGGAAAATTTCTTTACTGAGTTGAATGATCTTCTATCTCTCGTATGTATTAATTATGAATGCTTAATAGTTGTTGGTGATTTTAACGTTCATGTTGACAACCCCCAAGACAGAGGGGCTAAAAAGCTCTCTAATATCTTAGAGACTTTTGGTCTAACACAACATGTCAAACAAGCAACACACACTCAAGGACACACACTGGACCTGGTTATCAGTAAGGGTGTGAATATTTCCAATGTTTCTGTAACTGATGTTGCCCTGTCGGATCACTTCGCCGTTATCTTTGAAAGTTCTTTATCCTTTAATCCACTTGGACAAACAGCAACCATCACAAAACGTTCTCTCACTGAAAGCACAGCAGAAACATTTAATCAAATCTACTCTTCTTCCTCACTCTTAAGCTGTAATGACATAGATAAGTTGGTAAATGATTTTCAGTCTAAAGTTTCAGATATCATTGATTCCATTGCCCCAATTAAAATGAAGGTTGTGTCTGGTAAGAAGAAATCTCCATGGAGAAATGCACAAACAGTTAGATCTGCAAGACAACTCTGCCGTAGGGCAGAACGAAAATGGCGTAAAACTCAACTTCACATTCATTATGACATCTATAAAGAAAAACTACGTTACATTTACAGGATTAAAGGACTAATATCTCAGCCAGATCTAGAGAAACTCATCCATGCGTTTATCTTCAGTCGTATTGATTATTGTAACGGCGTTTTCACAGGTCTGTCCAACAAATCAATCAAACAGCTGCAGCTGATCCAAAATGCTGCTGCTCGTGTTCTCACTAAAACCAGGAAGATAGAGCACATAACACCAGTTTTAAAGTCTCTCCACTGGCTCCCTGTAGCTCAAAGAATAGACTTTAAAATACTGTAAGTTTATAAATTACTGAATGGTTTAGCACCACAATACATTAAAGATTTGCTGCTGTTGTATCAACCTTCCAGACTTCTCAGGTTCTGGTTCTGGTTCTGCTCTGCATCCCCAGAACCAGAACCAAACGAGGAGAAGCGGCATTCAGCATCTATGCACCAAAAATCTGGAACAAACTTCCAGAAAACTGTAAAACAGCTGAAACACTGGCTTCCTTTAAATCTCAACTAAAAACCCACTTGTTTAGAGTTGTATTTGAAATGTAATCAATTACAAATTTATTGACGGAATCTGACTTGATATTGTTTTTATTGTTGATTCTATGTTGCATTGTGTTTTTGTGTTTGATTTGATGTAAAGCACTTTGAAATGCCTTGCTGCTGAAATGTGCTATACAAATAAAATTTGATTTGATTTGATAAGCTCTTGACGTTTTTGCAAAAAACATGGTGTTCACTTTGTGAACATGTGAAAGGAAACATGTTGAAAATCCCCCAAAATGTTGTAGATTTCTGCATAGTGAAATGTGGAAGTTTGAGGCATTCAGGATTCAAAATGTTTTACAGAATGCCTCTGTCATGTTTATTTTTAGGGCACTCTTCCTTTATTTGCTGCTTTTCTCTCTGTATTCTAAGAAATGTAACACCTTTGTGTGATTCATGCTTTCCCACCCTAGAGGTAAAATTTAATCTTGTTAAAAAGCTACAAAGGATTTTTTGATCAATGTGTTCTTTTACTTGACATAAATTTATGTCAAGTAAAAGACATAAATTGCTTGGTATTCATTTGGAATAAGCTTCTTTGAGTTTTATACAATTCTATCTGTTTTGATGTGCAGACTATTCTGAGGTTTTTCTGTTTCTTTCAGTTCTGATTAGATACCCTCAGTGATTTTTCTCTGACCTGAGGGAAGGAGCCTCATTTGGCAGCTAATTCACCAGCCTCCCTCCAATAAGACAGATTGTTTTCTTTCCTTATGTGTCTTTGTTTAAAAGGTTTTTATGAATTCTCTGCTGCACACAAACACAAATGTCAGTTTACGTAGCATAACTACATTTACAGATCTGGACTTTAACTGTGCCACTCAAACATGAACCATTTCATTGCAGTTCAATTCGGTGTACTTGTATAGCACCAATTCATTCAAGCCCAAGCTTTATTATAATCTGTGGTGTTTTACCCTGCATACAGATACTGTTTCCATGTTTGTGCTATATTTGAACTTGTTGGTACTTTGGGTTGTAAACAGATGCATTTTATTTTATGTTCTTGATTGTAGGGAAAGCCAGTTGGGACTCCAGATCCTGGCGCGTTCTTCCGTGTTCTGTCGGAATACGGAGCGTCCTCCATGTTTACTGCACCCACCGCAATCCGGGCCATTCGGCAGCAGGACCCCAGCGCTGCAGTCGGGAGGAAATACCCTTTGACCAGGTAGATATCATTGCATCATGTAATGATCAGCCACATCAAGAAAGCATAAGTTTTTTAGCAAATGTAGTTTTTAAAAATGCTGAAAGATGGGTTGTGTGGTCTGTGTTTGTTCTCTAAATATTTTTTTTAATGACGCCTTCCCTGAAAAGTTTTAGTTTGGTCTAAAACGATTCAGTGGAACTGAAACTGCAGCTAGCTGTGTGGCGGCAAACTAAGTACATCTTTACTTATATGCTACCTTTCAGGATATCACAAAGTGCTTCACAAGAGCCAGCAGTGCATTAAAAAAGTCCTGATGCAGTACAGTGTAGATTTTACAACCCATTTGCAAACAATTGATGATTCAGGATTTTCACAATATGCCGTCAGATTTTCTACTCTCCCACATTAATGTGTTTTTATGTGCCTAAGCATGCATGATAAGATGAGAAACAATGTGGCGGCAGCTTCACAGCCTCAGCTTGTTTTGCTCTATCTGTAGCAGGGAGTTGAATACATTTCTTTTCTTTTTATTTGTTTGGCCCAGTGATTCAGATCCTTGCTGAGATGATCACATTTGTCAAATGTTTGTTGTGGAGCAGAAAACTTGGACCTGAGGGTTGAATTGTCAGTTTATCACTTCATTCTTGCTCAGCAGTCTGAAATGCCTCTCGGCACACAATCGTAAAGCAATTCTGAATCTTGGTGACCTTTGGCCTCAATGACTCATTCACTAAATGCAGCAGTGTGTGTTGGACCCTCTGTTGGAGGGGCTGAATGAACTGCACCTTTTTAAACTGCAGAAAGATTTTTTTGTGCTGTCGTTCAGCTTTGACTTCATGCTAAATGTCACTTAGGATAAATAATTTTTTAATGTACTAAGTTGTTTGTGCAAGATGACTGTTTTTCTTCGGCTCAAAATTAAACATCTGTGTGACATAGTGGTAGAATTATAAAAGCATCACTGCAACATAATTTTACTCCTCTGTGATTTACTAAATTTCCATTTATTATTTCCAATAATCAGTGTTTTACTAGAATTTAACAATCTTACTGAAATGAGGAAACAAATGTTTTGTTTCTACGGTAACTACCAAATTTGCTACAATAAGGGGTCCATTTTTGTGATTTTTCAAACTTATCCACACAGCTAAACTATGAAAGGAGTGTTGGTAGTTCTGTTTCTAATATAAAATGTGTAGAGAGTTGTACAACCTTTGCGAAAAGCCTTAAAGCTTTATTACCAAACATAATTTCATGCTAGAGTTCAAACCCTGATTTGATGCAGCTCACTTGTTCTTTCTTCAGCTTATTAATATGGACCCAGGGTTCCTCCTGAGCCTTTTCAGTGTGATTGAGCTGCATCCCTTGTTAACATGTCAGACGTGGCAGTAATTAGGTTGTCCAAAAATATAGCATGAGCAGACAAGCTTTTAGCAGAATTTTCAAGGAAAAATTAAGTACTGTGGAGAGACACTTTTGTAAACAAGAAAGCAAAGCGATGCTTTTTGGTAAATACAAAGATTCATGGATTGCTAGCCTATGTGATTTAAAGTTGAATTTGGTTGTGATTGTGAGGCTGAATCAAAGGTGCAGTTAGTTTTTAGATCATACTGTTAAAACCTGAAGTTTGTTATTAAAGGTGGTTGGTGCCAATAAAATGCTAATGGGGGGGTAAGTTCTCCAAAGACCCACCTCTTATTTCAATTTGTTGGAATGTGCTGCAACAGTTTGCATATTTACTTTGAGATTTGAAATTTATTTTAGACCAGTATTGATTTTCTTCTTCAGCAGAAATGCAAGCAGAGAGTGGCGTAGCTCCATGAATATTGCACCAAACAGAAACCGTGCCCGTTAAAATTAAAGATACTTTCTTTAGGAGCACATTTCCACATCCGTCAATCATCAAATATGTGTGTACGAAACAATAACTGCAGACACCAAAAACATTTCTGGCATGTTTTGCGTCTATATGACAGTTAATTGTATTAGCTTTTTGAAGCTAAAACAATTTACCCTGATTCTTCATAGGTTGCAGACGTTATTCGTGGCAGGAGAGCGATGTGATGTTGAGACACTGGAGTGGGCAAAGAAGAACTTTGGCGTTCCGGTTCTGGATCACTGGTGGCAGACGGGTGAGAAAATATTCATTTTCCTCAGATAAAAATTCAGGAATGTTGGAGTTCTGCCTTTTCTGGACATTACTTGTGACTGAAGATGGTTGGTCATGAAAGGAAGGAAAAGATGTTAATGGACTAGAATTTAAATCGAGGCTTTAATGTGTGAAGTTTGAGCTGTTATTTTCCTAAGATTTGATTTTATGGATCTTTCACCAATGCCAAGGCAGCGATTGGCACTTATCTGGATTTCTGTTCAAAAATAAAATTTAGCATAGCGAATATTTTAGTGCTAGACTTTATCATTGCAGTGTTAATGAAAGCCATACCTCTCTTACGCCCCACATCTCTGATCAGTCGCAGCAAATTGTAAAAGTTTGCAGTTGCGTGCGGTTCTGCATGATGGCCAGACAGTCCTGCAGCTTTAGGGGTTTTTTAAAGGCCATCTTTATTATTGATCCTTGAATTTGAGAAGTGGTTTGTCATGGAATGGATTGTTGAATGTAGGGAGCATACTAATGTCATAGCCCTTCACCTCCCACTGTGTGACTGCTTTTATCCCGAGTGCCACAGAGCTGTGATAAATGTGTTAGGGACTGCATATGAGCACAATTGGATGGCTCTTTGTTTTGAAATATCCTGGTGGTGCAAATGGAGGATCGATGCTGTACGAGATGACACATCTGTGTTAAATATGGAATCGATGCTGCTGTTGAATTGCTCGAAAGCCATCGACCTTGAGCATTTGTGCATGCTATGCTTGTCAGATTAGGGTGCAGATTAGCCCACTTGACCAATTAGTCTGTCCAGGATCGATTGGATTGTGTAGATTTCAGTATTGGAATAATACAGAAATGTGATTCATCAAATTGATCTATTGTTGAAGGTACAGCCAGTGTATTATAGCAACAAGCGTAGAGCTAAAGCTGCCTTGTTTCTTTATGCTTGCCTCAGAGGCTAAATCTTTGATGGCAACGTTTGAGAACCAGAGTTTATTATTTCCTTCTGTTAAACTGCTCCGAACGAAAGTAGGAGCAATGAACGGAAGGAACAATTTAGGCATAAATCTAGAAAGGTGCAGACAGACAATCAGTAAAGTTTCTATCTTTACAAACGTGGAACTTCAACCAAGTGTTAAAACTGAAGATGTTTTGGGCTCGTTGAAAGTCATGGTTAAGGAACTCAATTTCTTTTATTTTATAAGCCTCTCTGCAGTGCTAGGAGCTACCATTCATGCTTCTGATGGATTATACTCATGAATTAAAACACATTTATATATTAATCAAGACTGGATTTATGCTCAGTCTGCAAACTCAGACTATGTCCTAATGAATCTAAGCACTATTTTCACTTTGTGAAGGATATTGTAGGTAATATCTTTCACTTTTACATCTGGTTTGGAGACAAATCAACCAGAATAGTTTTTATAAATATAAATTGGCAAAATGATTCCATCATTCCAGTATATTTGCAGCATTTGCACCTACATCCAAGCCTGTTAGTTAATTTTATAATATGAAATATTGCTAATTTAATTCATTTGCTTTTAGTTTAGTATTTGAACTTTGAGTTTTACAAAAAATGTTGTCGCTTTTGTTTTCTGTCTGACTTGACTGCCGTTGGTTGCAGATATTGGTAGTAGAGATGAATGTCTTGTGTCATTACTTTGCTTCACAGCACAGTGACTTGAACTTCTCCCTAGATCAAAAGCATGCTGGTCTGCATGTCCAGCCAGTCTGTGGCGCTCCTGCACCACAGTGGGAGAGGCTGAGGGAATGCTAACTAGACGAGCAGCATGTCTGCGCCAATGTTTTTAGTGATAAAAGTTACTTTTGAAACCAGATACTAGCTTTTATTTTATTCATTTTTATATGTTTGACATTAAGCCAGACTAAATATTTTGGAAGTAATTTCATTTAGCACCATACAGAAAGAAAATCTTTTAAAAAGAAGCATAATTATTATAATATAATCTACTATAATCTAAATGTGCAGCTTTGGACTTTTCACAGATTGTAGCTCTAAATTATAATAATTTAAATAATTTTACTGCACATAAGTTTTATGCTATAGTCTTTACTTTGTTTTTGATTACCTTTTAACTCCTATTATATATTTCATTCATAAATCCTCGATCCAGTTAGGCTTATTTTTATTACTATTAGGCTTGATGAATGCTTTGATGCTGCATTATTAAGCAAGGGATTAGTCTAATCTACCTGTAATTTGACTTTAAGTGAGAGCAGTCAGCCTCAGTTTGGCAGGTAGAATAAGTTTAAGTAATTCTGCTTGTTGGCAGTGAACTACTAAGAGCTTATAAGCCCTCATTAGTCATATGTAGGCTGCAGGTTGTTGGTAAATCTCCTTGCAGAAGCTCTGATGATGCTGAGGCTCATGTAGTTTAAAATAAGCAGAATATGTCTTGCATAAGATGTTTGGAGCATTTGCTATTCATACAGCAGTTTGGGAGCTGTTGCAGGGAACGGAGCACACAGCAGACACAGATTTATGGCTTTTTTTGGTTTTATTGTTTTGTGCTTTATCTGTCTGCTCTCTTTATAAACTCTGTACACTGTAATCCAGCCAATTTAATTTGGCTGGATTAAAACTTAGCCCAACCTGTAAGTGGATAAAAGTTGTCATTTTTCTCCTTGTAGGAAATCTTTAAGATAACATTTCATTCTATGAAACACTGACATGTTTATAAGATGGCTCTTCTGTTCTATTCTTTCACAGCCACCCTTAAAACAAACCCCTGTCACATTTTGTGGTCATTCATACCAGATGACCTATAGAGTTTAGAGAAAAACCTGTGGCACCCTCTTGATTTCTGCCTGGAATCCAATATGATTTCTCAACCTCTGCTAAACTCTGTAGCTGGCAGCCTGCAGCCAGAGCTGGAGTCCAAAGCGGGCTGCTTGCCATCTCTGGCTTTCTGTGTCAGACACTGTGTGACTTCAGATATGAGGGGCAATAAAGCAGCTTTTATCCGTGAAACAGTGTTCAAATATTCCGTGTTATTTGAGTAACCTTTAAAAGATTATATGCTGAATTTTAGAGGTGCTTCCCTAATCTCCCTTTTTCAGAGTTGCCTTGCATCTGTAATTAAGCTCTGACCTTTTTCAAACCTCATTATAGTACTGCTATCAGTTTGACTACTTGAATATTGTTTTATGTTTATTGCAGGTGGAGGTGTACTGGTTTCAGTGGTTGTTCTTTAGATAAGATGCAGCTTGAGTGAACAAAACGATTGTTCACTGCAAAACTCTATAATTGTTTTTTTTTTATTACATATTAGAGGTGGATGATATGGACTTTTGCGGCACCATTGTGTTAATCAAAGTGATCATATTTATTAGTTCCTCTTTAGGCAGCTGTAAGGCTGATTCATGGTGCCACAAACATAGAACGTTAATACGCTTCTGCTTATTTCAGATGTGACCAAGAACTCTAAGTGGACAGGATTCTAGATGATGAACTTAAATTTCTTCAGATGAATTCTTTCTCAAGACATTGTTCGTTCAGTCTACAGTTCCTTCTTGAGCACCATGGAGTTTCTTGTCGAAGTGTTTTGCTGCCACTGTGGGCTGATTCTACCTCACACAGGTCTGTCGAAGGCCTTGGTTTGAAGAATGGAAGGTCAGCTGACACAAAACATGCAGTTTGTTCCAACGTTGCCCCAAACAGAAGTATGATCACGTTGCTTTCCAAACAGGAGGCCACTTCCCACACAGCGTCTCCTCTAGAGGAGGGTTTTCTGTCTTCTTCCACCTCCAGGATGAAATTCCTTTTGTCAACATTCATGTCCCACTAAATTAACGTCTCATTGGAAATATTTAACAGTACAATCCCACTGTGCAGAGATGACTAATTTGACCAGTTTTACCATTTAGTCTGCTGCATCTGGTGAAAGCAGGAAAGATTGGTTCTTCTTATGCAAAGCAGAACAGATTGGCGAGTTTCTCTCCGTGTTCAGGGAACTTAGTCGTGTTTCATCCTGATTCATCAGCTGAGATGGATCGCGTCTTTTCCCTGTTGTCTCCCATCGCCTCATTTTATACGAGTTCAGTTGTGGTCATGTTCTTCCCCTCTCACACCGTCGAAGATGTTACGGGTTGACCTCGCTCTCCCCTTCCAACCAACCCAGAGAGCTCCTCACCTGTTTATTTCTGACCCACTTGATGGCAGTAGCAGCTTAGCGCACCTACCTGCTCTGTGCATATGAGAATGTGTCTGACGTTTTGAGTGTTGATGATAATCTGTGAGCTATTTTAGGACCCGAGTGGCATTGGAAGGGGGTGGAGAGGGCTGGGGATGAAGGTTGCTGATGTCACGACTGTTGCCTGGCAACAAATGTGTATTTTCAGTCGGCAGGTTTAGGCTGCTTGCAAGAAAAGGGGCGACGTATGCACTTGTGATGTTTTAGGTGTGTGTTCTTTTGACTTTTCGTCTGCTTCTGTTTCTTTTTATGTTTTGTCTTAAGTCAGCTTGACCTTCTCAGAGAGGTCATCTTGATCAGTATTTCCCTCTTTAGCCGTGCCAGTAACTGAGCTGGCACAGGCGTGTACATATTGGCCCATCTCAGAAGGTCTACCAAGGGCAGGTTTTCAGCCTCTATGAAAGGGATGGTGGAATAAAAGGAAAGACTGATTTTAGAAGAACTGAGTATTCACAAGAACAAAAGGAATAACAGTAGAGGAGCAGTATATTAGGTCTAGCAGAAAATATGCACAAAATATTGATCAAACTGAACCGGTTTGACTTTTGAATCAAAGTCAGGTTTTTATTTTTCATCATTTTTCATCAGAGAGCTGGTAGAAGAGGTTGCTCACATTGCTTTTTAAAGATTTTGGTAAAACATGGAAGAATTTTGCAACTAAATTAGATGTGTGAATTGATTTGAATTCGTATTCAAAATATATTACAAGGAAATAGCTGCACAAACTTGTTCCTGTTTACGTCCAAGATGGCGTTAGCAGCCCTCCTGGCTTCAAGATAAGGTCAAAAATACAAAAGTTAAGATTTCTGAAATTGTTTTTCTGATTTGCCACTTAGTCTTTTAATCTGTTTTTGCTCAGTAGTTCAAAATTTCTGGTGTTTCTGCCTTGTTTTCCTTAGATATGGAAACACTAGAGCAATTCCTCTCTGCTATAAAAATCTGAATAAGGAACTTCAGCTTTAAACTCCCCTTCAGCACCATTTGGTTTGTCTATTCACCTGCATGGGAGTTATGAAGATATGACTGAATTCATAAAATATCCCCTTTTTGGGCATTTACAGTTATTAACCAGGAGTCTGGTTTTAAAATATTTTATGAGAAACTGTAATTTCTCCTGACTCAAGCTGAGCTCAGTCGGTCATTTAAATTAAATCATTTTAACTGCAGTCATATGAGAGGAACATTTTTACAGCTTTGTAATGACTAACTTTAGAAATAGACAGTTATCCTGTACGCTGACCTTAGGTCAGTTCTCTCTCTAATATTCATGTAAATGAAAAAAAAATATCTGAATGAGTAAATAGTTTTCTCATCATTTGGTTGATGAAGTAAATTAGGAGCAAAATAATGCGTGTTGTCTCTTATGGGTGACGTCGCCCACACCACATCTGTCTTCTTACGCTGACCTTAGGTCAGTTCTCTCTCCAAGCTCCTCACTAAGTTACCCCAGCAACAACACATCACACAGACAGCCTGAAGCTCTGCCCTGCATATGTATGATGTGCAGAGAGAACCTCTGAGCCTTTCCTGGTGGCTTTTTCTGTTTTGTTTGGTTCTCCTGCTGGTGACATTTGGTTTCCCTGCATACATTCCAAGAATAGATTAGATTATAATGAATGGACAGAGCTCAGACTTTAAGTAACATGAGATAATGTATCAGTTACATTTTTAAAGAAGTGTTTCTTCTAGGATCGCTTGGTTATTAAGTTGTTCCATCTTTTCACCATCATTGACCTGGTTTCCTGTTTGTGCTGCAGGAAGCATCCCTGCAGCATGATGCTGCCACCACCACTGAGAGTCAGTTTTCCATAAAGCCAAACATTTCAGTCTTGGGTGTCATCTGATTGGAGGATTCTCCTTTACCACATCCATGCTGTGTCCTCTACCCTGTTGCAAATTAGAAACATTACATTTTATGTGTTACCTCTACACAAGTCTTCCCTTAAATCCCAGTAATTTTAAATACTTAATCATACTTTAATAATCCAACATTTTATTTCCAGTGTTTTTCATTTTGTTTTCATTCGATGTAAATCATAATAATCTTTTTAAGAATCTTGGTAGGGGCTGCACAGTGGCGCAGTTGGTAGAGCTGTTGCCTTGCAGCAAGAAGGTCCTGGGTTCGATTCCCGGCCCGGGGTCTTTCTGCATGGAGTTTGCATGTTCTCCCTGTGCATGGTGGGTTCTCTCCGGGTTCTCCGGTTTCCTCCCACAGTCCAAAAACATGACTGTCAGGTTAATTGGTTTCTCTAAATTCTCCCTAGGTGTGAGTGTGTGTGTGCATGGTTGTTTGTCTTGTATGTTTCTGTGTTGCCCTGCGACAGACTGGTGACCTGTCCAGGGTGAACCCCGCCTCTCGCCCGGAACGCAGCTGGAGATAGGCACCAGCAACCCTCCCGACCCCATTAGGGAAGAAGGGTGTATAGAAACATTACCATCAATGCATTACGCTTTATAGATTTTTCAGCATTTATCCTCTGGAACCATACTAGACCGTGACATTAGTCCCTGCTGGCCTCCAGTCAGCGTTGCCTGTCTTGCATGTAAGCTGTATAGATAAAGTTGGTTAGGTTGTTTGAGCTTTTTGTATATTCTGAGTGAAAAGTTTGGATGTAAGGAAAAAGGGGGACATCAGATCAAAAAAATGTTCCTCCTTTGGAGAACTTTTTCTGCAGCTGTTCCCTTCTAAAGCTCCTCACACTGAGCACGACTGTTCAAAGTGACTCTTCTGCGTCAAAACATGCCACTGTGTTGCCTTTTTCTGTTATTCCCCGGTGTCATCCAACATTCTCTACTCCTCTCAGCTCATTCATCACACACAAAAGGCTTCATACTGGCCAAAGCAATCTTCAACATGGCAAAAGGAAGATTGATTTGTTTGTGTTCAAGAGGAAAGAGTGTGAAGCTGGAGGAAGATGAGAAGACTAAAGTTTGACTCTAGACACAGAATGTGTGAGAAAATGACACGCATTAAATGCACATTACCAAGCAAATTAAAGTTTGCATAATGATTATTAAATAATCATATGTTCCTTTACTCTTTTATCAACAGTTTTAAAGTACCAATCTTTTTGGTGTTAGTCTTATGTCAACATTATGCAACATTATGTCAATGCCTTTGTAATACAAATGCATTTTTAAATGTCTTTACTAATTTTATCCCTAGAAGCTGCATAGTCAGTTTAGTCTGGCTGCTTTCGTCTTATAATGTAAAGTCCATATTTCTTTTAGGTTTGAAGTTTGTTAGTTTATCTCGAATCTTGTCTGTTTTAGACAGTTTAAGACCTTTCGCTCATGTTGGGTCAAACTCCAGTCATCCTGCAAATCCAGAGAGTTTTTAAAAGATGCCTGCATTAATTAGCCAGAACTCCAGTAATTGAGCCAATGTTTGAGATTGAATTAGGGCAACTATGCTTTAACAAAATGTCTCCATAAGGGATGGGAAAAGAGTGAATCTAAATGTTCCTACCAATTATGATGTGGGACTTGAAGAACTTCTGTCTGGTTGAAATATTTCAAACGAATGTTACAAACAGATTAAAAGATCATAGATACCCTCCTCCTCCGTCTCGTTGTCATTAAAAAAAGCTCACCAGGTGTTATGTGGAAGCAACCTGCTCGAACTTCTGAACATTTTGCTTTCTTCTGATTTCTGACTGCAGTAGGATTATCACCTTTTCCCACTTTGGTAGAAAAGCAAAAGGTTTGCTGTTAGGGCTTCTTTCAAGTTGAATACAGATTTCAAATCTGTATTCAATCTGCCTGTGAAATATTTGCCCAACAGTTTCAAATGATTTGTTCTCCTGTTCCCAGACTTTATTTTAACTAACTTTAATGTTTATCAAACATAATATTAGATAACAGACAGCAATAGTTGATATGAATGCAAAAAGCAGGTAATGATGAAATCATAAGCTCCAACCAACTTGGCCTTAGGTGGTGGTTTTAATTTGCCTTTTAAACCTGATAACTAACCACCACTGGCAGCAACATTTAAATGCTCCATGAGTGTTTTGGTCCACTTGTCAAGGACAAATGGCATCCATATTTATTGTAGGTGTTTGAGCCAATCAGAGGTGGAGTTGCATAACTCAACTCGTCCCAGTCTAAAGCCACAAACTGAGGGTTCTTCTTCAGGACTTTCTGTTAGAGAACAGAACTCATGGTTCTTTCAACTACAGCACAGGTGTCAAACTCCCGTCCTCACAGGCCAGTGTCCTGCAACTTCTAGATGTGCCTCTGCTGCACCACACCTGAATAGAATAATTGGGCCATTAAGGCTCTGGAGAACTGATCTACACAAGGAGGAGGTAATTAAGCACATTTCATTCCAGTGTTTTGTGCCTGTGGCACATCTAAAAACTGCAGGACAGAGGCCTTTGAAGACTGGAGTTTGACACCCCTGAACTACAGCAACACAGTAAAGGAGCAGCCCCAGATCATCACACCACCACCACCATGTTTGACTGTCAGAAAGCTTCTCTCCTGAAATGCTGTTAGTGTTACCCTGGATGTAACAGGACACAAGCCGTCCTAAAACTTCTGTTTTTGTCTCGTCAGTTCACTGAATATTTCACTTCATTTCACTTCAGGATCATCACTATGTCTTTGTCATAATTTGAGTTCTTGTGAGTTGTTTTTGGTCAGTGTTTACCCAGATTATCTTTGATATAAATTATGTTGCACGAAACATTTAGGAGTAACAGAAAAAGCAAAATCAGATGAAAGCTATTAAAGGGGAAATACTTTTTCACAACATGCTAAACCCTGGTATAATCCTTTTATTGCCAATGCTTCAGTATTTAATTGTAGGTTTGTGGCTCATATTTTATGCATTATTGTGCTATTGACTGAAATGACCTTTGCATGGTGATCTTGTGGCTTAAAATGTTTTCCCATTAGCTTTTGCCCTTCCAGAGAACAATCCAGCATGACTACTTTATATTTATTCTAGTGGAATACATGATGCAGAAGGATTATTTGCTGTTACATAAGCTTTATGAAATCAATAACAAATTGTAGCACTGAATTTACACCACATATACTTTCTATAGCAGACGGATTTATTGAAGCAGCCGCATACGAATGTTTATGCTGCAAACTTTATGCAGAGACATTGAAAGGAAGGAAGGAATGTCTCTTCACAGATCTGGGGTTTTGCGTTTAACACCAAAGACAGATGCTGATGGTGGCGCACTCAGCTGCTGTGTCTGATGTAATCTCCCATGCTGAGCCGGATTGATTGTGTTATTCCTCTGCTGGGTGGGCGCGCAGGCCCGCCAGCCGGCTCTCTGCTGTAACTGGAGCACGGTTCTGTGGCAGAGTCGGGGAGAGCCCACAGGAGCTGTCATGGTTCTGTTATGTGGGTTAACGCTGCTCACAGAATCAACACATTTTCCTTCCATCAGCTTGACATTCTAACTAATAAAAGTGTTTGAGTTCTGACTCTTAATTAAACACTTTTTTATTTTTGTTTTCTTTATAGAAACTGGCTCAGCCATCACATCCTCCTGTATCGGCCTGGGTAACTCGCTCACGCCACCTGCAGGCCAGGCTGGAAAACCAGTTCCAGGTTACAATGGTGAGAATTGTTGAGAATGAACTTCTTATAGATCTATCCATGCTCATTCTATACATCCCAATGTTTTTCCAACTATTTATTGTCAATTCATCCCTCTAATTCTGCCACCACTCTGTCCATCTATTTAAGTGAATATCAGTTTATTCATTGTATTATTTGTCCCTTTGTCTGCTCATCAATCATTGAATCTCTCCTTCTCTGCATCATTTTCTGTACATCTATCATCCTTCTTTCTCTCCATCTGCCATCAGTCCATCCATTCATCCATGAATCATCCTTTGATCCCTCCATCTGTCCTTTTCTGTATCTGTCAGTGTAATACAGCATCCATCTGTTAGTGTCTTTGCTCATCCAACCATCCATCCCTTTTTCTGTACATCCATCAGTCTCTCTGTGTCTCACCCAGTCCATCCTTCCATCAGTCTTTGTCCATGAATCAGTCTATTTATCCTTCCATCTTTCATCATTTCTCACCTTTTATCTGCACGTCCATCCACACAGATTTTAAACCTGATTATTGTTGAAATTTCTGCCATAATCATTATTATTTTAATTTACACTTTCTTACTAACTTAGAGATTAATAAGAGCAAATGTTTCAAAAGGATTGGGAGCTCTGGAAACTTTAGTGCGAGGTTTTGGCTTTAGACATGTTGGAACCCTGTAGTCACTATCTTGATGAAGATAACTTGTAATAATTTTTTCATCTTCAACATGTTCAGTTTGTTAGTGTTCATACAGCCTTCCTGTTTCCTGTTTTTCAGTCACTGTGATTGACGATGACATGCAGGAGTTGAAGCCAAAAACTCTGGGAAATATTGTGGTCAGGTAAGCCAAGCTGACCTGTGAGCTGCTTATTTTGTGTGTTTTGTTTTTAATCTTATACACATTCAGTATACAACATGTTCACACAGGAGTATTTTACACTTATGAACTCAGTCGGGCAGCATCTGTCAGACTCTAAATTCTGGTGTTTCTGGGAGCAAAGTGCTGCTAATGGAAATGTTTTTATGAAATGGTTGCTAAGTGGACTTCACTGAACGTAGCCGAGCTTTTTTGTGCCACTCCCAGTGCCAGCCTGCTCTCTATCAGTTATCACCCACCACTCCACTCCCCTGCAGTTTTTTAAAAACGTTCGTAATGACCGAGCGCTGCTGAGGGGGGATTTCCAATATGCTGTGCATGGAGTGACAGAGTGTGAGCTCTTAAGACAGACGGGAACAGCTGTGTTATTGTTCCTGCTGGTCTTAGGAGAAAATCTGGACATTTCTTCTGTTTCATTCTCAAACTGGATCTGCAGCTTTGAAATAACTGTCTGAGTGCGTACACACACACACCCACACACACATTTGAGTGTGTTACTTCTCTTTGTCTTTTGTTAGGAAAATACAAGAAGTGTATTCTAAATGCCTCCTGTTCCAAAATGGATTACTTTTCACTTTGTTCATGTACGGCTGCTTTGGGATATTTATCCCAATTTAATTTATTCAACTGAGCTTCCAAACAGCTTTGATTTAAAATAAGAATGAGAACATGGCGTAAACGCTACCTCTGCTCAGTTGGATTTAGGGTTCAGGACATGGAGGAAACTGGCTAAGAGGAGGGATTACTGGTCGTCCCTTGGTAAACAATGACTTCCTGACCTTTCCTTTTTGCACTTTTTGTTTGTTTGGGTGCCTGTTACTGGGTCAGGTAAGGTCTAGCAGAGATTGGCTGCACGGAATTAAAAATGCCTTGAGATCAATTTGAATTGATCTCAAGCTTCTTCTAAGATGGGATATTTTTAATAGAATATCTTATTCTGCACTCTTCCCCTCAGACTGCCTCTACCACCTGGAGCTGCCCTGTGCCTGTGGCAAAACCACCGTCTCTTCAAGGAGCTCTACTTCTCCAAGTTTCCAGTAAGTAGTTTATTGCTTCTAAAACAAAGTATTTAAAACTTATCTTCATATCTTAATGTTCTTTGTGCTGTGGTCGGTTTTGGTTTTCAGAGAAGAAAAAATATTTTTTTAGTAGAGAAAGGTAGACCTCTAGTGTTTAAACTTGGTATTGCAGAATTACCTGATCTATTTGCAGCATTTAAAGTATGCAAGAAGTTTCAGTGACATTTTGCTACTTTTTGATCTAAATCAAGACGTGATTAGATTTCCTCTTGTGTAATCTTTCTTTCCCAGGGTTACTATGACACCATGGATGCTGGATTTTTGGATGAGGAGGGCTTCCTTTACATCATGTCCCGGTCTGATGATGTCATCAACGTGGCGGGTCACAGGCTGTCTGCTGGAGCATTAGAGGAAGTGGGAGAACCATTGCAGAGAGGATTCTGATGAATATGCTTTAATTATGTTCCCCCAATGACAAGGACGTGTTTGTGTTCCAGTCGGTGCTGCTGCACTCTGCAGTGGGGGACTGCGCTGTGGTGGGTCTGGAGGACTCTCTGAAGGGCCACGTTCCTTTGGCGCTGTGTGTACTTAAAAAAGGTAAGAGCAATGAAGTGTCTTACAAAAGTATGTCTTTGCTTATTATCGTGTTTCAAACATAAACTTCAATGCATCTTTTTGGTTCAGGGAGACTGAATACAAATGCCTGCCTCTTTTTTATGATCCATTTTTATAAAATAATTTGGGTTTTTGCATTGTTTTTTTGCTTCAGATGTGCAGAAAACTGAGGAAGAAATCACAAAGGAGGTGGTGAAGCTGGTGAGAGACACCATTGGACCTGTAGCCGCCTTCAGGAATGTGCTCTTCGTCCACGGGTTACCGAAGACGCGTTCTGGAAAAATCCCCCGCTCTTCTCTGGCCGACCTGGTCAACGGCAAACCCTACAAGGTGAGATGTGATGACCTCAGCACTTTACAATAATCATTAATTTATTATGAGGACCATTTTTCCTCGTACAGAATCTTCTGTAAATATATTTATAAAAAGCAGTTTTACTGAATGCTGTTTTAGATTTGAACTTTTTAAATATTTCTCTCCACAGATTACGCCAACCATTGAGGACCCAGATGTGTTTAAAGACATCGAGAGGCAAGTAGAAAAAGTCTGGAGACGACATGCAGATTGAAAACATCGGCGGCTTGAGAACCACGTTACTCTGCATGGTGTAGTTAAAGCAGCGTTTCTCAATTCCAGTCCTCAGGCCCCCCTGCCCTACATGTTTTAGGTGTTTCCCTTCTGTCACACACCTGGATTGAATCTATGGGTGATTAACAGGTTTCTGCAGCACTTGATGTTCATGCAATGATTAGAATCAGCTGTTCTGGAATAGAGAACCTGAGGACTGGAATTGAGAAGCACTGGTAAGGCATTATGCTTGGTACTATGCCCTTAAATATCTTCCCATTTAACAATTAAACATGGAAGTTGGATGTTCTGCAATTTGTTGTTCTTACATTATGAACTCAACTGGGCAAGAAAGCTTTTAGAATGAGTAAAAATTTAAGCTCCAAGTTCAAATACTTAATACGTTAAAATTTCAAAAATGTGTTATTATTGCATTTATGTTGTCTGTGAACGAGTCTTTTCTGTGTGAAAACCTGCAGAAAAACCATATTTTTGATTTTCAAGACTGTGCTATTTTGTTTTTTTTTCTGAATCCCTAAGAAAAGATTAAATTAGTCCTTGCTCCATTTCTTTTCAGTGTATGTACGTGAACATTTTGTTGAATCTGTTTGCAAAAGGAAAAAATAGAATCTTTATCCTTCGGACTAAAATAAAAAATATTGGTAAACTTTTAGCTGTATTATCTGCGTGTGTGACGGATGTCGCAACCTACATGTAACCCAAAACAGCAGGACGCACTGTTGACGTTTTCCACACTGTCACTTTATTTTCACTTCATCCATGTAAAGCCAGATCTCCACGGTACTAACATTACAGTCTCATACATGAGAAAAGAAACGATAGTTTACCGCTCTACACTCGTGGAAAACGAGTTCTTACTCTGTACAATAGTGCAACAAAAGAAAAAGGGAATAGGCGCCCCCTTGTGGTGATACCTACTCATGTCTAGGATCTAAGCAGCATAACTGTTACACGTGTTAAGTACTCTCCTCCTCAGTTTGGATGTGCTGAGTTGAATTGACTCATTTTCAATTTCTGCTTAGATCGCATGTAGAAAAACTAAGTTTAAAACAAAATATTGCTGTAATCTAAATTCAGCAAAAATAATGACCTGAATCTACAAGTAAAGCAGTAACTTTCTCTAGCCAGACACAAACCATCATCTCTAGATTGAAAATCTAAAAGTTATTTTCAATAGTTGCTATTTAGCATCTTTATGAGCACTTGCTCACTTGCTGTATTGATATTAGAATAAAAAGAGGATGTTGAGAACATATTGAGCTCTTCTATGTGATTCAAATGGTGTTTTATAGCTGAACCTCATCAAAGTCATCGGTTGTGTATTTTCTATTATTGCCCAATGAAGCTCTGCATCCTGTCTTTCTCAAAAATAGATCAATTTTCCCAACCTCAGCCCTCCATCCTCACATCCATTCCCCCCAGGCTTTGTATTCCTCTCATTTTGCATAGGCCAACTCATCAGTGGACAGTTTGTCTACTGGTTAGGCCGAGATGGCAGGAATACAGCTGCACTGAGAGTCTGATGGGTGATTGACTGTGGCACTTTATTACCTAAAGGGGCGTGCTCTGCTCGTCTCTGTATGCTAAATCAATGTAAATCTGTCCAGCCTGGGAATTTATGTCCCCCATGATGAAGTGATTTTTCTTTACTGCTCTGCATTAATTTGTCAGGGCTATGATGTAGTCTGGGACACCATTTTCACTCATCAAGAAGTGAGTCATAAGTCATTCCAAATTACTTTGTCCAGTGTTTCTGTTGCCTATTGTTGTTCTTGGAAGGTCTAATGCTGATCTTATTATGCCTTTCAAAAACACTCGATTGATACCAACTAACTATACACGCATACTTCCCCTCACACACACACACGGGTGAAATTAATCTCTGTTTTTTGTTGGTTCATAAATCCATCGCCATGCTTTACCAAGTTACTCTAGCTGGCAAAATTCTGTTGGAAAAAAAAATGCAATTGCAGTTGCTAGGATACAGCATCTCCCTGCCCACTGGGTACCTGTACTGTCCATTGTAAAAATACGAGTGTGTGTGTAGTAATTTGACAGATTTGGTTTAATTTCATGTGCTGATACCCACCTGGTGTTAAATGTTTTAATTTAATAGCTTGTTATTTTCCTTTTAATATCTTTCCCAAAAAGGTCTGTGGAACATTGAGTGGAGGGCCCTGACATGTAGTCACTAAAGCAAGTTCTAGTTCTGTCTAGAGTCTCCTTTAAGTGAAATGTGATCAGAAACATCCATCCATCTATCCATCCATCCATCTTCTTTCGTTTATCCGGGGTCGGCTTGCGGGGGTAGCAGCTTCAGAAGGGAGGCCCAGACTTCCCTCTCCCCAGCCACTTCTTCCAGCTCCTCTGGAGGAATCCCAAGGTGTTCCCAGGCCAGCCGAGAGACATAGTCCCTCCAGGGTGTCCTGGGTCTTCCCCGGGGCCTCCTCTCAGTGGGACGTGCCCGGAACATCTCACCAGGGAGGCGTCCAGGAGGCATCCTGATTAGATGCCCCAGCCACCTCAACTGGCCCCTCTCGACGTGAAGGAGCAGCGGCTCTACTCTGAGTTTCTCCCGGATGACTGAGCTTCTCTCCCTATCTCTAAGGGAGAGCCCAGCCACCCTACGGAGAAAACACATTTCGGCCGCTTGTATCTGCGATCTCGTTCTTTCGGTCATGACTCAAACCTCATGACCATAGATGAGGGTGGGAACGTAGATTGACCGATCGACTCGCTTTTTGGCTCAGCTCTCTCTTCACCACGACGGACCGGTACAGTGCCCGCTTGACGGCAGACGCTGCGCCAACATGAGGTAGTAATTGAAGTAACAACTGAAATCCTGCATGTTTATTTCTTTCATTTTGTCAGTAAAAGCCCACAGAGGAACTCTTGGGATTTTACCAACCACTGGGGAGAAACAAGATGAAAAAGATTAAAGGTACAGCTGAGAGAGGATCAGGTATGACTTTACATTAAAATAAACATCAAATTTAATAATTTATGTTATGTAATAATTCAGAAATGTATGACAGCATATCCTTTTCTTTCCCTGACGTGTTCTCAATCTACAAAAAAATCCGTCAATTAAAAGTAATCAAATACACAATAAATGTGCTGTCTGTTATTTGAAAGCACAGAAAATGCCAGATCAATATCTAATTATATTGTTTTTTTTTTTTTGTTTTGTTTTTTTACCTCTGTACCAATGGAGTTAATGAAGCATCTAAATATTAGTGTAAATAATCAGAGGTTCCATGTTTCCAATTTTTGAAGGGTGACTGTGCAGCTGTGGTTGGCTTACGCTTTTAAAAGCATCGCTGGTTTAAGAAATAAGGTGGATCTCTTCACCTCAGGACACTGAAGGCATCACCCATTTCGCTGACTAATCTGGTTGTTAATTATCTGACCAGTTGTGAGAACTCAATATTGATTTCTTAATTTATTTTTTTTCTAATGTTAGTTGATCTTTTACTATTAAAAAAATAATCTAAACAAGGTGTGGACGTGACAGAAAATCAGTTTATCTGATTGATCAGATTTTTCTCTTTCTTTCTGGTGACCTTGCTCCCTTCATGTCTTCACCTTTCCTGTGGTTAGAGCAGGTACACAGCCACAGTTTCTATTTATGGACAGTAAGGCTGCCTTTTATTCTGTTGATGATCTCTGCAGAATAAACTGTAATAAAGGTTTTCCTGCAGCCAGAACAGTTTAAAGTGATCTTGCCTGAAGAAAGTGTGGGCAGAGGGAGGAGATGCATGTGGGCAGTTAATGTTGAATTCAGTAAATGACCTCTTGAGTCATTCCTTGCCCATAAAGAACCAAGAGTACCCTTCCTTTGCAATTTGCAGGCAATTATAATGATGTCACGACTGGGATGAAGAAGTGATTTAATTACTTTATATCCTGAATTGAGGGAAACAGTTTAAGGCTAAAACTAAACACAGCCACCTGCGAATAAACTATGTACAAGTTAAAGATTTGATACATGTTCTGCATGGCTTCTATATCATATTACAGGTATAGACAACATATTTACATTCTGTTGTAATTTGTAAGCTTTAATATGTTCAACATGTGCACCTCTCTCATGTTGGTGAGAGAGGTGGCTGAAGAGCATCCTGCTCATAAACAGAGTATCTTTATCAGACATGTTTCATTATTGAGTTAAAATCAGTTTCCCTGCAGAAGAGTAATCATCACTTTTTTTTGCTAACATGCTATTAATATCAGGTGATCAATGGGATGAGAGAAGTTGGTCTTTCCGTCAAACATGACATTATTCTTTGTTTTTCCCCCACGAACAGTCAAGGCAAATATATTTATTTTTGATTTAGAAAATAAACTACTTGCTACAGCGTGAGCATTTCTCTGGTAGATCTTTTGAGCTTGGTGCAGAAGACTCAGCAGGAAAATAGTGAGTCAGGTTTTGATTCATTGAATGTTGTTTGTTTCTATATATAATGTGTATTCCAAAGGGAGGATAGTAATCTGTGAAAGGAAGGTCACACACTCAAGTGTGAATGTGTGACAAACTTAGGAGGATGAGGAAGCATCATTTGTTTTCATGTTTTATCCTTCTTTAAAGCACATTACTACATGCTACATGTTTCTGTGTGCTAGGAACTAGTTTACAACACCAGATTTAAGATGTTTTGGAGGAAAGCTGTTTCTGTTGCTCATGAATAACTGCAAAAACCTTTTGTTATGTTAGTTTTTAGGTTCAGTTGGATTTCTATAAAGATTAAATGGTGCACAAACAAATCAAAGTTGAGTAAGTGAAGATGTAAGTAAGTTGAGAAGAACTGGACTAATTGTGATAGACTCTACATACTATTACACTCTTTAATGTGAAAGTGTTAATGTTTCAGTTCCCCACCATAATATAATTAAATTAGACTTGCAGAAGGCCGAGATCCTTCCTCAAAGCAGCCTTTAATCACATCGTAGTCGTACAGACCGACCATCCATCACTGATCTGTTTCAGATCGATAGCAGCGTTGAACTTCATTGCTGTCTTCCTGACCAATGTCCTGCCACTGCTCTCATTACTGAAAATATTCACAACAGATTTAAAATATGAACAGGTTGATTTCAGGAATTTAATTATTCAATATTAAACCAAATGGCCTGCTTTACTATATATGTGTATATATATACTGTATGTATATATATGTATATAAAATACAGTCTCATAACATAAAATAATGAATTGCTTTTTGTTTGTGATGATTTACAATAATTTTCCAGCACATTCAGTGTCAGGTTGCCAAATTTTCCAAAATGCAGCAACTTTGTGTGATCAACAAAGTTATGGAGATTATAGAATAAAAAAACAACAATTACTTCATGTTCAATTCCAAATCTCCTTCAATCCACTCTTCTATTATTATGGGATGGACACATTTTGTTTCCTTGTAAAAACTGGTAAAATGCTTGTTCAAACTTATTGATAACCCGGAAAACTAAGTCATACACAGGAATGAAAAAGAAAATATAATTTAGATTGAAGAGATTTTTATTTGGACTCTATTGATTCTTTTCCAGACTTATCTATGAAGATGCTCAGAACAGCAAGAAGTCATGAATAAACCATTGGGCAGCAAGACATGAAAAGAAAATCGAAACGAGGACTCCAATATCTACAGGTGAGCAGAAACCTCTTCTTCTATGGTACGCTCACAGAAGACTTTGAGCACAGAATATTGATCTTCCTAAAGACCACCATGTTTTGTTCTGGTTTCTTCAACGGGGTCAGCTGGTTAGATAGTTTCCTCTGGGATTCATTCTTATGCTATATACGTTTTGTTTTTTTTGTTTTTTGGTAATACTGAATTGTTCTGCTGGCAGCTTTATGCTGATGGATTCAGTCAAATTGGTTGCACTAGCTGACCTTTGCTGCTCCATATGTTATGCTTGTTTTAATGAGAAGGAAGTCGATTTTTAGCTCGTTTGTTTTCATATGACAAGCTGTGCTCGCTGCACACAACTATGGAAGTATGATGTGCAAACCAGCAAGAAAAGAAAAAACATTTTAAGACATGAATCCTTCAAACATGCTTATTTAGATTAGCTTAATTTAAGCATTGAAACAAAATATATTTGTTCATGTGTAACACTAGGTTACACTTAAAATATTTTAGAACTACTTAAAAACATGTAATTTTTCTAGGGCTGTTTATAAATTCAATGTAAAACATATGCAGAGAGTAGGACGCTGTCACTTTTTGCCAAATGTCCACATCTTTTGTGAGTTTGTGAGGAGATTACTAACAATATGCTGATAGCAGCTCACTAAATGGTTCACATTCTCATTAAAAACAGATTTTCTGATCGACGCACTCCTAATGTAATGAATTTTGCAATTAAGTCATTTCTCAGTATTTTTCCTTTAATTGTTTTTTTTTTTCACTTCCTAGTGTTTTCACTTGGCTTATTTCAAAGATTTATGTCTTGACCCTTCTTTGAAAACCATTCTCAATTGTCCCTTAGAAAAATAAAGAGACTCAGTTTCAGAGGTTGAATTAGAAAACACCTTTCATCAGAATGCTGCTCAAAGTTCCTCGCAGTTCTCTCAATCATGTACTGGAAATCCTTTTGAGTACATTTTGTATTTGTTAGCAAAGCTTTCTATCATGCTCTCTTTTACCACCCAGTTACAACTAGAAATACAGCCTTTACTGCACTAATGTAGCACAACATGTCTTCCCTTTTTCTGTAGAGTAGCTTCCAAATAACCAATAGCATTGGTACTTTTTGTTTGTTTGGATATTTTTTAGGGGGAGTTTCCAATCATCCAATAAGTATTCAGCTCTTGCAACCATGTCTCTAAATTATTAATGCTTTCTGCCTGTTTGGCCCCTCAGCAAAGCTTAGGCACTTGGCCCAGGAAATATAAAGAAAGAGAAGAACCTTCAGGAAGAAATGATACAACCCTGAAGGATGGTAGCGGTTTTAAAATGAAAATCAATTGTATATCAGCTAAATTTGATATACAAAAATTTTTGTATTTTTTATTTTCAGAAAAAAATAACATGTACTACTCAGAAATGTACAAATGGTTGAATTAAACTTAGCTTCTTTAGCCACAGTTGTCTTAATTCCTCATCCGATTGCAGGTATAACCCCAGTGTGTTTTTGTGCATCAACAAACTCAAACTGTGACCAAAGATTAAATTTTGTCTGATAAATGGAGATAAGGAGAAACAGCTCTGGAAGTAATAATTTCAGGATACGTTGAAGCTTCAAAAGGACGTGTGATTATTATAAAAGACAAACTAGACCAATTATTTAAAAAATACAGATTACTATGACTGCATACTAAAACATACAGCTTTACTGCAGCTGCCAATTTCATACCTGGCATACCAGATATGATCTATCAGCAGCACTGGCAGGAATAACATAGATAACTGGTACTTTGCATATCATATACTGATATGCTGATGCCCACATTGCTGCAGTAAAGTTATTAAAGTGACAATGCATTGCAGAATAATAAAGAATTTTTTTACATTTATAAACAAAAATGTGAAAAGTGTTGTGCATTTTTATTCACCCCCCTTTGCTATGATTATCCTAAATAAAATCCTGCAAAACTATCTATATGCCTTTTTCAAAAAAAAAAGAAGCTAAAACACTTGATGATGATGATGTAGGCATGTGTTTATCAAGTACAAACTGACAAACACTGAACTTTTAAAATCTTGAAAAAAGTGCAGTTTGGAGAGAGATACAAGCTTTGCTTTAGAAGTATCACAGCCAAGCAGAGCAACCAGTTGCTTCTGCAGCTTAGCTCAGCGGAGTTGTTCCACTGGAAGCACATTAGCTGCTCAACTGCTCAGCGGAGACACATTGTGAAGCTACATTAAGAGCGAATAAGTGGTCCATTTCATGAGGGAGCTCCAAAATGGGCGAAAGCAACATGTAGAGCAGGAAGACTACATGCTCCAGCTGCCCCGACTTTGCAGAAAATTGCCATACTCTACCTTTCTTTTAAACAGCCCAACTGTTAAATGTGAAAGAATGAGGGGAAAAGTAGCGATACATGGCCATGTCTTTCATTCAGTGTGTCCAGACAGATCGGGTGGGACGCTCACACTGCGCAGGATCTGTATGTGTGACCTAAGTGTGAGTCATGTGCAGCCATCACCTCTCTGCAGCGCGGCTGCCGTGGTTGCATCGCTGCCATCTGTTTCTTTACACTTCCATTTCCAAAATAAGCAAAGCCCCTACTCTGAAGCCTTCTGTAATCTGTCCTCGTTTTACTGTATACATATTAATTAGAGGGATGTTTCGGGGGGGGGGGGGGGGCGCCAGTGAGAAATGACTGTATTCATGGAGTGGGTGTTTGGGTGGCAGTTCGTGGATGTGAACAGCAGCAGGTTCCATGGATGTGTTAAGCATGAGAAAGAGAGGCTGTGTTGCCCTTTTCTGCAGCGTGCTCCCTCTACCTACAACCCAGGCTTCATTAGCAGCTGTCTGTCAGCAAGGCCGCTGGATGGTTGCCTGGCAACTGGGACCTCATTCGGCCAATCAGGACCGGGTGCAACAGGACTTCTCTCCTTGACACATAAAAGAGAGAAACAGACTTGTGCTCCACTTCAATTGATTTCGCTTCAGTGCTATTCTCTTCAAGGGCAAAAGAGATGCAGAGTCCTACAGCAGAGCCAGGGACTCAGTCGATATGAGCGAGCTGCTGAGGAGAACTCCCCCCCGCCTCCCAAGTTGGCTCTCGTAACCTTCAAGAAGCGACCTGCTCTGTCCCAAACGGAGCAGAGGAAGTTGTGGAGCCACCTGCTGCTCCAGTCACCACAGGAATGGGAACTGCAAGACGACCCGCTAGAGGCTGCAGATTATTTGAGACTGAGGTGGAGATTCACCGTCCAGCAGGACAACAATCCAAAACACACAGTGAACCGCAGCGTGATGGTTTAGGTCAGAGTTGTGCAAGTATGAGCCAAAATCAGCAAATGGAAGTACTTAAATGCTACTTTTTAAAATTTATTTAGGGAATTGAAAAAAATCTTTGTTGTGAATTATTTGTTACTTCAAAATTAAAATAAACGCAAAACGAAGTAAATGAATGACTAATATTTTGCATTCCACCCAAATGTTAAGAGATCAGACAATCAATTCATAAAATGATTCCAGTTTGGAGACGCCTGGTTTAGGTGAAAGCATCGACAGATTTGTTCTTCTTGCTCTGACTCACTGTAGGTGTTTCTCTTGATTCTTTTAAGACTTTGCTCAAATCTTTCTCTATACATCTATTCCCAGCGTGTTGCACTGCTTCTTCTATGATACATTTAGGACATGAACAGTCGCTTTGCTGCGTGAACAAATGTTTCAGTGTTCCAAGTGCTGCAGCATTAAAAATAGATTAGAGTTTGAACAGAAATGCGGTGGCATAAAAGACTGTAATTGCTCCTGGCAAACGCTACGCCGTGTCAGGAGGCCGCTGTTATCTCAAAGCTCCTTCGGAGTCTCTGCACTTCAAGCAGGAGCTGCCTCTTCTGAGCTGAGAAACGCAATTCTTCTTCCTCCATCTTGTTAACCTGGCAGGAAAACAAAAGCTTGATTCCAGATGACCATCATGTAGCTTAGTCCTTAAAAATATGAGGAACGTCAGTAGTATAAGACGGTTGAACTTCTGAAAGCATTTAGTGCTCAACGTTGCCAGGATTCAGTACTGGAGGATTAATTTTGAACTTGGTGTGAGCCACATTTGACACCCCAGAAAAGGGTTTGAAAGTCTCTAATTAAATTCATCCTTATTTACTTCAACCCCACACTGATTTTTTTAAGCCTTTTTTTCTTATAGAAAAAGTCTATTCTTTATTTTTGACTATGTTAAAATTGTTTAACACTCATTTAACCATAGTTACTCACAGTTGCCTTAAAATACTGTATTCTGCATGATTGTCTATTATGGTTATTTACTTTAATGGGCTTAATATAACAAGAAAGTCCCTCTATTACCTCATTAAATATTTTATTTTTTGAGTATTATGTTGTGCAAATCACATCCTTTATATTTCGATGGCATTTTAATACGGGAGCTCTGGCGAAAAAACCAACAAAACACAAGATGTGCTGGTTTAGCATTTACTTTAATTGGAGCTTGTAATGAGGGTTATAATAAACCATGAAATAAAATAAAACTTTGTAACTAAATTCTGAATTATGTTTGCTCAATTGGGAATTTTATCCTCCAGATTCCTGAAGACTTGAAGAGTCTTTTGAATTCCTAACCCCGTTTTCCTGACATGATGGCAACCCTGAAAAACTGGAGAAAAAAAAGGAATATGTCCAAGCAAAATTAGATTAACAAACTAAATTATCTAGAATAATATGCTGTAATGTGAATCTTTAATAAAGATACAGCAGGTTTTAATTGTAGGGTAAAGACTCTTTAAATAAGCATCACAGAAAAGATCTGAGTTAAACAGTTAACTGTTTCAACCCATTCATTATCCCAAATGGATGTTTCGTCTTTATTTTTTTGTCAGCTCATGATGTCAGACAAATATTTGTGTGATAAAATGCAGTAGCTTCACTTCTCTGATGGCGAGCCAGGCAGATATGAAGAGGAGAGGAACTCCAGCCACCTGTAATCCCTCTACGTTTTGTCTTTCTGCTGCATCTGGCCGTGCGACCAGAACTCATCTCGTTTATCAGTGTATCCAGCAGCGTGAGCTTGGCAGCCCGCTTTACTTTGGATTCCACACAGTCGCAGGTTTAAAAGAGTCAAAGCGATAGCGAGCCTCTGGCAGCCCTCAGACTGTAACAGACGACTGCTGATATGTGTTCAGGTTTCTATTTTCTGGGAGGGCCAAATGATAAGGATGGGTTTCAAACTCCTGCAGGAGTAGCACCAGGCGGCATGTAGACAGAGGTGACGGGCTGTCAAATAGTGATGTCGGCAAAGACATGAAAACAAAGGAGAAAGCATGCTATCAGATGCTGGAAATGTCAGGCTTGCGATGCACACTTGCTTTGATCTTCAGTTAAACAATACTTCCACGTCTCTGGGTGTGATGGGAGCAGCTTCCCGGCTGCCACATCCGACTGGTTGTTTAAGCTTTTTATACGGCCTCATAAAGCTACTCTGTGTATGTAGTCACATTCACAAAGTTTGTTTAATTATGCTGTTCCCTTTCATTTTCTCATTTCTATCCCTGTGCTTCATTCTCAGCTCCCCCAGCTGCTCTGCATCAAGTTAATTAGGCACACCTGTTGTTTGTACAGTAATTACTTGCTCCTAGTTTGTGTGTAAACCCTCCATCTTCTCTCAGTCTCTCTCAGGCCCTCCTTTTCTTACGCCTTTTTAAATTTATGCCTTTCCTGGTTGTCTTCGTTTTGCATTGCCATTATCAAAAAACATCTTTTTTCCAATTGGCTTTAAAAACAAAAGTCAAACATGTAGCTGTGTTTTGTTAAAGGATGGCTTAAATATACACTGATAAGTATCCATAAACATGGAAGTCTTACTACATATTCTAAATTAATGGATGGTTGTCTGGACTTTGACTTGGCCATTGTTTGCTAAAAATGTACACTTTGTGTTGAGCTGCATGTTTAGCCTGTTAGAGGTTGAATCTCCATCCCAGTCGTTGGTCTTTTGCAGCATGTAACTGTTTTGTTTTTTATGGTTTTAGCTCCATCTGTTTTTAATTCAATGCTCCCACTCAGCTATACTGAATGGGAGCACACTGTGTGTGGGAATGTTGTGTTCAGGATTTATTTTGCCAACATACAAGGCTTTGCATGGGGGCCAAAAAAGTTTTCAGTTAGGAGCATCAGGGAAGCAGGTCTGTGGGATTTAATTAATGTAAAAAATACATTTATCGTTTTCTTCCACTTCACAACTATGCACCTGTCTGTTTTGGTTTATAAAAAATCTCTTAAAAAAAATACATTAGCGTTTTTGGTTGTGAAAAGGCCAAAATTTGGAAAGGCTCACAAGTTATTTAGACTTGTAAATAATCTGAAATATTCTCTGAGTGTAAAGTTCCACAATTAGCCTGAATAGGTAATTATTACCCCCTGCCTCCTCTATAGACTGTTTTTAGTTTACTGATATTTGCATGATGAGGTGGGGGAATGGGGTGGAGTGTGCCACATTATAGGAAAGAGAAGACTGCGCACGGTGTTCTTCTATTTAAAGATCTGGTTTCATGAGTTCCACTTTATTCCTTTGATCGCTGCTGTTTGACTCGAGCTCATTTTAGCATCGTTTTCAGAGATAAAAGTCAAATGAGCCGTCACACCAAACCGAGGTTTCCACCTTGGCCTGCACAGCCATCTTGGTGGAAAGAAAAGTCAATATGCGACTCCTCAGCGTCAAGGTGTTCAGATATGAAAGCCTTTTCATATTCATCACTTGGCCACGTTACACCCATTCATATGCAGAGGCTTACACACACTCCTCTGGGGAAATTAATATGGAACGACTCAGCGATATGGGAGTGTAGTAGCAGTCAGACACTTGGGGGGTCAATATTGTGGGTGGGATGCAATATGAGTGGTAATCTGCATTATAACCAGGCAAGTGTATCACATTGTGGTCATTGTAATGGCTGTAAGGAATGAGCTGTGTTCATATATGAATAATGAAATGATAATAAACAAAATGGTCTGCATTAAACTGTCACAAAAATGAAGGATGCTCCTTTGCAAGTGAGGATCAAGTACAGTGCATGTTTTTACAAGTACAGTGTTTCTTTCCTGGCTGGTGAGTTTTCTGTTAGCTTGAAACATGGAGCATTTTAACACATTGTACTGTAGTGGTTTCACTAATTTTTCAGATTAAACACAGCCCAGAGATAGAAAAATTAGGCAGAAGATAAAGTCAGTGGCTCATGGTTGTTAATTTAGTTTCATGTGCAGGGAAATTTGAGAGGAACCAATTGAAATTCATTTTATCTCAAAATACAGCGAATCTTTTCCAAAAGACCGCAGAGCAGAACATACACAACAGATTCAGCACCACGGACAGTGACATCAAGGTCCAGTCAGTCTGCAATTATTTGAGACACTTGAAGTCATAAAGTTAGGATACAAACTGTTCAAGCTAATGATAGAAGAGGCGGTTATAAAATAAATCTGAGAGAATTCAACCACTGGGACGAAGCATTGATTTGTAGAGATTCTCAACAAAACTGTAAAAGGGAGCTTCCTTCTTGTTTTTCTGGTGTGTTTCCTCATTTACATTACATTTTAACACATTATATTTAACAGTATATTTATCAAAAATGTTGACATGTGCCCTGTTTCTCATTTTTGCATAGACAGTACATGCGTACAGTGTAGTGTGCATTTCCACTGTTTGCTGCAGTTTACAGTGCTATAATTCCTATATAGCACATCTGGGGCTGAATTTTGGCCTTAACGTCTTTGAAAAATACCTCAAGCTCAAATTGCTGCTCAAACATTTCCATTTCTTGCCACAGATTCTCAAATGGATTTGTGTCTTTGACATTTCACTGCAGGTTCTGACAGAAGGTGAACTCAGTTTTTGTCTCATCTGACCAGAAAGCCTTCCACAATTTCCCTTGCAATTCATATTTTTTGTGCTACTTTCTGTTCTGTTGCATACAAATAAAACATAACAAACCACTGAAGTTTTTGGTGGTAATGTGCTAAACAGTGAAAATGTCCAAGGGATATGAGTGCATTTGCGAGGCATTATTGTATCTCCGTTGAACTCGACATCAGATTCTCACCTTACCATTCATACCAGGAAATTATAAGGAGAAAAACCGGGCTTTGTGTAAATATTTGAGAAGAAGAAATATCTCCTAAGAATCTTGACACAAGAGACTTAAATCAAAGAGGCAGTCATAATGACATTCTATTTATTCTGATGTGTGGGAGGGTGTACTGTTTGGCCTTTTGCTCGCTCCGTCTTCATTGGAAAGTTCAGCTGACAGCCGAGCAGAAATAGACATATCAAAGCACATCATTCATTAGAAGAATCTGAAGCCGAGTATTAAAGAGAAGTCCGATAGGAAGATCACACACACTGGTGTGTTATCAGTTGCCGTACTGTATGAGTAGATGTAGCATTTATGCTCTGCTCTCCATAAATCTCTGCTATGCGGATCAAGACAATGCGGATCTCAGTGACATTCAAAACCACTTGAAGATCTTTAATAATTGATGAGCTGAAAAGTGGATTATTTTTTTCAGCGCTGAAACGGTCTCAAGGCAGTGTGCTCTCAGGAGTCAAGATTATGCAGATTCACTATTTCTATTTTTAGAGAATAAAAATCTAAATTAAAATAACACATTTACATATTTTTTTATGTATTCTCTGTTATGTTTGTTGTTCACAGTATTTCATGAAGTTGATTTTTAAAAGGTTTGTTTTTACTTTTTGCATACAAAGTGAGTCATATTTTTAGTCATCAGAAAACCTTGGGGGAAGAAATCGGCTCTTAATGCCAAGACTGAGTTTAGACTCATCAGTTGGTGACACTTCAGCGTTTTATTGCCCGCAGGCCAGAACCGGAAGAGTGACTCAAATTTGCTGTCTAGGTTTTTATCTTTAGACTTTGCAGTGGGAATCATTTGCTTTGGCGATATACACACAATAAACAGATGGTTAGAAATTAAGAGATGGATATTGTTTCTTTTAGTGGTGTTTGTCTGTTTTGAATGTGTGAGTGCAGCTGTTGCTTATCTTGCGTCACCTTTCTGCTCACAGTGCATGTTGTATTCTAGAGGAGGTTACTTGAATCAAATTATCACAACAGCTCTTAGCTTTTAATGCAAAGAACAGAAGGAAGCATTTACAGCTGAACAGCATAATAGATTAAATGAACAAGAACAAATGTGTTATTTGAAGGTACTGCAGTCAAAGGTGACCAATATCGTCAAAGGCTGTTGAAAACACACCATTCCGACTGTAAAACATAAATAAAGGGTGAATATCGAGACAACGCTGCTGAACATTTCATCAGAACTACAGGAGTCTGGTTTAGATTAAATCTTAATTCAGGTCAAAGACTCTCAGCCGTAATAGTTCTACAGAATACCGACTTAGTGGGTGAATACAAATGCACACCACATTTTTCTTGTTTTCAGGTAGAAAATCAATTAAAACACGTTTTTTTAGAAAAAGAATTACATAAGAAATTCTAATCTTTTTTGTAAATACACTTTCAGAAGCATCTATATATTATGTTTATATCTAAGAAAAAGAATTGAGTCAAATTTTAGGAGCATATAGAAAAAAATACTACAAAGGTCAGTTAATTAATAACAGTGCTGTAGATATGCTGTAAATGAATGAAAATCACTCGTGAATGTGACTGAATTCATATGAAGTATTTGGAAACATGCCGGAGACCATCACGCAACAGAAGAAGGTAAATAAAACCTCAAGTATTTTTTGGGGAAAAACTAAGCCTTCTCCTAAATTTGTAGTCATGGGTGTCCTGTAAAAAAATACCTTTAAAAAAAGTCAAATAAAATCTTAAATATATAGTTTTAAGATTATATGTACCATTTGAAACATTGCAATATAGGAAATTATTATTATTATTTATTACTTTTGGTCTGTTTATAATGAAGGAAGAATAGCTCAGCTGCAACTTTAAGATCCTCTTGCTCCCCCTCCGTCAGCTCCCATAATGGTCTTTTCCAGCTCCGCTTATCGCAGCAGAATTCGCAACGTGCCATAATTTCCTCACCGGCGTGCATGCGTGTGTGCGCGCGCGTTTGACCCCGGAAATCAGATGTCATCGCTCGACTTGGCTAATTTTAGATGATTATTGCTTCTCCTTTGGTGTTTCTCTTTATGGACAATGCCAGCAGCGGCGGGGACCAGCCGCACCTCCTCTTCTTCCACCGCATCCGCGGCGCCGCTGCCGCTGCCGCCGCTGCCTTTTCCATCTGAGGAAGCCTCTTAGGATTGTCCGCTTCATGCTGTAGCTCGTAGGGACTGCAGTTGTGACTGATCCGCCGCCTGAGCCTCCGCTGATAGTAAAGGGATAAAATGTGAGTATGCACACTGTTGCAACCGGTGTTGTGCTGACCTACATTGCCACTGTTCTTGCAAGCTCAAGGTGATTTTCTGGTGCCCTCTTTGCTTCGCGAACTCTTGAGCCTGGTTCCGCTGGAGGTGTGGGTTGCTCTAGAAGCAATCATTTTTTATATCTGCGGTTAATGGCATTGCAAGACACTGCGGGGGGCGGGGGGGGACCAGAACCGGCGGCTGTCACACAGCAAAGAGACAGCGGAGAGAGTTAAAGGTGGGCGGGATGCAGACTGAGAGGCTGGCATGATGTAATGCGCTTGAGACAATGGCCAAGGATTCTCCCCAATTATCATTTCAGAGAGCGAGGAGGAGCTGTTGCAGCGGTGTAAAGATGTGATCAGCGCCGCAGTCAGGCCTGTCTGCGGGTGTGTGTGTGTGTGTGGGTGCGTGTGTGTGTATTTGCGCGGCTAATGACAGCATGATGAGGAGGTGTCATGTGAGGCACAGCTGCCCCTCCTTTAAACCACATTATTACCGGCTATTATGGTGATCCAAAGCCAGAGAGAGCGGTGGAGTGGAGACTGCATTCAGACACCTGTTTCTCGGTGGCCACGTTTGACTAAACGAATGCAGAAATGGAAGAACACACACCTGCAGGTGTTGGCATCTTGTTAGAAGGTTAATGGGAAATCTGCTCTTTGCTATTATTATTATTATTATTATTATTATTATTATTATTATTATTATTATTTTTGCAAGCGCACCACTCGGGGAGTAAGATGGGATTTGTAGCAGCATGAACCTTCTGTGTAAATGGCTCAAAGAGGCTTTATGTGAAGTCAGGATGCTTCATTTAACAGCCACTCCTGTTGCAATCTAAGCTGCCTAATTTGTCTGGAGCACAGAAAATGTTTATTGTCTTGAAGTAGAGAAGTGGCTACCTGTGGCTTGTGCTTTTATGACTTTTCTATACGTTTAGTGACTACTGCTCAGACTTTTACAGCAAAGCTGGTTGGAAATGCTCTTGATGATTCAGTTTTGTTGGAATAAGTTCAAGCTTGACCTTACTGGCTATTTATGTTCACCTTATTCAGTCTCCATCGATTCACGCTTTGCATGACCTTGCTTAAGGGTTGAGATTGTGGCTGGCATTAAAGGCTACACATGGTCTCTTCATCCTTTCATGTGCATGCAGACTTACTTACAGATGAGCTCACAATCAGTGAACATGCAGCCGCCATCATCCCCACAGATGCTCCCCTGCAGGTAGATTTCAAGGTGCACTCAGAAGTAGAGCTGCAACAATTCAGCTTTTCCAGGCTGATAACTGTTTTCCTTTGAAATCAGACCTGGTGATTTATTTTTTTCTTTTTAGATTTGTTCAACATAACATACAAGAAAATGTTCTCTGATAGAGAAAAAAAAAAATCACTTTTTGTATTAATTCATAAAAGTGTGTCTGTAACCTTCAACTAAATTTAAATAAATAAGAAAAATGCATTAAGGATTGGCTGTTGGTTTATGTGTTTACAGTTCAAAACATAAATAGAATTTTCAGTTTAGATTCATTTAGTAAATAGAGGGGAAAAACAGATTTTCCAACGATTGACCTGCTCCAATCAGAACCGATCAATGGAAAATCATGAGATTTTGATCTCTGGCTTGCATTAAGAACAACAAAAAAGTAAATGGGTCACTCCTCTCCCTTTACCTGTCTCCGTTAGCAGCAGGTGGAAATTCACACCCATCCTTTTCATCTCACCTATCTCATTCACATCTTACAACTCCACTCAGAATACCGCTGACCACAATATGAAACACAGATTTAAGTAAATATACATAATAATAGTCTGCTGAATGTAGTAAAGATAAAAAGAAATATTTCCTTTTGGCTTTTGAGAACTGATAAGTTGTTGTTGATTCCTAGATTTTCAATTCAGTCAACAGCAAATGAAGAATTGTTGCTGTTACGTTTTAAAAGACAGTAGTGGGTCAAGTTAAACCTTCTTGTTTTAAAGTTTTAATTACCAGGAACCTGAGGAGTTTTTTTCCTCCTATACGTTTCTGTTAGTAAATGAAGTAAAATAGGAAAGTTTTTTTCAGCCAGCTGACCAGAAGTGGGAAGCAACATGTCAGTGAGGGGAAGCACACACATCTTTACCTGTCCAGTTACCTTTGGACGTAAATATTTCTGCACCTTTCTGGGCTGCTTCATTGAGTTTTTAACAGTGAATGTAATGGGAAAGTTCACACTAACATGGAAACATGCTCCTATGATGAGCTGAGTGTCATCTGTTTTCTGATTGCAGAGAAACATGATGACATGTCTGTGTAACCTCAGGACAGATGAAAGTTTATATTTTCTTAGTAAATACAAATATATGTGTAAAAATGTTATTCATCTTTACACTCTGTGTTTTTTGCCTTTGTGGCATGTTTTTCCTTCTGGTGCTTCTACATATTTTTTATTTTAATTTTTTTTTTGCTGACCCTGTAAGTTTTAAATGAAACGTGCCGAGCATCAACATATGTTTACATTACATTTCTTACCAGTTCATAAAAAAATAACCATTCTGTCTTCTGCTTCCATTATGAAACATACATTAAAACATATAGCATGAAGGCAAAGTTCATCATCAGACATGTATTTTTTTTTAAACTACAGTAACTTTATTTTTAATCTGATGCTAGTGAAATACAGTGTAAAATAGTGAAGAATTCAAAATATATCAGATATTCACCAGCAGTTTGTTCCTAGTGGGACATGTTCAAGCAGTTCCCCCTGGGGTACTTTAAGGCTCAAACTACCCCTCCAGACATAATCTGGAGGTCCAGCAAATCTTCTTAGATCCCCTGTTAAATAGCGAACATTCAAAAGAAACCTCTAACTGACCTGCTGTCGCCTTAGGGTGGCAAATTTAGCAAGTCGTCCACCAAAGAGCAACAATCAATCCATTCAGGAACAGAATGTCATGTTTCTATATAAGGTATCTAAAAAAATTCCCAGGAACTTTCTGAAAAATGGATGCCCTATTTTGTTTATTTATATCTTATCTTTCTAGTACATTTATCCTTACGTATACACAAATGATAGAGAAATCTTAATTTTTTTTCATATCTTCAGATGACTTTCTGATGTTTTTTGAACCACAATAACCAAAAAAATATTTTCAAGGTGCAAAACCCAAAGAAAAACAAAAAATAAATACTAGCAGAACCTTACTTGACGTTGCGTTTTTGCTCGAGAAAATTCATAAATCATTCATTGTCCTTTTAGGAGCCTTTTTAGTTTTTGGGAAAAATGGCTTTCTGGCCTCAAACTGACTTCATGTTAAAAATATCAGAGAGGTATTATTTCTCTGTGTTATGTTCTAACAGAGGGAGATTAAGTTGAAACCATATTAGCTATCTGACTCTTATATCAGATTTAATGATTCTATAAAGGATTCAGAATTCCCACTAGAGTATTAATTGTTCCTATTGCAAAGTAAAAGGCAGCATTATACAAAAAATATAATTGATAATGTGAATTTGTGCACGTTATAAACACATTTGGGTTTTATTTAGATGTTATCCTTTAAGACCAAATTAAATTTCTGCCTAATATTGTAATAGAAGGCAAAAAAAATCTTTAATTTAATTTTAATTTTTTAAATAAGCATTTTTCACAAAAAGTGTGGCATGCATTTGCATTCAACCTGTTACACTCTGATACTACGTAATTACAATAAAATATAATTCAATGTAACAACTAGTGTTCATAAGGATGTCTGAGCTTATTTGAATAGCACCCTTCAAACACAAAAGACACCAAGCAATGGTGTTCTGAATGATGTAGAATTAAAATAAATCTACAAAAACAGACATGCAAATTTTTCACTCTGTCCACATTTTGGTTCCCTATTTTGTCCCAGTGTCTGTAAAACCAAAATGACAAAAGTATAAAGATGTGTTGGTTATTTTTCCACAGAAGAAGATGGCATTTAATTTTTCTTGGCAGACATGTCGGCCTTGTTGTCGGAAGCTTCCGTGGCGCAGGATGCCATATGATTGAGATTTCACAGCACCATGAGTTGTACCGTTCAATCTGGCCAGTTTCATTCACAAAAAATCTTCTCCCACCTGTCAGCCTGACATGTATGCCAGGCTAGGAAGGAAAGAAGCAGCAATTTTCCCATTACCCTTTGAGCTCACAACTGAAATCAATGGATGCACTTTGTTCTTGACTGTTTGCCAAGAAACTGGGCATTATTTAAAAGTGGAATTTCCCCATAGTCTCTCCCCTTGATGCAGGGCTTGTAATCAGCTTGTACTGATGCAAGTGGAGCGCATTAATATCCAACAATTTCTCTTTCTGTTGCGGGGATTTTAGGATTAATAATTGAATCATAAGATTTTTGCAAATGTTTCTAAAGCTAGACTTCAAATTTCTAACAATTTGTCCTATAATTGCCATTTGGGTATATTTTCTGTAATTCTATTAAAATTTTAAATGACCATCCCCTTACTGAATCAATCTAAGGCATTAATTATGCCACTCTTCGTAATAAGAAGCCCTTAAACACACTTGATTTATATTAGTCTTTCCAAAGTCAGCTCAACAAGCATGCAGCAGTGCAGCTTATCTCCAAAGCCACAGAGTCCTACGTTCTGTTCTGCACACCCTCGTATGCTAGCACATCTTTTGATGTTTTCCAGGTGGTGAATTGTGCTGAATTTGCCTCACTTGGTTATAGAAAGCTCAAGAATATACAGCTGTTTTTTTGTGCACCACTTCTTATCTGCTCACACAATTGTCACATAAATGAGATGAACTGAATTCGTTTTGGGAAATTAACCACGTCACGCTGATTTGCTCCTGCTATTATTGGCTAAATTTACATCTGTTTTTCAGTTTTTCACCGGCTGCTTGAGTTTTATTTTAGGAAGCAAAGTATCTCAGCTTGGTTTTTCAGAACATCTCTGAAAGACATTACTATCTTGTAACTGCCGTTCTACTCTGAGCTGTTTGAAATGGCAACATTTCAGGTTATCAATTAACACTTTTCACAAGTAAAGTCCACTTTTACTACCACATCTGCAAGAAAGAGCATCGGAGTCAAAAAAGAAGCTATAAAACCGTTTGCTGTACAATAATTTTAGGACATGAATTTGCGAAACCATGCATTGTGTGTGTAATATCTGAGCAAAGAAGGAGAACAATTTAGCTATCATTCTCAGCATGCTTCTGTTAGCCATCTTCTTAGTTTCTCAGCCTACTCTCCTGAATCCATGTTTTAACCAGGCAGCTTTAAGTTTCTAAATGAAAACGTCCCAAAAGCACATAAGCCCTTTTTGTTTTTCCTGCAGCACAGCACAACTTATAAAAGGCTGAAGTAGGGCTGCAGCATATTGGAAAAACATATGACTAGATATAATTGTGAAATAATGCAAATATGATATAGATTGACATTCTTCTGTACTTCCAGCTCTGTCTGTGACCTTTAGCATGCAACGAGCTGTAATCTGTGCCAGGTGTGGGAAACTACCGCTGAGAGAATCCATCCAACAAGCTGAGTATCTTAACATGCAAAATGTGTTTGACACTTGGAATGTAATAGCTAAAAAATATTAAGTTTTCAAACAGCTGTAGTGCTAATAATGTTTTGCATACTGATATTTCAATGACAACATATTCAGAATATTTTATGCAGCCCTGGTGTAAAATGAAGATGCACATATCAGAGACTTTGTGGCCAATTTCCAATCAAATATTATGCATAAAGCTAAATACCATCATAGTGAATAAAAAAACACTTTGATGTTATATTCGATTTGGATCAAAGTCACATTTTCAGTGCTTGCACAGGATTTTATTCAGGGGTATCAGAAAGAAGTGAATTGACTACATATGCATGCTGTACTCTCTACATTTATACTTGCAATTAATGTAGAAAACCATGGGACCACTTCACATGTATGGCATTGAAATTTGTAGGTGTATCATGACCAAATGGAAAAAATCCAAAAATATAAAAAGGAACATTGGCTTAATGTACGATTTTAAAATGTTAACTACTAGTTCCATATCAGCTGAGTCAAAGTGTGCTTAGTAGTTTTCATTTAATCCCCAAACCTTCTTCTGGTGTCAGATTTCTGAGTTTTAAAAGGCTGTAAGGCTTGAAAGTTTCTCTGGATCTGCTGCTCTGTTTGGGGAGGGGAACTCTCCTACGCCTTTGAATAATTAACTGATTGGCATATGGCATGCAGTGAAAATCCCAATAATTTTGCATGTTTATACATTTGCAGATCTTTTTCCACCTTCAGTTCTTATGATCCGTTGAACATAACAAAATCCCACGTTTATTTCTTGTCATGTATCTGTAGGTGTGTCTAAGTTAGAATATCACTGAAATGTTAATGTATTTCAATAATTCAATTCCAAAAGTAAAACCCCATTAGGTACATTAATTACACTAAGATAAATATATTTCTTCTAATCTTATGGCTACTAAATACGCAAAAATCAGTTTCTTAAAAAATAAGATCTTACACAGTACCCAATAAAAAGACATAAATGTAAATGCACAAATAAACTAACAAATTTATAGGTTTTGAGGCTCTGAAAAAAATTAAGTCATCAGGAATATACCACTATTATTATATGCCAGGTGTTATTACACATGCTGGTGCCTTAAATGCTTCCATTTGAAATTTACTAAAGCATGTCAGATTTGTTAAATTTAAAAGAAGTAATAAAATAAAACACTTCAATATTGTACACGGTTTCAAGCACTGAGTCATGTACACGAATAAATCACTTTGTTCTACTTAAAATTCAAGAACCAATGTCCTAGACTCCCTGCCAACAAGTCTCCTCCCCAAGCGAAAGTCTTGCATGAGCAGCCAGTCCAGCTACAGCATGCAGACACAGTCTCTCTGGTCTAAACAGTAGCGGATGGTGTCTGAATGGGGAGCCATGGGGAGCCTGGCCCGTCGCCTTGAGAAGATATGGCAGAGCCCACCTTAATGCCAGAACACGCTGAGGCACAGAGCCGGCATTGTAACACATCCACAGGGGAACGAGGACGCTTCAATTGGATATTGAAATTTCACTAAATACACCTGGCTTAGGCCAAAGCACAGGGAATGAATAAGGCTAAATTCATCCAGTTCATTTGGACATTGAGGACATGGTCGCCTGCGTGCTGAACGTCTGGCTTCCAAAGAGAAAATGAGACATTTGACATGTCCGTAATGCATTTTAAGAAGAAATTGAAGCATTATTGCTCTAGTGGAAACATAATTTAAGATATGTACAAGCTAACTATTTATTATTTTGAGTAAAGTTGTTCCACCTCCTTACACAAACTATAACTGTAGCGTATGCAGTCACACTTCATAACTCAATTTCAGAAATAAATTACTTAAATCCTCAAGGGCGAGAAAAATATAATCATTATGATATTCAACACATTTTTTGCTTTGTCATATTTTCCAGAGTTGTGTGCAGTTTCGAATCTGTGAACTCTGGTAAATATTCCACTTTGGAATGTTTTTTGTCTGTTGATAAAAAATCCACAATGTCTTTCTCTCTGGATTTTCTTTTTCCAACAATATTCCACAAAATCTGACACCTTATTTGCCTTTATTAGATCCAGTAGCTAAACAGCTATCTAGTAGTATACTAACCTAAACTTGAACAATCTTCTGATTGATGTTGCAGTGCGACCTTGGTTCAGTGTGAAGCACAGCAGATGACCATAGCATCAGAGGATATGCTAAAATATCATCAGAGGTTAAATATAGGGTAAAATAATTTGGGTAAAATAATTTAAAATGAGCACTGAAAATTATTTGTGTGATGGTTAAAGGTTGTTTAAATGATTGTGATGCTGCTTCTTTACCCATAGCTTGTTCCGTTTAATTATTTCATTCTCACTTATACTCGATGGACTCGAATCTGACAAAGTGGAAGGAAAAGACACACAGAGCGTGTAGACAAACCGCTGCCTGGAGTGTGATGGAGCCCTCCTTCATCCCCCAGTGACCCCTGTCGTGTCACAGACGAGCAAACTGGCGGACCAACAACATTCTCCGGAGCACTCATCTGTGCGTTACTGTAGAAAGGCCCCCTGGGCCACAGCCAGCTTCCCATGCTGACTATTTCCTATTGCCAAACACAGTTCATGTAGACTTCTGCTGCAGCTAATCCTCCTCACTGCCACCAAGCTGCAGTCCTCCAGAAATACATGTCTTATCACCTATTGAACAGATGTTTCAGAGGAGGTATACTGGCTCTTGTTGACCTGAAAATGCAACATGTACAGGCTCTGAGTTTGTCTTTGTGTGTGACCACATAAATGGTCAGCAGGTGTTCTGACAAGCCAAGACTGATGTTTATATCTAAGAAGGTGATGAAAACACAAACTTCAATCATAGCTGCAGTTGGGTTTACTTGTACCTGGACTTCTAGTATTGTCAAATTACAACCACAAAATTCGATTCATTTTATTCCGATTTTATGTGATGGACCGCTGACGTGGAAGGGAAAGAATAAATAGGCAAAAATATCAATAGGATATTATGAGAATTCTGTTTGTAAGGTGACAAAATTATTTTTAATTTTTATTTTTTTCCAAGGAACTGTTCCTTAAAGTTTTCGATTCGGACATTTTCTAAAATCCCAGCATTTTAGGAAATTTAAAACTCTTGTTTATGGAGATTCTCTGCACCTTCAGCATGACCTTACAGCCTCCAAATGTTAATGTGAGTGCTGTTATCTGGCCAGTCATGCAGTAATGAGACACCAGCCAACACCACTGCTGTAGTGAAAGCTAAGACTGGACCAAATTGCTGTATAGAAGAGAGAATCGATCTGTGTTTTTTTTTTTCATTCATAGCTTGTGCACCTGCTGTAATACGCACTGGTCCTGTCTGTTTCCTGCACATATCTGCCATGATTGCTGATTCAATTTGGCAGCAAAATTATAGTTTAATTCATTATACTTGCTTTTATAGTTGGCAAACATTTTAGAAAATAAAATACAATGCAATCCCTCAAAGGGATTTAATATAAGTCCTTTTATGCTTACGGCCCAAAATTAGCATTTATTATAACGGACTGTGATAATCTGTGGATCTCTCTGGTGGTGATTAGTGAATACAGAGTGGATATCCGTTCAGTGAATGGAAGGGGGAAGAGCATATGACGAAAGCTGTGTGTAGAAATAAAGATGACTAAGCTTGTCCAGAAGATGGATGGGGAGCTGGATCCATCCACCATCTTTCCTTCATTTCTCTGCTCACCGTTTCTCTCACTGTTGCTTGTACTGCAAACCCCCAGGGCTTCAGCAGCCAGTCAGCTGGTCTTCTCCGTCAGAGCAGCACATGATTTTCCATGATTACTGTTATTGTTTGTGCCCCAGTTCACGGCGCCTGAAGGCTAGATTTGTGGTTGATGCACCTCAGGACGAGAGGAGAAACCTTGGAAAAGGAAAAGCAATGATGGCCGACTCCTCTAAAGTCAAGTGCTGACAGTCTTCAGAATACATAAGTATAAATCTGAGACTGACAATGTCATGCAGAAAGACATAACATTTGTCTATTCACTGTGATCTTTTGCTCTATACACAGCGGCTTTGTTAAGGATTAATACTCTGAACTGTTTCTGCATTTCTCAAGTAACAACCACAGCTGTTAATGTATTTCATATGGATTTTACTTGACTTTCTTGTCTTGTCAGTTTTGATGGACTTTTGTTGGTTCTTCAGATGATGGATCAATGCAATATGAGATGTTTAATGTTTTGCTTTTTATTTTATAACCTAAACTTCAACTGTATTTCTGCTCCTGGTTTTTTGTGTTGCTTCAACTTCATGATGTTTGTTGACTATTGTCCAACAAACCTTTGATGTCATTAGAGAACACCTGAATTTATACCCTTATATTTTTAATGATGTATGTGCAGATGGAGTATGAATATGAATCAGGTGATTTTAGGAGGCAGTAATTTACATTGAATTTTTTTGGAGGTCATACAAATCCAAATTCACGCCACTGAGATATTTCTCAAGAAAAACTAAAAAACAGATATTATGAGGTGACAAAATATAAAACGTTAATGTTTTATTGATGCTTTTTTAATTCAATGTTAACACTGTGATTAACACATTCAAACCATTTCTCTTACTTGTAAATATTGATTTAAAAAGTAGAACCCCGTCTATTTTTTTACCGCTTAGTTTACCCAGAAAGCCTTCTTTCTCGTCTTCCCCTTTAACTCCTGTCTGCCTTTAATCTTCGGCACGGACATGAACAGGTTCTTGGCACATAAACGGTTTGCAGAGCCATACAGAGTGACTGTAATGGCTCCATCAGAGATACTTGATTAATATTCTCCAAAGGTTAGGGTCAGATGAGACAGGTCTAGTCTTGTGGGTGAGTCATTGCTGGTACCCGAGTCCAGCATATGGTTTTGGTCGACTGTTATCTGGGAAGAGACTGTTCATGGCCATATAGCAGATGTAATTACCTTGCTGATGATCAGCGCACTAGACTGTAATAGTGCTGTGAAGTGGCTAAGTAGCAGGAACATAGATCAGCCTAACAAGGCAGCAGCATCTGGGTGTTTATTTCAGCTCTGTCTCGTGGCCTCAGATGTTCAACACATAGCCTAAATTGTAGAAATCAGTTGGACATAAAACGACACATAAGATGGAAGAAATCAATTTTGACGGTTGAAACAAAACACAGACTATTTGAGACTAAAGCCAACAGCAGAGTGACACTAGACTACATTTATTCACACATAAGCAGTACACTTTGTGCATTTCTCTACAGTTATATTACAATAAAAATGACCATAAATATTTTAATACCAAGACAAGATAAGGTTGACTATTTTGCAGCTAACAGTGGTCAGATTTCTGGAAGACTGAATCTGCTTTAATAGTAGTAATGATTTAGAAAATATTTTGTGTAATGTTTCAGCATTAGGAATGGACCAGTATATTCTTCAAAAAGCAATAGCTTCAGTGAGATCCTGCTAGATACCCTGAAATTGGATTAAACCTGAATATGACAGGATGTAATTGCTTTCTTTTGAAGTAGTAAATCTGTATTTATTTATATTATTGCAAAAATAATGGACCACAGTACACTTCTAAAAATATATTTGCCTTTTGCTTAGTTATTTAGAAATGTACACAAAGATAAAACGTAGACCAAACACCAGCAGCATTTTGTACTAGCCTATAACTGGAATATACTACAGACTGTCCTCACCTTTTCTTCTTCTCCTCTTTCTAAGCAGCTGCGTTGCTTGTAAATGAGAGAAAAATGAAAACCACAATAAAACGCAGGATTTTTTGACCGTAAAAGCAGTGAACAGCACAGCTGGAGAAAACTCTGGTCACTGTGGCATCATAGAAATAATGCGGTGTAAAGATTTTGTGATTTCAAATCCTGTATGCCTAATGTTGGCCCATGCATAATGAGTCTTTGACAACTATTGCAGTATATACGGTCAGACTTTGTGCCTCTTGCAATTTTATGACTATAATGTTTTATAGATTGATGATCAGTGCATTTGGTTTCAGTTAGTCTTTATTTTCCCTATTAAATCTTGTGGAAGCTGCAAAGATGTAAGAGATAAACTGCATCCATCACCCTTTGATCTTTTACATTTTAAGCAAAGTCATGTGTCTGTTATACTCTGTTCAACTGGCTAAGCATTACATTAGCATATCAAATTCAACTTCTTAACACTTTGAATTACCCAAGAATTATTCCAAATGGTGCTTTATGCCCATCAACAATGATGATTACAAAGACGATAAGTCTCCTAAAATATGAAACCCTTGAACTGACAGAGGTAGTTTTTTTTTCCTTCAACCGTGGTTGTATTTGTTGTGTTGCAAAACCAAAAACACACTGTGACTCTGCAGACACAGAACTCGTTATAGAACTAAGCTTCAAACAGTGACAACTGAAAAGACATGACTGGGAACCAGAGAGGGCTGCTGATGAGTAGGGAGGGACTTGGACTGCACGGAACGCAAAAAGGAAGATTAAATCAAATAAACGAGTAAACTAAAACTAAAGCATTGGACTTTGACTGACAGCTGTAGAAGAAAACTGACAAAATCAGAGGTGACCAAAAAATCAAACAAATGTGGTGTCTAGACACTGATGTAACCTCAGTTAGCAACTTAATGCAATTTAGAAATGCAAAGTGATATGATTTTTGTGACAGTCTCCTCGGTACGACCTGCCATCTTGCAGACAGCCTCTAAGTTCAGCCTTTATTCCCACTTTTTCCAGCTCACTGGCACACTGCTCTCTCATCTGACCCTAACCTCTCAACTGCTCTGCCATAATTGTCAGTGTCTCATCAAACCCCCATCTATCAACAGAAAGTCTCGTCCCTCTTGCTGTCCCTAGAGAGATCGCGTCTGGCTGATTGTTGTCTAATTTTAGGAGTTTGTATTATTTTTTCCTAGCTTCATAAGCAGCCAGTTATTTGTTTGCCACCCTCGTCAGCTTTTATTAATATTCTCCAGCTGACATGCTAAGCATAGCCTGCCTTGTAAATTCCTCTTACGAGGATGTCGGGTGTCTTGTATTTCGTTTATCTCTCCTAAGCTGCTTAAGTTGGTGTCTTGCATAGTATTAACAATTAATAAAAAGAAATAAAACAGTTGTTCTTAACTGTTACAGAGAACTCTTGAGTATTTTCGGTGTCTAATGTGAATAGAGATGAAGAGAGATTGATATGTTTGATAAATTTGCCTTTTTTAATTACTTTAGAAATAAAATACCATACATCAATAAGTATGTTGTATGTGCATTAGTTGTGATTAAATTTAGTTATGTCTAGATTTATACATATGAAGCCATACAGGATCATAGCCTGGCTAAATTAGGGACAATCTATAAAAAAAAGGAATGATGAAGTATAATTACTGTTATATGAACAGTAAGCTATTAAAACTATGACTCGTTGATGCTGTCTAACAACCGATTGGTAGATTGGCTCAGACAACATTTGTAAGGAAACAAATTAGTTTTCATATCATTGGATTTAGCTGATATTTTTAAGTTGTAGGCATGGAAAAATATATATATTTTGACCAGCTGGTCCACAGAGAGACAGACATATGTACATAAAACGTGAGCCTCATCTGAACCTGAATGCCATCTGTTTGCAGACATGCATGCACAAACACACACACCAACCTGTTGCCTTTGACGAAAATTCATCCATTATCCTTTGCATAAAGTTTTTCCATAAGGTCCTTCGGTTTACAGTCTTCGTCCATATAGCATGCTGCCGCACCAATCAGTTGGCCAGAGATCGGTAAAAATGAACATCTTTACTGATCTATAACAGGCTTGACAAATATTCAGTCAACAGCTCTTTTTTTTCTTTTTTTATTACATCTTCAGACAATAAACACATCAATCAACAGCAAGCCATTTATGTATATAACAAAATAATGAAAAAAATATGAAAAAGTTAAACTGATTTTTGAAAATATTAATAACAAATTACTTTGGAATTTAGCAAATATTAATCATAAGTACAAATCTTATGGATGTTTTCACGCTGTTTGCAATGGTCAAACTGCCTGTATTGGCAAAACTGAATAGCATTTGTCGCATTCCCATTGTCTCAAATTTCTCGTTTTCATCTTTTAGATGAAAAAGTAGAATTTTTTTTGGTTTGTTTCTCCCCAAAACCCCTGATTAACTGGAAATTACATTGCTGAGTTTGACGCACTCCGAGCTCTTTGATGTCATCTCCTCCTGTGAGCAGAAGTTCACGTGTTTGAGCCTATATTTGTGTAGGTGGGAACAGAGCGGGCTGTTGTGTTTGCATCACCGCGGGGAAAAAACTTGGTTATGACTCAGAGCCTGAGGCAAGAAATTCTCAAACCTTCATCCACAGACACACATACATTATCCTGTCCTCACACACACTCTTTTTGCTGGCTTTGCCTGAATGAATTAGAGGACTGGTCCCCCGAGATCCTCTAAAGTGAGCAGAAAGAAATGAGGTTAAGACCAATACTTAATGCTCCTTACTATGCTGACCTGGAAATGTAATTTTACCCGCAAAAGCCAAAACCTGGCTACTTTGATTCCTGCTGTGATAAATGCAGCGTATTAATAAGATGCATACTTCAGCATCTCAAAATGTAAACCAGTAGTTCTCTCTGGTTGAGGATTATCTGGGATTCAGACATTAATTTCCAACAATGGCATGTCGAATAAAAAGGTTCTAATTTGATTTGGGTTATTTTAAAGCTTCCGCTGAGTCCGCAGCCAGGACTCTGGTATTGACTGGTTGTGCTTTTTTCTTTTTCTTTACAATGCAGCTGGTCCCCATTAATGGATACCTTTTAGCTTCTTGATGCTCCATTTGAAAGCCAGAAATAGAGCATGATGTCACCAGCTCTTGGCACGAACTAAGAAGCTTGTTGAAGCTAAGAGAGCCAATCTCATGATAAGCTCACACTTATAGCACACTTTAATACGCAGTGTGGCAGGTCTGGAAAAAAACCAAACATCTGCCACATTACACATCTTTGAGCAGTATCATTAAAATCATTTTGATCATTGCCATTAATGACCCCTCTGTTATTAGCAGGGCTCTTCCAGGGATGTATTTTGCCGGTATTTTTTGTGTCATCTCTTATCTAACAGATATTAGGAAAACACTGTGGTTCAGACCAGTTCATCCCTTGGTAGAAAAACGTGAAAAAGCTGTTTAACAGGTCTAACAACAGCAGTAGTTAGTAGTAGATTTTCTGCTAAATTATTATTTTATTTGATATATATAGGCACCCTTCTGTCAAAATTTAATTGGGGAATGATTGATGAGTGACTAATGACCCTACTGAATTGCTTTGAATTTCCGGTCACGTGAATCCCCTCTCCCCCAATCCGGTCGCATGATGCTGCATCCCCCCCAGGATGTCTCATGACTTCTGCATGCTTACATGGATTTAAGAAAACCTACATGATCTTACCACAATGTGGGATTTGAACCCATGACCTTGGCTTTATGAGTACCACGCTCCGACCAACTGAGCTAACCAGCCACACATAAGCTTGCGTCTTTGTCAATATAAGAAAAAAGTACATGATCTTACTACAATGACGATTTGAAGAAATGCTGTTATGTTTTTCAAAATCTACATGCTTAACGGTGTATTTTCCAGCAATATTTTATTTTGAAGTATTGATTTTATTTTATACCCTTTTTTATTTTGAAGTATTGATTTTATTTTGAACCGTTTTTTATTTTGAAGTGTTGATTTTATTTTGCAACCTTTTTATTTTGAAGTATCGATTTTATTTTGCAACCTTTTTATTTTGAAGTATTGATTTTATTTTGCAACCTTTTTATTTTGAAGTATTTTTTGTCTGAAACACTTTTTCTTTCCATTGACCTGTAAGGGGATTGAACCACTTACCTCAGGGTTATTAACCCCACACCTCGTCCAGCTGAGCTAACCCCAGCTGGACAGTTTTCCTAAGTTCATGGTAACTCATAATGTTGAGTGTCCATGGATTTAAGAAAACCTACTTGATCTTACCACAATGAAGATTTGAGTAAAGAGCTCATATTCTATAGTTTTTCAAAATCAATGTGCATAATGGTTTAATATGCATTCTCCTGCTATTATGATGGCTTGATGTCCTGAATGCTTTATATTTCAGTTGGCTAGTGGGGGTGATTGAACCCATGACTTTGGCATTATAAGTACCCTACTCTGACCAGTTGTGCTAACAAGCCACACATAACGTTGAGTTTTCATCAATGTAAGAAAAACTTACAAGATCTTGACAAAAGTAGTGAAATTCTAAAGTTTTTCAAAAATAAACGTGAATAACAGTTTAATTAAGTGTCCTGCTATGTTGAAGAGTCGACCTTATGAAACACTTTACATTTCGATTGGCCAGTGTGGGGATTGAACCCATGACCTTGGCATTCGTATCTAGAGCTCTTACCAGTTGAGCTAACCAGCCATACATAATGCTGAGTTTTCATCGATATAAGAAACACTTAAATGATCTTACCACAATGAAGATTTGAGTAAGGTGCTCATGTTCCAATGTTTTTCAAAATCAATGTGCATAATGGTTTAATATGCATTCTCCTGCTATTATGATGGCTTGATGTCCTGAATGCTTTATATTTCAGTTGGCTAGTGGGGTTGATTGAACCCATGACTTTGGCATTATAAGTACCCTACTCTGACCAGTTGTGCTAACCAGCCACACATAACGTTGAGTTTTCATCAATGTAAGAAAAACTTACAAAATCTTGACAAAAGTAGTGAAATTCCAAAGTTTTTCAAAAATAAACGTGAATAACAGTTTAATTAAAAGTGTCCTGTTATGTTGAAGAGTCGACCTTATGAAACACTTTACGTTTCGATTGGCCAGTGTGGGGATTGAACCCATGACCTTGGCATTCGTATCTAGAGCTCTTACCAGTTGAGCTAACCAGCCATACATAATGCTGAGTTTTCATCGATATAAGAAACACTTAAATGATCTTACCACAATGAAGATTTGAGTAAGGTGCTCATGTTCCAATGTTTTTCAAAATCAATGTGCACAATGGTTAAATATACAGGTTCCTGCTATTTTGTGAGGGATTTTTAATAAGATTTCATATTTGTGTTGGCCAGTGTCTGTTTTGAACCCATGACCTTGGCTTTGTAAGTACCCCATTCTTACCAGCTGAGCTAACCAGCCACACATAATAAGTTTTCATCAATGTTAGAAAGACTTACATGATCTTGACAAAAGCAGTGAAATTCTAAAGTTTTTCAAAAATCAACATGAATAACGGTTTAATTTAAAATCTCCTGCTATTTTGACAAGTTGACTTTATGAAATACTTTATGTTTCTGTTAGCCAATGTGGGATTTGAACCCATGACCTTAGCTTTATGAGTACCACGCTCCGACCAACTGAGCTAACCAGCCGCACATAAGCTTGCGTCTTTGTCAATATAAGAAAAAAGTACATGATCTTACTACAATGACGATTTGAAGAAATGCTGTTATGTTTTTCAAAATCTACATGCTTAACGGTGTATTTTCCAGCAATATTTTATTTTGAAGTATTGATTTTATTTTATACCCTTTTTTATTTTGAAGTATTGATTTTATTTTGCAACCTTTTTATTTTGAAGTGTTGATTTTATTTTGCAACCTTTTTATTTTGAAGTATTGATTTTATTTTGCAACCTTTTTATTTTGAAGTATTGATTTTATTTTGCAACCTTTTTATTTCGAAGTATTTTTTGTCTGAAACACTTTTTCTTTCCATTGACCTGTAAGGGGATTGAACCACTTACCTCAGGGTTATTAACCCCACACCTCGTCCAGCTGAGCTAACCCCAGCTGGACAGTTTTCCTAAATTCATGGTAACTCATAATGTTGAGTGTCCATGGATTTAAGAAAACCTACTTGATCTTACCACAATGAAGATTTGAGTAAAGAGCTCATATTCTATAGTTTTTCTAAATCAATGTGCATAATGGTTTAATATGCATTCTCCTGCTATTATGATGGCTTGATGTCCTGAATGCTTTATATTTCAGTTGGCTAGTGGGGGTGATTGAACCCATGACTTTGGCATTATAAGTACCCTACTCTGACCAGTTGTGCTAACCAGCCACACATAACTTTGAGTTTTCATCAATGTAAGAAAAACTTACAAAATCTTGACAAAAGTAGTGAAATTCTAAAGGTTTTCAAAAATAAACGTGAATAACAGTGTCCTGCTATGTTGAAGAGTCGACCTTATGAAACACTTTACGTTTCGATTGGCCAGTGTGAGATTGAACCCATGACCTTGGCATTCGTATCTAGAGCTCTTACCAGTTGAGCTAACCAGCCATACATAATGCTGAGTTTTCATCGATATAAGAAACACTTAAATGATCTTACCACAATGAAGATTTGAGTAAAGAGCTCATGTTCCAATGTTTTTCAAAATCAATGTGCACAATGGTTAAATATACAGGTTCCTGGTATTTTGAAGAGGGATTTTTAATAAGATTTCATATTTGTGTTGGCCAGTGTCGGTTTTGAACCCATGACCTTGGCTTTGTAAGTACCCCATTCTTACCAGCTGAGCTAACCAGCCACACATAATAAGTTTTCATCAATGTTAGAAAGACTTACATGATCTTGACAAAAGCAGTGAAATTCTAAAGTTTTTCAAAATCAACATGAATAACGGTTTAATTTAAAATCTCCTGCTATTTTGACAAGTTGACTTTATGAAATACTTTATGTTTCTGTTAGCCAATGTGGGATTTGAACCCATGACCTTAGCTTTATGAGTACCACGCTCCGACCAACTGAGCTAACCAGCCACACATAAGCTTGCGTCTTTGTCAATATAAGAAAAAAGTACATGATCTTACTACAATGACAATTTGAAGAAATGCTGTTATGTTTTTCAAAATCTACATGCTTAACGGTGTATTTTCCAGCAATATTTTATTTTGAAGTATTGAATTTATTTTATACCCTTTTTTATTTTGAAGTGTTGATTTTATTTTGCAACCTTTTTTATTTCGAAGTATTGATTTTATTTTGCAACCTTTTTATTTTGAAGTATTGATTTTATTTTGCAACCTTTTTATTTTGAAGTATTGATTTTATTTTGCAACCTTTTTATTTCCATTGACCTGTAAGGGGATTGAACCACTTACCTCAGGGTTATTAGCCCCACACCTAATCCAGCTGAGCTAACCCCAGCTGGACAGTTTTCCTAAATTCATGGTAACTCATAATGTTGAGTGTCCATGGATTTAAGAAAACCTACATGATCTTACCACAATGAAGATTTGAGTAAAGAGCTCATATTCTATAGTTTTTCAAAATCAATGTGCATAATGGTTTAATATGCATTCTCCTGCTATTATGATGGCTTGATGTCCTGAATGCTTTATATTTCAGTTGGCTACTGGGGGTGATTGAACCCATGACTTTGGCATTATAAGTACCCTACTCTGACCAGTTGTGCTAACCAGCCACACATAACGTTGAGTTTTCATCAATGTAAGAAAAACTTACAAAATCTTGACAAAAGTAGTGAAATTCCAAAGTTTTTCAAAAATAAATGTGAATAACAGTTTAATTAAAAGTGTCCTGTTATGTTGAAGAGTCGACCTTATGAAACACTTTACGTTTCGATTGGCCAGTGTGGGGATTGAACTCATGACCTTGGCATTCGTATCTAGAGCTCTTACCAGTTGAGCTAACCAGCCATACATAATGCTGAGTTTTCATCGATATAAGAAACACTTAAATGATCTTACCACAATGAAGATTTGAGTAAGGTGCTCATGTTCCAATGTTTTTCAAAATCAATGTGCACAATGGTTAAATATACAGGTTCCTGCTATTTTGTGAGGGATTTTTAATAAGATTTCATATTTGTGTTGGCCAGTGTCTGTTTTGAACCCATGACCTTGGCTTTGTAAGTACCCCATTCTTACCAGCTGAGCTAACCAGCCACACATAATAAGTTTTCATCAATGTTAGAAAGACTTACATGATCTTGACAAAAGCAGTGAAATTCTAAAGTTTTTCAAAAATCAACATGAATAACGGTTTAATTTAAAATCTCCTGCTATTTTGACAAGTTGACTTTATGAAATACTTTATGTTTCTGTTAGCCAATGTGGGATTTGAACCCATGACCTTAGCTTTATGAGTACCACGCTCCGACCAACTGAGCTAACCAGCCGCACATAAGCTTGCGTCTTTGTCAATATAAGAAAAAAGTACATGATCTTACTACAATGACGATTTGAAGAAATGCTGTTATGTTTTTCAAAATCTACATGCTTAACGGTGTATTTTCCAGCAATATTTTATTTTGAAGTATTGATTTTATTTTATACCCTTTTTTATTTTGAAGTATTGATTTTATTTTGCAACCTTTTTATTTTGAAGTGTTGATTTTATTTTGCAACCTTTTTATTTTGAAGTATTGATTTTATTTTGCAACCTTTTTATTTTGAAGTATTGATTTTATTTTGCAACCTTTTTATTTCGAAGTATTTTTTGTCTGAAACACTTTTTCTTTCCATTGACCTGTAAGGGGATTGAACCACTTACCTCAGGGTTATTAACCCCACACCTCGTCCAGCTGAGCTAACCCCAGCTGGACAGTTTTCCTAAATTCATGGTAACTCATAATGTTGAGTGTCCATGGATTTAAGAAAACCTACTTGATCTTACCACAATGAAGATTTGAGTAAAGAGCTCATATTCTATAGTTTTTCTAAATCAATGTGCATAATGGTTTAATATGCATTCTCCTGCTATTATGATGGCTTGATGTCCTGAATGCTTTATATTTCAGTTGGCTAGTGGGGGTGATTGAACCCATGACTTTGGCATTATAAGTACCCTACTCTGACCAGTTGTGCTAACCAGCCACACATAACTTTGAGTTTTCATCAATGTAAGAAAAACTTACAAAATCTTGACAAAAGTAGTGAAATTCTAAAGTTTTTCAAAAATAAACGTGAATAACAGTGTCCTGCTATGTTGAAGAGTCGACCTTATGAAACACTTTACGTTTCGATTGGCCAGTGTGGGGATTGAACCCATGACCTTGGCATTCGTATCTAGAGCTCTTACCAGTTGAGCTAACCAGCCATACATAATGCTGAGTTTTCATCGATATAAGAAACACTTAAATGATCTTACCACAATGAAGATTTGAGTAAAGAGCTCATGTTCCAATGTTTTTCAAAATCAATGTGCACAATGGTTAAATATACAGGTTCCTGGTATTTTGAAGAGGGATTTTTAATAAGATTTCATATTTGTGTTGGCCAGTGTCGGTTTTGAACCCATGACCTTGGCTTTGTAAGTACCCCATTCTTACCAGCTGAGCTAACCAGCCACACATAATAAGTTTTCATCAATGTTAGAAAGACTTACATGATCTTGACAAAAGCAGTGAAATTCTAAAGTTTTTCAAAAATCAACATGAATAACGGTTTAATTTAAAATCTCCTGCTATTTTGACAAGTTGACTTTATGAAATACTTTATGTTTCTGTTAGCCAATGTGGGATTTGAACCCATGACCTTAGCTTTATGAGTACCACGCTCCGACCAACTGAGCTAACCAGCCACACATAAGCTTGCGTCTTTGTCAATATAAGAAAAAAGTACATGATCTTACTACAATGACAATTTGAAGAAATGCTGTTATGTTTTTCAAAATCTACATGCTTAACGGTGTATTTTCCAGCAATATTTTATTTTGAAGTATTGAATTTATTTTATACCCTTTTTTATTTTGAAGTGTTGATTTTATTTTGCAACCTTTTTTATTTCGAAGTATTGATTTTATTTTGCAACCTTTTTATTTTGAAGTATTGATTTTATTTTGCAACCTTTTTATTTTGAAGTATTGATTTTATTTTGCAACCTTTTTATTTCCATTGACCTGTAAGGGGATTGAACCACTTACCTCAGGGTTATTAGCCCCACACCTAATCCAGCTGAGCTAACCCCAGCTGGACAGTTTTCCTAAATTCATGGTAACTCATAATGTTGAGTGTCCATGGATTTAAGAAAACCTACATGATCTTACCACAATGAAGATTTGAGTAAAGAGCTCATATTCTATAGTTTTTCAAAATCAATGTGCATAATGGTTTAATATGCATTCTCCTGCTATTATGATGGCTTGATGTCCTGAATGCTTTATATTTCAGTTGGCTACTGGGGGTGATTGAACCCATGACTTTGGCATTATAAGTACCCTACTCTGACCAGTTGTGCTAACAAGCCACACATAACGTTGAGTTTTCATCAATGTAAGAAAAACTTACAAGATCTTGACAAAAGTAGTGAAATTCTAAAGTTTTTCAAAAATAAACGTGAATAACAGTTTAATTAAGTGTCCTGCTATGTTGAAGAGTCGACCTTATGAAACACTTTACGTTTCAATTGGCCAGTGTGGGGATTGAACCCATGACCTTGGCATTCGTATCTAGAGCTCTTACCAGTTGAGCTAACCAGCCATACATAATGCTGAGTTTTCATCGATATAAGAAACACTTAAATGATCTTACCACAATGAAGATTTGAGTAAAGAGCTCATGTTCCAATGTTTTTCAAAATCAATGTGCACAATGGTTAAATATACAGGTTCCTGGTATTTTGAAGAATTGATTTCTTGTATACTTTATATTTCTGTTTGCTATTGTGGGTATTGAGCCCATGACCTTGGCATTATAAGTACTGCCACTGCTTCATGCTTTCTCCAAAATAGTTAATGTTGGTTTAAATGTATTTGTCTGGAATACAGTGTCACACGTGTTAAGCATGCTGAGATTATGAAACATCCTGGGGTTGGGGGAGGAGCATCCTGTGACCAGATTGGTGCTGAGGGGGGGATTCATGTGACCGGAAATTAAAAGCAATTAATTAGGGTCTTTAATCACTCATCAATCATCCCCCGATTAAATTTGACAGATGGGTGCCTATTAGGTTTTTTAGAGTGTAAAGTTTAATTAACAACAAAATTGATTTTTCTGTTTTACTATAGATAGATGGGTGATCAGTGGAGTGATAATTAATAAAAAAACAAAAACAGACACATGATTAAACCTGATGAAGACTATATATAAGAAATAAATGTTGCCCAGAAGAAGTGATCTCTATAACTTTGATTTCTCACACTGCTTTCATTAAAATGGAACAAGTTGCTGAATGGAAGCACATACCAAATTCTGCCCTGAGCTATATCCAAGGCAACATATGCATTCAGTTAGAGGGTTTTATATATAAAACATACAGCAGCGTTAATACATGACCTGTGAGGAAATTTTCTCTTGAACTCCAATATGTATGAAAGTGGGAACTAAAATCTTCAATGCCTTTGTAATGTTTTCCCTCGTCTTTAAATCTCTATTCTTTCATTGACTTGCTGGATGTTCGTCATTTCTCTGGCAGACATGGCAACAACTTACCTCTGACCTACAAAGAGCCCACATTCAGCCCACTGACATGACTCAGCTCCCCTGCTGGGCCATACGTCTGCCTGCGCCAACAGTGTGCATCACAGTATGGTGCATTTTAATGCATCTTTTCATCAAATGTCCTGCGTTGGCTAAAATAAACTTCCATTTCAGCATCTGTGACATGAATAAGAGATTTTCATTAAGAATTTTAGCATACAGTTGCATGTTTCAGGTTGCTGTTGTACAGGTGCAGTTAAAAAGGATTCTACTGCACAAATGCAGCATATCCATTAATGCCACATGCAGTTTTGAATGGAAACTGTGCAATTATTGATTCCCTGAAGGAGCAGAGATATGAGTTTCTCTCTTGACAGCCACTTTATCTTGTGTAACAAGTTGATCTCTCCTAGAAGCACCTTGTGTGTTCTGACTCCATGTTACTGTCACTGAAGCTACTGTGGTCTATAATCTACAAGGAGAAGTTTACAATCTGGTATAAAGCAGCCTTGTCAAACCTGTAGAAATTGGCAAATCACTCAGCAGGTTCAGAAGGGCAATGTAACGTGTTAGACTCTTCGTTCACAGGGGGGTTTCTGTTTGGTCTTTGGGAACTGTGTAAAGCAACAGAACTAATATAAAATAGTTCAATTTCATTTTTTTATTGTTTTTAATCAAATATTCTGCAGCTAAGTTGCTCTGTCTTTGTAATTCCACAGTTAGTGTGGCATATCCCCAAGGCAATTCTGAAAGGTTAAACGTGTTTTAATCTGAATTGGGTTGGTATTAGAGCAGTGAAATTCCCTTCTTCTGAGTTTTAATATAAACTGCTTTGATGTTGTGTCTGCTGAACTGTTCAAGCATAGGAATTAAAATAAATAAAAAATTACAAAGAGTTATGATACAGGACCTACCGGAAGCATAATTTATTCCTCTAACTAAGTTAACACTCCTTTTACAGTTGCTAACAGGTGAAATGTTTGTAAGGCACTAGTCACTCTGACTGCAAGCTTTCTCCCAGGCGGATAGCCTGAGTAATTAACCTGCTAATTTATTTTTACCACATAACGAATGTAGACAAACTTGCAATCGAACTGCCAACCTGGATAGAAGCCTTAAAGCTACTGGCTAATTTTCATTTAATCTAACATACATTCAATTCAGAAACATTGTTTTGTCCCTCCTCTGAGGTATTCTGTTAGGGTTCCATGCTATAGCTGACAGTAGCTAATTGGCACTAAGAGTCAGCTAGTTGTTCTGGTTAACAACACTGTGTAGCCTGTGTTGGCATTGTGATAATCACAGCCTAGCTTCTTTCAGAGACAGGCCAAACCACCCACCGCCCAAGCAGCTGCTTGTTTTATTCCCAGTGCAGAGGAGTCATTTACTGTCTGCCTCGTATTGCCAGCTGCTATCCAGCCAGCTTCTTTCACAGGTATCCAATGGTTCACAGAACTGAGTGAACCCATTTTATTGCTGTCTAAAGGGAAGGCAGCAGCATGCCTAAATGCTAAGTTCCACAAAATGACTGAAATGATTGAAATATCACAATTTATAAATTAAGTTGTCTTTTTAATTGTCTTAATTTTGTTGTGCTTTTTACCATCGTATTACCAACTGGTGCCAATTTTTGGTTGCTCAGATGTTAAAGGTAAAGTGTTCTGAGTAAATTATAACAAACCCAAAAAATAGAAATGAAATGATCAATATTGCCATTCAGCTCTGCAATCACAATTACATATTTTTTAATGCTGCAAAGGAGTTTTACAGCAGCAACAAGCACCAGTTGACTGTCAAATAACTGATTAGGTTGGTCTAAAACCACGGAGGTACAAATGATGTCTTGGTTCATCTCAAATATTTCCAGATTTTTTAGTTTAGTTGTTCTTTTATGTCAATGTTAATTGTTATAAATATGAATTATAATAGTGTAAAACCAGCACACAAACTGAAAGTATTTTGGAGAGTTCACGACTCCATGATGGGACCCCCGGATGCACATCATTTACTGGTAGTTTAAAGTCGTAAACAGGAAAAGCGTATAGTGCTTCAAGGTCCAATTTGAACACTGCTTATGTTCCCTATATTCTCACAATTAAAGTAAAAAGCAGAATAGACCTGATCCAAATACATTTTAAACCAGTTAGTTCTTGTAGGGATTTCATGTGTTTGTGTTTTACAGAAAATAAAATCTAGTTAATTGTTAAGTTATTTAAGTCACTTTGTCTTCAAACACTTGCTGCTTATTTGTCCATATTACAGTAAAGTGAAGATAGTTCTGTTGTGTGAGAGAAACTAGAACTCCTCATACAAAACAGTGCTAAATTAATTTCTCAGAATATATCCATTTATAGTGAAAGATTTCCATCGTTTCCAACAAAGGAGCTTTTGACTGCGACAATCAGGTTCCTGTGTATCTGAAAGAACTGTTCTGTGCTCCTGTAGCATGTGAGAATCACAGGTCCCATGCTTTATGGATTCTTAAAAATGTCTTCAGGGAATCTGAAATGTGATTTTACAGAACCTTTTCTTAAGAGGTTTTCTGTTTCTGGGAGCATAATAATAACCTCCTCTCAAAATGCTCACAGAATTGAGATTAGCAGCAGCTCATTTTAATCTGCATGCCTTTTAACTCTGCCTTCCTACGAAAATGTCTAATGCAACTAATTACCAACTTGATTGGCCAGTCTGAAGCAATCGTTCTCCATCTCTGACAACATTACAGATGTAAAATGTAGATTGGTGCATGCATGATCAGAGATCCCCTGCAGAATGTATTAGCCTTTTCAACCATATTATAGGACACATACACACATTTCTGCCTGCTCCCTACACTGATTGTAATTTCCCCAACAATTGCTGCAGCTGCTGTATAAATCTCTTGTGTTTAGTGATGCTGTACTTAAAAGACACAATGATATTCAACATGACAGCCTCTCTCAGTGTCAACAGTTTCATAGCCACACCCAAATCTGTAACTTGCACCTGGTTTTCTATAAGCCAATCACCTCTACTTTTCATAAAGAAGAAATTTAGTTTCACCTCTGACTCTCCTCTGAGCAAAATAAGTGCTATTGATATGTTGTGAAGATTGCAATCATAAAGCCTCAGTTATTTATTTCACATGAAAACTACAAGCTTGCCTTCTAATGAGTTCTGTATTCAAAAGGTTATCAGGGAGGTTATTGTTTTCCTTTTCATAAAGAGCAAAATAAAAAGGCACAAATGCCTGAATGTTGGCATGATCCAACAACAAGAAAAAATAAAAATAAAAACTGGTGCTATGCAATGCACTGGTTATATATAATGGTGGCCAGAGGTTTGTATTTACTAATCACTGGCAAAAACCCTATATTCATTTACACTTTTTCAGCAGAGGTAGCAAGTGAATACCTTTTCAAAGACCAAGGAAAAAGGAAGAATGAGTTAGGCAGCTAGAGTCTTGATGCCAGTGAACTCGAGGGTGTTTGCGACGAATGTGCTTTAAATGATTCAGAGGTCAGACTTTTATTGCCCGGCTCTCAGACAAGCCAGGCTGTAATTCACTCTTTAACCTCTTTCCTCTTGCTCGTTGTGTCGCACATTTGTACTTGACAGTATTCATTTAAGTAGCTAGCTTTTATGCTCATACTTAACCCTGAAAAATGCAGTGAGGAATCCAGTTATACAAGCTTATTGTTAAAAATGAATAAGCACCATGCCAACCAAGGTTTCCCTGGTGAAGATGCCTAAGAACGAAATCAGTCGTTTTTATTGCAGTAGTAAAATTTTGCAATCTTAAACTGTAAATGTAAAAAAAATTGTCTTTGAATGCAATTATTGCTGCAGACATTTTATCTTTTGTGGAATTTCTCCTCCTAGAGTAAAATATTTTATTTCACAGAACAGAAAATTAAAGATATATGTGAGTAAATAATTGTTCATGAAATAGAACTTATTTTTTAGGTATCTTCTCAATTTTGCCTCCAAACCAAAATCCTTAATCTCATCCAGATTCCAGAAATATATTTGATGTACTTTTCTAAAGAGGACAACAAAACACATTTTTTGGAGATCTTGAAGTTCAGAGTGAAATCCTGGAGAAATTAGTTAAAGACAAAACGTTAAATTCAGACTATCAAGCTGGGATTTAAAAGTGACACAAGAAAGTCTTAAAGTGAAGTAACTATGTGAAAACCAGCCATCTCAATGTTGGTCAATTTCTTTTAAGGTTGTAAATCTTCTTCCTCTCTTCTTTTGACTTTTGTTCTTTCACAATTGTCTAAAAATAGTTGCATCCCACACAGACGGCTTTGAACTGACTGTCTTGAACTGTCTTAAACCTTAAAAGTCTTTTTTTGTTGTTGTCAAAGTCATTCTCTAATGAATTATTTCTGGAGGCTATACAGAAAGATGTGGGTTTTTTGGACATCGCTGCAGCAGAGCTCTCGTTTTGCCTGCCTCATCAGCTCTCTGGGCTTGTTGTGTTTTCTTACTTATTCTCTCCAGTTGAAAGGAAGATCCCATTGTAACATGCAAGACAAAAGTGAGTAATGTCATTTTAGTCTTTCAGTTGGCAGTCTGTTTAGGTCTTGGTGCGACCAAAGTCGAACAGAGGCTGAACATATTCTCTGATTAAATATGGGTCTCCATGCTGCGTGGAGATGAGTCATAGTGACAGTATAAGTTTATCTAATCCACTGTGGCTTTTTTGTCTGATATCATCTTCAGCCTTAAGACCAAATTTAAAACAATACAGCTCTGGAGTGGCTCAGGTAAAGTCATTTAACTTTCAGCTCTTAGCCTGAATACAGTTCAGATTAGCAGAGTTTTATTTCCAAATTTAGGTAAAAGCTAATCAAAAAATTAGCTATTTGAAATTCAAATCCCTTTCTATCCTAGCAGTTAAACATGCCAGTAAAAAAAAAGGATGCTCTTTTTGGAGAAGTAACAAGATGGACATGTGGTTATCTTAAGCAGTCAGATTGCTCAATGATTCAATAGTGATAATTTTAGTAATTTCCTAGCAACAGATCTTTGAATGATCCCTTAAGAGCATTTATTAAACCCATAGAAAATCTTTCTCTTCGTTATAATAATGTTTTTTTTATGAAAGCTATACCCTTACATCTTAAAAAAATGTCAGATCTGTACCTTTGTAGAATTTGATATGCATGGATCCATGAATATTGAAATGAAACGTGCCTCTTGCACAGTTTGCATTGCTGCAGCTGCTCACCCTCTGCTTCTCCTGGATTCTTTCACTGGACTTCATTTACCATTTTTTCTTTCCAGTTATGTTTGTGCTTTTAACTTGCTGAAAAGTACAAGCAATTATTGCATCAATAGATTGGCAGAGAAATGTGTTAAAAAATGTAAGCAAAAAATCCAGAAGAGAAAGCCTCCCTGAACAAAAGTAGCAATAGAAAGGTATTTAGCTTCTTACGGTGAACGCCAAGCATTTAATGAGTGAGGTGAATGAAGTCAGAAAGTTTTGTTTGAGGGCAGAAGATTTGAGACAAACCTGCACCCAGTAAATTAAAAACAGTAAATTAAAAGCTGAGCCTGATCTACATGGAAAAAAACACTATTGGACAATGATGTCACAAAACACAGTTTGTGTTCTGACCAGGATGGCATTTATATTAAAGACCCATGCAGTGGTTTTGCAAATCTCGCTTTTACACACATATGTCTTTGCATCAGCAGAAGTTATATATCAATGAAAACTAATTATTAAAGTATTAAGTATGCATTTTCTTACTTAAACTTGTTGTTGCCTTGGTAATCCAGCTGTTGGCTCCATGCTTAAGCTCTGAACCCAGAAGCCAGATGTAACGCTTCACATTCTGTCTTTTTTTTCTGTCCCCAGTAATTTGCCAGACACTCATTCAACCATTTCCACATCAAAAAGTTATTTTTTTTAAATCCTTTTTTATCCTATTTATCACAATACTGACAAATTAACAATTAACCATTCTACCATCTCCCACAATGATAACCAGTTGTGAAAGGCCAATTTTGACTTGGCTTTTATCATTTTGGTCTTTTAAAAGCAGTAGCTATAGGTTTTCATTTTATTTCACTTCCATTCATTTTCAGTCTGTCATTTACAGCATATTAAATAGTCTATAATAAAACATTCTCTGAAATCTTTAATACAGTAGGTGTGTAAGTGCTATGAAGGATGTCTGCATGGCTCCATGAGGAAATGCATTCCTAAATATTTGATTGGCATCATTTGCAGATTTTTTCTCCTATTGCACCAAGCAATAACCCCTCCCACCAATATAAATGAGTTAAACAGACTGTAACATCACCAATACCACCAAAATCACTGACAACAAAGTATGAGTATAGCCTGACCTGTAAATTACATAATGCAACTATGACCCAGCTTTAACCAGCTTTTCTTTCCTCACTCTGCTTTGCCTTTATCCTTTTCACCTCTCCTCCAGCTCTTTTTCACACATCTACCTATTAAGCACTCTCTTCATTGCATTTGCTCGAAAGCGTGCACACGACTTACACACCCGAAAAACGAGAGAAAAAAACTACCTTCCTATAAGACCTTTGTGACGTTCTGTTTCAAGCTGATTTGTTTACCACTGCTCAATTTCTGTCTTGCAAACACACACACCTTTTTATCTCTTTTACACACTCATGTCCACATTCAAACAGTGCAACGTTTCTCTCTTGTGGATTGTGGTTAAGGACAAAAAAAGGAACTGGGAGGCTGCAAACAGCACCAGTTTCTACAGCATGACCTCCACTTCAGTGATGAAAGAGTTGCTTTTGGAGGCCTGTGCTGCCTGAACAGCACTAGCATAGCGGCTCATGATCTGATTGGAAGAGCATGTGGAACTGGTCAAGGCGCTGTGGTCTCCCTGGAGCCCCCTGCCAAGAAGTAATGTCACCGTCTCTGTTTAGACATTTCTCATCTCTGCCTTTAACAAGGGCAAAGCACAACACACTAGGCTGTCTTTGTCTCTGTCACACACACACACGCACACACAGGCAATATATTCTCACTGATGTGGCTGTCTTGGCATCAGTATAGATAATATGGTTACCGTACATGTAAGAACACTGAAAGGAGTGTTTTATCTTGAATGTTCTTGATGTTCCTTTTTTCCAACATGACTCTTAAAAAATTCTCGTTTCTGCTCCCCCAATTAAAGATTAGTGGATCAGTATCACTTACTGCCTCCCAGATACGGCTTGAATTCCAAAAAATAAGTTTAAAATAGTCAGTTGCACACCTTCAGTCAGTCGATATTAAGAGGTTAAAGGTTAGACCAAATGGCACCATGTCGGACCTGGAAACTGAATTTATTTGTCTGAACTATTGGTCAGAAAACCGTGGCAGGCTGCTGTGCCAGAGCATCAGTGATGTGCGAGCAGTGAGGTTCATGACTCATCTCTGCCTCCTCTCGCCACACCAACATGCATTGGGATAGGCATTGAAAACTACTGCATAAAATACAACTACCCTTCCTTTTCTAATTCTTTTTGATATTACACCAATAATATTTCCTAGAGCCTGAGTTTATTAGAAAAAATCATCCCATCACTCTGTAGTCAAAAAGACAGGTGTTCAGGTTTGGGTTGAGATACCATGTGGTACGAACAGGATGCGTCATATCCAGATTTTAAAACTTGCAAATATGCACCAATTTAAACATGAAAGGAGGAATTGAAACAGATTTGGTCTCATTATTGTTACCATTTCCTTCAGCTTCGCCGTCTATGGCTGCATCCATCATGACTTAGAGCAGGGGTCTCAAACTCCAGTCCTTGAGAGCTGCAGTCCTGCAACTTTTAGATGTGCCTCTGCTGCACCACCTGAATAGAATAATTAGGCCATTAGCAAGGCTCTGGAGAACTGATCTACACAAGGAGGAGGTAATTTAGCCATTTCATTCCAGTGTTTTGTACCTGTGGCACGTCTAAAATCTGCAGGACTGCGGCCCTGGAGGACTGGAGTTTGAGACCCCTGACTTAGAGCTTATCCAAGTCATATTTTGATTAATACTTTAGTTTAAGGAATACACACATTTTAAAAGCATTTCTATTTTTAAAACTACCAAGGCAAAAGATAATTTATATTTTCAGTTATCTTGTATTATTCCAGCATTATTAAATACAAATTATTTTGGTAATCCAGCTGACCTAAAACAGGAAACGTTTGGTCTGATTTATTGTCAGGCACTGAGAAACCATTGTCCTTTAATGCAGTGTATGAAAATATCTGTTTTAACTACATGTGATGAATTGGCCTGCCAGAAAGTCGACCTCTTTAGCGCCACTGAAACTCTTCTGCATCCCCGGTGTCTTTGCAGTTCAGTTAGTGAATAATAGGGACGCCTAAACAGAAAGGATTAATCACTTTTACAACCCACAAATTTTTACTTTCTTATTAATAAAACATTACATTTTCTATTGAACCTATAAAACATATAATATTTAGTCTCCTACTAAGATTTTATTTCTGTTTTAGTGAGACGTGTACTCTTCTAAACACTTGTAGCTATACATTTATTTTTCCAGTGCTGTTCAATATCCCCACAACCAACTAGAAATGTTGGATATTACAATATTATATATCTATAGCTTGTAAATGTTGTAAAAAGTGAAACTTGACCTTTGCACTGACATTGGTCATTTTATAAATTCACCTCATTATTACAGATACATTATGCATGCAACCCACAACTCTTCACTTTAGCTCTTTTCAGCCATTTAATCTTTCATGTGAACTCTGGATCCTAAGAGTCTAGAAGGCTCAGGTATCCATGTCAACACCGTTTTTAAATGCCAAATGCTCTAAAGTATGTGAAGGAGTGTGTCAGTGAATAGGCTGACATTTCTGAGAAGAGATGGAAGAATAAAAGGTCTTCCACACTATGGGAACATTTCTGTTTTTGTGGCTGCTGATTAGAGAAATTCACATAGTAAATTTTAAGCATGTAGAGTTTCAGTAACATGTGAACGGATCCAAGGAAGTGCGGATTTGTTAATGTGCTTAATGAGACTCATCATGTGACTGTAGCAACTGTAGCATCATGAGGTACAGAAGTCATGCTGATCACATCTGAGCAAACATTAAAATTAATCCCTCGGGTCAAAAGCTCATTGTGCTGTTTGTATAAATATCCTTTTTATTATATCATAATTCTTTTCAGGAATACTGTTTAGTGCTGCATAGCAGTATTTATGTAATTTTCTTTTAAATAAGAAAAAAAAACAGTGCTTCAGGGGTTTTTCTTTAGTTTTATAAAACGATTCTCATTCAAGATTTTTCTAACCATTAAACCAAAATTCCAACAACTTTTCTTACTGAGTTGTTTGTCAACAGACTAAATCCTGTTGAGGTTAGGACTTCCTGTCTTGGAAATTCAGTGTACTTAAGTGAACAAGATTTCATTTACTGTAAAAGAACATATCGTACACATGGAGTGGTTTGTAAAATGTCATTTGGACTTTGGTCCTGTCTAACTTACTTTAAATCTGGATTTCCTCCAGAAATGTTTGTTCAAAGCTGCATCACTGAATATAAACCTTGTTGAAATTTCTCTACAGCTTTACTTCCAATGTGTCTGGAATGTGTTGGTCTTCGTGATGTTGTTTTTATAGTGATGTTTGTTAACAAAAAGCTGAAATTGTACTGATGTTAAGTCATTATAGGTCCAGAAAGGTTCAGACGTTGCCTGACAAACTGACAGAAACGACACACTCCGGGTTTCGGCCCTTAGTTATTTAGGTGTGTGTTCTGATTCTGGTTCCGTCCTCTCTATTCCTTCCCATTTTCCCACTCCCACCGTCCCCTGTGGACGGGCTGCTCATGTCCAACTTCACAAACAAGCACTTGCAAGACAAGAACTGATCATAGAGGGAGAAGATGACAGGTTGGGAGCCTTTCTTAAGAAAACTAAAGTGCAAAGTTTAAAGCTGTAAAAAAAAAAAAACTTCAGTAATTTTTTGTTCAAAGTAAACAGAAACCTTTTTTCCTATTTTATTTGTAGAATCTGTATCATCAGTTCAGCTGATTCCTTCAGTGCTGGATGGATACTGTTAGTTATAACACCATATGGTGCAGAAAAATGAAGACATTGCTCAATCAGGAGCTGGAGGAGTTTAGAGGAGTGGAATATTTGACACTTAGAAACAGTGACAGCTCTACATCTGCAGGCCTCATCATATCTGAATACTTCTGTATATGAAATAGATGTTAAACTCTGCCAGTCTTAGTAAGTCATAACAGCTGCCAAGCCTTATGTTTATGGCAAATTTATTCAGATTGTTTTATTAAAATTAAGACTTTAAAATCTTTTTATAATTTAATATTTTTGAACATTTGTTTTCTTTTTTCTCTCCTCTCCATTCACTCCATCCTTCCTGTGGATCTACGTTATTTCTCATCAAAGGTAATTAACTTTTCACCTTCTGTCATTCCTGTTAAGTGTTGAGTTTATAAGCTTCAATCATTCCTGTTTCCTTCTCTTTTTGAAAAAATAAAAAGTATTATAAAACAACTTACACAAATGACCTGCATACAGCACCATCTACAGTTATTGGCATTTCTGACCAAGATGGATTAAAAATAATCAGTTAATCTCTAATTAGTTAACTCTAGCAGAACTGATGTATTTTTGTAGTTCTCCAACAGTGACTGTTGGACCATTTTTTTTGTGATGGCAAATTCTGGCAAAAATGATAGACCCACAAATATAAAAGTCAAGAGCCGCCTTCTGGTCAGGATTATTGGAGCTGCTGTGACTTTCAGCTCCTGATAGGATGTCGTTTCCCTTGGACTGATTCATGTTGGTAACACGTTGGCAACGGATTGCTGGCTTAAAGCTATTTAAACTTACTAACTATTGTAAGTTTAGATGACACCATTTAGCATTTCATTCATTAGCAGGTTCACCTGTTTAATAGACTTGGCAGAACCATAGATGTATAACTTAATTTTATGTGTCTGTCATGTTTCAAGCTTTGGAAGACATCCTCAAGGCAGCGAGCAGTAATTGTCATCAATTGTGATATTTGCTTTAAACTGTTCCTATAACAGCTGCAACCAACCTAAAACCATAACATCCAGTTGTCATGACGCTCAGACTGTTTTTAATTAGCAATCTCTTAATTCTGCTTTTGTCTGCTGCTGCAAACTGAGCAAATTTGTTTCTTGTTGTGCAATTCCCCCATCTGGTGGCCAAAAGGGGCATCACAGTAAAAAAAAAAAAAAAATCAAATGGAAAAATTAAGAAAAAAATATTTATACCAAGACATAGGTATAAATATAAATCAATACCTGCACATAGCTTACTAATTAGGAAGCAATTTTATACTGTGTCTTTTGGCTGTTTGTAAAGAGCTGATATTTGTTCCTATTGAATCAATAAAAAGTAGAAAAGAAAAAAAAAACAAATTACAGCTTGACAGAAACTGAAATATCTATAATTCCCAAAGCTAATAGCAAATACAAGAGAACCTTAGTCCATGAAAGTAAACTATGAAGCAATTAAGGAAATGTCAATGTTTTATAAAAGGATGCTTTGGAGAGGGCTCAATTGACTTAAAAGTTTTCATTTATTTAACAATTAAAATTAAAATTAGACAGTTGGATTGGCAACATGGGCTGCACAGTGGTGCAGTTGGTAGAGCTGTTGCCTTGCAGCAAGAAGGTCCTGGGTTCGATTCCCGGCCGGGGGTCTTTCTGCATGGAGTTTGCATGTTCTCCCTGTGCATGGTGGGTTCTCTCCGGGTTCTCCGGCTTCCTCCCACAATCCAAAAACATGACTGTCAGGTTAATTGGTTTCTCTAAATTCTCCCTAGGTGTGAGTGTGTGTGTGAATGTTTGTTTGTCTTGTATGTCTCTGTGTTGCCCTGCAACAGACTGGCGACCTGTCCAGGGTGACCCCGCCTCTCGCCCAGAACGTTAGCTGGAGATCGACACCAGCAACCCTCCCGACCCCATTAGGGACAAAGGGTGTATAGAAAATGGATGGATGGATTGGCAACATTAAGGTCCTTTTACATAATTCTCAACCCTTGGCTTCTTGATTCTAAGAGATGATCTAGGGTTTTTGCTGAGCATGGAGAAAGAAAAGACTGACTTTCTAGCAGGTTGCGTTTTGAAAATTTTCAGGTACATTTGGAAACACAGGAGCAGAAGCTGCACATGAAACTAGACCTACAAATATAAATATAGTGTTTAGTGGCATTAGTGCCACATTTTAAAGTATGTTGTCACAGGAAAACTGCTGCAATGCCTGGTTTGTGATATTCTGATTTAATACAACAGGAAAAACTCCATGTACTAATTTTATTACATTTTGACATATTTGCAGCAGCTGCAATTTATTTATTTATTTAATTCTTGTGCTGTCTTTCCCCCCTCAAAGTGTCTTAGTGACATTAACTTTAGGACAATGAGTTAAACAATCTGCATTCAACTTTCTCTTAATTGTGATCATCTTTCTTCTTTCTTTGGAGATCACAAATCCCCGAAACATGAGAGAAAACCTCTGTGTTAATCATTAAGAATGATTCACTTGCCATCACATTCTCCAGACTACATAAAGTTGCTGTAAAGACTTGCCCAGTAGGTGGTGGTGTTAAACAGGACATCTGCTCAGATTCTCTGCACAACTAACCTTCATTTATGATTCTCATGTGATAAAAGGAGCTGTTTTATTCCCCAACATACTGCCGCACTCCGTCTGTGTCTCCTCAAGCATTTATCAAACAGAGCTGTTGATCTCGTCAAAGGGAAACAGTCTGTTATAATTCTTCAGAGTAATTCTCTTGACACTTTCAGCTGCTGAAAATGAATTGCCTCTCCGCTACTGTGCAAATCAAAGCCATAAATCACAGGTCATTTGTGTGAGCGGACTCTTTGTGAATTCATAACAATAGTTATCAGGTTAACAGCAACAGCCACTGTCAATAAGAAGGGAAACTGATGCCTCTCTGCATCTATTGTTTGGAGGTGTGATTGTTTTTGAAACTGCATTAAAATGCTGATGGGTAGAAAGAGCTCTAATGAAGTTTTGTGCTTTAGAATAAGATTGTTTGGATTGTCAGGGTTGCTCATTAACGCTGGTGATTACCTGTAAGACAGGGCTGGAGATGTAGAACTTACACAGGATGAATGGTCCATTCAGAAACACTGAGTTCCCTCTTTGTCTAACAGTGAGGACAGGTTTGTTTCCCATCCTTCAGCTCTGATGTGATTATTCCTGCAGCATTTATCTTCCCTCCTAATGATGTCTGCGTTATTTAAGGACAAACTTTTAATTAAACGCAGATGTAAGACTTTGGTTTTCTTCTTGTGTGAATTCTTCTCACAAAGTTCTCATAAAAGTTGCTTTCATTCCCACCCTCATCAAGCACACCCCTTAAATATTACAAGAGCTCAGTTTAAACCCTTTTTTTCCATCATCTTCGGAACTTTAACCTTGTTTTCTTTGCGCTCCTATCGCATTACTTAACGAGTTTCAGAAACACGACTGATTTGGTTTGCCATTAAGTGCGAGCAGCAGCAGCGGCGGCAGCAGGATTCTCCACCAGGCTGGGGGCGGTAATGAGAGAGTTATGAGATTGTTCCTTCCTCCTGCGTGGCTGGAGAAGACTGATGAGCTTGAACTTGCAAATAAAGTAAAAACAATCAGGGGAAAAACGGGTGGGAGGGAGAAAAGACGCACATCTAGCAAATAAAAAGAAAAGCGCTCGTAAATGCTAGGAAGATTGATCGTGTCAATATCGAGGTCATCTTTGTGGCGCAGTTTGTTCCTATTAGAGCCCCTCAGCTTCCAGGTAGATACAAAAAACTCCACTAGTTACTCAAATGTGTTTCTCTTACTTAGTTTGAACCTCTAATAAATCAGGATTTATGACATTCAGGACTAAAATCTGTTTTGAGAGAAGATGTCAATGACTTCAGTGATGTTTGCAGTCCAGGTGTTTTTGTTTTATTTGGATTGAATTCAATTACAAAAGTGATAGCACATTAAACAATGCTATATGTGAAAAATGTAGCAACCATTGTTTTGTACAGGTGTTCTAGCCACAGGCTAATTTTCAGACCTACGATTTGACTGGATCTTTATTAAAAGCAAAATTAATTTTGGCATCTATAAACAAAAACATGAGAATTAATATTAGAGAATGACAATTCTCCACAATAAGGTAGGTCAGTATACATTAGTGTTCAGATTAAATAAACAGTTTGAGGATTTAAATAATAAAATATATGTTTAGAGCCATTTTTCAACAATTGAGAACACTTTCCCAGAAAATAACCAAGTAAAGGCAATTTTAAAATAAAATCACAATGAATAAATAAATAAAATTTTTAAAATTTTTAAATTTTTAAGTGGTAAAATAAATTTATTTGAGGCGGATTTTCAGCACTTGAATTTTACAAAATTTACTTTTGTAAAATTCTACATTAAATGTATTTTAATAAGTAAATCAGCGCCTCCTCCGCTCCTCTGCAGGCCTTGTTTGCAGATCTGAAGTGCGTTAGCATCCTGTGCCCTTCGGCCTGCAGGAGTGATGTGAGGATGCTGCTTGGGAGTTTAGTTGGATTCAGTTTCTAGTATCTGAGAACAATTATACTTCCTCATCATGAACAGTGTTGTGTTATTTTTGCTCAGGACAGCATGTGGGAGGTATCGTCCACCCCCTCAGAGCTCTGAGCGCTGTCAGCACGCTGCATGTTTGTGCATTTATAAATGCTCATTAGAGCTCTATAATGTCTCCAGTTAACCTGCCAGCCAACTTGTCATCACTGTGGTTAGTCCCAGAAGTGCTACAGAAAGGGCTTTCAGGTATGGAGAGCTTTGCTGAGGAATGAACTCAAACTTGATGGGCGGTGTTAATATGCAAGACGGGTCGGCTCCCTCAGAGCTGCCTGACTGGCTGCAGCACAGGCTCTCAGATCCCTGAAGGCAACTGGCAAAGATTCAAATTTGTGTGTGATCTTAACCAGATATATAACCAAATTAGAGTTTGTGTTCATTCCAAGAATGTTTTTCCCACTATGAATTTATTAAAATCTTTTTTCTCTTATCAGCCAGCTTGAAATAGTATCTAAAGTGGTGTATTTGGTCAGCAGAAGGAGTCAACTTGAGAAATCTGTAAATTATAACATCTTGCAAGGCCAATTTCAAAACTTGAATATAAACTGATCTTTATGGATGGAAAAATATTACTTTATTTACAGATTTCTGAAGAAAAAACAACACGTGGTTCATGTATGCAGACTTTAGACTTCTACATAATGCTCTCAACCTTTTTTCTTTTAAGTCCTCCCCTATAAATAAATCAAATTGGCTTTTAAATGCATGATTTTTTTTCAAACATTTTGGGTGAAAATTGAAGCAGAGCTTTTTAAATTCATTAAACTGTCATTACAAAAGTGCAGTTAGCTAAAACAACCAAGTCAAGCATCCTTTTTGCAGGTTTTAGTAGCATTCTGCGTGTAGCTGTAATATAAGTGGTGCAGTAATTATTTTTCTCAATATGCTTTTAAATTTGACAAGATTCATGATTTTGTTTTATTCTTTACATCCACCTTCATTACGCCAAATATTTATTTAATTTATTTATTTATTTTAATTTATTTTATTTAATGCAATTTGATTTTGATTTAGGTGAGGTCAAACTTCAGAAACTTCTGAACCTTTTCAACTCAGCTGTCTTTATACTGCAATCACCTGAAACACAATCACTGCACTCAGGTGAAATCCATTCCACCCAATGTGAAACTAATAGTACCAATTGGCTGGACCTCTAATGAATTAGGTCAGTCATTTTTAACAGATTGAATATTTTAGCAATTATTTATTTTATATTAATTTATTTTATTTTATTTAATTGTCGTGTGGAAATCAGTAGTCATTGCGACAATAATGTTTTTTTTTTCTTTTGTAAAATTCAAAAAAGCCAAATTATGTTGTTGATTATGAATAGGTTTTAAAAAGGATAAAACATTCAATGATGTGAATACTTTTTATAGGCACTGTATAATATTTAGGCCCTCTTTAATCAGATCCACTTTGCAACTAAAAATAAAAAACAAGACAAGTCTGATGAAAAGAGCCAATTTATATACATCCACTCTGCAGCAACTCATAATCTTTCTCCATGCTGAAGATAGCTTAACATCCTCCAGATATTACAAGTCAGCACATACTCATGAATAACTACATTTAAAAAAGTTAGATGACAGCTTATTCTCTCGACTCAGCATGTTTCTTTGGAACTGCTAAGTGACATCTCATGCTCGGTCTTGAAAGTCAAGAGCCGCCCGCTTCCAGTGCCATGTAATTTTACTCAGACATGATTGAAAACCTACTACAACACTCACTGCCAAACTCACTATGAGTTAGGACATTTACTGTGTTTTTTTTTCACATTTTGAGTTATTTATATCTTCAATCAGCCTGTTACATTTTATCATAATGTATGGCTTATATTTGCTGGCTTATTAGCTGAGCTGGTTTTATTTCCATGATCCATCACAATGATATTTCTCATTTTATTCTAATTTATCAGTGACTTTGAGAATTATATAAACAATTTGTAGAGTATAAAGTTTTATGAAGGATTATTCACAAATTAGTGCACCACTCACGAAAACCAAAGTCAAAAAAGTTTATCCATTTTCTATAGTCACCAGTTACAGTGTTTGTTTGGTTAGATACCATTTTATTACAGAAAACCACATGTGTTTAGTTTGAAAAACATCTAAAGTGGTGATTTTTTTTTCTCAAGCAGTATTTTATTGCATTTGGTGGATTTTATTGACTGAGGCAGATATTTTGTTCACTCAGACTGTATCCTTGACGATACCTCCCCAATGTTTCAGCTGTGACAGAAGAGGCATGGCATCCATTACAGCTGTCTGCCCACACATCCCTTCCGACACGATCAATATGCATCTGCTGCTCTGCTTCAGGCATTTGTTTCCAGAAGCCTGTACTTCAGGGCAGGTCTATTACCGAAAGCTGTGCATATAGTGGAAGTTTTTCTTTTGGTTTATTGCAGTAGCCATAGCTGCCTAAAGGAAAGAGAATTGGTGTTGCAGGAATGACGTTGCTTCAGGAAAATGTTGTTTTACCACAACAAATTTTGATGCCAAAGACAATTTGGCATACTAATTGGCATGAATAATATTCTTGACCTCATTAACAGTTTGTCCAATTTAGAGCAGAAAATTCAATTAGGAATATGTATGTCTGTTAGTGAAAGGTGACAATGTTCAAGAGGCTGGAAGGGTTTTCTGCAAGAGACTGAACTATGATGCAAGTTATTTGCATCTTTGCAAAGAAAACAAAGATTCCCACTGAACAATCAACACAATTAGTTTCTACTGCTGTCGCTGTAAATTCTCTGAGTTTTTTTTTATTGTTTTTTTCTCTGATCTGACTTCAGCTAGAGGAGGTTGTTGATTCACCATTTGGTTGAGCTGACGGTGAAACTCTCTTGGGATCTCGAGGAACTACAGTTCATGACTGCACAGCCTCGTCACCGTAAAGTACAGCGTCTCCAGTCAGCTAGTTAGCACTCTGTGTTCAACACTGTATGCAAGCTACGTTGACAACAAAGCATTCTAATTCTAACATGTCACATTTTCCACTGAATAACTTGGATTCCTAGGGGCTTTTAAACCGTGCAGGAGAGAGGAGCGTTGTGCTTTTTTAAACAAATATCATCTTGTGATGAACTTCAATATTGAAGTTTAGAAAAGTGAAAGACAGAATAGAGGGAAGTACAGTGTCTCTTTGTGCTTTGTTGAGTTTGGGGATGATATAAAAATGAATTAGGGTTATGAAAGATTTTGCTTTGCTAAAAAATGTTTGTTTGTTTCAACATTTAATTCCTTGTATTTAAAAAAGACACCAAAAGGTTATGGGCACCCCAGCAAAATTTAAGTTTATCAAAATCATAAAAGAATGAATTATTCAAGAAAATCTTTGAAAATATCATACTTCTATTTTTTTGTCATTTTAACATTTAATGATGCATAGTAATATTTTTCTGCTGTGTTCATTAGGGATAAAGAAACTTTAACACTTGGTGTACCTTTTGGTTTTTCGAAAATAACACCAACTTGTGTTTTCTCTGAAGATGAAGCTGCAATCACTGAGTCTCTTTAAGTGTTGCTGTTCTCTGTGTCTCGTTTGCAGCCCATTTGCAGCTTAAGTAGTTTCCTGACCAAACAGGCTCCTAGCTAAATGCTCTGAGAAACACTTACATTCAACATGGAAAAAATTAACACATGATCTAGATAAACAGCATTTCGTCAGGTAACCGCAGTCAAGCCTCATGCTTATATGTGGCCTCACCTCATTGTTCTGGGTCACTGCAGAGAGTTAATAAAAAGAAAGCATTGACCGTATTTTGTTTTGATAAAAACACCACTCTTCTCCCAATTTACTATCACTTTCTCTGTCAGAGGAATAGCAGGTTGGCTACATAGATTAACCCCACAAACGGCTCAAACAAAGGCTTTTCAATCAAAAATCCAATTGTTTTAGTTCTTTGATGGATGAAAGGCTCATGTGCGGCTTTTTTTTCTTTAAGGATTTAAGTGGAAGGAGAGATGAAGGCATGCGTGACCTAACCAATATGAATTTTAATGAATGAAAACACATCTGTATTTGCACAAACTTCTCTGATTGGACCAGATGAAGAGGAACTTTTAGAACAGGTGTCTCAAACTCCAGGCCTTGAGGGCCGCAGTCCTGCTGGTTTTAGATGTGCCACAGGTACAAAACACTGGAATGAAATGGCTTAATTACCTCCACCTTGTGTAGATCAGTTCTCCTTAATTATTCTATTCAGGTGTGCTGCAGCAGAGGCACATCTAAAAGTTGCAGGACTGCGGCCCTCGAGGCCTGGAGTTTGAGACCCCTGTTTTAGAAGGAACATTTCTACTCAGAATTTGCATTCACTTTTTAAAATAGGAATATATTTTATTTTGCATAATGCTACATTAACAGTGTCAGTCTTTTTTGCCAAATGTAATTTATTATCTGTGAGGCTTTGGCAGCTCTGGGAATCATAAAACACAAAGCAGTGCGAGCCAGAGGAAACACTGAGAGGATTGAAAGCCTCCAACCAATGAGTGATCAGCACTAAGCCACGCCCACTGCACATCTGTATAATTACGTCATAGACCAGTACACTGTAAGCACAAAGAACCTTATGTAGTTGATGTGCAGGAGGACACGTTTTAGTATAAACTGCACCTGAAAAGCTTTCAAAACAAAACAAGGTTGTTTTTTACATTTATACGCAATACATCTGGATGTTTTTCATCTTTCTAAATTGAACCATAAAACTATTATTCCCTCTTAAATACACAAAAAAATCAGTTAAAGGGATAAAAAATAATTGATGTTTTCTCAGATTTATCAACCTTTATCTTAAATTGATAACAAAGATAAAAACAAAATCGCTATCAAATTAGAATGGTGTGCAGTTTAGAATATTGCAGCTGCTGTAAATCTTTGACCTTTCACCTGATTTTAGCCAATTCTTCTCCTTCTTCTTTCACAGAAAATTAAATCATTTCCTGACTTTTTTTATATATACATTCCTTTGAGGTGCAGTTTTTAGTCCCATCTGCTCTTTTGTTTTTGATCCGTCCTTTAAGTTCATGACAGTTGTTACTGAGCTGACCTCGCTGCCCTGAGGATGCCTCTGAGTGTACTGTCCTCAGATTTCATAAGCCAATCAGAAAGTCAGTGTTAGGCCCATCTGCGGCCTGTCTCCTGGCGTTCTCCTGGCGTCAACAGATCCCAACAGTGTGCTCTGCTAAATGACTCAAAAAAATCGCTACAGTGATTTTTAACATTGTTAAAGTGGGAGCAACCTTTCCTCTTGTGGTTCAAGCTGTTTCATGAACAGATCTTATTATTTTATACGTGAGTGAATGTGTGTAATTTTCTGTAAATGTAAAGGTGCATTTGAAAAGCAGCGTGAATGAACTTATGAGAGTGACCTCATCTAAACTTTTGTTTCTCCTCTATAAAATGCTGTTAAGGCACTAAATCAAGACCATCTCTTTGAAGTCTAATCTGAAGAGTTCAGGGCTAGCTTCAAGTTCAAACCGCTCACCTGAGCTGTGTCTAACAACATGAAATCAAGCTACACCATGAACTAATGGGTTTTCCTTTCCTTTCCTTTCCAGAGTAAAGTGGATTTCATAACTTAATCACAGCTAATTTGATCAAATAGTTAAGTCCCTCCTCATCAGCCTATAATATGAAAACTTGAGTTACTCTGAGTACTTCATTAAACCAAAGAAAATAATGTAATTGTATAATGTAATTTACTGCAGACATACACATGTATAATAGTGCAGATTCCTCATATTCAAGAAAACTTAATTACTGCACATCGTTCAAGGATTTTTAAGGTGGGACTGCATGTGGTCAGTGAACTTCCCCTAAAATGGTCAAACATTTGACTTTGACTAGAATCAGAAAGAGTCTTAACAAAACAAAAGTAAATGTAAACATTTAGGATGGAGGCCTGTGAATGGTCTGAAGACATTTTACACTCTCAAAATGTAAATAATCAGAATTCAGTCACTTTGAAATCCATATTTTATTCAACGCAACAAAATTAGTCAATCTTAATGTAATTTCACCCTAACTCGTACAAAAAACATGTAACACAAAAACACATTTGTAGTTTGTGTTTTTATGAAAAGTTTGAAACAGAACTGGCCAAAGCCAAAGCAAACATGGCAATTGAGTTCTTACAAATGTAGGATTTATACAGCAGCACAAATCAGGACACTTTAAAATCCAACTCCAGAGTATAAAAATAAACTTTTAACATTCAGAGTTTATCTGTGAATACATGCCACTGTTTTTGGAATTAAGAAGTGGATCATGGTTAAGTTGTGTTCAAGGTCATTACCAGATCCAAATTATGGACCTCAGATATTAAGTGGAGCCCAGAAATATAAGCCACCATTTCTCCATTAAAGCTAAATTGTTTATATCTACCTTGCAAATTCTTAATACCAGAATGCCTTCTGAGTACCACTAAAGCCAGTGCAAGCTTTACTGTTGGTAATTGTAAATGTTTTTTTCTTTTGTTCTTGCCCAGAAAATTTTAAAAACAAAAAATTTAAAGCACCCATTCCCTGCGAAATATGTATTGACTCAAAACAAACAGAAATGTGACCCAGGAATGTCTTCTTCCTCGTACCTTACTACTGACTTAAAAATATTATTTACTTCACCAAATTATGGGGGGGGGGGGAACAAACAAACTGGATTTTATTTGTTCTGTAACAACAGTACAGCTTTACAGTGCATAAACAAGGAACGTGTGTTCTCCTAATTTGAGCACCCTGTGTTGTGTCAGCTGAGCGCGGCTGTGATGCTCTGACTGATTATTGGTGAAGCCTGAGGAGGGGGGAGGCGATAATCCGCGCACAGACGGAGCCATCCGAGCCGCCAGCAGAGCAGCTTGCAGCGGGCGTGGGGAGAGCATGGCTCCGCTCGGTCCTTCTCGCCATTCGACCCGCTAGAAGCCCACCGAGATTAATCACCTGCTGGTGAAGGGGGCGAGGTGTAAAGACCAAGGGATTTCCTCGCAGTCACCTTCATGATCGGGGGGTTGGTTCCCTCTGAGGAGCGTTGCGCATCTAACCGGAGCTCTCCACCTTGTAATGTCGGGAGCGCAGCGTCGGGTCAGCAGCTGATCCGAGTCATTGTCTCGGATTGTTTTTCGAGTTTCCTTTGAACCACTTATTCGTTCGCCTGATCAGAAGAAAGAAGAGGAAACACATAAGTTTTGGATTGTTTTCTTCGCGAAGGAATTATGATTTTCTCCGATATGAGTACGGGGACAAATTCCCCGAAGGTCCATCCACCGAATGGGACGAGATTTTACACGTTTCAGGCAAGTGAGCTGCTCGTTCCTGCGTCCCTGTGGTGTTTGTGCGTCAAAATGTTTCTTCTTTCTGGTTACGCTCATTTAGCGGCTTTTTTTAAAATGAAAATTGTGCATTGTTGTTTTAATATGGTATTATGCAAGACTTTGTTAAAGAATTGGTGCTTTTTCTTGATTGCGGGATTTCACTTGATTCCCCTTCAGGAAAGTCTGTAGTTGAGGTGACGCCGGAAACATTGATTACCTTTGAATTCACCCATGTAAATCAGGAAGATGATTGAGTGTTCAGTGTATTGTTTACAGATATGTTAAGACGGAAAAATACCACGGAATGCCTCATTACCGTTTTGGAAATGAAACTCTCATTAAAATGAAAATAATGATCCTCTGCAGCTTAAGGATGAATCTTTGTGTGGTTTATTTTAACATCCACCCTTATCCATCTTTGCTGTTGGCCCTGTTTTGGATTCTGTTCAGTTTTCTTGTTTTCATGGGGAAAATAAGGACACCCCACGCAGAGCCCCACATTGATTTGTGTTTAGACCCCCTGTGCATATTTTAGCTCAGCCAGTGAATGCATTGCAATGAAGTTGTGTTGGGAAACTGATTGTCTGCCTTACTCATGTGAGCAGGACAGTACTTTTTGCTTCATTGTGTCGATGGAGCAAGAAAAGTGTTTTCAATATATACCAGTCAGGCATAACATTGTGACCACCTGTTTTGGGCTGCCTTTTGCTGCCAAAACAACTATTGTTTGGCAATAGGGTTTGGCAATATTGTTTCACCAGAACCCTGAATGTGTGCTGTGGTATCTGCACCAAGTATATTGCACGTTTAGGCCTTTGTGGATTGAACTTGTTTTCCCATTCCATCAGAATCCGGGTTGGAGAGTTGGGGAATTTGGAAACCTAGTTAATACCTCAAAGTCGTTGTTGTGCTTCTTAAAATATGCATGAACCATTTTTGCTATGTGCAGGCAGGTCATATAATCAATTTGAATGAGACCAGAGCCAATGTGGAGCACTGCCTCCATGAAAGAGTCAAGATGGTTGATTTAAAATAAATAATGATTCAGTAGATTATTTCTCTATGGCCCAGTTCAGATCTTCACATGCCAGTTATTGGTGTTTGCAGTGGTGGAGAGGGGTCAGCATGTGCTTATATCCCACCCACAGAGAGGTGCAATGATGGAGGGATAATCAGTGTTTGTTATAATGTTTTTGTTTTTTTTATCAGTGTATGTTTTTCTATTTATGCTAGTATGAAAGTGATACAGGCCTGTTCTGTAAGCTACTTTAAAAACAACAAAAAATGATTTATTGATGCAGGTTTTTGTTGTGTTTTAATATGAGTGTTAAATTTAAGGAAGTCAACTTTGAGCTCCCCCATCTTCACCATCGTCAAGACAAGTTAGCATTTCTTCAGTAAACATCTCCCTGGAAGTGTTTGTGTCCTCTTCTGATACTTTATCTTACTGTGTTGCCACATTATTACACGCAGTTTTACTTCAGCTGCAACAGATACAAGTTGAATCTAGTGATTGGTTTTAAACCATAAATAAACGTAACATTTTACTTGCTGGCTTGTGGTTAAAAAAACCGCTCTGAAGGAATGCACTGAGTTGAGGGATTGCACATCTGATACACCTCATCAATTTACCTGCATCACAATGGATCCATCTAGCTGAAGTCTGCTGTAAGAAAACCAATTAGTTGACTTTAGCTGTGATGTTTTATTTGTGCCTCTGTGGCTCAAAGTTGAGCACAGAATCTTATATTGTCAGCAACCAACTGAGCAGATGCTGTTGTAGATAGTTTGATAAATATGGACCCTGTGTGTGTTGACCTTTACAGTATTAGTAAAATGTTTGGATAATTCATGCAGTCCTGATCTTATTCTCTTGTTTCTTTGGCAATCACAGTTGTATACTACATATGTTAGAACTGCATTCCTGAACCACAAATTACATATACAGTTTCATCACTTACTAGTTGGGAAAAGAAATAAGGCATGCTCTATTCAGACCTCTCTTATGTCTGAATTGGTCTGGGTATAGAGTGACATTCACTCAAATCCTGGATGTGAGAGAAGGCTTGTTCTCAAAGCTCTGAAGGCACCGGGCCATATTAGCTGGCTCAGAGCAGAGTCTTAACTTCTTAGTTTCTTTGATGTGACACTAGTTCAGTGTTCAGAGACGCTGCTGCCTTATGAAGTCCAAGAGATGAGTTCAGTACATCTGCTGCAAGTTTTTCCTTTAAAGCAGGAAGTGTTCATGTTGTCATATCACCAAAGAAACTCTAAAGAGAATAGTGGTTGCTGTAGGTTAGCTTCCTTCATATTTATAGTTAACTGAAGACGGTTGGTGGATTTCTGCTTTTATTGAATGTAGAAAAATCTAAATGAAAACTGTTCAATGTTGTTTTCTATTTTTTTAAACATTACTCTGCATCAGTCAAATAAAGGGTGATTGCTGAATCTCAAAACTTTTTCTATAAATACTCTACACATTAGCCTTCCTACCAGCAAAAACAATTACAGTGAAAATGTAATTTGAAAGAAAATTTTTCCATTATGTGAGGAACTTTCACTATCTTCTCTAATTACAGCCAAGGGAAAGTCAAATCAAAGTTAGGAGCCGACTTCAGCTCAGATTGTCAGATGCATATTAATCGGCAGTAACACTGTAACCTTCTATAAAGATTCATTAGATGAATAAAAGTATATGTTTATACTTATCTGCACTGCAGTAAAACATGACTGCCCACTCATTCTGGACTATCAAACCAGAATGTATTTGAGAAAGTGTCTTTTTGCAGTTATATATTGTAAACCCAACCATATCCTAACCCATTTAACATTAAAACTGTGCATTTTTTCCTTCCTTCTACTGTTCATGTGAAGCAGTTGACAGAAAAGATGAATGGGGCCCCTGACCATGATGATTAAAATGTGCTGCTTCTCATTTATTTTGGTAATTCACTCCACATGGTGAGATTTATACTGAGGCCTACGCTGAACTGATGGAACATAATTCAGGAAGAACAGAGCTGCTTGTTCAGTGTTTTTGTTCTGCTGGGAAATGTCGCTGGTACCAACAGTGTTTGTTTTACAACTTTTTATCATGAAGATTAGTGACTGTTTTAGTGATGCAATAGTATATTAAAAAAAGGCAACTTTTTATTGTCCCACTCATCCCAAGGGGATGCTGTACAATACAGTCGTCATGACCATTTTTTCTCCCGTACTAGTTGGCATGAATTAAATTCTGAATAGAAATAGTATCAGAATTTTTCACTGTAGGTTTTTTTTATTTTTGCAAACATACTGTGCACTGTGAGTGACCCTTCTCCGTCCAGTGCATGCCAATGCTTAATCTAGGAAATCCCCCCCCTCGGTGTTGCATAGTGAAATGTGAGGGCCTTCCCTCTTCTATGATTCCCACGCCTGTACGAAGCAGAATGTAGCAACGTCTGCTCATCACATGACATCAGAATGCTGCTGCAGGTTGATCTGCAGATGAGAAGCCGACTTCTGCAAACTTTCCCGCTGGAATTTTATCTAGAGCTTTTCTTTTTCTGTCAGTTTTGATCCACAACAAGAGAGTATACTACATGTAACCAGTTCTATAGCTAAAAATACACAATAATAAGGAAAAAAAATGCATTAATGACTAATTGGGACATATCACACACAGCCATGCACAGTTTACACACAGCTATGGGGGAAGCTTAGCACCCCTCACCCCCACCCTCCCAGCTGTTTTGCAGCCAGCACCCTGCTGCACACTCTCCCCTCCCCACCATGTTGCCCTGCCTGCTGCACGGCCAATGTTTAAGGGTATAAATGATGCATAACAAAAAGTTGGTTTGACTCATTTATACAAAAACTGCAAACAGTTTTTTTCATACTGCACATTCAAATCAGAGATTTTGTTTTATTTAGTGCAATTTTTGTTTACGGATGCACATCTTTATTTCGCGTCTTTACCTTTCAATATTTTTTTCTGTAGACTGATTTTTTTTATTTATTTTTATTGTTTTGAGTACGTTTCTGCTTTATGGCCTATTTTCTTGGTCTTTTTTTTAATCAACCCTTGTGCATTTAAAATCTGACCGGGGCAGATGGGGAAGACTTTGACCCACTTTGATGGCTTCATCTCCGATTAAAAGGATAAGCGTGCTTTCGAAAGCAAGAGCCCCCTGCATGTATACCACGGGATGCTGTGGTGGGTTAGTGTCTGCATGAGGACAGAAAGACAACATCCTTTTCACATTACCTGTAGTGTTTTATTTGAAATTATGTTTTACATAAAATAACTATATGCTGAAATAGGTGTTCATTTGACATTCATGGTTGCTTTAATCAATCAATCAATCAAATTTTATTTGTATAGCACATTTCAGCAGCAAGGCATTTCAAAGTGCTTTACATCAAATCAAACACAGAAACACAATGCAACACAGAATCAAGTCAGATTCCGTCAATAAATTTGTAATTGATTACGTTTCAAATACAACTCTAAACAAGTGGGTTTTTAGTTGAGATTAGTCCTTTAATCCTGGAAATGTTCTTCAGGTGATAGAAGGCCGTCTTTGTGACTGTCTTTATGTGGCTCTGAAGGTTCAGGTCAGAGTCCATCACTACTCCCAGGTTTCTGGCCTGATCGCTGATTTTTAGTTGTAATAACTGAAGCTGTGCTCTGACTCTACATCGTTCCTCTTTAGGTCCAAAAATAATAACTTCAGTTTTGTCTCTGTTCAGCTGGAGAAAGTTTTGGCACATCCACACATTTATCTGTTCTAAGCATCTGTTCAGTGATTGGATGGGTTCAGAGTCTGGTTTAATGGTCTGGTTTACTGCTGGAGCAATCTGTCGTCGCCATGGCACGACCAGGTGTGTCCTTGTCCGTCTATCTTGGGTTGTTTCCTCCTTTGAAGCCATGAATTCAATTCATAATCCTTGGTAAATTGTTCTTTTTACAGTGGCTGAGGAGTTTTGTCAAAAAGCTATCGGTTTCCAGCAGAAGGCAGTGGTTCAGTTCTCCACGTTAAATTGTCATCCATGTAAGGAGATGTTGGTCTGTTTGAGAGCTAGCACAGAATAGACATTCCTGAGCTGGTATCTGGTGAACCTTCATAGATGTGTGTAAATACACACTCCAGGTCCCAGAAAGAGTTGAACAGAGTACACACAGGCTAGACCTCTCACATCAGGAGACTCTAGGAAAGCAAAAAACCCCAACATTAGTACAATTATGATGTAATTTTCTGCCTGGATCACTGCAGAGGCATGTTTACGCTCAGGTCTGGGTCTTTTTCACTCTGTGGCTTGATAGAATGTATATGTAAATCCTGAACTTGAACCAAGGCCTACAACTGTGTACTGTTGTTTTTGAGAATGTGATACTGAAGATAAAACTGAAGTAGACCGAAGGGAAATAACACCAGCATGCTATGTTGAGAGGAATTACGCAGAACAGATACATAGAAGAAATTGATAAAATTCCTAATACAGCAATGATCACCCACACTCATTTTATGATTCACCCAATGATGTTGTATACTTTCCACAAGATTCAACACACACATGCACACACACCTTACATACCAAATCTAATTTTAATGTCTGTTTTTAAGAAATCCCCACCTTTCTTTTCTTTCTCTGAAACTAAATCAGAATATTTTTGTGTGTTAGATCAGTCAGAATTACCAACATGTTGCATTTACTAAATGCCACATATAATAGAAATCTGTCAGATGTAGTTATTAATGTTCAACATAAGTAATCTGCATACATTTCCCAGTATTTGGTAGTGATGACTTTAACTCTAAGCTACAGTAGAATTTCTGATATCAAATCATCTTCATGTTAGAATGAGTGAAGTTTAGTTCTAAATCTGATGAGACGAGGCTTGAATATTACTGTTCACAGATAATAGACAAATCTTCAATTTGGTATTTCATGTTTTATAAACAGCTAATGTAACATAGTTTCAAACTGTTATGGGAAACTTTTGATTGTAGGGTTTATAAATACCTTGTGGTGAAGACAGAGACCTTTTCATACTGTAGTTTTGGAAAAACAAGAACGGAAAGAAGGGGGCTGCTTACTTATGTCATCCTCACACTTATTTTGCTGTGTTTCCCTTATTTTCTGTAGAATAGTCCCACTACATGTGCATTAACTGAGGTCATTGGTTTCCAGTTCTTCTTTTTCTCTTTTTTTCTCCATGTGGAAAATGGCCGACCCCTGTCCATGGTGCTGAAACTGAAGCAGTCGTCCATAAGGCACTCCTCTATTTCCCTTTAATCGTCCTGCTCAAACAGGCTGTGTAATTCAAGCCGTGGGTGTGTGGATGCAGACAACTTCTGTCTCATTGTAACATACATTTCAATTTATACCAGTTTGTATATTAAAGGGCAGGATTTTAATAGTTTGTTTCCACTTTACCGTCAGAGTAACTCATTCATTGAAAGGCTCAGAAAAGCTGGTCATGTTAGTTTTTAAGAAGCGTTTCTCTCACCCACACAGTGTGCTGTTAGCGTCCCTCATAGCCATGCTCATAAAACATTTCAGTGTGCAGAGGCCTTTTTTAATATTCAAGTGGCAATAAAATCTTTACATCAAGTTACACCTCTAACTGTGGTTGTCTTATTTTACTCCTGTTAGTAGCTTTGTCAGATTGTGTGTGTTGATATATGAAGGTAGAGGACTCAAACATCAGACTAATTCCTGTCAAATTTAAGAAAACTCTTGTAATAAATTGGTTGTAAACAGTAGTACATGTAGCCTGAAAAAAAAAACTCAGAATAACTCTGCTATATTTACTGTTCACTACATATGATCTTTTTCCCCTTTTTCAGCTGTCACATTTAAAATCTTTGAGCTCTGCTGATCTTTGCCATCACTTCATTCAAAGACATGCAGTTTCACACACGTCCTGTAGTTTTCAAGTCTGCATTTATTTGTTGGTAGGAAAAACTGTAGTGTTGCTGAGTAATTGGAAAGCGTTTAAAAGGCAGGAAATTTTCCATTTAATGGCTCCTGAACACACGGTGAACAAAAGTTAGGAGAATATTCCTTTCTGAGAAGCATAAAGGCAAAGCAGTTACTTTAACAACCAATATTCATTTTATTGAAACAGACATTACTTTATACAAGGCCTCCTGGAAAAGTTACATTTATCAAGAATAAATGAGACCTGAAGATGTGACGTCCCTTGAAGTGCCTTGTTGCTGAAATGTGCTGTACAAATAAACTTGACTTGACTTGGAAGTGGAGGGAGATGATTTAGCTGTTGATTTAAAATAAAAATAAAACTGTTGAAATGAATGATGGGAATTAAATACTAAATATAAAACTACTATTGTCATTACAAGTCGTATTGCTAATTTCCTGAAAAAAATGCCTTTTGGAGTCAGATATGATCTTTGTCCATTCTGACTGATGGAAGAGCTGCTTTACCGGACAAAATCTTTAAGGCAAAAAATACTGCATTAACCTACAAAGAGATGGATTGTTTTACCTAGTTTTTATTTTGTAATGTGGAAGTATTTAATTTTAAGAAAGATTTTGATTCTACCTGGATCACTAACGAAAATGTTTCTGAGTATGACGTATGGCAATAAAAACATGTTTAGCTCACCTTCTCAGTCGTTATAATCTGCCTCCTCACTTTGTGCATTTATTTCTGGTTTAAAGTGTGAAGTCTTTAGTCTGGGGCAAGGATAACATCCAATTTTATACATCCAGCTGCTACGAAGCCGTATCCTGCTTCCTGCTGGAAATATAATTGCTATGTCAAGTCAGTCTATATGTCAGCACACTATAAGTTAGAAAACGCAGAAGACTGCTGTTGCTTATTTTTCCGTAATGTTCTGCACCAGATCTGGTACCAAAACCTTTTACTCATTAGGCAAAAGCACAGCAGTGCCTCGGCAGCTAACACAGACATCTGTGCATTTGCTCACTTGTTCCTGTTGTCAAGATTTAGGAATTTCTTTGGCTGTGAAAAGTAACCAGACAGAATAACGGAAACCTACAGAAAAGCATGCAAACTGCACATAAACCTTTAAGGACTACATTTATTGAAGACATGAATTAGTTTTTCTAAATCTGCTGAATATGATTCTAAGATTCAGACCTTGATATATTATGGATGTGACACCTTGCTTTTAAAATCCTCACAGGCTTTAGCCAACAAAAGATTCAAAGGAAGATGAGTGAGGTTTTTTTTTTCAGATTATAGGGTTCTAAAAGAAGGATTGGCTTTAGTAAATTCCTGGAAAATTCCTTGACATCAGTTTGGCATTGAAAGAGACGGTTAATGTGAGAAGAAAATGGATGAATACAGCTGTGTGTCACCTGCATAAGAATAATGGGAGATGCCATGATGTCTAATGATAGATCCGAGGGGAGACGTATATAAATTAAACAGAAAAGGACCAAGAAACATATTAACCTTCCCTTTTTTTTCTTTCTTTCTTTCTGTTTCCCCCCATCTATCTATTTGCTGTTCTATCTTCTATCTTTAATAACTTGGGGCGGATTGGGTCAGGGTGTCACTGTTTTAGTTGTTTATTTTCTGGTTACATAAATGACGGTTGGACAGTCGTATTCTGGAATTTATTTGTAACTGCAATCTTGTTTGGACTCATTCTCTGATGATGACAATATAGGAGATCCCAATGCCAGCGTCAACCCACGCCAACTGGTCATCGCGTTCTGATCGACGATCCGGATATCATGGTATTTGGATAACTGTCCTGCAGTTTTGTTAATTTGTCGAAAAAATAAATATATAAAAAAAAGAAAAGGACCAAGAAGGTTCAGGGGCAATGGATGTTTTACATGAATAGAAAGCTGGGTTTATTAACCAGTTAGACTGTTATTTCATAAAGAGTAGCACAATTAAGAGGGAAAATATTCAGAGAAATAATTATGTTTTCTTAGAAACTCTTCTCTACTGACTGTTAACTTTACTTCTTAGATGCATCAGTGAAAAAAACCCAACAAATTAAGTGACCTATTTTATCTGACATTGAACTTAAATGTAAAGCTGAAAGTTTAGTGTGAAGACCATTAAATCAGAACATCATTGTCACAAGTAGCTACATGTAATGAATGACGTTTAGACTTTAATGGAGTGACTGTGGACATATTCTCCTCTATCCTGTGAGATGTGAACTAAAGAAAACTCTGGCCACTCTGAAACCTTCAATGAAATTTTATTAGACTGACTTTCTAAGTTAGGAGCTATATAAATTTTTATTTTCTGTTATGATTTTGAAAAGTTAGATTTTTAAAACCTTGCTATACCTTGCCCCAGGCCATGCCTATTTAAGCTTTATGTCATTTTCCAGTTCATGACAGGTTTGAGCTTAATGGGAGCGGTGGGGTTAGTTGGTTGGACGTGTGACAGAAACTACATTTCAATTTTCTTTACATTTCCTGATGAGAACATTCAACATAAAAAGTGTGTGTGCTTTATCTGCAACCTTCTAAGGGGCATTTTGTGTTAAAAAAACATTGTATGACAAGAGACTAATATGTGTTATCAAATACATATTAAATGACCAGAACTTTAGTTTTTTTTTTTTTGACGATCTAACAGATGTGCTGTCTGACTATAAATCACAACCCCCTCTTTTTTCATCCGTTATGCATCCTATTTGTATTCAGAGTTTGATTGATGCTGCAGGCAACAGATATTGAGCTTCTCTCTGTGTCAGTTTAACTTTAGTGCCTCTGTCTGAAAAGTATGATCCAAACATATGATCAAGTGCCTCTTGTTACTTTGCTCCTTGGATTAAAACCTAATCATTACCAATTAAATAGTCATTTTCTTGAAAGGATGCAGTTGCTTTATGTTCAACATCAAAGATAACCTGCAAGTATGCAAAACGAGTTCTTCCTGAAGATCTCAGTTTATGATTATTGCAATAATCAATCTGTTCAAAAGCAAGCTGCAATAAATGAAGGAAAGGAAACATTTTCTTCTAGCTTTCCTTGGCTTGGGGCCTTTTGCATCAATCTAATATCCTTGATACCAACACAAAGCCACTGACTCATGTCAGCTTTGTGATCTATGCTAAGTTGAGCTGACATCTTGCCAGCCGTGGCGTGGCTCGGGCCAGGGCCTGCAGGCCATTCCAGTTCTCACTGGAGGAAGGCGCACCACCTGCCACATGAGAATCCCTTCGTGCAAAGACCTCAGCATCCACTCTTGGTTGCTGTGGAGACGACAGCCGTGATTCATCCCCTCTCAAACTGGTGGAGGGGTTTTGCCACACCCATGGGTGTCTGGAAGGGAAGGCAAGGAGAGCTCACAGAAAAAGTGGGAAAGAATAACGTGTAAGATTGATCTGATTTAAATATAGATTTTATACTTGGATGGAAAACCTATTTTGAACAGGCATGTTGTTTGATTATTATTTTTTGCTTCATACCTGTTTCACATTAAATTAAAAAGCAATTTAGTTATTCTACATTTACGTTTTCTGTTTTGATCGTTTTCGGTTAGATTGTTCAGGTACTTAATTCAGTTATTGCTAGGATTGCTACTGCAGGCTTTGGTCATGTCATTAACAGATTGATATAGGTGCCCAAGAAAAGCACAATTATTCCTTAGGTTGCTAAATTATTACAGCTGGGAGTCGACTATAACACAGATCATTATTCACTCTGCCAGGAGGCCTGGCCTGAGGAAAAGTTGCATAACTAGCATGCATGCATGCTCAAGCTGGCGATTGTAATTATACTGTCTGTAGAATTGCCGAACTGCAATGGTAGTGTCTTTATACTGTTGACATTCAGAACTGATTTAAATATAATGTGTGGGTAGAGAGGACTTGGGGAATAACCTGTGAACCCTGGTGATTTCAAGTGTATATTCTTCTGTTAATCTGCCTTATACAATTCAGCTAAAAATAAAAAAGATATATGTGTAACAGAAAGTTTTACAATATTAATGTAGCACAGTGTGTTCTAGCATTCACAGAAGATTAACAGGGATCTACAGTCACAGTCAAATCATTTTTATTGCTCACAATGAAACACAGAGGCTGCGTCCTCACCCTCTGGAGGCTTGTCAGTGTTATATGTTAAAGTAATTATTCCTTTTATTAAAGGTAAATTAGCTTGGAAGAATTATACTAGGATTTTTTTTATTTATTTAATTTCAAGTAATTTATCACTTTGTTTTATTCTGAAAATCGATACTACCTTCACTTCAATGAAATAAACTCCGTGCTGGAAAGCTTGTAGCTTTATGGGGCAGTAAAAGTACAACACTTGGGCCTCATTAATGTCATTTCAGATGCTGCAATATTTGTTACACTTGATGGCAACAGATGTTTGTGCCGGCTGGACTTTTTGTAGAACAGTTTGATTCCCACTTCCTTCTGCAACATATTGCAGAATGACCTGAGTTTTGATATATAGATGTGCCATATACTCCCAACAAATTGAACAAAACAGCTTTCAGCTTGTATCTGTGGTTCGATGTAGTTAATTTCTTTGCATAAATAATGAAACTTCCTGTTTCACCAGTATGTTTTTTCCTTTTTATCGGAGTTCAGTGTTGTGCTGCATAAGACCAAGTTTTATAAAATAATTTTTTACTGTCACTTATTGGAATTCAAATGACAAGGAGCTTGACCCAGATCATCTTATGTCTGGGAGAGTCTACTGTATTATTGATGGCCATGTTTACCAAAGTGCTGCCTCTTGAAAATCCTGAGACGTGTACTGTGACAGCCTCAATACATAAATCTGCTCTGAGCTTAGCTTGCGGTTCGGATGCTTATTGTATGTTGTGTTCATGCATTAATGGCCAGGCTGTTAGTGTGTGAATAGAACAGGAAACTGCTTTGCTTGGTTTCTGAAGTTGTATAGGGAGCTTTGCTGTCCCTATGCTTGCAGTTGCAAAAGGCAGCAAATCCATATAATATAGAACAGGAAAACAGCAACAACTGTGCAAAAAAAACAAACAATAATAATCTTACCATATAAAATAGTCCTAACGTTTTTACTACTTTCTGCTTGTCTCACTTTCTCGAGACAGTGATTTGGGATTTGCTCCACTCAAACATTTACCGTACTGCTGAACTTTTAGTTTGACAAGCTTTCTGTAAAGGATCTGCCAATGATATTTTGACGTCTTTTTCTTTTTCTTATTTGGACAACACCATGGTTACTTGATACCAAACTAGAGATCATGTGTCACTTTAAAGTTTGTCTGCAGGCACAATGTAATCTGACAAAACCTTGTTGGTATTCTGCAAAGTTGGTGAAATGTCCGGAGTACTGCAGTAAAAGTTTTGGCATGAGAGCAGTTTCAGATCTTCCTCCAGGACTTTAACCTCCCAGAGTGACAAGGTGAAATCCCTGACCACACGTTGTACCTGGTCTCTGAAAATTGTAGAAAACTGTAGGAGAAACTTAATTTACCTGTAAATTAACAGATGCTCATTATTTTAAATAAATGTTGCACAGCATGACTCTTAATTTCAGTCAGACTACACCTCAGCCAACTGCTTGGTTTTGCACTTTTTCATTGAAAGACTTGCCGCAATAGCTGAGACCTTTTCTCTCCTCTCACGCATTTCCTCCTGAAAATCTTGCTGAAGGTCTTCAGTTGATAGCGCTTCTCTCTCTTTCTTCCTCTTCTGTAAAAAAACACTTCTTTCCTTCGACACGCTGCACCTTGCAGTGAGTCAAAGGCTTTATAAGGATGCTTCAGTGTGGTATTGTTGAATTCTGGGTGTGTTAAAGTGCATTTTTACATGTGGGTGTGTATGGAAGAGAGTTCTCCTCACTGCACTCTTGATGAGACTTGACACTTATGCATCATCAAAGATTACTTTAACCTTGAAGAAGGATATTGTGTTGATTGGTTGATAGTGTGCTGGGTTTTTTTTAAACCTAGTTAGTGCTTTTTTGTTTTCAGTTTTCAATCGTATTTAATTCATAATTACGCATTTTTGTAATGTCTTGTTTTCTTCCAATTTTAAAAACTAAACACTTTTTTAAATATTTCAAATGCTTGTTCCAAGTTATAAAACTTTGCAATGGTGCAAGACAACTGATTCTCATTCTCCAAAAAAAAAAAAAAAAGTATTTTACTTTTCAAACCTTTCCTGTAAAATTGCTCTGAAGAAATTGTGTTTTTGATGACGCTTCCCTGAGGAAGGTACTTTAGTTTTCTTTCTGTTGATTAGATGAAAATGCAGAAGATCACTAAAATTATTCCACTTTAAGAATGGCATATTCTTGCTCAAAAACAGTTGATGATTATTCAATTAAATCATCATTCTGTATTTCTTGTGCCAGTTTTCCACCTAAGCATTTCCAGTGATGATCCCAGACTGATTTCTTTCTGCATTTATTAAAACAATCTGCTGCTTTAAAGCACAGTTAGAAATTAGATTTATGTTGGGAAATTGAAACTGCAGTTATATCAGCAAAACAGTTACTGGCATAATAGCCTAAGTTTGTCTTTTCCATAGTTGCTTCTTGTAGCAATACAAACGGAACCAGTGTTAAGTGAGGATTATCACCAGTCTACCAGTGAAACCCTCATTTTCTTTTTCTTTTTTTTGTTGGGGCGAGGGAACATCTTCTTTTGGGAATAGAAAAGTACAGATGATGGGATTTGCTTTAACACACTAATTAGCTAACATGGTTATGGTGTTCCCCCTTCTAAAATGGGTAGCAAAAGCTCCATTTATTTTGCTTAATCCCATTACTGTTTAAATGCAGACCAATATGTGTTTCATAATATAATCAAAGACATGAGACATTTAATTTAATTGACTCGGTTTTAGCAACTTCTGAAACAAGGTTACAGCTGGATGTGAGCGGAGGAAACATAATGGTCTCCCTCACTAAAGATAATGAATGTTAAAAGGAAAACTTTTGATTTTCAGAATTGAAATGATGGGAATTATTTCAAATGGTTATTTAAAGCGCATTAAATGTATTTTAACACTTACCCAATTTTCAGAGGTTTCGCTACTTAGAGTCTAATTTCAAACATTTGTCAGAAGCAACAGTCTGAAAGAGGGTCGATCATTATGAAAAAAGAACAAAACAATAAAGTACTCATGTTTGCTTCTATTATGCCATTTGGGAATCAGTTTATTTGGTATTTTTGGATAACTTGTTAACATTGCTCTAACATTGGGGTTTGAAGTAGGGAAGGCTTGCTTGGTAAAAAAAACCCAAAAACCATACGATTAATTTTACAAATGTTTTCTAGTAGTGTCCATTTCCGTTTTGAAAGCCATTCAATCATTTGAACACGTTTGATCTAATAGTGTCTGATTAACTATGTGGATCTTTTACACTAAAAAGTGAGATTTCAACAGAGTTGGAGGCAACAAATAAGTGACGAATTGGGAAATATTAACATAACTTGCAGTAGAGTAAGTATTAAATATTATACCTTTGAAAACTTGTACGTTCTAATGAGGATACAGCACTAAAGCAAAAAGTATTCATAGTTTGTTTTTCATATTTTTCATGTTGCAATCAACAACTTCGAAAAACACATCAGTGTTTTATTTGATGGACCAAAGGAGCAGATATTTGTGAGGTGGATGAAGGAGGAAATGTGGTTTTTCTATTTATTTTGTTGTAACAACTTGTCTTTGTGTTCAGCACTATAAGTCAATACTTTGTATAACCACTTATTAATGTGATTCCAGCTGAAGACTGTTTTTTTCTTTGCAAAATAGAGAAAGTTCAGCTTTGACTTTGCATTACTTCTTTAAATAATTACTTTAATTTTCCCACTCTTTCATAAAGGACAAAAATTGCTCATAATCCAGGTGTGTCCTTTCTGCTGTTCATGATGCTTTTAGTTTGCTAACAAATGTCCAAGGACTTCATAATCATATAGAGAATGCATTACACACAGGTCTGTTTTCTGTATAGTGTGCTTCTGAATACAGTTGTTTGCACTGGATTGTATTTAGGGGTGTCAAAGTAAAGGAGATAAACTAGAGAAAAGGAGAAAAGGGTTAGACTTATACTTTCTATGGTACAAGTATTTCTATCAGCAGTGTTTAATGTGTGCATCATCATCGGCTCCCTTTCGCCTGTGAAGCTGAGCTGTCATATACTGGACTGCATGTATCCCATTATAGAAAGATGTGATGGAGCGGATGTGAACCCGACGTGAGCCGAGATAAAACTTCTGGATGAATGGCAGGTTATTGGTATGTGGTCTTCTGTAGCTGAGTGGCCATCTCTGTATTAATTTCCATATAAATTATTATTTTTTTCCTCACATTGGTATTGTTTGTTCCTTGTGATGTTATCCAGTTGACAGGAAATAACGTGTCATATGTTTTTCATATCAGGTATTCCTCTTCTCTTGATTTCTTCCCCTGTTCGTGCTTTCTGCAGACCACAATGATGTCCATGGGCAGATTTTATTTTGGCACCCTGTCATGGCTGTTTTGCTTCCAGAGGTTCAGTCCCATCCAGCTTCATTAGATCCCGTCGCTGCTCATTTGAACTTGACGGAAAAGCTTCAAAGCAAAGGGGGGTGCACTGCTCCACTTCTGATGAGATGAGAAAAAAGCTCTCCACGTTTGAAGTGACTTTATTGTGACACCAGTGAAGTTGATCTCGAGGAGATCACGGGTTTGACGTCTCCCTGTTTTATTCCACCATTAATTAACAATTTAAAGCCGATTTATCAGTTTTAATCCGTTTACCTCAAGAGTGATGGTTTTCCATTACACAGTTTGAGCTGTTTTATTGATGTAAAAGGTGTAATTTATAAACCAGATTTTTACTGCTGGAGTTATTGAGCTTGTCTGTGAGAACATTAATTTGTAGTATTGATAAACGGACATGCAGATCCTAAGTTTTACTCCTGCAGGGTCTGATGAAAAGCAGTTCATATTACAGAGCCAACAGGTCATAGTTAAATATCATGATATAAGTAATTTGCTCATCATTATATTCTTTTTTTTTTTTGTTGTCTATTTAAAAATCTAAAAATGCATGACATTGTCTGCAGCTAGCAAATTGGAAATATGTAGATATCCCTTTAAAAACTTTTCTAAACCATCAGTAGACATATTTGTTATGTCATGCACTTGAGTTTACTTTCTGCAGCTACATCAAGTAAATTAGTTAATTTTCTTATTTAAAATTCTGCATATATGTGCCTCTTTGTAATTAGCTGTTATGTGTAATCAACATTTTAAGGATTGCAGCTCTCTCCACCCCTCCAAAAACTCACATATGTTTCTATCAAATATAGTTTCAGAAAAAATAAAACGGTTTTAAGGGTTAAAAAAATTTGAATGATGTTGAATTTTAATTAGTGAATCTAATTTCCATACTGTAGTACCAGTGAGTCATCAGCGCTTGTTATCTGCCAAAAGTAGCGAAGACAACATGGGCTGTTTTTTTTTCTGTGGTTGCTTTTATTTTTATTTATTTTTTCTTAATATTTCTTTGCATCTTTTATAAATGTTGCTTGATGAGTTTCTAACCTCCTTGCTGCATGTCATACTTTAGCAGCAAGGAGGTTAGAAACCTCCTTGTCATGATTTAGTATTTGTAAAGGCAAAGAAATCTGCTTGAAATATAAAAGATGTTAGTTTTAAATGACGGCATTTACTTCAGAATGTTGTGCAGTGAGTGGAACCACCATTCCCACTCAATGGGTTTTTCACATCTGGAATTAATTCCCAAATGTGAAAAATATTTCAGTAGTTTTGTTTTGTGAAGCAACGGGTGAGAAAGGGAAAGCTGAGATCTCTGGTAACTCCAGTGGATTTTCTGGAAACTAAGAATTCTTCAAACAATACGGACAGAAAGACAACATCGTTCGTGGTTTTGAAATTAGCTGTAGCTGCTAAATATTTTAGCAAACGAATACATAATTACTTTCTTTTTTACTAGAGTAATGAGATTTATGCATGCATCATCTACAGTAATGAGTTGACTTGTACATATCGGAAACATTTTCTAGGATATTTCCTTTATAAAACACAAACGGTCACCTTATTCTTATATAACACTGTGCATAGAGGAATCTTGCAAATGACTCTAGCAGCAAAAGCTATTTATAGTAAATAACAATCAAGCAGCGCATTACATCAATGGTCTGGTATATAATTTATTTGATGTGAAAAAATCCAACAGCAGCATCTGACAGCTTTGTGTTTTTTTCTTTAGTTTTTTCAGTTCTTCAAACATATTTGCATGATCTTATTCAAAGTTTGAGTGAATAAAAACATTTTGAAATTTTTCTTTTCTGTCCAGAATTTAACAACCGTGTTAAAAGAGCTTACAGTTATCCCATCAGGTGGTGAGGGGGGACGTAAAACATTTGGCTATAAACTATTTACACTATAAACTAATTACTTTCTTTTTTGCTAGAGTAATGAGATGTATGCATGCATCATCTACAGTAATGAGTTAACTTGTACATTAAGTATTTAAAATAAATGAAATACTGAACTCTGTCAAAGCACATGTGCGAGGGAAGAAAATTCTTTTTAAGGCATTTAAAGAGCAATAAAGAACTAATCAATATGAAATACCAGTCTGGAACAGTCTCTACAGTACTGCAAGAGAGATCTCAGTCAAACATGTACCCACCCAGACAATGAGTGCCCTTGTTTGTGGAAACAGGATTATAGCAATCAGTTCAACAGTCAAGCCTTTATAAATGGCTTGACTGTTGTGGAAGTCAAGTGGAAAGGCCAGAAAAAAATCCATTTTCTGTCAAACGTCACACAGCAGCTTGGTGGGATATTGTAGAAAAAAAAGGAAAAACAGGAGCAGTGAAACAGACTGAGAATCCCTTCCAACATGCTCTGAGTCGTAATAAAAGGAGGGATGACCCGAACATTGGAAAGCAACAAGCTTCCAAATCAAATACAGTAAATGAAGGTATAGATTTTCATTTTAGATTTGCTTATTATTCCTGTGAAATTGGGATATTTTTACTCAACTTTATCCATACAATTAAAATCTAACATTTGCCCATCCTGAGTTCCCTGGAACTGCTGGGATTTCTCTATTGTTACCTGAAAAGGAAATCGTTGGACTTGCTTTCTATCCCGAGCCTCAGATGTTTTGTGTTCCTCTGTACCTCAAGAGGAAAACATGCCAACTGCAACTGTGTCAGAAGCAATGAGTCTGCAGAGTTCCTATCTGTCTTTGAACACTGCGTTGCACAGCTGATCCAAACGTTTCGGCCACAGAGGAACCGACCATCAAGTTGATGCACGACTTAACCATCTGTGCCTCTGCAGCCCTGAACTTGCTCTCCTGTTTCCTGTTGTATCTCAACCCCAGCAGCTCCCTGTGACCTTTACCTTGCTGGTGAAGGGAGCCAGAAACGCAGACAGATTACACTGTAGCTTACAGGATTTCTGAATAGATGGCATTGTTTCCCCATGTTATCGATTCACTGACAATATTATCTCATGGCTTGGCAAGCATAGTGGCACACATGAGTACACACACTGAGGCTCCACAATGGGAACTTCATTATGTGTCACTTCAATGTCAAGGAGGGGCTGTCCTCTAAAGCGTGGGCCTTGGTCCTGCATGAAAATGATTGGTTCGCCATAACTATTGTTTTCTGTTTCTATTGTTACTGCTAGATGAGGATAGTAGTTTGATTTCTTTGGTGCACAGAAACAATATAAAATCAGTGACAAAAATCATTTACTACACCTCAACTCACTTTCCCTAAATTTAAAAAAAATTTTACTCTACGGTTAACGTGTGTTTAAGGAAATTCAGGAAAAATTGCTGGAGTTTTGTTGCCATAGGATATCACAGTACAACCCCTACCCTTCTGGCTGCTGCTTCTGCACACTGCTGGTCAGCTTTATGGAAAAAAACACATTTCCTCTCTTACCAGACAGAAACTGATAGCCGTTGCATGAATACTAAAGGACTGCTGCCAATACTTCCTAAGCTAACTATTTTATAACTACAGTTGCTAAACGTCAGACGCCATGTCTGTAAAGCAGCCAGCTGGCAGATAGGCTCACTAATTAACCTGAAGATTGTGGCTTTTCTGTTTCAGCCTTCCTGTTATCTGCTGTAAGTCTTACTGTCCCTCTCAGCCTAGATGAATCATAGACATTCCTGTGTCTCATAGAAAATAGTTATTATTTTAAATATATAGTAAATAATTTTTCTGCCCACAGTAAATGTTCTGCATTGGAATCATCGCTGCCTTCCTGCTCCTGGTTTGAATCCAGACCTTTAGACCTTCTGATTGGAGTTTTCATATTTTCTTTGTGCCTGTGTGAGTTTTTCCAGCTACTCGCCAATGACCGCTGTACATGGTCAGTCATCCTGCAGCCCTGCAAGGATAACAGCCTTCAGACAGTGGATGGATGGATGGCTATAAATATCTTGTTTTAATTAGCCCCGTTTTCTTAGTTCTGAAAGAATCTGAAGCAAAAAAAAAAAAAGCATTAAATGAATCTGCCAGTTTTATAACTTGGATAAGAAGATATAATACACCTATAAAATATTTAAATTCATGAGAATTTCTACCCAATGCTATTGTAGATGATGGCATAAGAGCTTCTGTTCTATTTCCATGAGCATGTTACATTTTGTTTGTTTTTTGCATTAGCATTACCTGTAGTTTCATTTGTATGGAAACTGCCAATTTTTTAACTGTGGTGATTTAAAAAAAATAAAAAGGAAAGTGGAGACATTTCTGACTTTCTGCTGGAATGCACCTGAATATTTCTATGTAAATCCCAAATACCGTCTAGAGAGTTATTCACCAGCTCCTGGTCCTTTGAGACTGAATATCATGCAGGTTTTCACTGTGTACCTGCTGCAACACTCCTGATTTAAAGGAATAAATCACCTCAACAGCTCATCACCGAGTTTTGAAGAAGCCTTATAATTACTCACTGATGGGAATTGGGTTTGTTGAAGCAGGAGATGTAAAAGATGCTGAGCAGTGTGTCCTGTGAATCAGGGTTGAGGAACACTGCTCGATATGTTTCATTTATAAAACAAAATTAATTTGTTGCTGAAGTTGACCTGCCTGAATGTAACGCAGAGCAATAGTTCCTATTCCTATACATCATCTAAGAGCTTTTATTCTGGCCTAAATCATCTAGAGCAAAAATAATTCTTCCTAAAATATCACCTCCTTTGATCATGCGCTAAGTTCAGGAGTAGGGGCTTAATTATTGACTCTCAGTGGAAAGAGAGTCACTTATTTTCTCTTGTATCATGGAAATAATCATTTTTAGAACACTAGAATGAAGAGGTCGTATGCTTTGCTATGGTAACAATGTTGAGAAATGAAGACTTGTTTCCAGGGTGATGTGTTGCCCTATTGTTCATGTAAAAATAGATAGAAACATGCTCCACCGTAAAAACAGCCTTGATTCGAAATGCATAGAGTCGTGTCATCCATGAACGCTGCTTCCTGATCACATAATCTTCTTATCGCCTTGTACTACAAAAATTCTCCTTAGCATGATGTGATATTAAGGTATTACAGATTAATCGTGCGTTTTTAATCTCCGGTGTACATCATATGTTTGAAAGCCATTCTTTTTCTACTCAGATTTAATTTCTGTTAGAATTTCTGATATGTTGTTTGCAGATAAACCTTCCCATCCCAATCGTTTTACACAGTCCTGTTTTACTTGTGACTATTGTTGGTGATAAAGTGTCAGTACTTCAATCCAAAGACCCTGAAAAATGCATGTATGTCCATTTAGTCCTGTGTCTTTTTTGTGCTTGTAATGCGTTTGGACAGCTCGTCAACCCACATTCTAGTTCTGATCAAATATTTTTGTCGTGCCAGCCGACAGCCGTGTTAATAAAGGGGCCAAACACTGAGGGGGCAGTAAGGATATAAATAGCAGCTTTTGTGAGCCAGGATTCCCCCTTGGCTCAGAGCCAAAAGTGGAGTAATCACGCCAACTGATAGGGATGTAGAGGCAACAAAGGATTTGATACAAAGGAAATGATTTTCTGATTTTACGTTATACTGTGTAGATACATCTGGTTTCAACAAATGATTCCATTTATTTAGGGGGCAAATAAAACAGCCTCAGTCTATTTGGAATAAATAGTTGCCCCTCCTTTTTAAATGATGAATCCTAATTGCTGCTAAACCTGTTGGATCAAAAAGATCACATAAATAGCTCTCTGACAACAAGAAATTTCAACAATCTCAAATTAGCACACTATCCCTCAGACTAAATGAATTAAATGGGAGTTGAAAAACAAGTTGACGGATAGCAGTCACTAATAGTCCTCCTCATATGTCCTTCTGTTTTCTAACAAACCCCTGAGCTCTTCTAACCATCATACACTCTTTCCTTTTAAGTTTTTTGTGTCCATCAATGTTAGTGTACTAGTTAGACAGGAGTGGACCTGTGTCCTTGACGCATGAATCCACTCTGTTTTTCATCTGACATCATTTTTTAGACTCATTATATTTCTAGTGGCACTGACACTATTTTGTGTAAGCATATTTACAGATATGAGATAAAGAGATAATGCTCTAGGATGTCATTAGAAAATCTATTCTTGACTCACAGGTACAGTGTAATTTGAAATAGAAAATTACCCTTTCAGCCACTGACTACTAGCTTCCACAAGAGCTGTCTTTAGTGCCAACCTCCTGCCTCTATTCTTGGCCTTAACCAACAGAGGACTGCATACATCAAGTCAGCCTGTCTGCTGGATTAGTTGTCCTCAACAGAAAGAATTGAAACAAACCAGACATGGTGTAGTCTGGTTTGTTTGAAAAAGATATGACAATGGCAATTATAGCTTCTACTCAATTAACTTAAACTGCCGGACTTTGGGATAAGATGTGCATAAAAGAATACTCAATGAAAAAGTTCTCATGGGGTGTTTATCAATTAAACAGGTCACATTTCACAAGCAAATGCAGTACCCTCCACATTTGAAGAAACCCTAGAAAGTTATGAAAGAATACATTTGAATAAAGTAGCAAAATCTTGATCTCATCAAACACAAACTTGGGAAGTTTCTTTATTTGATTCATTTATGTTTGAGAAATCCTTGAATCTTTCGACTAAAAAAGGCAGAAAACAAACCGAAAGCTCAGTTGATATTTGTGTATTTAACGTTGAACATAAACGGGCCTTTACTGACAAAGAGATCATCTAGGGGAGTTTAGGATGGAGCTGCAGCAGAACTTTGTGAGAGGGTGATATATTACCTCTGGGCTGTGAATGTTTTGGGTCTCTGAGGCTATAGCTGGAAAGTGTTGCTGGAATGATGGAAGTCTGGGTGTCTTCAAGCTGCTCATTTAGTCACTGAGCAGTTTTGAACATACAATCTGTGTTGACATCCTCCTGCTTTGTCTGCTGTAATTGGTCAACTGAAAGGTTAAAAATAGATGCATACGAGACTTTTGCTTATGTTTTTAATCTTGTTAAAGTGTTTCCTTGGCAGGCGTTATGCAAATATGTCTCACATTGGGATCAGTAAGCCAAGAGACAAGAATGGGACTACACATACTGCAGTTCAAACATTATGAATCGGTGTCTAAATGTGATTTTTGAACTTTGAATGTTAAATTGTTTTAATGTTCAAAAAGTTTGAAGAGTAAATGGAAATAGGCAGAAACCATATCTAGAATTTCATTTGATTTTTTCCACTGCTTTCTTAGAAGTTTGTGGCTTACACAAAGGTTTCATGGTTTGCCTGAGTTCAAAGCTTCACATGTACATTAACATCAAGGGAAATATTTCATTTTAATAATTTTACCACTTTATTTTACCTCAAAACTGATTTAAAATCCTATTACCTTTTACACCGTGTTCCAAATTATTATGTAAATTGGATTTAAGTGTCATAAAGATTAGATTTTTTGTTGTGCTATTAAATTTATAGATAGTATTGTGTGTCAGCGCTCTTTGACTCACTATAATTAATTTCAGAGAGCTGGGTTGATTAATTTTTCTGGTGACCTCAATTAAAGGAAATCTGCTTAAGAAGGATGTTCCACATTATTAAGCAGGCCACAGGTTTCAAGCAATATGGGAAAGAGAAAGGATATCTCTGCTGCTGAAAATCATCAGATAGTGTAGCGCAATATGACAAGATATGAAAACATTAGATATTTAACAAAACCGGAAGCGTCATCGTACTGTGAAGAGATTTGTGGCTGACTCAGAACAAAGATGGGTTTGTACAGATAAAGACATGTTGGGGAAGGTTTCTGTTAGACAAATTCATCGGATTAAGAGAGCAGCTGTTAAATTGCCCTTACAAAGCAGCAAACAGTGATTTGAAGCTGCTGGTGCCTCTGGAACCTCAAGGTGGAGGATCCTCCAGAGGATTGTGGTGCATCAACCTACTATTGGGCCCCTAACCAGAGCTCACAAGCAGAAACGGTCACAGTGGGCCCAGCTGAACATAAAGATTAATTTTCAAACAGACTTGTTGACTGCTGTGCAACCCTGGATGGTCCAGATGGACGCAGTAGTGCATTGGTGGTGGACGGCCACCATGACCCAACACGGCTGTGACGTCAGCAAGGAGGTGGTGGAGTCATGCTTTGGGCATAAATCATAGGGAGAGAATCATTGGTCGACCCCTTCAGAGTCCCTGAAGGTCTGAAAATGACCTTAGCAAAGTATATGGACTTTCTGATTGATCACTTTCTTTCATGGTTCAAAAAGAAGAGATGAACCTTCAGTAGCAAAATCATCTTCACGCATGACAATGCACCATCTCATGCTGCATGAGGGAAAAAAAAAGCAGGTTAGCAAATAAGTGCAATTGGTTTCTCTGTCATACTTCAACAGTAAACCAATGCATTGTGTCAATGGCTGCTATGGGCATGAAAGGGGAGAAACTCATGGTGTGGTCACCATCCTTCTCTGACCTCTGACCTCAACCCTATTGAGAACCTTTGGAATTTCCTTAAGCAGAAGATCTGAGAGTGGAATGCAGTTCATATCAAAACAGCAGCTCTGGGAAGATATTTTGACATCCTGCAAAGAAATTCAAGCAAAAACTTTCCACAAACTCACAAGTTCAATGAATCAAGAATTGAGCTGTGATATCAAAGAAGGTTCTATGTTAACATGTAACTCAGTCTGTTAAGATGTTTTTGATTGAAATATCTTTTGATTTTAGTACATGTGACCACTTAATGCTGCATATTCAAAGAATGAGCTTTTGTTCTTAGAAAATCTGCTGTGCATAATGATTTTAACAGTGCATTTTGAGTTTTTTATTTTTGAAAAAAATGCTGTTCTCCTGGGGAGCTTTGTTCAGTAAAATTTGATTTATACTTTATATGACTTGAAAATTATACTGACCATCATTTGCATTGACCATTTAGTAAAAATCTGAGAAAATATCACCTGCTTAATAATTTGGAACACGGTGTGTGTTTTAACTGAACAGCAGGCTGGACCTTTTGGTTCCAGGCTGCCCTGAGAGACGAAGCTGGCAGCACAAAACCTGTTTGGCTTTGAGGAGGATTTGGCTTCCCGGGAGATTCCTGACACAAATCTGACAACGCCAGTGACACCTGAGATTTCTCACTCACATCTGGAAGCATTTTATCTCACTAGGGCTTCCTGGCGCAGTTCATCTTGATGTGACAGCTTCTAAGCTCAATCGAGGACACAAAAGAAGAAGCTGTCACAGCACTGTCATTGGTCACTTTCTTCATTGTTTGTATAAGTTAGTGATTTTTAACATTTTACCTTCATTGTTTTTAATATGGAATATATAGATAATTGTGAATCCTGTAGCCTGAATGTACATTTGCTGTGGTTCTGATGAGTAAGTCAGAGAAGGATGTACTGAAGGCTGCAAACCCAAACTTGATGACATGCAGTTTCAAGTGCTCCAGAGTTTGTGATGTAATTCTTAAGAATATATAAAATTTTAAATGGATTTGATGAGGTGATAAAGTTCTGCTTAAAATCCAAAAACTGTCTAAAAGTGCTATGTTTCCAGTGACAGATCAAGGTGTTCCCTCCAGCCCTCATTTCCTTCATCCCTCTATTCTGAAGCATTTTTCTCATCTTTGCATTGAACCTCTACTCAACAGTGCACTCGTAGAAGCTCAAGTCTTCACCTAGCCTTCGCGTGACCCTGTTTCTACATTGAGAAGCACCTGGAGCACATCTTGCATTTTTTCATGTCCTGGAAGAATCCTGCGCTACCTTTTGCTCTGTGCATATATCTGTACCCCACTCTAAGAGTTCATTGGGGGAAATAAAATCAAGTACAAGAATGTTATTTATTTTTTTGCATTCACCCTGGAAGGTATCACAACAGATTTTAGATTTCTATAACCCTTTGGTGTCATAGGAGTATTGCCTCTGTCTGCATGACTGCAGACTTAAAATGTTTTGAGGCTGAAAACAGCACTCTGTAGGCATGCAGAACACATAAGGAAAAAGAGAGGGAGACTGCTGTGAGGCAATTCTTCCCTCTGCACCAATGCATTCTTGTGTGAGCGCTGGCCAACACTGCAGCAAAAAAAACACCCAAGGGATTTCTTTGAGTCTGCAATGACCACAGTGTGTATAGGATTAATTTGAATCTTCCGTTTTATTGGTGAGTTTAGGGCAAAATTGGACGGAGCTCGTTGTTCCAAGAGAGTTTTTAATGCCTGATGGTTGTTGTGAAGTCGACTTTTAAAAAGTTTCTCACTTTTCTGCATCAGAAAGCATTAAGTATTTTTTAACGTGAACATTTTACAGTTGACAAGTACCAAAGTACAACAAATGGCACTATCTTGAGAATAGTTTAATCAAGGTGAGGTCGTTTGGGCTTGTGGGGATCCACTGGACATTGTTTTTGTTTTAAAAACTGAAGCAGCAGGAGTGGAGTGATATTGGTATTGTAGAATATGGCTCAGGAAGTACAAATACATCACTAGTGCAACTATTGGCAACCCTTATAAAAATCTGTATGAAAACCTTGAATATCTGTGGACATTTGGTCCCCACTTTTAACCCTCCTCACTCACCTAATGGTAAGGTGAACCTGGGACCTTGTCCAGCCTCAATGCCACAGTTTAGTCATTTAAAGTTTTCAACTATTGCTTCAACCGTAGATATAAGCAAGTATATATTTTCTTTAGGCCTTACCTGAATGGCATGTTCTCTTGTCTTTCCCATTTTCAAGAATGGCCAAGAGAAATTAGCCTCTATATTCACTAGACACCAAACGTTATTGATTTCTAACATTTTCCGAACTTTAATAAAACGCGTAAATTAGAAAAAGAAAAGTTAGATTCAGTTTGTAAGGATTTCTGGGAGGCCAAAAAGTGTACTTAATTTTTTGTTAAGCACAGTCATTTGTGCTATAAATTAATTGTTAAATTTAACAGAAAAAAGCAATATGCCAGATTTTTAATGTGTGAAAAATGTTTTGAAACATTTATGCATTTATTCCCAGTTGGGTATCTTATTTTTTGGACCTAATTTAAATATTTTTATGCACACTTTATTGACAATGGTTTCTTTATTCTTTTTAACAATAAAAGTATGTGGAAATGACAGGTAACGGTAAATTGCGGGTTTCTGTCATTTTAAGTGAGGGATGTGTTTGCTCATGTGTTGCTTTACTGTGAAGCAAGACGCATTAAGAGACACCAGGGCCACAGTAAGGCAACCAAGCAGAGCAAAACATCTGGCCATGGAGCCCCTGAGGAGCTCTGGGGCATTAGCCTCCCAAGGACAGCCGCCTCAGTGTGTGGACCAATCGCATCGGCCTGTTGGCGTGTGTGTGCGGGTGTGTGTGTGTAGCTTCGCAATGCCTCTCACAATCAGTCTGGACCAGGCAAAGGAAATCTGCCCCATCACTGCCTCATTTTCAATTCACAGCATTCAGTTGCCACCTGCTGAAGCCAATCAGGCGACTTCAGCTCGTTAATGAGCCAAGTGATCATTCAGTTGGTTATTGGTCAGATTTCCTGTATGCATTCAGCACGCGGTGCATGTTAATGCTCTCAAAGTTGTCAGTGTAGCATGTCCATCCATGCATGGCTCTTACCTTATTAATCCTTCTTCTTCTGCTCTTCTAATTTCTGCTGTTGGAAGAACCAGGAGATGATTGAAGTCCAGACTGCCTTGCACACAGTAAAACACTCGGTAGTAGAAATCGTAACTGAATAAAACGGTGTGTTAATTCTGATACAAGGTGAATGAATTGGCTTGATTGAAGTGAGCTCTCTGAATATCTTTTTTTTTTTTTTTTCCTGAATGAAGAGCTACTCTGAGGTGGTCTCCTCTATCACACAGACCTTTTATTAAATGCCAGAGACTCACAGCACCACGCCCCATAACATTAATCCATTTTGAACAGTGCCACAGGCTGTTTGACTTTGCCTTTACCTGCAGAGAGAAGGAGGACGACACATGTCATAGCTTCTCATCTTCACTTCCAATCAAAAAGTACAGTCGTGGCTGTTGATTCCCATAAAGACGGTGACTGGAATAAATGTGTCACGTAACCATGTGTGCAAACTCTAACCCACAGTATCTGCATGACAAAACCTTGTTATTATGAGCACCTTGACCTTTAAAAGCCAACACTGTTGCTAGAAGACATTGTATGTGATTCATGAGTATTAGATGGGGCTCAGTGATGATATGAACGTTTTTTTTTCCTTTTTAGTGCTCAGCTTGACCAAGCCTCATTCTGAGCCAGCAGGATACCAGGGATATCATCTCCCCTCAACTGCATGACTTTGATTTTCACTCATGTTCTTTTATTTCAGTTTGTAAGACTTTGCAGGAGCGAAGGCTGCAGAAGAGCGATAATGGTGGCTGCACAGAAGCTGCTCAGATGATAGGTGATAAGTGATGGCAGGAGCAGAAAAAACAGACATGTTATCTACCTGATTGTTACTAAGACTCCTCAGTAGAATCTGACCATTTTCTATCACTTTCAGAGACTTTTGCAACGTCTGTCAGGATTATTTTTCTTTTTTACAGCAAATATCAGTTAAGTTCAGTCACATTTATAAATATAATGTAAGGTAACAATACTTAACATTTGATTCCATGTTACTGTTCATCTCTGCTGAACGGTTAGGATTTGAAATAATTACAGAAATATAAGTGTTTAGATTTATTAAATAATTCTGGAAAGGGTAGCACAATTTTGGGACAAATCATAAGACTGATTATTTAATATTGATATCTATTGCAAATGGGTAAAAATATCTCAGGTTCAGACAGTAAGATTGATGCATCTGATTGAATTTATTACTAGCATGCAGAGTATAATTGCATGCTATCCTGAAATATAAGAGTCAATTAATTACTGCATCCAGTCAGTTTTTGTAAGTTTGTTATTGCACACAATCATGTGATAATAATTCTGTGCAGCTGTAATTCTGGATAAATTACGTAAAAAAATAAATTTTATACGTTTTCAGAACTGACTGAGAATCATTTCACATCAACAATAAAAGTAAATATTTTAATTATTCAATTATTTGCAAGTAGGGATGAGATCATAAAAACGACTCGCATCGATATGATTTAGATAAACCTTCAGTTTAAAAGCCACCAAAGTGCAGGCGCTTTTTTTCACTTTCCTATTTTAAAATGTCCTGTCATGCAGGTTGATGACTTATAAACTACATCTAATGCAAACTTTTATATGGGCTATAAAGTAGTATCAGAATTTATCATCCTGACACCTCTTTGGTCTGACCAGATGGTAGTAAATGTTAATAGCAAGGTATTAACATTTATACCATACATAAGAAGCACACCATCCCCCCCCCCCCCCTGAGAGCTTTCTAAACACAGCAGCAGTAAAGACCATTTCTGCACCGATTCAGGACGTTTTTTATACATGAAAGAAAACTCTTGATATCTCTACTTCACTGCTATGTTTTCAACCATCCCCATTCTATTTAAGGTGCATTCTTTTAAACGCTCTGCAATAAATAAATCTGAGGTTCAGGTCAGTGGATTCTGATGTCCACTGGGGTTATGGTTGGCTTTTCAATCTTCGATAGCATCCATGAGAGGCAAAGAGTTGAACGGAGTGCAAAACAACCGCTTTTTTCTGTTTGTGGTTATACAGTAGTGTACTATTAAGGATACAAACATCATATATGTAAAGCTTTTCTGGTGTTTTTGTTGCATTGCGGTTAAAAAGAGCTGCTCTTTGTTGCCTTCCAGCTTCTGTGAAGAAGTGTTTCTCTTTCTGGTTTATTTCAGCAGTAGTTAAACTTCAGACGGTGTCCTCCTTTGACGCACCGAGGGTGTGTGTGTTCATCTTGGCTGTTACAAATGTTATCTGCGAGGACAGGGATTTAATCAACATTGCTCCAAACCCTGTCCTCCCTCTCTACTGTAATCTTTGCAAATCCCACCACTCGTCTGATGAATTTTGCAAACGTGGTATCGCACCCACACAAAACTGCTCTGTTCCTCAGCTGGTTATCTGCCCAAATAAAAGTGCCATTCTTGTCTGAAAGCCTCACTTTGAGTTTACTCACCGTCTCTAGCTTTAGTTCCACATTTCCTGCTAAAAAGCCCCAGTTTCTATTCATTCCTGGTATCTTGTACTGATTAAACATGCATAGTTTTATATCTGCAGCAGGTTTTTTGCAAAATTACAAATGGGTGATGGTTTCAATTTTTGTGAATGCTATTTTTCTTTTTATGACCCACTGTAAAATGTGTCCCAACCATCTACCCTATGCTGCAGCCAACATAACTGCACATAACCGATCAATGTGTCCTGCAAATTAGTTCTCGCATTAGCTCTTCGACGCACGAGCTAGAAGCATCTCAAGGTCCAGCATGTTTTCATAAATTGCATTGAAATTTGTGACTATGTGAAAGTTTTAAAAGTTGAAAAAGTTTTACTTGGTCAGCTTTTATGTTTTTTGAAATTTCATCATTTTCATGCTTGGTATTAGTTATCTTAGTGATGCTGAATTTGATGCTTTACTTTATGCGGCCTCTTAGTTCCATTTTCTGACATATGAATGGATACAAAAAAAGCTAAATCTGTCTCTGAGGATATTGTTTTGCAAACATTAGTTAGGTAACCAAATGCAAGGACTGTGATCGTATTCTCTACGGTTACCAGAATCACAGCGTTGTCTTCTAATAAATCATTAGTTGCACCCTCTGCACCAAAACATGAATTCTGTTTTTGCCTTAGCCTGAATAAGAAAACATAAAATCCGCAGCCGTGTGAATCATCATCTCCTCCTGAAAACGCTCAGCACGGCAGCCAAGAAGCTGCTGGTGCCGTTTTGTCGCTGGAAAGAAATGGGTGCCATTTTTCTCCCTGTGTGCAATAAATGATGGATGGTGTGACATTTCAGGGAATGCTTGTTTGTGTGTTTCACAGAGATATGCAGTTTTACAGCGTGCACGGGTGACTTATGTTATTTAAACTAAATGAGAAGAGTGTGACAGAACGTTACATGTGGAAAACAGAGAATGCATTCTCACTGGGTAATAAAATGCTCTTCCCCTCCCCAGACCTTATTAACATGGGCACTGTGCACTGTGCATCTCATTGGCGTCAATTTATCAGTATGCCAAGTACACTGGAGCTAAATGTGTCAAGTTGAGAGTGTTTCAGAACAAATGTCTCTTCAGTACCTTTTCATTCTCGCTTCACATTCATTGCATAAATGTCCACGTGATTCATAAAACTAGATTTTCTGTGCAGAAAAAGTTTGATAGCTTCCGTGTCGTTCTGGAGAATTAGCATAATTTAGAAGCAGCATTTGTGTATTATTTTTGTAGGGAGAAAAACTCCAAAGGAAATCAATAGACCACAATAATTAGGCAGATGTTCCTCATACAATAAGTACAACTAGCCATACAGAAGTTTGAAATGTTTTATATTACCAGATGTTTTGTAATTTCATTAGTTTTTATATTGATATTTATCAAGGATCTAGCCACTAAAAATCCAACAAAAACTTTCATTCATAAACATATCAAGAAATAAAAGTGTAGCCATATATTTTTTCATCTTTTTTTTACTTTACTTTGCCTGTTGAAAATGCATCTTTTCTTCCAAGTTTCCTCTGAAATGTGTTGCTCAATACTCAAACTGTAAAGGTTTGCAATAGTAACTGAACAGCATTTTTCTTCCGTTATTAAATGGTTCCAGTGTCTTACATGTTGCTGATCGGTTCCATCGCAGCTCATAGCCAGTGTTGTTAAAGCATGCCTTCAAAAAGACTCATCCATGTGTGGCCTTGACTTTAAGAGCTTTGAACTTAAATGTGCTGTTTTTCCATATGAATTTGAACGAAGTGTAACTTATGTTGCTATCATTAAACCTCTTTCTATTCAGGAGTGAATTCTCCTGTCAAATGAGAAAGTTGGTGGGCAGGGTTAGCTTCTTTATGCAGAAAAGAGATGGAGATGTTGGTGACGAATGTCAGTGTATCTGCTCATACATCCTTCAGGCTGCTATTCGTGTATTTCATTGTGGGAACATATTTCTGACAGTTCTCAAGACTACAGATAGAAGTGCTTAAACTGACATAAAATAGATAGGCTTGATTTGATTTAGCCTTGGATAGTGAGGAACATTTTCTATTTTTAATTTATTTTATGAAAACTTCTGGTTTCAAATGTGCATAAATGCAAGACAAACTCATTTAAATTAATTCTGTAAATAAATGTTGAATGCTAGTAGTTGGTGCAATGTAATTCAAAGAAGAATCTCAAACTTCAGTTCCAATTCTCTGTGTGTATCATGAATATTCAAATGTCTTGTTCCACTTTGGTGAAGGTTATCAGCTTCTCTTTTTATGAAGGGGAAAAACTATTTCAACTTCAGTTGTGCCTTTTTCCTGCTGTTTGAAGCAAAAAAAGTCTTTTGGGCGTTTTTCTGTGCCCTCAGGTAGTTCATTCTCTGCTTGGATATTGTTCTTCAGTTTTAGCCATGAACAATTTCAAAGCTAGTTTTGGAAAATGAGGGTGAAACAATAATGGTGGTGATGCATTAGGTCGTTTAGGGACTTTGTTTAAACATCTTTCATTTTGGTTTGTGTTGTTGCTTTGAGAGAAGGCTGTGGCGTGTTTATCTTTATGGGTCTGAATTACTGCGTAAATTAAGGTAGCATCTTCTAAAACAGATTTATGACTTGTCCTCAAGGCGTCTTCACAGAACAGAGGAAAAACTCTTATCAACCCTTATTAACTAAATGTAAATTTACCAACGTCACACAATCAACCCCGGTGCTCTCTTTGTTCAGCCGAGCCTCATCTTAAAGAATCTCTCATCAAATGAAAAAATAAACTACACTTCTTTTATTGAGTATAAAATAAGATTTATCTGCAAGGTGGAATTTTAGAGGCTGTATTTGAACTTTAAAACACATAGAGACACCAAAGCTGGATGTACATATGTTAGCCTCTGGCTTCTTTATCTCTGCTAAATCTTGGATCATTCTCTCTGGATCCAGCCGTTGTTTGAAGTTGTGATGAAGTTGCAGAAAAAAAGGAATAGTGATCCCAAATTCTGTAATTGTAAAATGTTGGAGGTTCTTTTGGACAGAGTGACAGCAGGTTGTATTCAGTGAGTGGACAGCAGGGCAGAGGAAAGGTAAATACTATATTTCAGATGAGGACAGAGTGATGAAAGCACCTTCAAAATCTTACCATAAACAAAAAGAGCTGCACTGTCAGGACGTATAATCTTTTTGAATATTTGAAGTTGAGGAATTTGCTGCTGAGCTGGATTGAGCGCTTTGGTCATACCTCAAGGTCTCCAAGTATCCGGAGAGTCCGACCAGGAGCCACTGTGACCAATCCATCTTTATCAGACAGACTGAGGGCAGGAATTAGGCTGGCTGTGTTCATCAGTGGGTCACTGTTGTTGCTGCTCAGCAGGTTTCTAACATCCTTCCTTTAAATCATTCAGCTAAAGACTAAGTCTAAATGTTCATCTAATGTTTAAACTGAATAAAACTGAATGCTTGGTCAGCCAATAGATGTTTGGTCATTGTGACATGTCTTTGCATTAAAACTAGATTCAGTAAATTAGAATGCTATTCAGACGCTTGTGTATATCAGAAACTACAGATTTTCCACACAGACTGGTGTTTTTAAGGCTTTATTTCGGTTAATTATGGTGATTTTTCTGGTTAAAGCTAATAAGAAAACAATATTTACAAATGTTCACGTCAAATTATGCTGAATGGTTAAAGATTGTCTTAAAAAGGTACTTTTATTCTATTTTTTTTTTTTTTTAAAAGCTTCATGTGACTTTAAATGCTTTTGCCTGGTGACTAAAGCCAGAAAAAAAAAATTATGGGCAATTCCAAAAGGAATTGTGCTGAGTAATAATTTTACTTTGGAAAGCACTCAGAACTGCCTTGTTGAAATGCTCTATACAAATGAACTTGAATGAAATTTTAGTAAAGTTGTCTCACAACAAGCTGCTTGTTGTGAGACAAAATGTGAAGGATATTCCTATTGTCGTTGTGTCATATAAACCTAATCAAACGTAAAAGGAAATTCTAAACGTGGTTAAAAAACCCCCACATTAGGCTGTGGATTCAATTAAATTTGAATAATATTTGTACCAGTTTAGGAATATATGATTAAAATGTCAGTCGTAAATAAATTACACCCAAATAGTATTAAATATATTTTTTACTTTAACTTTTTTATGCCTTTTTAAAAAAAATTTTTAAGGATGAGTAAAATCAGAGTAAAAATAGTTTTGCCCCTCCTCTATCTGCAGCCTGAGGGATGATTACACATCTCTAGGTTTTAATTTGCAGCATGTGAATATTTATGTAACATGATCTTATTGATATTTTGTCTACTGTAGCTCAGCATCTCCCCAGCATGTGTACACATTTGTTTACTGGGGGAGGTGGTATTGATAGCAGCATGCTCTTCTCATTGTTTATTTATAACCGGCCATGTTTCCTCTCCTCCTTTTAGTCTCAGACTGTAAATATCCTGCTTGATTAAAAATTGAAGACGTGTTGTGAACCCTTCTGCTGCCCATGCTACGTCTGAAAAGCTCGAATATCATCTGTTGGTTCACTTTATGAGAACATAGTTTCTCAAATCACAATTATTTTTAGCTGCTTGCAAGGAGTTTGTTGGTGTGAATTGTGCTTTTTGTAAATCATCGTTATTTGCCTCATTCTAGGTTGACTTATCAGCTTTGCTAATGTAAATTTCTTTCCAAACACTTGAGGATTGACTGCTAAAAAATGGCAGGCTCATCACTGCATGGATGACATGCTCTCTGAGACTCACCCGGTGAATCAGCATGCTGTCAGTCACAACCTGTCACCTCTGCACTCCTGAGAAAGATGCACGGTTGGCAGGGTGTGTTTTTAGCTCGGAAGCACGACTTTCCTGCAGAAGCACACCTACACTTCCAATAGCAGAAAAAAACCCACAACTATCCGATGCTGCTATAATTTAGGCCAATAGTCGCCCGCTCAGAGAGGAAGCCTTGGCCACCGATTCATTTAGAGTTCAGCTGTCAGACATTATACTCACACTTTCATGCGCACACATTGCCTGATATATTGCAGCTCTGTGCACTCTGCACAGGTAATGAGAAGTGGGGAAAAGAGACAGGGGGCTTTATTGGTCTGTTGGATAAAATAGTGAAAGTGAGGCCTAAAGAAAGGCTCAGACCATTAAGATTTCTGAATCAAAGATTTGGGGGGAAAAAAGCAAAACTAAATCATTAAACTAAAATACATTGTAATTATTGCTTAATTTGGCTTTTGTTGAAAACCACATTGAAGTTTTCTACTTTATTTTTTTAGCACAAATCAGTGTTTCTATCTTCTACTTTCCTCCTTCCTCAAAATCATAGATGCACTAATAATACTGTGCATGTGCATCTTCACTTTTGCTCTTTTTCTCCTTCAATCTTCCTTATCTCAAAATGTAGAAAATGTACCATCACTCCAGTCATTTTGCTGTTAATTTTATTTTTTAGACCACTATGCTTTCATGTTGTTTACCAAAGATGTGCCTGTGGGCTGCTGGGTGGGTTTACTGCAAATAAAACCTCCAGGTCTTATTTTATTTCTCTCCTTTAGGAAGAATTAGGAAAAATAAATATCTGAGTGGAAATAAGCCACAACCATTTCAAAATAGTTCAACCTTTTCCACAGTTAGATTATATTTTTAATATTCAAACTTACTGAAAATTTTTTTATTACCACAGTTCTATGAAAGCAAAGTCTGGCTGTATGCCAGAACATACAGATGCTGCTACTTTAAAGCATTTGTTTCTAAATGACTTCATAATATTATTAAAATATGATGTTATGTTGCATCGTTGATAAAATTCAGTTGTTATTCCAAACATATACGTGTTTATAACCTAAATAAATCTGTCAAATGAAGCTTCAGCAGAGTCTATAATCTTTCAAGCAGGGTTGCTTTGGGCGGATAACAGTCTTCAAAACATTTCCTTCCCCCTGAGGTCACAGCCTTTTATTTAACTTGGCTCTGAGAGGAGAGACCGTTCAGAAACAACCGTTTTAATGGCATCCTGCACCAAGAGTTTACGGCTGTCTGATGCTCAGGAAGGCGATGTTATTGGAGCACCAGCGAGGGGATATTCTGATCCGATGCAAACGGTGGAATTTGCAGAGGGGCTTTTTCTTAAGAGGAGATGACTGTGATTAGCTGCACTCCTGTGAGAGGGAGAGTTATGAGCTCTAAGCTTCTTTTTTGCCTGACCTGCTGCACACATTTACAAGTTAGAGAAAAGTCCAGAGAGGCCAAAAAACAAGTGCTGCATAACTCCCAGGATTTATTAGAAGGTATTTCTCAAGATGGTTTAGAGAAGCGTGAAATTATGATAATCAGGTCTGGGATGTGAATTTTCTCTTTTTCAGATGTCAAATCTGATTTTGTGGAATATGTAAAACAGGAAATGTGAGTTGTGTATGTCGGGCCAAAACTAAAATAACACAAATTCTCCGTCTTCAAAACGCCTCATTGTTTTCTGTGCGTGAATTTTAGGTCAGCTCCCTGCAGAGATGACTTGGTTACCACGCCAACACGTTTTTGCCCCCGTCTCCTGTTGCTATGGTAACAGCTCAAATCTTGGTTGACCTTAGCTTTCTCCACAGATACACTCAGTCATTAACTGAGCAGGCATTTATTGTACCAATAATGAGCTTCTTTGTCTCCACAGTTTGACCCTGAACTTCAGTGGACTGAGTAGAATGAACTTTTCATTGGTCCTGATCATCTGAACAGGATGCACTGTGGCCTGGTTTTGTTTTTGTTGCTTTGGGAGCAGTAGCACTGTACAGCTTCTGTAGCTAAGTTCACTGTTTTTCAGTGTATTCAGCAAAAACCGTGGCTGCAAAGTGGGCACAAATGATGAGGCCTCTGCCTCTGTGCTTGGTATTTGTTATAAGGTGTTTGTGCTGATACAATGCTTCTGTTGTACTTGGCTTTCTCTAAATGTAACTGTGTGCATTAGAGGCTAACATCTGCACTTTTTCCTCTTATACAAAGCAAACATTTGGTTAACTGTTAGGTTAACCAAACAGTTAACCTAACAGTTACTTTGGTTACTTTGTAAACCAAAGTAACTCTTTGGTTTACAAAGAGTTACTTTGTAAATCAAAGTAACTCTGTTCAACTGTTCAAACAATCTGCACTTGTTTCATGTGCTGCTGTGCTTTAATTAACTGGTAATTTAGGTCTGTGGACTCTGAATGTAGGTCATGTTCAGCCTGACCTGATGATGGATTTTCTAGCATGCCTTCTAACAAAAAAAATAATAATAATCTGAGAACTGTACTGAATTGCTATTTGTGTGAAGGAATAATTACTTGGAAAGAAGAGTCAATTTTCTTTTCTCTCCAGCATTTTGATTTTACACATTTGACTCTTCCAGGTGGGCTGCACAGTGGCGCAGTTGGTAGAGCAGTTGCCTTGTAGCAAGAAGGGCTAAAAACAAAGTTCTAGAAACTGACAATCTTTTGCAATTTATTTATTTTTTATAAAGATGTTTAATTCTTTTTTTGGTGTTTTTTTTTGTTATTATTCAAATAATTTCAGCACATGTATTTCTGCAAGTAGGCTTTGGTTCATAAGTTTATGTTTGAAGCAGACTTTCTGCTTTAGCTAAGTGTTTATAGTGTAAATCAATTTCATATGCCTTTTTGTAGAATGTGAGAACAAGGGAGTAATTTAATTTAATTTGTTAAAAATACCAATCGTAAGTGACTTTTTTCTTTAAACATTTTCCTGCTGGCTTAAATTAAATCCACAATTTGTCCCTTTGGAAAGTTAACCACAAATCAAAAATAAAAACTTAACTTTAAATATGTTGCATCGACAGTTATGAACTAATGCCTAATATGTAGAAACATATCAACATTACTGTGTGACCATATAAAACATTCTCAGTTCTGCTCATTTAGTTTAATCTCACAAGTATCATACCAATGAGAATAACCTAGATACTACAAAATACCACAAAAAAATGTTTTTAACACAACAGACTTACAACACATCTGCAGAATTTTCAAGCACTATGCACTAAATTACAGAGTTTATATGTTTTCCTTTTAAGGAATTCTCAGTTAAAGTATGCATCTAAATCTTTAATGATTAACTTTCTGTGAACCAGCAGGAAACCAAAAGTACACTCGGGGAAACTCTTGAGAAAATATGCCTTCTAGCATTCAAATGAAAAGCATAGAACCTCTCCGGAGGAGCTGGAGGAAGTTGTTAGTAAAAGCGTCTCTCACTAAACTGCTGCCTCCTCAACTCTGACAGAGATTAGCAGCAGGAAGAGAGACGAGGTTCCCTCTGCAAACACGATCAGTGGGGTTTCTTTTTGTTTGGGTTCTTCTAAGTCATCTCGGTCACTGCTTATGCTGTAGTGCAGAATTTTCTGCTGCATCTTTCTGTTAGCTTACAGTGTGTGTACATCAGTTTGAGCAGTAATAGTAGCCTGCAGTGTTAAGTAGATGGGCAGTTTTGCTCTGATTACCTTGGAGATTGACTCATACAAGCCGTTCTAAAGTCGGACTGTGACAAGTACTTCATCCTTTATACCTGCATACTGTGATTGACTGCAAAGATGTTGGCTGGAAATTCAAAACTTCCCATCTTTCAAAGTCAAATTCTTTCTTTATCTTTTAATCTTCACATAATCAATTTGAAACAAAAAAGCTGCTTTATGACTCATTCGATCATTTCCAGCTTACTGATGGATTTCTTCTGATCCTGACCCATCTCGTCCTTTTCTCTGTGGTTCTGCAGGAGTTTGCTGCACTGACCAAGGAGCTGAACGCCTGCAGGGAGCAGCTGCTGGAGAAGGAGGAGGAGATCTCTGAACTCAAAGCTGAGAGGAACAACACCAGGGTATCTAACGTTTGAATCTTACATCAAACTTACATTGTGCTGGAACGGTCAGTTCCTCTCCAGCTGCTTGAACTATGAAGCTTCTTGTGAGGAAACAAAGTTTTAACACCATCTTAAAAACAGAAGCAAAAAATCTGCATAAATTTGGTTTTCTTCCATTAGTTTTGTTGTTGACGATGAAGTTGGGTTTTGTTTTTTGTTCTGGCGAAGGAAATTTTTTTCTTTCTGATTGGTGCACATTTTGCCTATCAAACCCAAATAAGCAGCTCTTGTAGCAGTTTAAATTTGTCCAGGTGGCTTGGTCTGCTTTCAGAAGCTCAAAATGAAAGCAAGAAAGAAAATAAAGATATGACTATTCTTTGTCAAACTACGTCCCCTGAAATATTCTAAAATGAAAATGCAAAGTGTGCAGATAAAGAGAATAATGGAACATTAACATGGCCTGTACTGGCCCCAGTAAAGACATGGGAGACATTTGTGATGTAGGTTACAGTAAATACAACCACAAAGTTAAATAAATGTCTTCTTACTACTCCCAGTATCTTTGTATTTGCAAAAGATACAAATGAAGTTGGGATCATTTCATGTGGACAAAATAGCAGCAGGGGAATAAAACAACATAGAATTATTTTATTTTTGATTTTTAATAATGTTCAAAATGTGGCTGAATTGTGTCAAATCCAACCAATAGAACTGTTTTTCCATGACAAACAAATATCCTTAGCATAGAGATGGAGGAATGACTTGTTAACAACTTGACCTACATTATTAATGTTAATTGTCAAAAAGTGGTATTTCTAATACAAAGCCTTGAGGGGCACAATTTGTGACAGGTATCCAGAAGAAAGACTAAATTACTCACAGAAAGATTTTTCCCACATTCTGGATATTTTATGATGTTTCACTCCCTGCTCCAGAATTTTGAATATGATCCTCAGAAAAAAGGAGGCTGCCTGCAGATTTTGATGAACAGAAATGGAAGTAAGTCTGCAAAAGTACTGAACCAAGCATCACACTGACATTCTGCCTGGGAATTTTCCACTTTCTCCACATATGAGTGCTCAGCAGTAGAATTAAGTGGTGATAATATGCAGAGTGCTCCAACTCAAATACTCTCATGGGAAATTGAACCAACTTGTAAATGTTTGGGGAGGCAAAGTTGTGCATGTTCACTTCTAAAAAACATTCTCTTAAAAGCTGTAAGCACACTCTGCTGTTGCCAGATAAGACCGGTTTACATTTTTTGCACTGATTTAGTTTTCACTTTTAAAGTACTATTTAAGCTCATCTCACTGAGAAATCATGAAAAGAGGTGCAAAGAAACAGAAAACATCATTTTCACACTCGCTTAATTATCGCCTCTAACTCACTAAAGAGCAATTTTCAAAGCAAGCTTTAATTAAACTTGGTTTTGTCACTGAAGGTGTTTTTCATTTCATAATTAAGTTTTGTAAGGCATGTGCAGACAGGCAGCGGACTGAGGGGCTGCTGTGTTGTCTGTGGAGACATGTAAATGTTATTGACTGTTAGGATAAGTGTCCCAATCGAATGACATGCACGTACATTTAGACTCAAGAGGATCTGGAGACATGAAGCATGTCCAATAAATAATAAAGCAACGGTTGAAAAAATCTACCGAACAGGATTAGAGTGTGTTCTAATTCTGGAAGACACTCAGTGTAAACACTTCATGACTGATTCAGCTGTGTTTGTTCTGTTGGCGTTGCAGGAATATGGAGTACATGATGACTGCTGCTCCAGCTCTGAGAGAGACAATTCAGATAGAGAAGTGGTTTGAATTTATTTTTTTTTACATGCTTGTGTTTCTCAGAAACATGAGAATGACCACTTTAATTCTTTCTAATGGCAAAATATGACTGGTTTCATTTTTAAAACTATAATCGAATGTATACTACTTCCAGTGCATTTATTTTAATGATTTAGTAGAAAACCAAGTTAGTTTCTGCAGCATATGGTGCTGCAGACAGTCCATCCCCTTGTGAATTCAAAACTGCTTTCCTTTGCAATAAAAGTTTCCTCTCTTAGCCAAAGTAGAAACTGATGTCAAATTAGAAATATTTAAAATATTCTTGATGTACTAATTATGAAAGGTTCACCACTGGGACTCCTGCATTTGCATGATGATAGAATCAGTCAAACTCTCCGTCACCTTCTACACTTTCTGCTTTCTTTGGCTTCTCACCGGAAACAAAAAAAAAAAAATCTGACCTTTGCATGAATATCCCTGTTTTTGCAGGTGACAATCTTGAATCAGTCATTTTGTCTTGTTTACCCTATTGAAGCTATTAACAGGGTGACAGACACAGATGTTTGATTGTTGTTAAGTTGTTACATTTTTGACCAATTCTGCTTTTTAAGCCTAAATACTATAAAGAATGTGCAGAAGGTCCTTTGATAGTGCCAGTGATTTTAAATATGACTGAAAATGAAATAATTTCATTATGCCCTTCAATTGTTTCCTAACCCTTATTTGACTTTTACAACGGGAAACATTTTTGTTTTTATGATATATTCACTACATGCATATACAACAAAGAGCAGTATTAATATAACACTTTCATAAAGAAAGGGGTGAAGCTTGAAAGTATCTTTAAAGGTTTATGTTTTAATATATATTTTAGTCTGTATATGTGATCAGCACATCTAGTGCTCAAAGACTCGCTTAGGGATTCGTGTCTGGAAAGAATTTTTTGGTCGTCTGTTCAGCCAGCTGTTTGAAGCTTTTCCCTGTTTTTAACAAATAATCTGTGCATGTGATTTTCCCAGTTACTTCTGGAACATCTGGAATGCCTGGTGTCCAGACACGAGCGGTCACTTCGAATGACGGTGGTCAAGCGTCAAGCTCAGTCCCCCTCAGGGGTCTCCAGTGAGGTTGAAGTCCTCAAAGCACTTAAGTCCCTATTTGAACACCATAAAGCACTCGACGAGAAGGTACATCTGTCACCAGCCGGGTATTATTTTCACTTCTGTTGGAGGAAAAAAAAAACCTCTATTTTTGAATATTTGTAAATGACTGGAGAATACTGTGAAACAATATGGATTCCTTAGATATTTTAATAGAATTAATATGTTGATTACTGTTTTAAACATTGCTATAAAACTTTTTGACTTGAACATTTGTTGGCACTGTTTGTTTTCCATAGTTAGATTGCTGCTTTAAACTCTATTCCCCCCTTTGTGATCCACAGGGAGGCTAGCTTTCAGCCTGACCCCTGAATACTTTCATCTGTTAAGGCTTGATGTTTTGGGTGGTAAAATTGTCTTGGGATACTGGGCATATTCCCAATTTCAAAAGTTTTTAATTCAGGGTTAACTCTTCTGAGATAGTTGAAAAATCAGAATAGGAAGGGATATTGAAACAAAAATTACTTTTAGAATCAGTCAGTGTTCCTTTTGTGACTTCAAAACCACATTTAAATGTTATCCTACAGCCATAAGCAGAGAAAAAAATTATTTATCTCCTGCCGTGTTAATCAAAGCTTGCCTAGATAGAAATTTAAATAATCAATTTAAATGAACATAGACATAAATATTGTTTTATATTTTAATATTTTCAGGTCAGAGAGAGACTACGAGTGTCACTGGAGAGAGTTTCTGCCTTGGAGGAGGAGCTCACAGCAGCCAATCAGGAGGTAACATACTGTGAGCTTATATGAAACAACAGCTGTGCTAATATTTAAACATACATTAAATACACTTTCTTTGATTTGCTGAATGTTTGAATGGGTAATCAGCCCCAGGCAGGTGTATTTACTTCAGTTAAGACTTTCTGCTTGTTAATTTTCTTTAGTACAAGAAATGCTAGAAATAGAAATGAGAATGAAATGAGAAATGATGAGAATGAAATATGCATTTTGTCATATTACAAGTCAATGCATCACTGGGATTTCAGGTGAAAGACAAACGCAAGTATCTGTGAAGTGGACAGTAAAAGTTTCAATTAGTTTTTACAACTCTAAAGCTGCAAAATGCAAGATGCTTCAATCAGTTGCCACTAAAATAAAATCCGGTGCAGTCAGTTGTAGAAAGCATTTAATTTTGCTATAACTCTGTGTTTTGTGAAGCCCTTAGAAGTTTGTTTGAGCACAAATATTTTTTGTGCCTCACGCATTTTACAGCAATGTATATCCTTCTATAATCATTTTTTCACTGAAGCTCAGAACCTGCAGAAGAATACTCGCTGTTTTTAGATGAAAGTTGCTGACGAGCTTCGTGTTCCACACCAGCAGCCATCCTCTCAGCTGCAGACTGGCTGCCACTTCCCAGTCTGTTACCAGTCACGACACAAAGAGGAGGAACACTTGGACTTTTTGTGGTTGTCACATCCTGACAGAGATTTGGTTGGAAGGCACAAAGAGGAGAATATAAACGAAAAAAGGCATTTAATGTCGATGCCTCTTGTGGTCAAAGAGATGTGTGCTAATGAGTTTGCAGATGTGTCTTTAGTGAAAGCTGAAAAAGTATGGAGACCACAGTCTAAGTTGGAATGAAAAGTGCTTTTGAGGAGATAGTGTGTGTGAAATCAAAGATTCTTTTCTGAAGAAGTGAAAGTAATTTGGCAAGCATGATGTTTTTAAAGTTTTTTTTTTTCATTTTTCCTAGAAGAAACTTGATTTTAACAGAGCATTTAAGGCACTGACGGACATGGCGGTAGGAAATGTAGCTCCATTAGAAATTCTCACACCACTGAGTCAAGGTTAGAAAGCCTCTTCAGTACATCCGCGAGCTTCCCCCTTGTATGCGGTTAACAGCGCGCGCCAGCTGTAGGCAGATGAGTGATTGGGCCTAGAGGCGGCAGACAGACGCTTAAACTGGCGTTGCTGAATAGAAATGTCTCACTTCAGGGGCTCCAGGGAAGCGTGAGCAAGCAAACTGGTAATTGATTTTGGATGGAAGTCTTGTATGAGTCCCATTTCCCTGCGGGCATTTTCACAACACTGTCGTACCTGATGAAATCAGCACCCTTTGACCTTGTGCAGTCATAGGTGCTTAAGTGGCCACACACTGATTACTGCAGGGAATTCTAATTTGCTGCTATCAAATCAAATGTTATACTGGATTTGTTAGAATCTATTTAACGATACAATTAAAGAAATGAGTTTAACTGTTGAAAAGTTACGCTGCATGTTTAGAATTGTTTTTGTTTAAGTGAAACTTAATGTCATTCACAACGGATGTTGGTATTCTTTCTAGGATTGCCATTGTTTTATGTTAATATCAATATCTTATTTTGGACTTTTATTGACTTTTATTTTTTTAAATGACAAAAACCTTCAATTTCATCTTTAAAGTTTCTTACGGATAAAGTGTACTGAACAGTTGGTTACAAATACCCTAAAAAATCCTGGCATTCTAGGAAAAATGAATTCATTATTTTTGGCATTTCCAGTAACAAGTTTATTTGTTTGGGTCAGCTGCTTCAGACCTGAAAATTTGTGGTCTCCTTTTTAATATGATGAAGCATTGAAAAACCATTGATTAATAATAAATCTAGGCAGTAGGTAACACTGCTTGGGGAAAAAAAAAAATCTGTATTTTAACCTCAACATGAAACCAGATCCTGCAGAGGATTCAACACGTTTGAAGTCATATAATCTGGTTAGTCCCACTTACATGGGGAGATCTGATTAGAGATGAGCACTGCAAACACAAATGCCATCTGAATATGGAAATAGTTGAATATCTGAATATTTAGCCTTCATTTTCACAAGGTGTTGAAAACAAGACAGCCATTTATCAAAACAGTCATATCATATGTGAAATCCAAGTTTGATATTGGAATATTTAAACATGAGTGCCCATCCATAGATGTAATCAAATATATTTACTCTGTGCTACCTTTAAAATAACCCAAAAATAGCGCAGGAAATCAGAGCAGAAGTAGCTTTATTTTAACTTCAAGGAAAATGTTTTTGTATGAGGAAAGAAATTGGGGTTATTTTTTCCCATTTGTGACTGATTGTAATTCAAGTAGACTGCACCAAACCGTCATGCTACTAGATGGATTCAATCTTCTTCAATTCAGTAAATTGCTTTGCAGAAAATCAAAATCACCCTTCACTCCTTCTAATAATTCAATTTCTCCTTCATCGCGCTACTTCTGACATTTCTCATAACATAAAATTGTTGTAAAAACAGACAAGAACATCATATTGTCCCTTTCTTTTGTTCTTACCATTTTCTCCCTTTCCTCTTAATGGAGATGAATCAACAACATCAAAAGGAACTAAAAGGCAACCTGTTCATTTTAACTTGTCGTTTCTGTTATTTTTGAGCTGGAGATGTGTGGCACTCCATTCATTATTTGTTGGGCTTTCATGTCAGGGGTGGTGTTGGTGTTTGATCTCTGAGGTAGAGAAATTGCAGACGATCTCTGGGATAGTCGAGGACACATCCAGAGACGCGGTTCTGACCTCATTAAAATTAATGAACAGAAATGCTCTGTAGTGTTTTAACCCTCGTTGTACGAAAGCAAAGGGGTCGTTCCACAGACTTATTTATGCTCCTGAGTCAGTGGCAGAAGTCGGTTTCTTTTATCTGGATCATGTAAACAATTCTGTTGTCATTTATGCCCTTGATTATCCTCTTAAGGAAAAATATATAACACAAAACATGACCTTGTTTCTCGATCATTGTGCTTTTATGCAGAATGACGTGTTTAAGACAAAACATTAATGATGCTGGGAAATCCTCAAAGAAAAGCCAGAGAAAACAGAGTTAAGGTTAAAGCCCGCTGAAAGCTTCTGAGAACTGAGAGCACAGACCCAGCCTGATGGAGCATTAACGTTCTCCCAGCACGTCTCATGGATTGTTGCTGGAGCTGCTTCTTTGCTTTCAGAGGGATTATAGTTAAATAATGTGAGCCTTTTGTAGCTGAAGTGCTTTTGTGACCTTTACTGTAAGGAGGATGCTGGGGGTTAAAGCAGAGCAAGAAGCACAAGCAGAGAGACGGACAACTTAAGCAACACGGCAAATTACTTTGATCCTTCCATAATTTCTTCCCTTCTCTAATCATCTTCCTTTCTTTGATTCCTTCAAATATTTCCTTCAATATTTTACCCTTCCTTTCTTTCACCCATTTTTTTGTTTCTCCCATGTTTTTCACTATTTTTTCTTACTTTCTTCAATCATTCTCTTTTTAAAGTTTTCCTGCTCATTTATAAAATTTATTAAAAGAAACTGAAGAAATTCCTCTCCTGTGTAAACCATAAAAATATTTCTGTTTAATTATAAGATATTGAAAGATAAAAAGTAGCAGAAGCTGCTCAGACTTTTAGACTTTAGTACAGACACAGGTAGTAATGAGCCAGGAAATAAAGCTGTGTTCAATTTCAGCACTAACCCAACTCCTCCTCCCTGAAAGGAGGTTTTTCTGTTTACTGTCTGTTTGGGAAGACTGTCCTCCAAAATGTAGCCTTACATTGCTGTTATTAGGAGAATTAAATAAAATCACTTGGAAAAGCGCTTTTAAAAAGCTGAACTAAAGTAAATACAACTCAGGTGGACTCAGGTGTTTACTCTAACTCTGCTTTTAGAGATCCAAGGAGATGCATTCAGTTCGAGTCTGGTGGTAATTTCAAAGGATTTAGTTTGAAAGATAAAGAAACACTTTGTATATACAGAAGATATGTGCAGGAGTCGCTTAAGAGATAAACATTGTGTCACTATAGAACTGAATGTAAACATTATTGCTGGTCACATCCATGGTGATGTGCTGATTTTAGCTGCTGAAGATTATAGTTACTGTGATTTTATGAGACTTCCAGCTTCATTGTTCTGTAAATTCCTCTGCTGTAATGTTGATGTTCTACTAGCTGATTGTGTAAAGTCACATTATTATATCTGTCATTTTAAACATTGTGCACTATTGGCTCTGTGAATAACAAATATTTTCAATTTATACCTGTGTTTATGATCGTACAGATTGTGGCCTTACGAGAGCAAAATGCTCACCTCCAGAGGAAAGTTGCGTCCGGTGAAGGAGGCGATGACCTACTGGAGGGCAGTGAAGCGCAACATAAGCTCCACGGCAAGGTGAGCGTCACCAGATCTCAGGTTTCTGACTCTAAATAAAAATAAACAGTACTGTGAGACATTTATTTAGAGGGAATATACAAGATTTTAACATGCAAATATATTTCCTTAAGAGACAAATTTGTCTGTCTCTTAAGAAAGCCTCGTCATTTTCTTTCAGGGAGCTGACAGGAACGTCTTTGTGCACCAAGCAGTTGATGAAAACTATTAACATAGTCCATTCATTAAGAGGACTATGAACTAAATTTAGGCAGTTTTCGAGCTGTAACTTGACTTTGGCATAATTCATTTGACATCTTGGTCAATAAAATCCACTTGGAAGTCATGATCATCCTACACTCCTTTACTGAATGCACAGTCAATTTGGAATAATCAACTTCAAAACTCATGGAACTGCATCTTGTTTCACCACACCATTTATATCAGCATCATCAGAACTTCAAACCTCATATCTGATGCTAAAACATATTTTACATGCAGACAGGCAGCTGGATTAGTTGGTTAGCTCAACGGGAGGGCTGTTACTTGGCTGGTCTTCTGCAGGCTGCAGCTTGGGGGAGGAGAATAGGCGGGTGTGGAGAGTAGAGAGATGAAGAGCGTGCATGCTGAGGCGAGAGGTAATGAGAAGACGGTTATCATCTGCTCTGTTCTGTGGAGATAAAATAAAGGAATATAAACACAGGCTGTTTTCTGCATGTTAATGTTTAGCTGCGTGTTTCTCATATGATACGATGAAGGCAAAGTTTTAACCTTGCAGTGATGGAGAGGTTTAGTCATTCAGCGTCACTGCAGTCACAAGGACTGACGGAGACGCTGCTGCAAACACCATTAGCTGAGAGTGACAGCCTGTCCTGTGATGTAAAATATACATGGCTGTGGCCTTAATGTGGCAGGTAGGAAGAGGTCAAGGGCAGGAAAGGTCACGCTTTCTTTTATTTTTAGAAATCATTAATACTTTTTTCTGTTCTCACTCCTAATTCCTTAAGTGTTTGTCTTACTTTGTCTACCAAATCTTTATTGCTATGAGGTAAAAATAAACGTTTCTGAGAGAAAGACACATGTAGAAGTTTCAGCCGATGGACGGTGAATTTTATACACATTCTGCTAGTTTTGAACCAAAATTACCTTTATCTAAAGATGTAATCTCTAAAATTTGACTTTGCTTTGTAAACTAACTAAAGTCTGCTGCATGCTGTGGCTATGCTCTAAAACACCTAACAATTTGCTAAATAATAAAAGGAGAGACAGTGGTTCCTTTTGGAGATAAATCAGTCATCTTCCATTTCTGTTTTCTGTTTCTGGTGCTATGCTAATGAGTCAACTTTTAAACAGCTTTCAATTTAAATAAATCAGAAATTCTACAAAGGTTCATGGTTAGGTTAAAGCATAAAAATTCACAAATAAAGTGTGAACCTTTTCCTATTTGTCCTCAAGAGGCTTAATGAGCTCTTCTCATTCTTAAAGAAAAATAGATTGTTCAGCTGCTCAGCTTAGGTTAAAAAATGTCAGTTCTATTTTATATGGGAGGTGTTTCTTTCCTATGCTGACCGGATACATGCTGTATCTCCCTCTAGCGTCTGTCGAACGGCTCTCTGGAGTCAGCCCGCGAGGCGAGCCAGGTGGTGGAGCTGCAGGATCTGCTGGAGAAGCAGAATTACGAGCTGGCCCAGATGAAGGAGCGCATGTCCTCTCTGTCCTCCAGGGTGTCCGAGGTGGAGCAGGAACTGGAGACTGCCCGCAAGGACCTCATCAAGTCAGAGGAGATGAACAACAAGTACCAGAGAGACGTCAAAGAAGTAAAAGCTCATATGCATTCATACGCGCTGTATGCACACATTGAAAAGAAGGAAACATGCATATTTCTAAGTTGGGGAGAAAAAGGACATGAAAGAATCCTTGCAGTGGTGTGAAACAGCTGGCATGTCAAATCAAATATGTCCATGCCCTGAATAAATGGACATTTTTCTCACTATTTGAAATGAAATCAAACTAAACTTTCTCTCCGTTAGCACAGTTAGAAAATGTATTTTTCTAAACACTAGAATACATAGTTTGCTGAAAATTTGGCCTATTTCTCATGAACTGATCTGATGTAGCATTTTAAGGGGCTTAAATGTTGCAAATGTTGCTTTATAGGCCATAAGTCTGTCGTAAAGTCTTTCCCAAATGGTTTAAAGCCACTTTAAATCTATTCTAAAATGCTTTACAATAAATTTCTCTTATGGTATTTAGCAAATATAAGTAAGTAAGTTTGGCCATTTCTATGGATGTTTGACAATGTGAAGGTTTATGTATTCATCTGGTTTTAATCTATAGTAAGTATCTGCATACCTCCTTAAAAATGCTGTAAAAATGGCTACAGTTCTAATATGTTAAATGCTGTCTCGTAAATATTTAGCACACTGCAAGACACAGCAGAGCATATGAAGAAAATAATTATCCAATAGCTGACAGCACAATAGCGCAGCTGTGTACTTGTCCACTGCGCCTATGTATATAGGTTGATACCCTTTTGAACCACGGCTGAAATTACTATTGATTGCTAACAATGCAAGCTGAGGCATTTATTGCAGCCTTATTGGAAAGACGGCTTGTTATCACCGTTATCTGTCGTCTCTCAGAGCTGCAATATCTACCCACCCTTCCAGATGACTATTTCTTGTTGCTTAGTTGGGAAAACAATGTAAGCTTTTTTGTCTCCTGCAGTTCTTTGTGCAGGAAATTAACTCTCATAGTCTTTGGTAGTGCTGTCACTGTGAAGCAGAACTCTGTTGCAGTTAAGTTCACATCTGTGTCTCTGTCTTTAAAAATATTCTTTCTCTTTGGAGTCTGACTGGCTTTGTGCTTCACTCATGCAGAAGTCAGTTTTTGCTTTTTGAGATTGAAGCTGTAGTTTCTCAACTCATTTAGTGCAGCTTTAGAGAATTCTGTTCTTTTTTATTATTATCATTTTACTCTATGAAAGTATATTTTGTTGTGTATTTCCATGCATTCTATGCATGCAATAAACATAAGCAACGACTAAAGTTCTGATCTAACACAGAAGTAAAAAATAAACACCAGGATTTTGACTGTTCTAACTGATAATTGTGCGCAGGTCATGTGCCAGAAGGAGGACATGGAGGAACGCATCGTCACGCTGGAGAAGCGCTACCTGAGCGCACAGCGAGAAGCCACATCTGTGCACGACATCAACGACAAGCTGGAGAATGAGTTGGCCAATAAAGAAGCATTCCTTAGACAGGTAGGTAAAAACTGCTGAGGATCTAAAAAGGCTTGAAGGTTAATTACTCAAGGATCTCGGTAGACTCTGAACCCAGTTTACTATGAGGTACTCCTGGTTTGTGTGTTTGAGATTTTCCCCTCGGTTTGGACCATTAAAAGGTGTCTTGACATTGTGTCAGATCATTACAGAGCAATCTGGAGCAGTGCATGGTTCTGACAGCAGGTCTGATCACTACAGAATGAGATGCGTCATAAAAGTAATCCAAAGTTTTCTAAGTCACAAATCATCCAAGTGTCAAAATACTTCAAGTCAGGCGACACTAAATGGAGGTTTGGATTCCCTTTTGTGTTTCTTCATCCTAATGGAAGATAGATGGGAAAAAGGAGTAACATTTCCTTTTTTGCTGGAAATGCCGGTTTGTCTCATCAAAAAATAGCTTTTTTTATACCTGTGAATGCACAGTACTGGATCAGCTGACTCTCACTTTTTCCAGTGTTTCCTGAATGCTTGACTGCTCTTTATTCTGCCTTTAGGTGTTAATGTGCAAACTCTGCAGAAGCTCAAATTAGTTTTACTTCATTCCATTTTAATCACATTTAGTTCTATAATTATTGAGAATACCTATATCAAATTTAATCATGACAAAGCATCTGAAAGATTTAATATTTTATGTTTTTAGTTTTGGGTTTTAACATTGTTTTAGACATCAGAACTTAGGTAACATATAGCTTCAGTATTTTGAGCTCCATCACAGGCTGTGTCCATTTGTCCTGTTGGCAGCAGATGAAGCTCAGGATACCCACTGATGTTTGAAGATAAAGTGTTGAGGGAATGCAGACTTGGCCAGGGGTCCAGAAAGAAACGGCCAAAAATACACGCAGAAGTTCATCTGGGGAGCAAGTTACAAACCAAAAGCAGACTGCCATGATTCCCCAATGTGACCTCAAAACTGATGGGACTCCAAACTGAAAATATCACTGGCAGAAAACAACACATTCTTGGCCCACTCCAGTCAAATGATTGCATATTGAGCTGCCAAGCTTGATGCTTATGGGATCAAAGCATCTGTCACTGAAAGCAAAGGCTGCCATCTGAGTCAAAGTCGTGCTGCTCAGCGCTCCATAAAGAGCAAGGACAAAAGTCTTGACACACATCAGGGAGATATGTCACTCAGAAACACTGAGCTCCATTTGTGTATTTATGAGAAACACTTTATAAAAATGCTTAGTCATGGTAAGTATCTGCTAGTTATGAACTGTAATTGGCACATGCAGAGTTGCTGCTTTTTTCAGAACTTCAGTAACCTTTTTTCCAACAAAGGATGATTTTTTGTTTTGTTTTGTTTTTTAGCAGCAATACAGTGCTGGTGAGAAAGTGAAGAGAAAAGGGGGATTCATTTTTGTGTGTGTGTGTTTGTTTCACCTTTTGTTGGCCAGAATATTAGGAAAATTCAAATGATCTTCATGGAAATAAATAGACAGAACAGTAGACAGTGAATGGAAACAAAATGGCTTCCATGTCAATTGAAAACCAACTTTTTAAATAACTAATTTTCAATCACTTGAAATTTGATTGTTTGAACTGAGGTCTGGAGTTTCATACCACGTAATATTTGTCACATTACAACCACAAACGTGCATCTGTTTTCTTTGCAGTTTATGTGATAAACTAAAATAAAGTAGCTGTTAAGTTAAAGAAGACGGATACACGTTTGTTTATTTATTGTTTACAAAGTATCACATCAGACACATGTGTTAGAATGGTTTAGTCAAAGTCCTGACCTACAGAAACTTGAAAATTAATGGCAAACCTTGGAGATTAACACATAGATGCTCTTCTATATGGCCAAAAGCCTTTGAGCTGTAATTGTAATTTTTAAAACCTGTAAGGACGTTAATCATTTGTGGCTGTAATGTGACAAAATGTGAATATTTTCAAAGGACAATAAATTCCTCATCAAGGTTGTGCAGACCCGGCGGGTCAACTAGGATGTGCTGCTAAAAAACACCGACTGAAACAAACGGCGGTGCTTATGTGAATCCTGGTGTTGCTGTTTGTGTCCAGATGGAGGAGAAGAACCGGCAGCTGCAGGAGAGGCTGGAGCTTGCAGAGCAGAAGCTGCAGCAGACCATGAGGAAGGCGGAGACGCTGCCAGAGGTGGAGGCAGAACTTGCCCAGAGGATAGCCGCCCTCACCAAGGTAGGAATGCAAACTCGTACGCACATTCCCACAGACACCCTGACCTCTACATGCTCCTGTGCTGCCGTGTGTCACGCCATGACATTTCAACGTACTCCTTCTCCTCTTCCTCGACCGCATAGTCTGACTCCAGCTCCTCCTCCTCCCCTGATGATTATCACTTTATTATGGAAGCTAAGCTTGAAGACATGAACTCCATTCTTAGGAAGGTAGACCCACGGGGAATCCCAGCTCCTGTAGTGAACATTGTTTAGTAGCAGTCGGTTACTGGGATTCTGCTCTGGCTGTTCAGCCACCAGTGGGACAGCTGCATGGCACGCCTAGCTGGAGCTATTACTTTGCTGTGCTGGAGAGGCTCTCTTCCTCTTTTATGCAGACCTTTTCATTGTGGTTGTGATCTTGTCCCCTTTTACTCTTCCTTTCAGATTGCTCTCCTCTGTTATGCTTTTTCAACTACATCTGTTTCTCTCTTTCTGGTTCAGGGCTTTGCTTTTGCTTTTGCTTTTGCTGTCTCTGCTTTTTTTTTCCTGCTACCCTTTCTGCTCTCAAACAGGCACATTATTGTGTCCCTTCTTTCTGTCCCCTCTATGTTTTAATCCATTTGTAGGCGGAGGAGCGTCACGGGAGCATTGAGGAGCGAATGAGGCACTTGGAGTGCCAGTTGGAGGAGAAAAACCAGGAGCTGCTCAGGGTGAGTCAGTGCGGAGGAGCCGTGCCAAGCAACATTAACCAGGCAGCCAGTTTGATGTGACAACAACCGATGACACATTTTTCGGATTTATCACCGCTGAAGCCTAACCAAATGTTTGCTTCACACGCTCTGCTGAAAGAGTAGTGCTCACAAATCATCCAGCCATGTCAAATTTATTTTAGGATTAAAATCTTCACAGCATTTCTGTTACACTGTCACAATTTGCTGCATCATACAGAAATGCGAGACAGTTTAAAATGGATCTTTTTGTCTCTTTTAACACCATTTGAATATGTGAAAACTACATATATAGAGTGCTATCCACTTTTTTTCTCACCCATCGTACATGTGTAAAAAAAGTCTTTAAAATATTTTGTTGTGGAAGAACAATTCCCTCTGTCAGATAAAGATATTTATCTAGTAAGGGAAACAAACCATCTTAAGAAGTAATGATTTTTAGAATAAATTTTTAGTTTTCTGAAAGTCAGTCGGATTTATATTATATTATTGTGACAGTAGGATAGAAAAGGACACTTGTTGATATGTTGACGATGTCTAATGGTTGCTATGGAGACTTTGCGACGCCAAGATACAACTCTCCAAAAACAAAATAAATAAATAAAAATAAGATGAATCTTTCCAACAGTGAACTGTTTTACTAATTTTACTGATCTCCAGTTTCATTGTGGGTCGTTGTTCAACCTTGTGGTGCAACAAATTCACTTTTTTTTTTTACCTTGAGAATATAAAATTAGGTAATTTCTACAAAAAAAGTCAAATTTTCAAGAAAATGAGAGAAAATCCATAATAAGAATGTTATTTTGTTTTTTAGTAGATTTACTATAGACCATTAATCTTCATGGAATGCCTATAAATTTATCCACATCTGCATATAATAAGGTTTGTTGGTCTAACCAGAATATAAGGCAAACAAATAATTTGGTTAGAACATCACACAAGTTAAATTAGTTTATTTAGCTTTAATCAAACTAACAAGTGCCAAACTTTAAAGGCTAATGTCATTGTTGCTGTCCTTTCTTTTAGTTTTAAAAATCATAAAATGGGTATTTTAATGATTTGACCTTTTTAAATGTGGTTTTGATGATTAAATGTCTCCATGACACCTACTGCTCAGAGATAATTGACATGGAGTGAAAATTAAAAACACAGAAATCTGCAGATGACATAGTGGGAAATAAATTTTTTTCTAAAAAAAAAAGAGCACAAAAGAGGCATTTCCATGGACCTTGAATGTAAAACAATTTCTAGAAAAAGTATTAAAAATACAATCTTCACATCAAAATTTACAGCCTAAGGAATAAATACATCTACTCCTGCTGACACAAAAGTATAAAGTCATATTTCTTTTACCCATAGAAGAGTGCATAAAAATGTTAAAAACAGTAAAAAATTAAAAGTGAATATTTCCAAATTTTTGTTGCAGATTGTATTTTAAACTGGGTTTAATAACCCAGTTCATTTAAATGATATAAGTCATTGAGTCTTCATGTGTCTCCTACTAAGTGAAACTTGCCAGCAAACTGCAACCTTTTTGGGTTTTTGGTTTTCCACATGATGTTCAGCTCCTAATATTATCTAACAAATATGTAACATAAGTTAGAAGCGGTCAGATCAATGTGACTAGTCGGATTTTTCACAAGGGTCACTAAAGTGCAAGACGTTTTAGATGTTGTTAAGGTTTTTTTTAATGAAACTTACAAAAACAATCGCAGTTAGTTTTTTAGCACTATATTATGAAATTGATAAGTGCCACAGCTCAGTTTGGTCATTGCTGTATTTTACCCTCTAGGCACGACAAAGAGAAAAGATGAACGAAGAGCACAACAAGCGACTTTCGGACACAGTGGATCGACTCCTCACTGAATCGAACGAGCGCCTCCAGCTTCACCTGAAGGAGAGAATGGCAGCTCTGGAAGAGAAGGTCTGCAGATGGCTGACAGTGTCAACTCATTCATATCGCTTCTCAGTGACTGATTGTTGCTGTTTGTTCTCATCTTTGCAGAACATGTTAATTCAGGACTCAGATGGATACAGAAAACAGTATGAGGAGTCTATACATGAAAAAGTATGTTGCACTTTTAAAAAAGTTGTATTGATTTTAATCAGAAAAAATAAGCTGAGCCACAATAACAGTGAAATAGAAAGTTGTCTTGTAAGACTTTTGCATCATATTGCATCACACTTTTTTTCATGTTCAGATATTTGACTAGGAATTTAACATAGTTTTTTTATTGTTCCTAATGCACATAAAAAATATTCTAGCTCATTGATGATGATGATAATCTGTTTTGTCCAGTCTCAGCTGGCAGAGGAGATTGAGAAGCTGAGATCGGAGCTGGACCAATACAGACTGAGGGCAGGCTCCCTCACAGAACCCACGCTGTCTCGGTATGTTAGGGCTGCTATATACACATGCTGCCCTGTCATTTCTCTTACAGTGAAACATGTACATGTGAAGCATCTGATTCGATCTTTTCCACCACAGTTGGCATTGCTGCTTTCACTGATTTTCTGCTATTCCTACAGATATTCTTTTATGCACCATGAACTTTAAATATTAGAACACTGGTGTGTTTACATCAGCAATGCTAATCTAGGCCATAGACAATTTAAAGGCACAGACCATGAACATTCATTCTGCTTGAGGGAAGCTGTGATTGGTTTGCTGCCTGCTTAACTGAACATTTTTCCTCTCTCATTCTTCATTTTCCACCTCACCGCTCAGACAATTCCTTGTTTAGTGATTGGTCTAAAGACAGAAAACAAGTTCAGATGTGATTCACTTTAAACACAAGTTGGCTTTGTTTTAGGGTAACAATACAGAGAAGTTGATGCTTGATTTAAATGTGCATTTTAGGTCTCATCTTGACACATCAGCTGAGCTTCGTTTCTCGTTGGGATCTCTGGCGGAAACCCAGTCGGACCATTACCGCTCAGCCAAAGTCATCCGCCGGCCGAGACGGGGACGCGTAGGTCTACAGGAAACAAAGGTGAGGCGCATTCACTGCAGTTCACCTGCAACTGTTTGTTTTAGGTAAAAAAAAAAAAAACAACATCAAATTAAAATATGCAGCACTCTGAAGGAAGTGGTTCATGTAACGAGTCAAATAAAACCTTGTACATAAATTGGGTTGGCAAGATAATCCAATTACAGGAATGTTTTGAAGTTTAACTGTGATACCATTTTTTAGTATCATATTTTTATACATGAACAATAGGGCGTTTGTAGGTAAAAGAAAAAAATATATTTCCTTAACTTTTAAATTGTATATAATCCCAAGAAAAAACGTGGATATTCTGTCATAAATTAGAAAGAAAAAACTGAAATATTCTCTGGCATTGCGAAATCAGAAATTTCTTAGTAAAGAGATTTTTCTGATCAAATTTGACATTGTTTTTCTTACAAATTTCTGATTTCCAGTTTTAACGTTAATAGTATACTTTTATGCCTATATTAATTTTGTCTTGCAAATTGTCAGCTTTTTAGTTTTTAGTGGAAGTTTAAACCTGTCACCAATTGTCTTTTATCAACTCATTATTAAATGAGAGGCATAAAGATGCCTCTCATTCAACATCAATCGCCTTTTGTTTGAAGGAAATAAACCTGAAGCTGCCAGCGATGTGAATCATTTTAAGCTTAACTCACTTAAACTTTTCCCAAGAATATGCGTTTTTTCTCGTTAGAAATTATTTTGTTTCCATCTCCAGGCAAAATCGCTTGGTGAGCACGAATGGCGTTCTCAGCAGCTTGGCGTTCTGGGAGGCCACCACTTTGAGAGCGACACCGAGATGTCGGACATCGATGACGACGACAGGGAGACGTTGTTTAGCTCTATGGACCTTCTCTCCCCCAGCGGCCACTCCGATGCACAAACTCTGGCCATGATGCTCCAAGAGCAGCTGGATGCCATCAACAAGGAGATACGGTACCTCACACACACCACTATCCAAGCTTAGCTCAAGAATTATTTTCAAATTCTGCCCCATTATTCTCAGAGTAAGTTTCTAACTTCCTTTATTTGCTTCACTACTTTGCCAGATCAGAATTTTAGCTTTCTAGCAGATAAGCATTTTGTTCTATTAATTAAAGTCTGCACACAAGTTCGTAGGGACTTGTCCTGCTTGAAGGACACAATCATCTGTTATCATTATTTATTTCAGATGATAGAGGTGTGCAGTACTGCATGTTTTAACAATCCAATACCAAGTAAATACAGTGCCAATATCTCCAATACTGATACTTATTTAGACAAGATTTTTGTCCACAAAATACTTTGATAACATATTAACATCATAAACAGAAATAATAGAAAATCTAAGCAAATGTGATCACATTGTTTTTCCTAAATGAATAAAGTGCAAAAAAATTATCATTCCATAGAAAATCTTAAAATCTTTTTGAAGTGGAGTTACAGTTCAAAAATAAAATTTCAAGAGATCAAAATCTGGACAAAATTGATTCTCTTTTGAATAGAAAGATGTCAGAATAAAAAGAGCTGAGATATAAATAAAGTTTTAGGCAAATCCTGCTGTATGGATAAGAGCAGCAAGAGAGAAAACCTGCACCTACATCCACAGTTTGATTTCTTGTCTGAAGGAAGACTCTGCTTCAGTATGCACTTGATATCAAAAACTCTTTTTATTTTAATTGCATCATACATTTTATATTTGTATGTAACTAATATTCTTTTGATCTATCCCTAAAAACAGTACCAGAAATTTCATGTCTTCCTAACAACATTTTTTGGGAAGTGATTTGCCTCTGTAATAAAAATGTGCTGATCAGTATTCATCACCTGAAGCACAACTTCACTTTATTTCAAGGAGTGTCAATAAGCTTGTTGCTGATTTGCATTCACCCCAACAGAAACAGATCAACATTCCTTCTGCAGCCACTTGATTTTAGTCTGGCTCAATGTAATGATCATGAATCCTCTGAGTTTTCCTCTCAGCTAATTACAGAATTAGACCTTGGATATACTTAAAATGGATTACTTTACGTTTAGCCCTTAATTAGTTCGCCTTCAGTCTGAAGGTATTCCGGGGCTTTTGTGCAGAAGATTTATTGAAGCACACCCCGAAGACCAGAACATAACAGTAAATTCTGAAACAATCTTGCTCTCTTGGCATTGAGCCCTCTAAATGTGCACAATTTACCACAACATGGACTGTTATGACCAACTAAAATCCTCATATGATTGCTTTAAATTCCCTGCTACAGAACATTTACAGCACAATAAATGTGCTCCAAATCATTCTTTGTTCAGGCTGATCCAGGAGGAGAAGGAGTCAACAGAGCTGCGAGCGGAGGAGATTGAGAACCGGGTGGCCAGTGTCAGCCTGGAAGGTCTTAACCTGGCCCGTATGCACCACCATGGAGCCTCCATCACTGCCTCAGCCACCGCCTCCTCCCTGGCCTCGTCTTCCCCACCCAGCGGCCACTCTACCCCTAAACTAGACCCTAGAAGCCCGGCACGGGACATGGAGCGCATGGGAGTGATGACTCTGGTAAGATGCAAACTGCCGCACCAAAACCCTTCATATCAAACGTATGCCTAGATATAATAAATGTTATATTTGATGTCTAATGTTGGTGTTTTGAAAGTGATTCAGCAACAAAAATGACCCAATTTACTCCTAGCCAAGTATATTGACAAAAATGGGATTTTAGCTGAAGTTTCCTATGTCTTTAAGGATATTCCACGTGAAATTACAGAAGATGTGAGTAAATCTAGTTGCTCTGACCTTCAATAACTTTGAGAAACTGTATGAAGAAGTTTGGAGGACTTTTAAAAAACGTTTGAGGCAAAGTAACAGCTTGAAGGCAAAACGTTTTTCTTCTCCCAACACTGAAGTTTAATTAGATGCTGCAGATAGTTCATGCAGTGATAATAGTATGTAGTTGATCTCATTAAAAATCCACTCGCATCCCCCTTAAAACTGTAACTCCACTGACAAATGTGATTTAAACAAATATTCTGCATGTGAAAAACTGTTGGCAAAGTCCTGATCACTTTCTACTAAAATATTTGACCGCCAGCTGTGTGAGGTACGTTTATATTCCAACAAAAACAGTAACTGTTTAAGTCCCTCTGTACTAACATAGGTTCTAAAGAATGCTGTTGGTGAAACCACTCAGCGTATAGGGTGATTTAAAAATAAAAAAAAGATGCAATTTTTGAGTTTACAATTGGCCGGTCACATATCAGGAACAACCATGATGAAAATTAGACATTTGTTTGCAGTTCTTTTAAGGAGAGACAGTGGCATGTTCTGCCTACTGACTGAAGGTTCTAACAGTCCAGATGAGACCAAAATGAATAAATAGTTCTAAAAATAAGAATTTAATGCAAATCCAGCACAGCTACACAAGGTTATGATGTGTAAATGCATTTCTTTTAAAGGCTTTGATGTGGTTGCTCAAATGACTGGTTTGGCAGCGGCTCATAGGTTTCTACTAGTGCATGATGTTTATATTCAGTGCCAACCTTTTTATATGCCGTTTATGGTTTCATCCTTGTTTTCACACATGCATACTGACACATCAGTATTACCATCTTTTTTTTATCTCTCCATTCTGCAGCCCAGTGATTTGAGGAAACACAGGAGAAAGGTACAGGCAGCAGCACATTTGATAAACTTATTTATCTTATAGTTCTCTTTAATGGTGGCTGTAATGGCACCATGAAGGAACTGTTGGCTTGCTTGCAGTCAGGTAATCCTGATTTATGTTGCTCCCCTTTGTCCTCGTCCTTCAGATAGCAGCCGTGGAGGAGGACGGCCGAGAGGACAAGGCCACCATCAAATGCGAGACGTCGCCTCCTCCGACGCCGCGCACTGTACGAATGACGCACACACTGCCAGCCTCCTCGCACAACGATGCACGAGGGTACGTTTTCTGCTCAAATATTTGTAAATAAGACTTGCAAACCGTTTTTTCTCACTAGCCTTGTCCATTCTAATTTTTGCCCTCAGGATTGTGGCTTCTCTGGAGGCTGAAGCCAGTGCCCTAAGTAGCGTAGCCAGCAGCCAAGACTCCCTGCACAAACAGCCGAAGAAGAAAGGGATCAAATCCTCCATTGGACGCTTGTTCGGCAAAAAGGAAAAAGGCAGAATGGCACATCTAGCACACAGACATGTCATGGTAGATCCACAAGGTCAGTGGCATGTTCAGAATTTTGGGTACAATTTAAAGTTTTAAAGTTGTTTCAAACCTTGTAACCTAGTAGAAGAAAACAAAAATGGGAATAATACAAAAATGGCAAAGTGAAATATTTAAGTGCTCCAGTTTTTGATAGTGCTAAGGTTTTTTTGGAACAGTTTGAACTTGTGTTTAGAAATTATGAAATAGACAGAAGTAAATCACTATTTTAATAAATATATGTACAAAACTAAAAAATGAAAAGGCTTACTTTTATGTCTTGTGGTCCTTCTTTGTCACTTTACTGAATGGTCGTGATTGGGATTCTTTTGAATTCATTTTACCCAAAGATCTAAATAAACCCATGTTCTTTAAATGTCAAAATAAAAATTAAACAAGCCACAACTCAATTGCATGGTAAGCTTTTGAAATTATACTAACTGTACAGAAAATTGAAGCCAGCTCCTGTCTTTAACATGTTGCTTAACGGGCACCATGTGAGGCTAAAAAAATTATTAAAGCTATAAATCACTCTCACAGATGGTAAATGTCTTGCACAGGAAATGAGACGACATATCTTTGTTTGCCTATATAAAATCTTAATTTTTGTGCGTCATTAAGAAAGACACAACACAAGTGGGCTCTTAGTGTTGCACATGTTGATGTCTGCTAAAAATACAGCAGTATCAGAATATTTCATCATGCACACATCACAAAAAACAAAATAAATCACATGTAGTCTAGTTTTATTATGGGATTCACATGAAGAACCCAGACAGTAACAGTAGTTTGATCATTTTTTTGTTGCCATTTATATATTAAAATGTTAAATTTACTGTTTTCTCCTTTTTTATCAGCCACAATGATGGACCTAGACGCGTCGGGCCAGGACATGGGGGTGAGCAAGTTGGGAACTCAGGCTGAGAAGGACCGCAGAATGAAAAAGAAGTAAGATCATGAGTTGCTTTGACCACCGTTTTAGTTAGAAATGTGTTAAAATGTGACCGATAGCATACACTCTCTTCTTAAAATACACTTCCTGCGAATGTGCAGTCAAATCCATTCTTAAAACACAGCTGGCCTCTATTTCCAGCGTTTACCTGGTCCTCCAGCACTCACTTCACAGTATGAAATAGTAAATCCAATGCTGAGAACAGAGTCAATAGACAGCAGAAGCCGGATCAGTGTCCAGGAGCGGATATCAGTGTTGCTGTATTCAAACACACAGTCAGAGTCAGACTATTGATCCAGCCTGAAAAGCCAATTAATCCCATAGAGGTGCTCTGTCAATTTGGAAGCCATAGGCGGCTTTCCCAACCCAGCACTCATAGACTACACTTCAGAGTGTACACAATATGCAGTATGTGTGCGATTGGGTGCGTGTGTGTGTGTGTGTGTGTGCATTTGCCATGGTCCGGTGCCAAATGATCAATGTCATTTGCTCGAAGTGCACATTGAGTTGTCATGACAAATAACTTTGCCTCCCATGTAGTTGGTCAATATAAAGTGGTTGTTGTATGACAAATGTGCTGTTTTCCTTCCACCGCACCGACTTCTCCATAGCGGCGTCCGGGAGCCGGGCCTCGCCACCACCCTGCATCTTGGTGCCTCCTCCACACTGCATGCCATTATAAGCTGCCTGCAATTTCTTTCCATTTCAGCATCTTGATCGATCAAACTAAACGCTGTGATGTCATTGTGGGCTAGTTGTGTATTTTTCCTTCAAAAAGTACCTGAATGTAACTGAGCATTTGAATGTAAGGCCATGGAAGTTGGGTTTGGGGGTGTTCTTGTTGTTTCTCATTCCCTCTGCTGCACGAGATGTGTAGAAGACGACATTTTCTTTCACTGGTCTACAGATGCTCCTGTTAAACGAATGTCCTCCATAGTGAGACGTGTTCATGTGTTGGCGTGTGTGGGCGTGTGTGTGTGCATGTGTGTTTTTAAAGTCATTTTGTTAATTGCCTTTTATCTCATTAACATTTGTGTACTTTTGTCTCCCCGTCGCTCTTTCTCCCCCTCTTTCTCTCTGACCCTTCCTCTCCCTTTCATCATCCTCTGACTCTAACAAAGCGGGTAAGTTGTTGTGAGGATGTCTAACTGACCTCCTGGATATGACCATTGTTTGAGCCATTTTTGCACTGTCTGCCATCTCTCCTGTCTGTCCAACCATGACCTGAAAGAACCAGTGCCAAAGCTGACGTCTCTTATCTATCTACCCTTTCTTTGTGGCTGTTAACGAAGCCATTGCTTTCTTTCTGTTTTCATTTACCATCTGAAGATGTTTCTTCCTCCCTCGTCCCCCTTTCTACAGCTCAATGGCAGCTGCGCCTACGGCAGGATAGAGGTTGTGCCGTCGCTAAAACTGGGGCTTAATCTTCACACCCAAACGCTCTTCTCTCCTTTTATCTGTTTCTGTCTTTTTCTCTGTGTGAAGTAACCAGCTACATTATCTGGTTATGGCCGTTTTTGTTTGGGTTTTTTTTTCCAGTTTTTGATTATCATAACTTTTTTCTGACTTCCCTCTCCCCAGCTATGTTCAGTGGATGTATTTCACCATGCATTAGACGCAGACTGAACATAAAACATCAACTATCTCCCCCATTTGCTGAATAGATAAAGACGGTGAATGTACTTGGTTGTATTTGGATGAACACATTTCTTCTACCATCTGTAGGCTTTTTGTTTGCTGTGTATAGTGCCTTGCAGAAGCATTCATGCAACTTAAACTTTTTTGCATTGTTTTTAAATTCTACAACCTCAAATTCAAATGCATATTATTCAGATTTAATATGATGGATGGAAAAATTACACATATTTAGCATTTTTCTCAATTAAAAAAAAGCTTAAAATGGAAAATACTTTTTGTCATTTAGTTATATATTCAGAAGTGTTCAACTGTTAGTTGTGCCATTCTTTACATACGTTGCATTTTAGTGAAAATCCTCCATATGTAGAGCGTTTTAAATAAAATCCCCCATTCTGTGGGACCCAGGGTATCTGAAGAGGTGAAGGACCACACATTGATGGAATGCAGAAATACTTGAAACCCTCTCTAAGAATGTTTATAACTGCATACGTTAATACTTCGAACAACAAATATGCCTTACTATTTATTAATATGCGCAGATGGAAATGCAAACTACCGCAGAAGGTAACATCCACAGTGTCTCTTTTCTCTGCCAATCAGCGCCAAAGAAAATGAATGAGGCTCCTGGATTGGCAGATCGGTGTAGTCGAGTATGAATTGGTAATTAATTACATATATGTCTGATAAGTTATTTAAATTCTATTTCAGATGGCATATTGGAACATTTACATTCCACACTGCAATGAAAAGCGATTAAATTTTGTTCATTTTCCTTGGAATCAGTTAATTAAAATGAACATGCTGAAGTACCAGCTCTAGTATAAATCCAGCTGGCCTCAGATGTTTGCTGGTAGGCAACATTTTGAAGACAAAGTAACACAGCAAAGGTTTAAAGCAGGAACGTCTGATAGACAGCTGTGGCGAAAATGGAAAACATCCATCTATATCCACTTAAATTCAAATGCATGCCGCACCTTTTAGATTTTTATGTGTAAAAAAAAAAGAGATATTATAATTAGATTTTAGTTACTATGCACTACTTTGTGTTAGACTAACACATTTTGAAGTTTGTAGCTTAAAAATGACAAATTGTGAAAAGGTTTAAGGGGTGTTAATACTTTTGCAAACCCACTGTATGTTGTGATAAGGCACCTTTTCACTGTACTAAGGCCTTTAATGCTTTGGTGCTACATAAATCATGTTTATTTATTTGCCCACTCCTTCAATTTGTCAAGCTCTTTGACAACACACCTAAGGAATGGGTTGTTGAGATTTCTGTTATGAAATGTGTTCACAAAACAGAATAATGATTTATTTCTGTGTGTAGGTATGAGGATGTGTTTGTAAGGCGCTTTTGGCTGTTAAACAACCCTCCATCTCAGTGTGGGAGGATTCAGTACAATACAAATAGCCGTGTGCATGACAAACTAAAGGGATCTATTCACTGCTTCTGGCCAATAAGGTGCAATTTACATCACGCTGACTAGGTCGGCTCCAAGTGAGGCAAGGCGAAACCTTACTCAGCTCTCAGGATGCACTTCACCACCTGCTAAACAAAACCATGGAGCGCAGCCCAGAAAATCGGAGCAAAAGTTGCACATAAAATACCCTACTGCATAATTCAAACACTGCATCAAAAATATCTAGGTACGAGTACAAAAAACAAAAAATCAGTATCAGCAGAATAAAGTGTGAGTGGTTGAACTGGGAGTTTGGAAATTCTGCTTAGATTTGTGGAGAGCAGTGAAGCGTCATCCAGGTGGATGTTTGGTTTGATGCTCGGCACTTGCTGTTAGCCTCTTTTCAAGAAAACACTCAAATGGGTTATGGTATCTTAATATATGATCTTGTAAATATGTTCATCTCTTTTTTACTTTTTCATATTTTTCATGTTACAACAACAAACATTAGTGTATTTTGTACAATCAGCACATGGTGGTGCATAATTGTGAAGTGAAAGGTTAACTTTTTTTTGTAAGATGTTCAAAGTTAGAGACTTTATTTATAACTTCATATACCATCTACCCATCACATAAAATCTCAATAAAATACATTAAAGTTTGAAATTGTAACATGTCAAAAACATGAAGAGTTCAATGTGTAGGAAATACTACTGAGCAGTAGAATTTTAATGCCTGTGTGTAAGAGTGTGTATCTCTGAGAGTGCGGCTAGATTCATGTGCCTTTTCCACTCTGGAAGCACAGAGATAAATGATAAAGCATTGCCCTTTTCTGCATGCTTGGTGTACAGGCTGGTCTCGGAGATAAAACGAGCGGGAGCGCTCACCACATGCACTGCACACACAGAGGAAGAAAAAACTCCATGCACACAAGATAGAACGACAAAAGCACAGCAGTGTTACTGGAGAGATTTGGGTAAAGTGTGTGAGGATGCAAGCATATTTAGTAAGACGTATCAGACTGCTCGGCTGTATGTTCGAGACGTACAAGTTCACATGTTCACTCGAGGTCTCCTCTGCCCTCAGGCACGAGCTTTTGGAGGAGGCAAGGAGGAAAGGATTACCATTCGCGCAGTGGGATGGCCCCACAGTTGTAGCCTGGCTGGAGGTAAACGCCGTTTTCTGTTACAGGTAGAATCAGACCTGAACCTTTTCAACACTTTACAGTTTTATTTACTGTGAGGCAGCTTCCAGGTCCCAGGGGTACAGGTAAAAACATTAGGGTAGAAATTTCCTCCAGGAAAGACCTTGGCATGGAGAAAATTAATAATTTTTTGATTGACTCTCAATTATCAAAGTGTTGAGTTAATGATTGTGAGTTAACAGATTTTAAGTATGAAGGAAATGAGGGCCAAGTGTATTTTCCTGTGTAAGCCTCTTTTAATTTATCAGTTGCCTTACAGACTTTTTGATTGCTTTATTTTATTTCAACAGACTCATGGTCCACATAGACATAAAAAAAACAAAGACATGATGCACAACACCACATACAAAAATAATCTTATAAGACTTGCATACCAATGTTTCCACAAAGCCGACTGGTATCGTAGCACACTTTTAGCAAGGATTTTTTATGTTATGAAAAGGTGTTTTCAACTTCTCTGTGCAAAAAAAAAAAAAAGAAAAGCCAACAACTTATTGACAACTTCTAACTGTTGAAATTCCGCCTTCTGCATTTTCCTGTTCAAAACCCTGAAGAACCCTTTAGAAAGTGGGTGTGATTTGCTTCCAATAATTTGATATTAATACGAAACAGTGATTTAAATATACAAATAACTGTTGTACACTGCAAAGATGCAGCCTGGTGAAGACCTCGACACTTCTCCCATCATTCTGTTCCACATAAGGATAAAGTCAAATGGGATTATGGAGGCTGGCTGTTATATTTGTGAGCTGCTGATGGTCAACATTTATTGCAAGCATTACACATTTTGACAGTTGTAATGCCAGATAACATGGTCTAAATCTCACCACTCAGTTATTGTTAAGATAAGATGGAAAAGCAATGGACTGAAGCAGCATGTTGATATTTAAAGGACATGTTTCAGCAGGAATAAATATAAATAAACATATGTGAAAGACATGATAATCATAGAGTATGAAGTGCTGCAAAAGAGATAATATTCAAAGTCAACTCTGATAAAAAAAATTTAAACGGCAGTAATATATCGACTAATATGTTTGAGCAGCTTCATATCTATATGGGCATGGTAAATGGGGTTAATAAATCACTTGTTAATGAAACAGTTAAGTGAAAGCATAGTGACATTCAATAACTTCCTCATCGCCCTCCCTGTTTTCTCTGCAGTTGTGGTTGGGAATGCCAGCCTGGTACGTGGCGGCGTGCCGGGCCAACGTGAAGAGCGGCGCCATCATGTCGGCGCTTTCCGACACCGAGATTCAGAGGGAGATTGGAATCAGCAACCCACTGCACAGGCTCAAACTTCGTCTGGCCATCCAGGAGATGGTCTCCCTCACCAGCCCCTCGGCCCCGCCCACCACCAGAACCGTGAGTCACGGTCACAAACATTCGTGGAAAGTTGCAACTGCTTGAAGGAAGAAATAAATCATAATTTCTGGAAAATAATTTAAGATTTCTTTGAAAAAAAAAAACAAAGTAAAACCGTAGCTACTGGGTTATTTTTTTAGAATCTGTATTTTTTGTGAGTTTTATCACTTTTATTGCACGTTTTAAAATCTAAGTATGTTTTAAGCCTTTCAAAGTTACAGGAAGTTTTGGAAAAAGTTGCAATTTCTACCTCCAAAGCCGTTCTGATTAATGTCTGGATTTAAACATTGGTGAAATTCAGACCTGTTGCTTTTATAGCTCCCTCTAGTGGGTTAAAATGCTTCCAACATTTCCACAGCCTGCATATCTCATGACAGACTGAGGTTGAAATTTCAGAAAAATAAAACTGAGCATTCTGACTGTAATATGTCAGTGTTCCAGTTAACTGCTGAAAGTCTTGCTCTCTCTCACTCTCTAACAGCCCGAATGACCTACAGACAACTCTAAACATGTAATAGAAGATATTCCATTTAGTTTTTTGTTTTAGTTTTACTTTCCAAATGGGCAGGCATCAGTTTGAACCCATCAAGCAGAAAATGATTGCACAGGTTGATTTTTTTTTTTTACTAACAGGATTCACAAATTCTAAAAGTTTGTATTTTTGCATGCAACCCCCATAACTAAAATGCTTGATCACTTTTTGACTCTTCCCTCCTCCCCAGTTATTTAGTTACTATGATGGTACTCATCCCCCAGGTTCCTCTTTCCTTTCTCATCTTTTTTCCCATTTTGCTCCAGATTTCCTAAAATTTTACTACTCATTCCCAATTTGAAACTATTCATATGTGGTGTCTTGGATTCTATTTTATGGGTAATTTCTGAACAAAAACGAAAGTGAACAATCAGAGTCAGACTGAAACAGTCGCCTTAGACTGAACACACTTGTTAGATTTTTGGTTTTTAGTGCAATTATTGCGATTTTCAACAACACAGTTCCACTGGTAGATTCAGCAAAATCTTATGAACAACTTATTTTTAGAGAAGCACTTGTTTTTGTTGGGCTCCTTCTGAATGCAGTTACAGATTGTCTTAGTGAGGAAGTGGATGGTGAGGGATGAGTAACATGGCATATTCGTCTTTCATGCAATAACGTTTCTTTTGCATGGCATTGTCTTTATTTACATTACTTGATTATGTGCCAGCATTGAGATGTTCTGTGCTGTACTGTGGGGTTTTTTTTGTTTGTTTTTTTGTTTTTGTTCTTTGCATATTTTCTTTGACCCCTGGTGGGTTTCATCATCTGACCATGATGCTATAACACTATTGGCTTACAGTGGTGCTGCTCTTCTTCTTTAACACTGCTTGCCCCTCCTGCTGGACCTCTACTACTACTCTGTCTCTTGGGTTTCGCCCGTTGTAGCCGTCAGGCAACGTATGGGTGACCCATGAGGAGATGGAAACCTTGGCAGCACCTTCCAAAACGGTCAGTCTCTGTGTGTCCTGTGTCAGCCATTTCTTCCTGCATCAGTGTGCTACAGTTAACCTCTCAGTGTAGATTAAAGGCTGTCATTGATAGTGATGGACAGTTAAAATCTCTCCTAAACTCTTTGTATTAATCATTTCCTTGAAAATTTGAATATTTTTTCCTTAAAAAAAATTCATTTTCAAGGAAAAAGGCAATATATACTGGGTAATAGAGCAGGCAGTTTACTTTAAGTAAAAAAAACCACAAGACTGTAAAACTCGTTTATTCAAATTGTGTTTCCAACCTTAAATCAACTTGATCTAACATTTTCTATCCAGTTTTTGATTAACATTAAGAACAGTTGAATACAAAAGGAGTGTCTGTCATTAAACTATGTACAGCAGATGAATAGTATGCAGATGCATCATCCTTCATCAATATGAATAAATCGATATTTCAGCTAAAGAGCCTGTTGGTGCTAAAAATGCAGCTTCAGTCAAACTGTGACTTACATCAAAGTTAAGTGGCCAAACTAACTAATATTCCATTTATATCGGAAATTGTTTATTTAACTGCCGAAACTTGACTGTGCAATTGTTCATATGTTACTTCTTCAGAGTTGTGACGTAAGGTAATGACAAGATGAGCTTAAAAGGAGAATCTGGACACATTTATAATCCTGCCTTTGGAAAGGCAGATTTTTAGGGAACAAACTGGTCAAATCTGTTTGACTTTGCCTGTTGTTTTTAAAGCAACTACAATAATTTTTTTTATCCTGTCCTGAAAATTGCCTAATTTGTTTTTTTCTTTTTTTGTATTGTTGTGTCAGAAGTCAGATTCTGAAGAGGGGAGCTGGGCACAGGTAAGGCCAAAAGCTTTTCATCCGGTATCTAAAAGTCATTCCACACAACTACAGAAAGCTACACCTTTTATTTACCTTTGTATTGTTTCGTCTCAGACTCTGGCTTATGGGGACATGAACCATGAGTGGATAGGAAACGAGTGGCTGCCCAGTCTCGGACTACCTCAGTACCGCAGCTACTTCATGGAGTGCCTGGTGGACGCCCGCATGTTGGACCACCTCACCAAGAAGGACCTGAGGGTGCACCTCAAAATGGTGGACAGCTTCCACAGGTACTTCACTTATACTTTTTTTAATTCTACTTTTTTTTTTTGTACAGTTTCTTACAAAGGATTCCTGCCCCCTTTTTCACATTTTGCACTGACAGTCAATTTTTAACATTGAGTTCAGGGAAACTAAAATACATGTCAGTTTGTTCATCTAAACATTGCCTTGGGCTGTCTATATCAAAAGTCGTGGTTTTGATATGAAAAAAAGTTATAAATGTTTTTAGCAAAACGTGCAACAACTTTAACTGTGTGTGTTTTTTCTGAAATTAGAACAAGTTTACAGTATGGAATCATGTGTCTGAAGAAGCTCAACTATGACAGAAAGGAGTTGGAGAGACGCAGGGAACAAAGTCAGCATGAAATTAGAGGCAAGAATAACCATCTACAAACCATATCTGTCATGGTGTTGAATATTTTTTTACTAAAATTAATGTTTGCTTCTGCAGATGTACTGGTGTGGAGTAACGAGCGGGTCATCCGCTGGGTGCAGAGTATAGGCCTGCGGGACTATGCTAACATCCTGCTGGAGAGCGGCGTGCATGGAGCTCTGGTTGCCCTTGACGACAACTTTGACTACAGCAGCCTGGCTCTGCTTCTCCAGATCCCCACCCAAAACACTCAGGTACTGCAGATGATTTTATTATTTTATTTTTAATGGAATTAATGTTAACTACATTAAGTATCTACCAACAAATATGGAAAAGCATTGATTTTTAAAGCTGTAGGTTTAAAAATATGAACCGTTATCTTTGACGGCACATTGAAACTTAAAGCACACAAGTACTGGTGTTGGCCGTCAGAAGCTGGTGGATCAAAATCAGGAACATGCAGATCTGCCAACTGTCATTCTGGCACATTGCCCTGTCAATTTTCACTGCTCTCATCTAAATGGGTAATTTTTACATGTGGCATGGCTATCATAATGCATTGGCTGCCTCTGTTGCCACCCTGCTGAAAATAGCTGGACTTGTGAAAATCAGCATGTGACGTAATTTCTTTTTCTACTCATCTTTCTTCAGGCACGTCAGATTTTGGAGCGAGAGTACAATAATCTGCTGGCTCTGGGCACCGACAGGAGACTGGATGAGGTGAGCTGGAAGTGTCGCCCACAAACAGAAACATAAAGCAGTGCTGAAGTATTCACACAACCTTTCACTTTACAACCACAAACAAATGTATGTTGTGTGGCAGACCAGCACAAAGTCAGTTCTAATTTATATTTTAGTACAATTCTGGGAAGAAGAAAAAAAAGTTACACACAGCTTCCCATAGTGGTTGTATGTTGATGAGCTTTTTAGGGTTATAACATGTTATCCTGTGTTTTCCAGCTACTGAGACCCATTGAAAACAGTTTAACTAGTAAGATTCATCTGTATGGTCTAATAAGTAGCAAATGTGTTGGTTTCCTTATGTTTTGCAGATGTTGCTGAGGTCAGTTTAACATTTAGAGTAACATTAGTGCCCTCCAGTGTTTCAAAAGTAATCACTGAACTTTTTAATATTGCGTCAATGTTTTGTTGGGATTTTAAGTGATGGCCCAAACTAGTCCATACTTGGGAAGTGAAAGCATGAACTACAAGGGATGATAACTACAGTTTACTAGGAGTTCTTACATTCTTAGGTTATTTTCTTTTCACATAAACCTCAGATCACAAAGAAAATTGGATGTCTTGTATATTCTGAGAACATGTTTTTACTTTCTCTGTTGATAAGTGCGACGACAAAGACTTCCGGGGTCCCTCCTGGCGGAGACAGTTTCCTCCGCGGGACGTCCACGGCATCAGTATGATGCCTGGGTCAGCAGAAACGCTTCCAGCTGGGTTCCGTCTCACTACCACATCCGGTCATTCCAGAAGACTGCCCCCTGATGGTAAGAGTCATCCATTTTCTTCTGTCGGCTTCACTTAATTCATAGAATGCTCTAAATCTGGATATTTGAGTGAAGCAGCAGAGTTTAAAAAAGCAGCTTTATCACAGCGACCCACCTGAGGAGGAGTTTGAGCTGCTGCTTTGTCAGGAGCATTCTGACTTTCTCTTGTTCTCTCCGACGGCTGCTCTGCAGTACTCTTTGAGGTGCTGGATGACAGTCCTGACGACATGTATTTGGACTGGTTTCAAGGTCAGCTATGTCCCCAAAAAGTTCTGGGCTTGTCAGCCCTGCGTCTGTACTAATTCTACATGATCCTTCTCATATTCACCCAACTTCTGCCAACCACTGTCCTGCTGTCTCTCTCCTTAAAATAGTGATTTTCTTCTACTTAACCTTTAAGTACAACCCTTAGGATTCAGGCTCTATAGAGTGTTTTACAGAAGTTTAAAACTTTCACTGGAAGAACAACAAAAGGTACACAAGCTATGTTTAACTGAAGGGTTTCTAATATAACTGTCCCTCTTCAATTCTTCATGGTCAGAAGAAATTGGCTAAAATGGGTTTTTATTAAAGGACAGCACTGGTCTGCTGCAGCTTCAGCAATTTACAGAAATGTTTCAAATGTCTCTTTTCCAATCTGGACAGATTTAAATAAGAGAAAAAGAAAGTAGTTTGTTTTGGTCAACCCTGATTTCCAGTAGAGCTATTTGTGTGATATGAACTTTACAAAACTAAAACAAGTTCCAAATAAAGAAATTGTGAGATTTTTTTTTGTCTAAATTCAGAAATTTGAGCACAACTTTACGAGCTTAACCATCTAATATGATTTGACATTCACTTGTTCAAATGTGATATTTAACATTGTGTTAGTGATCAAAGTTTGAAGGTTAATGTTTTAAAAAACAGCTCCAGCACAATAGATAGTGTATGGTAACTCTTTTCTAAATGGTTGAAATTTGTCCAAAAATTATTTAAATCTACTCCAGCCATTCACGTCCCACTAATACATTGCTTGCTGGTGCCCAGTTTGAATTTCTGCATGAATTGCTTGAAAACAGCCTTGTTAAGTAGTTTGTGTATAGTAGCGGGTCCAGTACTGTCCTTTAAGTGGATACAGATTGCATTAGAAGCAGTCCCTTAAATGGCCTTCCGTTCTACTTGACTAGCAATAGATCAATTTCTGGCCAGTGTCCTCTAACTATTTGTTCCCTATGACACTGAAACAGCTTTCCTGTGTTCCTTCATCTCTAATCTCTGTGCTTGCTGGTCTGTGACGCTCACAAAATACTAAAAATGACTCATTTGTGGTTTCCGCTCAAAACAAAAACCTTCCCTGGTGTGATTCACGGCTTTCAGATTGACTGGAAATGAAAATGTTACTTGTCTATCTAGAGTTTGAGATCTGAAGTAGCACATTTGTTTGTGTCCACTTGCAGTCGGACCGTCTGCGGTGCAGCGGCTGGACAGCTCAACGGTGAGAACCTACTCCTGCTGAGAGGAGGAAGCGGGGGACCTTAAACTGTACGCTGTATGTAACAACACAGTGTTTTGCTCAGTTAAATACACAGGTTTTACTCGTAGCTCTTAAAAAATGTTTTCATAAGCATATGTCATTAGCTTGGCAAATAGAGGACATGTTTTTTCCAGGTAACAGCAGGTAGAAAAACAAACCTGTAGCACATCCTTTAATGTCTGTCCAAAAAGGATTATTTAAAGACCCACGCTTGCAAACACATTCCTGACAGATCAACTTTGAAAGATAATAGTTTTAATAATTCTACAAAAAGTCAAACCTGGACCTGATGTGTATTTCTAGGATTCTGCCACGAGAGATTTGAGGTACATCTGGATCCTCCACTCTAGTGCTGTGGAAGTTAATGCATTATTATGCCAGGGCTTTCCTGTGTAGAAGGAATACAGAGTTCACTGAGTGCATTGGATTTAAATCCAGTTCCTTATGTTGAACTGCTGCCAGTATTCTAATTAAGGTGATGCAAGCACTTGCAATTACACACAGAGGATAGTTCAGGGTTGATGTTGAGGCAAAAACTAAATGTAGTCTTATAGAAAAATATATTTTAATAAACATTGCATATTGATGCTTCTGAGTTTTCGAAAGGTTGTTGCTTTTAACAATAAAGAGAAAACTGTATTTAAAGATATTCCAGTAATATTCTGCATTGCATCATAAGCTTTTCTGCCTTAAATTAAGCAAGTGCCAAGAAAAACTCGCTCCCTGCCTATAAGCCAACCCACTTGCCAAATTAAACCAGCATTGTAGAACCATCAAGTGACAATGCCACCGTTATCTAAAATGGAGCACTACTTAGAAAGTCCCATGGGAATCAGTAGCAGCTCAACTTAAAACCTCTCTCTTTAAGTGCTAGGCTAATGGTAGCATGTAGACTTTCTGCTCCGGGGACAGACATGGAGCTGCTGCTTGACTTCAATGTCAGAAAAGTTCAAAACACATAAAGGCTGAATTACCTCTTTAGCATTTCAGCAAGTTCTGTATCCATTCATTTCCAAAACATTCTTAGAGTCATGCAGGCAAACTTCTGACAAAAATCACTGACAGTACATCACCAACAAATACAGAATTAAAATGACTGCTGCTTACAACCCAATAGCGATTCTTCATCTGCAAATGAGCCTGTTTTAGGAACTGACTTCTGCTCAGAACGCATGCTCCTCCTAACTTCTTTGTTCTGTCAATGTGTAAACAGCTGAAGGGACTTAAAAAAATTCAGAGCAGCTAGTGTTGCATCACAGGATATTCCAACCGAAATGAAGCACAGTTGGGTTTATTTGTGTCCTGAAGGTATTTCTTTGTGTTCAGATATGATCTGACACCACTGACCTTTCCTTTCCAGCTACAGTTCTGAACCAACAGGCCGATCTGCCGAGAAACAATCCGATGACACGCACTGCCAAGAAGCCCTGCTCTCCTCTCTGACCCTGTCCTCCATGACTTGTAACGCGGGCACCCAACGCCGGTGCTAAACTGTCCTGCAGGATGCCTCGTTGTCACCATTTCTACCTTTTACATGTAAAGTAACTTGTCAGAGCATAATGTACTGTGTATTTCTTCTACGGGAGATGTGTAGGTTATCTGTAAATTATAAATATGCCATTTTTATTATATACACACAAAACATCTATGTATAAAAAAAGATATTAAGGGTTTGTGCAAAAAATAAATGTCCCTGCCACCTCATTTAGTGGACCATAGATTAATATATGCTGCTCTTTAAACTCTCCATTAGACCCTTGTTCCTCTGGATAATTTTGTACATATTGTTTTATTTTTTCATTGTGCTAATGAAAATTGACGATGAACCTGTGCTGGAACATAGAAGGGAAGAAACTCGATGTTGTGCCAAGCTGCCCTCTAGTGGTGGGCTACTCTAACAACATGGGATGGAGCTTTTCAGGAGGATTTGTCGGCACACTGGAACAACAGAAGCATCTTCATACATCCGCATCAACTCAGTCTATTTAGAAGCCAAGGACAAAACAAGACGCTCTCTGAAGGTGCACAACTTCCACTCAGAGAGCATAAAAGCATCCCAGACGTCACTTGTTACTGTATGTTTCGTCAGGCAGCACATCAACACACTTACAGCCGAGCTGGCCTTTCTACCCCACCCCTCCTGTTAACAGAACAGATGAATTAACTGAAAGACAGACTGCTTTAGCTCAGTGTGTGTAGAGTGTTTATGACCATGTTGAAGTGAGGTGACTTAACGATTAAAAGAAAAAACCTGTTGCTTGCTGTGACTTCCATTTGGGTGTAAATGTTCTTTGTTTCAGTCAGTTGTCAGGGTAACCTATTGTACAGCCCTGTTGTCTTTGCGTTATTTCGGACGGACAGCAAACGTCTTATTTGTTTTCACATTTGCACGAATGAGGATTCATTTTGTTTCCAATTGTTTTTTTTAATTTATTACTTCTTGTACTTTGGTCAAAACTAAGTGGTGAGCAAACAAGTTTTCATTGTCAATAAAAAAAAAAAAAAAACGGTTAGTGAGCTGTTTGCATTAGTTTTCATTAAAAATATTTTTACATTTACAAAGTTTAGTGCAGTACGGTTTTACCTCATCAGTAATTTACGTACAAAACTGAAGCTGTGTTGGTTCAAAACGTCACTGACTTAAGATTAGACTAGAGTTACTTAAAGAAACCCAACTGATAACTGTTTTTTCTTTTGCACACCAGGAAATATTAGACTGACATTCAACATGTCTGACATGTAGTAAAGCTCACTGGTTCCTTATGTTAACCGTTTTAAAACTATGTTCAATAACATAAAATGAGTACATCCAATTAAATCTAGATCAAATGTTGATCCTGAAAAAATGTGTATAATACTTTCGAGTTTAGATTTAAATTTAGTCTAATTTCAGAGGTTGTTTTGTCGATAAGATTTATCTAATCTACAACTAAAACGTTCCAAATAGCTACTAATGAAGCTGTTCAAGTATTATTAAAAGCACACACTGTCAAGTATATTAAGCTGGGGTTTTTACTGAAAGAATTTCTCTGAACTATTCTGATTGCTTTAACTCAGTGTTTCTCAGTTCCAGTCCTCACGCCTCCCTGCCCTGCATGTTTTAGGTGTGTCCCTTCTGCCACACACCTGGATTGAATATGTGGGTGATTAACAGGTTTCTGCAGCACTTGATGGTCATGCAATCATTTGAATCAGCTGCTCTGGAGTAGAGGTACATCTAAAACATGCAGAGCAGGGGGGCCTGAGGACTGGAATCGAGAAGCACTACTTAGACTAAATCAATATCTGCTGAATGAGCCATTTATTATGCTGCAATGAAATAGTCACTGTGGGTTCATAGTTGCTTTTAAAATGCTCTTGTAGAGTAATTAAATTGTCTTATGAGAAATACTTTAAAGACTGACAACATTTAGTAAAAGCAGTAAAGTACAATTAGACCCATCTTCACTCATGTTGTACATTTGACGCAACAATTTCTTAATAAGTTGATTGCGCATGTTTTTCTACAGTGTACAATGAAATGCACATGGGAAGATTCAGAGACCTGCTAAAAATAATCTTGCACAGCTGAAGCTTTAGTGAGGTTTTATCACAATATATTTGGAAAAATATCTTATCATTGCTAGTTTTAACATCACTATTAACAAATTCAATAACTATTTTGACCCTTGATCCATGTTACTTTACTCCTAAGTAACAAGAGTTATAGCTTCACTCAAATTAGGTCTCTTTTAAATTTGCATCAAATATACGGTTTTAAAATAATTGAATATCTAAGGCTCTATGGATCCAGAATGTGTCTGTATGCCCTAAAATAAAGGGAAAAAGTAAGGAATAAACAGAGAGGAAAAAATTCAGAGCAGCAGACATTGTCTTCTGGGAGATCCTGAGTCAGACTAGCATGACGCATTGCTCTCCCCTCCATGCCCGCTTTCTTTTAAAGCAGGAGTTTTTTGTGTCTTGGCATCCAGACAGTAGGATCCATATCAGCAAGTGGCAGGTTCAGGATCGTTTATTTACTCTTCAAATAGTCTGAAAACCTCAAATCCCAAAGGTTTTGAGATCCTCTGTGTAGAGAAAAACCCCATGGCGTCATAGTTGCATTTGGCCTCTTCCACATTCCTATGAATGGATGTCTTCCTCTCAGGAGCAGACATGTAATCTGAGGAGGGCCGTAAGACACTCAATCAGACTGCAAGCATGAGCACTCTGCCGTAACCTGTCGATTGGGTTTATCCATGTGGTATCAACCACCACTATCCATCAAGTGTAGTGCACTGGATTTTTATCTAATGTAATAATCTTGCTGGAACCTGCTGCACGAGTCGTGGTTGAACGCCTCTATGAGTTGGAGTGTGTGTTTCTTTCTCAGGTGGGTCAGAGTCAGTGGTAAAGGTTGCTAAGGTCAGATCTGATCTAAATGCAAATGAAAAGTTATTGTGAACCCTGACAACTTTTTTATATTCAAACAAGAAAAAGTGAGGATGTGATTTGTCATTGCTGCTAAAGACTGTTCCATCAACAGTTGTAGGCTGGCTAAAATCAAATTTGGGTGACTTTAGCATGGAATAAGTTTGCTAGAATTATATAATATACTCTAATGAGCAATTGGTGTGAAAACAAATCTCTCCAGTTTCATTTGAATCTTGTCCACCTTGTAGTTAAGTAGATACCAGAGAGCTTCACATTAGTTTGCAGAATTATTAGCAAAATCAGTCAAATAACTGCTTGTTTTAGTAATTCGAACATCTAATGTACAATTAATATGTATTAATACGCATGAAGGAATACACACGGTTGAATATTTTAGATATGTTTTATGAAAAAACTCCATGAATAGTTTAATTTTACATGAATATTTTGGAATTCTGAGTTCCACAAAAGAATTCAGGTGAATCTGCAAATAATGAAGTGTGAATAGATGTAAACACTTTAAAATAATATCAAGGTAAAAAGAAAAGATAAAAGTAACTTCTGAATGCATATTTAATCAAACTCAAGATGCAAATGGAGTACCTTATCTTCTGCTAGTAGCATCTTTTACTGATCATAATCTACTGCAAGAATCAATTTTTAAAGTATGAAGAGTTACTGCTTTGAGTTTTAAGGATCTGTATTGGGAAAGACTAATGGGGTTTACACACATTTTTCATGTTAAGATGCCATACATTTCTAGATTGAAGTTTCAAGTAATCTCAATAAAAGTTTAAGTACAAAATCTCATCCTTCTACTGGATCAAATGAAGCCTTCATATCAAATTTCAGACTTTTTCCAGTCTCCATAGGAGCCTTATGTAAATTATTCAATTCCTTCGCAGCAACTAAATAAATCGTTCAAATCGAGTGAGTGTTGACTAAACCTGTAAGTTAATTTGTAATCCCGTTTAGATACTCTTTTTGTTTTCTTGTCTATTTAAAATTCAAATGATCCGTCTTATCTTCCCCAACTTGTTCCCACCTTGGTCTGTGCGCTACCTGATGTGTGTGATTTGAGTAAACATGCATTTGTTTATGCGTGGATATTACACCCTTATGTGGTATATGTGCGCATCTGTGTGTGAAGGTTAATTAATTCCCAGGACAGCAGCACATACACATAAACAGGCCTTTCATGTTAATAGGTTTGTAAATGGGGGATTCAAGCTGCCAGATCTTGTACTGCGCATGCAAAGACCTCAGCTGGTTGCCAAGGGCGATGTTTCTATGACGGCTACGTAGAGTATGACTTTCCTCTCCTTGTTTACCTTGAGGGAGGCGACCATTAAAAATAATCAACTCTATTCTGAATCAAAACACTAAATTAAAAAAACAAAAATACTAAATTTATCAAAATCAGTTTTATCATTTCATTGTTTCTGTTCTTTTTAAAATATTTCTCTTGCTTAGTTGTTCTTCTTTTACATCTTCAGACTCATGAGGAATACTATTTCATTCACTTTTTGTTATGTTCCTTGCAGGGTTAGCTAATGACTCTAAGAAAAGGTCAAGACCAGTTTGGCCTTGACTTGCCAAGACATCTGAAGAAACACAAGGTGGAGATGGATTTTTATTCACTTTGTAAGATGTCTGTTTGTTTCAAAGTAAAAAGAGAGGCTAAACTGAGAATTGTCCTGGGATTTCACACCGAGATACCAAATATGTCACCAGGCTACATGGTCACAGAACTACAGCTTTTACTGACTCACTGTTTCAGCTACACACAGGGCATAAATATAAACTAAACCAAAACAGTGCTACAATGCAAAATATGTCAGCTAGTAACAGACGATGCATTTCATATATATATATATATATATATATATATATATATATATATATATATATATATATATATGTATATATATATTTTTTTATGTATATATATATATATATATATATATATATATATATATATATATATATAATAGAAAGATATTAAAATTTTTAACATGGCAGCATTTCTTAGATGAGACTTTAGCGCCATCTGCTGGTCAAAGAGATAATGAGTAAGTGATTTGAAGGAGGTTTCTCAGCAGAAAATTCTCTAAAGATTCAATACAAGAAATGACTAAATCATTTTATAGCACTTTAAAAAATAGAATTAAATAAAAATACAAATTGTATCTTGTTTCATCTTGTTCTGCCACAGAAAGGAGTTGAAAATGACAAAAGTGCAGGAACATGGACCAAAAAATAGCTAATTTGCATTTTGTATGTAACCCAACAGGTTCGACTTTGGTCTTGTCTTTGTTACATAACTTTCTCAAACTTCAAATGAGACTTTTTATTTATTCTTCACACTCGTGGCTGTTGGTTGCACTAGATTTTATTTAGGGGTATTAACATTATAGGGGGCTAAATGTACACTATGCTTTCAGACTTTTATTAGCCAAGTGTCTGACATTATATTTGAAGACATACATTTTCAAATAAAAGGCCAGAAAGCTCCCTTTGTCAGATAAGTACTTTGTTTTATGTCACTTTGAATTCAATGAAAAGGCTAAGATATGTAATGACATTTTACCACCATGACATTTTATCTTCTTTTTCACTCTTGTTGCTTTCATATTCAAATAGCAAATGTAGCATTCCCTCCTCTGAAGGAGCCTCTAGGTTCATACTGTGCAGGAATTTTAACAAGTGGGCCTCTTGTTGATGAGATGAAGCTGTCATCCTTACAGTGTTCAATCCTGTGAAAAGTGGCGAAAACAAGCTAATCAAGTGGCTTCTGTTTGTTTTATCAGCTGAGCTGTTCTGAGGCAATGTGTTTTTAGTTTGTCAGGAAAAAAAAGTAATAGCATGAATGAAATCAGCTTTAAAACATTTTTTTGAGTGAGGAAGATGTGTCACACGGTGTGAATGCTGTAAGAATTGGCTCTCCTGCTATCTGTGCAGTTGCTTCTATGCCTTTTTTTTTTTTTTTAACAAAAAAAGGCATAGAAAGGCCACACTCGTCACACTCGTCAAAAGTCCACACCCACATTATCACATATTTACCCAGACAAACTTTACTATACAGGAAAGTGTCAAGCACTTGAACCGCTTTAAATAATTCCTGGAGCTTGGAAGAGTGCTGGCTTTGTTTTCTGTACCCTGGGCGGGTGAGCCAAGAGCCAATGAGAGGAGGACGAGGGGGGGAGAGTGGGAAAAGTTCTGGCCTACACAGTTGTGCTCCCACTACAGTTTCGCTCGGTGACCTACAGACACACACAAAAATGGAGAGGACACAGATAAAGAAAGAGCAAGATAAGGGGAAGACGGAGGAGGAGGCGGTGCGCCTTCGGAGGCAGATTGGGCTGCTGCCTGCTGTGTCCTTCATCATTGGGACGGTGGTTGGCAGTGGGATCTTTATCGCTCCGAAGGGAGTGTTGATGAACAGTGGCAGCGTGGGGCTGTCTCTGCTGGTGTGGGCGCTGTGTGGCCTCCTGTCCCTGTTTGGTAAGACCATGCTCATTTCCTCTGCTTCTTCTATATCTATAATAATATGTCTATAAGGAAACTATTGCATGAGAGTTAAGGTGTATTGCATTATTTTTTGTATCCGAAATTGTTTGTCTTTGCCTGCCAAATAATATGGTCCTGCCTGTCCTTTGCACTAGTAATTTAGTCTGCATTTTACAAGTCATATGAAATTTTGAAGGAGCTGAATTAATCTGCAGTTTATATTTTCAGTGGGACAAAAGTCATTTATAGCAGGGGAACAAGTAGCAAAGCAAAATATTATCAAAATGTCTACAATATTCAAGTCAAGTTTATTTGTATAGAACATTTCAGCAACAAGGCAGTTCAAAGTGCTTTACATCACAAAAACACCAAACAGTCATCAGTTATGAAACAAACAATCAATGTTTCATTTTGTCAAATGTCATCATCAAAATGATCGAATTAAATATGAAATATGCTGATCGATGTACTACTAGTCGAAGGCAACTCTAAACAGGTGGTTTTTAAGCACTGATTTAAAGGAACTCGGTGTTTCAGCTGTTTTGCAGTTTTCTGGAGGTTTGTTCCAGACTAGTGGAGGATAGAAGCTGAATTCAGCTTCTCTATGTTTGGTTCTGGTTCTGGGATCCAGAGTAGAGCAGAACCAGAAGGCTTGAGTTAAAGATCCGAAGATCTTTAATGTATTTTTGTGCTGAAGCGTTCAGTGATTTATAAACTAACACAAGTATTTTAAAATCTATTCTTTCTTAAAAAAATTAAAAGATTAAATGAACTACAAGTAAATAAGAGTCTTCCTTTTCCTGTTTCCTCTCAGGGGCCTTATGTTATGCTGAACTAGGAACCACTTTCACAAAATCCGGAGGTCACTACACTTATCTGCTGGAGACACTGGGGCCCCTACCGGCCTTCTTAAGACTCTGGGTTGAGTTCCTATTTATAAGGTATAAGTTGTTTTTTTATTATTGGGTAACTGAAGAAAAATCAAAATAACAGTATAACTACTCTATATTTTTTTCAGACCAGCTGTGGCGTCCTATGTCTCCCTAGCTTTTGGACGTTACATTGTTGAACCTTTATTTGCACCTTGTCCTGCTCCTTCAGCACTAATCAAACTCGTCAGTATCCTCGGAGTGAGTGAGTGGTATTCCACGCCTTCTTGTCTACTTTATATGTGAATCATTATTTCCCATTCAGTAGAGACATAATTTGTGATTTGTGTCTCTCTAGCATTTGTTGTTGCAGTTAACTGCTGGAGCGTAAACTTGGCCTCCCGCACTCAGGTCATCTTGACCTTCATTAAGATGTTTGCCCTGGTACTCATAATTATTCCTGGGGTCATAGCTCTAGCAAAAGGTATGATGATGGAAGCAGGAATACTGAATAAGATGGAGTTCCTGGGAACATTTGAACTTTTCAACTGGTCTTTGCAGGAAAGACAGAAAATTTCCAGAATGGATTTGAGTTGGAGTCCATAACTCTGGATAGGCTGCCACTGGCTTTCTATAATGGTTTATATGCATACGGTGGATGGTAAGTCAGCACAGTTTATATTGTGACAAGTTATATTTACAAATGTTAACATATTTGATTGAGATTTTATGGGTTGGACTGACAGAAAGTAGCACATAACTCTGATGTGTTTCTTTCAGGATTGCTCTGTATTGTCTCTGCCTGTTTTCCTATTAACCCTGCATTTACTCTCCCTGCTGAAAAAATAACTTTCCCACAGCACGAAGTGCCAAAGTAATTTTCCACCACACATAACAAACAATTCAATTTTGCTCTCGTTTGATCGAAGCAATGTCTTCCATATGTTTGCTGCATGGCCTGTGAGAAAACATGGGTGGGTTTCTTCCAGCAATGGTTTTCTTCTTGTCACTTTAAAGGCCAGATTTATGTGGTGCACAAATAATGGTTGACTGTAGTAGTTTTTCTTTAGGGGTATCAGAGTAAAGTTCAGTTTCTCCTTCTTCTCCTAGGTTTTATCTGAACTTTGTCACAGAAGAAGTAATAAATCCAAATAGGTATTTTGTATATTTGCATCAGATTGCGATAATTCTTTTGAGTGAGTTGAAAAGTAAACATTTATATGTTCTGTGTGAATCATGTGCTTTCAGAAACATCCCTTTGGCAATAATCTGCTCCATGGTGACGGTGACGGTGTTTTATGTGCTTGTAAATGTGGCCTACTACACCATGATGACGCCCGCTGAGCTGCTGCTGTCTGACGCAGTGGCTGTGGTCAGCAAAGAGCAAAATGTTCCACAGACGAAGAATGTAGAGAGAATATGTTAGCACAGCTGTGTTCTGATGTGACGTTTGTTTGCCTGCAGACATTTGCAAACCGGGCTCTTCAGGGCCTGGCCTCAGTGATTCCCATTCTGGTCGCTCTATCTTGCCTTGGAGCTCTCAATGGCGGCTTCTTCGGGTCACCCAGGTATTATGAAAGAAACAGCTGGCTGTTCTTAATGTTTTCTGTGCAATTCTGAACTTATGAGATTTGTGGTTGCAGGATGCTGTTTGTGGGTGCCAGAGAAGGCCACTGGCCACCGATCTTTTCCATGATACATATCCGACAACGCACACCTTTACCTGCAGTGCTCCTCCTGGTCAGTACTGTCCAAAGACCACGAATCAAACAGAACTGTTCCACCATAACATATGATGAACAATAACAACTGCCTATTATCATTCTTCTATTTCTTGTACTCTGCAAAAGTCTTGCTATATTTCTTGGAGTGGAGCTTATAGAATGAATCTCATTTTAATTTATTAGTAGTCATCAGCCAATATACACACAATTTTTATTAGTTCATTCTGCATCTGCTGAAGCAAAAAGGGTTTTTTTTTTTAAATAAATAAAACTTTTTTTCCCTGTCAACAAAGAAAGACAGTTTGCATTAATATGCATGCTTCATTGGACCTTCTGCATTCCCTGGGCAGAGCACTTAGAACCGAATCACCATTGGATGTTGTTTGTTTGTCTTGGTCTGGCAGCTTTATCTTCCTATCAACACACAGCAACAGTCAGCTTTACAATCTCCCTCTAGAAGACCTCTGATCTATCTTCTCTAAAAACAAAGGCAGACTGAATGTTAGTGTCTCAGCTCCTAAGATATTTCACTAAACCATTCTGAAAGTTTGTTCTAAACTGAAGCAGGAACATGTGAAGGGTCTGGAAAAAAGAAGTGCATCCCAGAGAGCTGTAGAAAGCTGGTTTGCTGACAGTATTTGTGTGTTGGGTGCTGTAGTAGCATGCGATTAAAGCTGCATTGTGTGTGTCTCCAGTATCCATTGGTGGTGGTGATGTTAATCACTGGGGAAATCTACCAGCTCATCAACTTTGCCTCTTTTTCACGCTGGTTCTTCATCGCCCTGGCAACCTTGGGCATGCTCATCCATCGATACCGCTTCCCCCACCACCCCAGGCCCTTCAAGGTTAGTGTTTTTCAGAGTCTTTCAGCTTTTTTACTTTCACATTACAGGACTCTGATCATTTATCCTGCATGCTCACCCACCTTAAGGTCCCTTTGGTCATTGCGGTCACCTTCACAGTGGTTTGCTTCTTCATTGTTGGTCTCTCGCTTTATTCGGACCCCTGGAACACGGGGCAGAGCTGTGCCCTCACTCTAACAGGAGTTCCAGTTTACTACATGACTGTCCACCGCTTTCGGGTGCCACGTAGATTAACGCACATTTTCAGTAAGTCATGCCATTTGTAGGTCACAGTGACTCAACTTTGAATATACGTGACTTGAAATAAGAGTGTTCAGCATGTCTGAGTTTAATAAAAAAGATCTGACTGGTGCATATGTCTCATTTTCCCAGATTATTGCAGCAAGCAGTTGCAGATCCTACTGGAAGTGGTTCAACAAGACGTCCAGACATACTGAAGACAGTTAAGACATTTAAGTTTCCACTGACTATCTTTGTGGATTACATCTTTCTTAGAGAGTCCAAACTAACTAAAACACCTCTTTTTGTACAAGAAAACATTAAAAAGAATATTTGTAACAGATATATGTGCATTCGTCTGCTGCTTTACCAAGATACATTTTCTTCCAGTATGAAGAACACTGAAAAAGTATCAACAATGCCTAAGACGTCTTAAAAAATGTTCATGCTGAAATCAAAAATTTGCAGAATTTACAAGCCAGGTAAGCCAAACAAAAGCCTTTGCTGACCTTAGATTAGTAATAAAACACATGGCGTATCTTTTTAAAAAAAAAAAAAAAAACATCTTGCCCAAGATGGCAAGATTTTCTTTACAGTTCTACAACATGTAATAAAGCATAGGTTGCACAAAGAGTTGTATTTAAAACAAAGGTTATCCATACACACCTTGCAAATGCCATGTTGCAATGAAATTAAATAGAAAAATCCTTCAATTTTATGAGGATCTAAGAAATTTATTGTAGTCTTACTTCAGAAAACAACCTTTCTTCATAGACAGATGAATTTATAGATTAAAAAAGCTGAGACAAAAGAAGGACCTGTTCTTAAAAACACACATTATTCAGTGGTACAGAAATAGGTCACGTCTCAACCTCAAAGATGATACTGCAAATAATCTTTCTTACTGAAGACATATACTAAATATTCTGTATTTTCTGCCTTAAGAGGTAAAAAGAGAAGTTCACAAAATTCCTCTGTTCAGATAAAGTGCCCTTCAGTTGACAACGGCACATCCAATAATTACAGTGAAGATTTCTGAAAACAGTTCTACAATCAGACAATCCTATTTCTGTTAGTGCTACTTGTAATACTTTTTTTAATTGCTGTTAAGACTTTGGAACCCGACAACAGAGTTTACCAAGTGATCAAATAATCTATTGTACAACTGTAAGTCATATATTATAATGTGCAAATCAACATATGTATACACTTAAATATTTCTCTTCTCATGCAGCTCCTATAAATGACAGCGATGCAGAGCAGCTAAAAGATAAGACAAAAGAGGAGGGCCACATGCAAGAGAGGAATTTGACACACAGAACAGTAAAAGCAAGTGCAAACATGAGAAAGTTACAAAAAAATAACAGGCAAATACAAAGTGGAAGATGAGTGAGTGCAGTCTCTTGGCCAATTAAAGCATCGTGAGACCTTGGTGAAGCCTTCTTAATACCCTACTTTGTTATTTGTACTGGAGTAAAATTAATAAATTATATTCAGACAGAAATCAAACTAACCACAAACTGAGATTGATGACACACCTCCAACAATAACCATCAAAAACACACAACAGGTGGATCATGACCAGACGAGAAATATGTTTTGCTGAGTTGGTGCGTGCGTGCTTTAGTGTTCAACAACGGATTTCTAGCGTTTTGGCCATCGGGCTACATGAACTGACCGAGGAACTCTGACAGGCTGATGTTAGCGATGCCCAGGTCTTCATCGTCCAGGGCGGAGAAGCTGATGTCCACCAGAATCTTGCTCAGGCTGTCGTTCATGGTGTCCAGGATGAGGCCCTCCGTGATGGAGCGGTTGGACGGCGAAGCGGCGGGCGCATCCGCCAGCTGCACCTCGGTGGGGGAATCCGTCGGCGGGGCTCTGCAGGGGGCCGGTGTGAGCAGCTCCCTGGGGGAACTGAACAGCGGCAGCTCTTTGAAGGGAGTGCTGCTGAAGCTGAAGGTGGTGTACTCCTGTCGGGGCGTGACAACGGGACCACCCGGCGTGCGGATAGGACTGAAGTCCAGGACGCTTTGGCTGTCTTTGCCGACGGGTGTCACCTTCCAGGGTTCAAGTGTAATGTTAGGAGGTGGCTTGCTCGGCGTGGAGGAGCTCAAGTGGCTGTGACTCTTTATGGGCGTCTTGAAGTAGAGTTCCCGCTCAGGGCTGCCCTGGAAGTGCTGCTGCTGCTCGGTGCTGTCAGTTTCTCTCACGTCCTGGGAGGTGGAGGCGTCCGAGGCGACGCCAGAGTCAAAGAAGCTGTTGTCGGGGCAGAGGAGGATGGGCTCGTCCTGCAGAGAGTTCACCAGGCTCTGCTTACGGCGGGAGCTGCTGGACTGCCTCTTCGGAGGAGGTTTACGTGTCTCGCGTTTTGTCGGAACATTTACAGGTTCCACCTTCAGGTCGACCTGAGGAGCCAGAGCCACGGCTGGACTATCGCCCTCCGTCACCTGAGAGACGACAAGAACAGCAAAAAATCCCTAACTTTTCAGGTGGAAAATTAGATATGTCACAAAAGACGTTTTAACTATAGTTTACTGTGAATGTAAGGAAAAAAGGGAAGGAATTAAGTAAAATCCAGAAGAAACTATTCAAATAAAAGGCAGTTTTTAAAAGATATATTCTATCATTTTCATTTTCTAAGAAAAAAAGCAAAGAAAACCACAATTACTTAAAATCGGAGATCAAATTTTGCATTAAGAACCTGAAATGTTATTTTTAAGTCATATGGTCCAGCATCTATGTTCAGCAAGACTTGAAGTAGTTTCTCAGTAGCTACACCTGACCGAATGTGTACCTTGGGGGCAATGCGGACTCTCTTGGTCCCCCGTGAAGCATTTTGTTTGTGCTTGGAGCCAGATGGACAATAAGAACCAGACAAGGATGGCAGATAAGCAGAGGAGGCAATTGGCAGCTGGATAGGAACCAAGTAAGAGTCTGTACGGGGCAGCAGCGGTTTCATCCTCCTCTCTGAAAACAAACAAACAGAAAAACACTTTTAGAAACATACAGTTACACTAAAAAACAAACATTTCTGTTAAGTTGTGTTGAACTCACCAGTGGAAGCTGGCGCTTTTCTTACAGCAGATATATTCTTCTTTTCATGCTGGGAAAGCAACACAGAGGATCACTTTAGACAATACAGCTTTAGTTTGACAGAAAAACACTCAACATTTTAATCGCCTTACAAAAACTTTAAGATCTCTTGAACTTTTTCAGTTTGTCACATCACAACTACAAATGTCTATTGTAGTTGACATATTCTAATACATTTGTATTAGAATTTTTTATTTTTTTTATGACAGAATGGCATAAGATAGTGCAGTGGCTTTACAAACAAAAATCGGAAAAGTGCGGCATGTATTTCTTTACTGAGCGGCCAGAGTACACAATTCAGTCTGTGAAGGGAGCTGGATTTTAAATGGGCTTTTTACAAATGCATGCCACACTTTTCAGATATTTATTGGTAATAAACGTCGAAAGCCAACTGTGCTTCAACATGTTTATCAAACAGTACTTCATTTTGGTCTAGGTCGAACAATAAAGTATAGAGCTATATCACTGTAACAAGACAAAACATGAAGTGTTCAGATGACTTCAGTTTTTTCTTCTACCTATAAAACAACATCTGAGTTCTTCAGCTGCAGCTATACTTTGAATCTGAAAGCACAAGTTGTTAATCGGGTCCCAGAAGATATGAAACATTTGACTTTCCATGCTGTTTAGCCCTCTGCTGCCTAACTGTGGAAAGAAAATAGTTTTCAACAAGAGGTGAATCAGTCTTACTTGGTGGGGACATGGAAGCAACGGCACAGGAGAAGAAACGGTCCCCGGATCACAACAAGGCTACAGAAAGAACAGAAATCAAAGAATCAGACCGCAGTTGTATTACAAAATCAGAGAGGACTATGAGGCAAGAAGAAAAAAGGCAATGGAAGATGAGAAAAACAGCTTTATGTATTTAATAAAAGCAACATGTATGTGAAAATAGCAATGCTCACCCTGTAAACCTGATCAAGGGTCAGGCATCGATTGATATCTGGTCGAATTGTCCAGAAAGAAGTTTTACCGTCTGGCGACCGCTCACGGATGAACATGTCGTGCAGAGAAAGATTGTGGCGGATTGAATTCTGCAAAGGAACAAAACCAGTGAAATCCTTCAAAGTTTTGCTTTGAGATCCGATCTAATTTCCTCTGTTAGTTTTCTGACTCACCTTCCAGCCTGGTTTGGCCACTTCTCTGTAATAAGGGAAATGGTCCTCGATCCATGTGTAAATTTCTTTCAGCGTCATGCCTCTGTTCTTCCTGCTGTTGATGGCGAACTGGATCATGGCCGTGTAGGAGTACGGCGGTCTCTGTAACGTGGGCTGATGAGAACCTTCTGGGTTTGAATTTGTACTGTGGGTCTGAAAGAATGCAAAGAGAGTGATAGACAGACCCAATTACTACTGAAGGATAATAATTCCAGACTTAAACATGTAAATTTGAGTCCATTTTTGTCATATTGTTAAGACTTCAATAAAAACATTGATTGTTCTTGCTAAGTTTTAAAATAAAGGATGAAATTCGGAATGCAATCCCCCCCAAAAAAATCTTTCCCTTTTTTATTATTAAAAGGACCAGATCACTAGTTTAAGGTGTTCGTCTGTACAGAATATTCCTTTTGCAAAGGTATGTTTCCATTTTTTGAAGATACTTATCGGCTAATTTGTGAGCTTGAACCTCTCAGCCACTAAAAATACTACACTCATATACTTCCAGACTGTTTTTTGACAATATTGCATTCACTGATGTCAGATTGATGTTTGCAATTTGGTATGATGTGCAGCTATAATGAAATGCAACTAAAGTCAAAATTTTAAATAAATTTCAAATCAAACACCATAATCTGGACCTTGATCCTGTAGTTATATAGTATAAGTCATAGTAAAAATATTTGAATTACACAAATGTGTTGCTTTTGCAAGTTTCTAAAAATGTAAGACATTTTGAAGTCTTTTAAAGACCAGTAGGAATAAAAATAAACTTATAAGCTTAGTTAAAAACCTTAGCAAGTCAAAGATAATCACATTTGTGTTTTGTGGCATTTGACTTGTGTGCTTTTACATCTAGGTTTCCTAACAATTGCTCTGTTTGCACTTCAACAGTGAAAAAGTAAATAACAGAAACAAGGCTGACCTGTAAAATCTGCGCTGCTTGAAGCTTCTTCTCTTTGTCAGTTGTCTGATTTGCAAGGTGTGGCTCCAAGGCACTGGTATTCATTTTGCCCAGCCACTGGATATTGGTGAGGCTGTCATCTAGAGGACTGCAACTTGCACCTATGTTCATTGATGCATAAAGGAGAGAGAACATTTTATGTAATTGACACCTTAAAATGGAATAGGGGGGGAAGCTTCTGAGGAGGATGAAGCTGCAGCTCTTAATTCATACATACTTGACTGATTTCCAATGAGAGGTTTAGCATCTGGCATATTGTGGATAGTATCTGACTTCACTGGTTGTGCAGCTGTACTTCCTGCAGGAGATGACTCCTCTTTGACAGCAGCCTGGCAGAAAGATCCATTGCCCCTGCTGCCACTCTCACTGAGAAGGATGAACTTGTTTGGGCCTTGGACCCCACTCTCTTTGCCCTTTGCAGTGAGCACACCGATGATGCTTTGCAGATCTGCCTCTTTAGGGATGACAACCACCTGAGTGTCAGACATGGAGGGGTGATTCATGATGGGGATACCATGAGGGAGGCACTGGCTGGCTGCTGGTTTAGCTGGCTCCCCAGTGCCTGCTGCACCGTGCTGGGTTTGCTTGTCAGCCTGAGTTGGTTCATTTTGCAGAAATGGAAGTTTTCTTCTTTTCAGAATCAGGGGTCTCCTTGGGCTCCTCATGGTCAAGATCGCTAAAATTATCCTTCACAGGATTGCTGTGCAAAAACAGCACACAGTAAATTAGACATGTAAATAAAAACATATATAAAACACATTCAGTATGTTTTCTAGAAATCAACATTTCAAATTTTTAGTATTACTCCTACCTAAAATCACCGCTAGATCAACGTTCAATACTACCGGAAGAAAACTGACAACATCGAGGTTAGTCAGTGGGCTTAGTTCAGTCTGGATAATAACCGTTCCACATTAATAAAACAAAAAAATAAAAGCACTTTCGTAAATACACTAGGAGTCACAATAATTAAACAAGATATGTGTTTTTTGTGTGAAATTCAAACCCCTTTTGTCGCTATGTCGACTCAGTCGCTCAATAACTGCTCAGTTGCAATCGCTGTTTCCTTAGCGACCTGCGCCTTCTAGAACAGCCGTTTCTTAATTTCACATTTTGTACCGTTTAATTGGAATACATTTAAAGTTTATGTTCATTAGTTAATAGTTTATACACCTACAATTAAATATTCGGAGGGTATGTCTCCCTTTTTAAAGCACAGATTATCATATCTCCCAGGGTAGCAGCGCGTTAAATAGGCTATTATTAAAATTAATCCAAACCTTCATGTTATTGCAAAGTCTCAGGCGATCCCACTTGGCTGAACTCCGAGTCGAAGTTGAAACATTGCGTTCATATTTGTTGTTTTTGATTAATCCACTGTAACTGATACAAAACCATGTAATGAAGTGTCATTTACACATCTTCAGCTCGTTTTAGAGAGGTTTTTGAATTTTGGCGCTGTGGGCGCTGCCTCCTTCCGTCACTTTGATCACGTGGTAAATATCAACCAATAAGGATCCAGGGGATACCATCGCTAGGTGGCAGTAATGTAACTGCGGGTTGGCATTCTAATCAGATCAGAGGAAGAAAAAGAAGAAAACCGGGAAATACAACAATGACTAACAAGACAACAAGAAAAGGGGGCAGATAAGTCATATAACTGAGGTTTACTTGCATATGTTAATTATGAATACGATGTCTTATGCAAAGAACACCGTGACAGAAAGAAGAATAGAAGTAGGCGCTTGAAACGAAAACATTTGAATGTATACTTCTTAATTGATGCTCTAAAACGTTAACTTTTGGTATTTCCGTGTGGACTTTTACTCAAGCTTACTTTCTGTGACATATCTTCCTCCAGATGTTCAGGAATGATTTATATTAATGCCCCGCAAAGCCATAAAGGCGGATAAGCCTTCCCTGCAATTTATCGAACGGCCTGTAGGAGGAAGCAAACTTCAACATGCGCCTGAAGTCCGAGCTGCAGTCAACCCCAAGGAATTTTTTCCGGAGTCACTAACCCATAACAGCTCAGATCTTAATTCGTGGGTAAGTTCTGTTGTTTTAGTCTTTTAAAAGATGCACTTTTTGTGATGAAAAATATGCATCCAAATCAAAGTCCATTGTTTGTTATAAACTCTCACTAATATCACGTTTTTTGCATAGTTTGTAGTTAAACAATTCATTTTGACTACAAATGATTATATGGAGTTACAGGGGATTTGATTTGTTAAATCAATATAAAAAGGAAGTTGACCCTGGAGTTTGCAAAATAAAGCAAAGGATATTTATAGCTGCCAGGGTTTTTACATTGCCTGCACAGGTATGGAAAAGTCTGGGATATTTTAGATGTAGACAAATTTTTTAAAATAAATGTTCATATTTAAAGCTTCACCACTGGTGAAATATCCACCATAAATTCATAGTGAACTTGATTCTCTGGTCATTTGAGTTTGGACACAGAATTTTGATGTGGAACCCGTGGCCACGTTTGTACTAGCTGTATAAGATTACTGCAACTCTTATTGTATCATCCATTTGACTTAGTGTTTCAAAATTTCAGGTTAACCCACAGTTTGACTACTCATCTGCAGCTGCACCTCCAAATAGACGAGGGAGAAGAAACGGGCAGAAAACCTCAAGTTTACTTGATCGATGTAGTCAATTGTCCAGAAAAAACAGCACATACAAATACCCCTCATTGTCATTTCACATTCGGTTGAAGGACCAGTCTCAGAAACAGTCAAGGACCACAACCACAACAAAAAATGCAGTATCAAAAGTCAAAAAACAACCTCGTGCATCCGTTTGCCACAGCAAAACGACTGCAAATTTGGCTTACTCAGACACTCCAAAAAGACAGTTGGTCACAGCTGGAAAAAGGAATGCTGAAGCACTTCCTGATGGCACTGCCTCCCACAGTAGAAGTTTGGATAAGCTTGGAATTCAATCTAAAGAAGTGACAAGTAGATGCAGAATTCCAGCAGAGGGAGCTTCAACACCTACCTCCACCAAGTTGATAACCACAGAAGTCAGCAGTGTTTGCCCTCCACCTGATGTGGATACTCCGGAAAGGATGTGGGAAGAGGTAAACCGTTCCTCTTCTTCCCCCAGATTTTTACTGTTTGCTCAGCCATGTACATCACCATGCAGCGGCCAACCTGAAACCTTGGTGGCTGACACACCAGAGAGGGACTATGGGGTGAAGATGACATGGAGGAGGAGAAAGGGGCTGATGTTGATGTTAAAAGAAAGGGGGCTCCTTGCTGACTCAGATGTACTAATTCATTGCTAATTTTTTTGTCATTTCTTTTTATACGTTCTGATTTATTGTATAGATTACTGTCGTATATTACTGTAATAAATCAAGATAAAGCATATTCTTATTTTACCAACTGCAAAGTATAAATTACACAGCACTGATTAAATCTATATAACTATGTTTACATTTGAATTTTACTTTCAAATATACCAATATTTTGCCCACTCCAAATATAACTCATAATACATAATTTCTTGAACATGTTTTTCGGTGACTGTCATAAATCTTATTCAACTGTTGCAGGACAGAATATAAAATAAAGGGGTACAAGTGAAAGACAAAGCTTTATTTTACATTTTTAGGCAATGTATCATTATTAAATGAATTATGATTAAAAATTATATAAAATATATATTTTATTTAAGGCATTGGTGATTTAAAATGCATTATAATTGCTATTAAATGTGCAACCTTGTGCAAAGCTACACTATTGAAATCGGTATGAAATACACAATTTTGATACAAATAAAATTCTTCTACTTGTTTTCAAAAGTACAGATAAAATTGTTACTTATTTTTGAATGATCCCAAATCATTAAAGTTACTGTTATTTGGTTATTGTAATGTATGCTTGTAGTCTAACGATTTTGTAAAAATTTCAGAGATAAAGTTTTTAAAACTTCACTTGTTCCTCCAACAACCCAACCCGTTAAAATGATCATTTCCTTAGGAGATATCTTCTCTTTTGAGTTCGTGACTCACCTTTGACTTGTCTGGCGAATATTTCATAATAAAATCAAAATAAGAAACCAGGCGTGACGTTGCGCCCCTCTTCAGAATGTCAACCAATTAAATCCCACCTAAAGAAAGCGCGAACCAATAAGAAGGCAGGTTCTTGATATGGTCGGTAACTAAGGACAGGGTAACAGTGTTCTCGACAACAGCGTCCAAGAAAAAGTGCAGTCTCTCCGGATGGTCTTCCCTTAGCAACAGTGCTCAAACATGAGTTACTACAGTATAAGGTGAGCAGAATTCATAATGTTGCTTTCGGATTGTGTTCGGAGGCCTTTTGTATTTTCAAATGTAAGATCTGAATCCGAGTCTTGGTAACATATTTGTATTGGCACAAAAAACTTAATAGTCGCCTTCAACTTTTCCATAAACAGCACAGCGTTTAGTGGAGACAGAAACAGCTAACGTTAGCTTGTAACGGTAACCAGCAATATCTAACATCCTGCCACTGGCTTTTTAAGACAGTCGCGTTTTTTTTCTGTGTGAATATATCTTATTTTAATCAATAGTTGTAGTCAATAGAGGGATATTTTTGCCGAGTGAGTATTTACCCGTAAAATCGCTCCTATAGCATTATTGACAAAAAAGACCTCGTTAAGGTACAAAATGAAGGAAGAACTATAAAAAGTCCAAACATTGTGGGACATACTCTACTGTACATTGTGTTTTGATTGTTGAATTACTTGACAAAAGTAAAAAGCAAGAATGCTGCTACTAGTTTGTTTAAACCAAAGAGTGGATATATTTTTTATTCTTGGGAAGAAATTTTGATTCACAGCTTTATATTTCAGTCACTTTCTGATTACCTACTGCGTGTAAATGCATTTTACAAGAGATGATGTGAAAACATCCTCAAAGTTCTGTAGCTTTGATTTCGAGAGAAAAGAATCTCGTCATGCCTGAACATGCCTATGAGTACAGAAGGGTTTTTCTTTGTTGTAAACAACAGTAAGCTGTTAAATTCACAAATTATTATCTAGGTCAAGGAGAGTATATCTAAGAACAAAAATGTGTTACACACATGTTCAAGGAAAAATGTGAAATTAGAATAAAATTGCTTTTTACATTTTTTGCATTGTGCAAACAACCGTTTTTGATAAGCTACTAATATATTTTTTTAAATAATGAGAATTACAAATGTCCCTCCCAAAATATCAAGTAACAAGAAACTGTTACGTTTGTAAAATAAACCAACCAACCTGTACAGTTTATAGTAGGAATGCACTGATTTTAAAATTAGGACTGATATCCATGTTAGATGTTATTCTTGCTGTTATGACCGATAACCAAATTGTTTTACATATTATTTATGTATATTTCCCTGCCCTCTCTACAGTGAAAAATGTAGAGAGGGCAGAGAGTTTTACTTTACAGTCCTATACCGGTATGTTAAAAATTGCTGAAATATTAATCCCATTACTTTGTGCCTCACTTATTTAGAGTCTGAGATATATGTTTAAAATATCACGTCTTACATGACAAAATAAGTAAAAGGAAATTTTATAAAAGCTGGGTATTGAAAATGGCACTGAAATGGAAAAAACAAAGTGAAGCCTCAAAGGAAAAGGTTACTATTGCAACCTTTACTTACTAAGTATAATAACAAATGGAACATTTTTATGGAGCTTACAAATGGCTTTGTGTATGTATTATTTAGGAGTTTGTGTGGTTGATATTAAAATGATTTAATCAGGATAAATTAGGCTGCACAATATGATTGCTAAACACTGCATTGATATCATTGTTTACATTTAAGCCACTTTTTTGTCCCTCCTCCCTTTCCTTTCTATTGTTTCGATGTCCACAAACTCTTGCTGAGTTTTTGGCATCTCTGTTACTGATGTCTATCAGATGTGGGCATAAAGGTCATTGAAAGTTCATTCAACTGGCTAAATATATTATTGGCTAGACAAGTTTGAATGCAAGGCATCTGAAATTGTAATTTTATCTAATCAATATCGCATCCAAGGACTCCTTTGCAGTTGTGATGATAATGCACAGATTGATACTGTGATGATTTTGATTGAAATGATTGTACAGTTCTAATATGAACCTGATCAAATTGAAGGAAAGGATGAGTTAGAAAGTTTGTGGTGAGATCTCTGTTTTGTTTTGAGAGCTGTATGCAATTAAAGCTGTGGAGAACAAGTCTCACATCTTTTGTTTTCCTGATAGAAATCAAAGTAACTTCAAATTGTTTCCTGTTGCAGTGCCAGTCCAGTTGAGGATTCAAGCAAGTTTGTGATTTAATCTCTTCAGGAATACTTTTGCTATATGCCTGATATACAGATTCTACCTTCTTGGATATTTTTTTTCTGTTTTTTGTTGTGTTTCTTTGGTGTTGCTTTTTGTCATCATAACGGAAATAAACACATCTCTCATCAGAGTACCAGCTAGTTCGCTCACTGCTCTGTGGACTCACCCAAACTAGTCAGCTTGTGTGATAATTCACAAATTGTCACTTCAGTATTTCCAGAAGTGAATGGATGTTGCTATTCATTCCAAGTCTTGCAAACCAGTCGTAGAGTCTCGAAAACAAACGCGCCATTGATGCTTCTCTGATATTCAGTGTGAAATATTTGTCTCTGAATCTTACAATCTTACATTTAAGCTGCTGAATGCTGAGAAACCTGGCAGATTTTCTGCTGTAACAGATCCCACGCTGTGCATGCTGGTATGAGCTGTTTAAAGAGCGACAGTTTTCATAAAAGCATGCTTATGCAGTGTTGCAGGAACTGCTTGCATCAGCCAAGAGATGAAAGTGGAAGGTTGGTGTAGTTTGTTGGTGTTGTTGGTTAGACTGCAGTTTAAGAAAAAAAACCTGAAGGAAAAAGGCCTCTGCATTGAATCCTGAGCAGTTTATTCCATTTGTCCTCAAAATTTAAACTGCACTACTGTGTAAATCATTTTGAAATATCTGAACTCGGACAGTGGTGTACCTCGGCTGCTGGAACTATGACTTGTGGTCGAGTGGTTTATTTATGCAAACCCCACACACAATTAACCCGACGAAGCTCTTTCCCAAATGCCTGGAGAGTTGTGTAAAATTTGTGGTATTTTCTTATGCATACTCCTGGAGAACTATGTAAATTTTGTTAAACATTTTTGGTTCCCTGCCGTGGTGAGTCACTATTCCAGGAAGGACTTTGCAAAGAGCGCCATCGGTAATCAGTAGCTTACATTTCGTGGGTTTCGCTGAAACACAGCAAAGGATCGTTGCTGGAGAGTCGGTGGTGGAAGGTGATGCTTCGGGGTTTCTGTGGTACCGGTATTATTATCAACTCTTGCAGCTTCTTTCCATCGTTTGTTTGGAGCTTAGTAATTGCTCCCTCTGGTGAAAGAGTCCCACGCTTATCGTCACTGGAATTATATACAGTTTTAGACAAACACGCATAACATACTCCCATTTTCTTACTTTGGTAAATAGGTGTCAAAATAGGGAGATGCTGGTTTCCTAGCAACTAGATTTTGGTTATACATTATGTTTTTTAGAAAAGGGGAATCTATTAGTTGGGTTCCCTTTAAAAACCATGCATGCACTTCTCCAGGGTCACAATGACAGACCGGAAAACCTTCTGCAGGCAGTTGGGCTGTAAAAATGTTGAAAGGGGAAACATTTTTTGGAGACATTTGTAGTTTTAAAGTGCCACAACTTTTAAATAGTTCTGCAGTTAATTGATTTATTCTGATGATTGACAGGATAAAAGATTGCCAGTTTCTGCAGATTTTTTGTTAAATCACCAAAGCTTATTTTATAAAGGATTAAAAATGCTAATTTCAATTCCTTATTGAAATAAGAAAATAAATGTTTTGCTTCCTAAAATGCAATAATTTAGCATTCCTTTAGTCTGGGTTGGTCATGTTTAAGCAAATTACATGTTTTCAGAGTTTTTGTAATCCAGTTAATGATTATTTAATTACTAAATTTGTTGACGATTATTTCAGTAATCAATCAATCATGATTCATGCGATTAATTGTTCCAGCCCGACTTTCAAACATAACATTTTTAAAAGATGCCAGACGGAATCAGAATCTATGGTTTGACAGTTGCTCTAGAATATATATATATATACTTTTCCTTTCTCTTCACAATTATAAGCTGCTTTATGTTTTTATCTTTTTATAGGCATCAATACTTGAAAGAATTTTGCTGAGGCACTTTCTGTCTTTTAAGTTGCTTTTTTTTCAGTATATTGACATTTAGTGTTGCCACTTCCGTACAAATTCCGTCTTGGCTTCTTGTGCATTGTCTGAAGTGTGAAGCCATGGTAACGACACAAGCCTCACAACCTCAGTGTACCTTAGTGCCGGGTAACTGTCACTCCCATGGGTGGAAGATAGCAGAGCTGCCGTTTCTTTGTATTATCTGCCAGAGATCTCGGAGCGTGGAGGTCGAGTGTGTGTGTGTGTGTATGGGTGTGTATGTGGATTGGGCAGAGCAGAAAGTTTAACCACAAGTTTGAGGGAAAGTTTCTTCACCATTGGAAAAAAAAACCTGGATTAGCATTCAGACATTTGCAAGCATGGAGTCTATAAAGACTGAAGGATCTCATCCAGTCTACAGCCGCTGGTCGTACAGGTAGCTGCTCAAACCGACAGATAAAAGAATGACTCTTAGCTTTGTTTTCCATTTGAAATTTCTGTTTCTATAGAGATGTGGTAGAAGTTACATTCTAACCACTCTCCTGTCCAACTAATGTGTTTTCTGTCTTTTGCAACAGATGACTAGAATACAAAGTAGCGTTTAGCAGAGCTAAAGCGTTGTTTTGTCCATGTGTTGCCTTATCTTCCTGACCAATCAGCTGGCAGGTGGTCAGAGCGCCTTGCAGTTCGCTCTGGTACTTGTTGCTCATGTTTCTGCCACCATGTTGTTACTTATTCAAAGCATCAGCTTGTGACTGTGCTTGTTGTAACTAGAGTTGGTAATTTGTGTCTTTCCAGTCGTCGGTGTGTGTGTGTGTGTGTGTGCGCGCGTGTGTGTGTGCTGTTGGCCGGCTGATTTGAACAGGCATGTAACTAACAACATCCTCAGTGACCTTTAGATGTGTCCTCAAAAAATGGTGGATGCTAGTAATGCAGCAACGATTAGCTCTTGTTCCAGTTATACCATGTAAAACTCTGATTATTGAACTAATTCATTATTAATGTAACACATCTTTGTTCACAGCAATTTAGACTGCTTGTATTAAACTACTTTGCTTTTCATGTATTATTCATAAATTTATTAATTTAGCATCATGTTTATCTGCCCCTCCACCACCACTCCACCACTTCCTATCTATCTATCTATCTATCTATCTATCTATCTATCTATCTATCTATCTATCTATCTATCTATCTATCTATCTATCTATCTATCTATCTATCTATCTATCTATCTATCTATCTATCTATCTATCTATCTATCTATCTATCTATCTATCTATCTATCTATCTATCTATATCTAGATATATAGATATAGATATATATCCAGATATATAGATATGTATCTATATATATATATATATATATATATATATATATATATATATATATATATATATATATATATAGCTATATTTACATTTAACTATTTTTATATAAAACTAGTTGCTGAGTCTTAGGCCTTGTTTGCAGAAAATCTTGAGTCACTTTTACTGTTTTACCGATCTCCATGGTTACCGTGCTCTGACACATGATGAAGGTACAAGAGTTGCTTGTCCTTCTCCTGTCACCCAAGCTGTGAGAGACTAATGAAACATTGATCACTTCCTGCGCTGATGAGGCTCCGTCTGGCTTTGTATGGATAAGAGATTCTTACTCAATGTCAACCAGATTAACTTGTAATAAAAAAAAAAAATGCTGAGGAAGGTTGTGCTTCTTGGCCTTTTTGGAATCCCTTTTGGAGAGACATTTCTAAATTAATATTTTTTTTTAAGTGTAAAACAGTGAAAGGATGTATGCCTTTAAATGATTGACTTAAAGATAAAACGTATGATATTTACTGTTTTGTGTATTTAGCCATTATCTCCTTTCCCTTTTCCCCTTTGCTCCTTCATCAGAATGACTAGTTTTAGCAGACGTATCGATTTCACAGATTATCACAAACAGTTCTAGTCTTTCAAAATGGAATGTTCTTTGCTCTGGCTGACAGATATAAATATGCTCATAGAATATTTTCCTCTAATTATATGCATAACATATTTAAATGTTTGCCAGGCAGTGTCCTTTAGGAGAGTTAGACTCATTTAATGCCAATTACTTTGTGAATTTGGCCTTTTATTCACTTTTCTAGAATAGGTTTTTTACTGTGTTGTTGAACTGACTTGTGTATTTTTCTCTCCGCATAATCTTCTCTTCCTTTTTTGCTGAAGACCTTCCAGCTCTACCAGCTTCTCTTCCAACTTGACATCAAGGTAAACCACAATCCACATGGCAAATTTTTAAAACAAGCCTTCATCTTTAACAGCTTTCAGTATGAAACAAGAAATTAGGATTATGGATATCCAGAGCAGACATTGCTAAACTTTTTTGGTTCTTTCCAGAAATCAAAAAAACTTGAGAAATGGCTCCAAATAATGTTTTTCCATAATTGTTGGACGAGATAAAATCAGTTGGCATAAATAGATTGAGCAATTAAATTTGTTGTGAAAACTGTGTTTTTCAAATCTAAACCTTTAGTAATTATTATTACGTGACACTTCTACTGTTTTGTAGGTCAAAAGCTGAAAAATTATAATATTAGAAACAACTTAAAATGCTCGTCAGTGATATCTAATTACACATTTGGAACCCAGAAGTTTGTTAAAACTCGTTTTTACAACAGGAAACAAGTTTCGCAGACAGTCGTAATGACTTGCTAATGAGTTGGCCAACATCTCACTACTTTGTCTACTTGCAGGTCTTAATCCCAACTCCTTCCCTTTAAGTAGTATTCTCATATGTGTAATTAAGAACTACTATCAGTCTCCACTCCCTTCCCTCCGTCTCAGATGCCGGATGGACCTCCCAGGTGACCCATCTGCTTACCAGTAACAACACTCAGGGATTTATTAGTCAGTACATGGCACTCACTTGTGCAAGATGATCAATTTTGGCAAAGGGCAGCATAAGGACTGTATGAGTCATGCCTGTGCTGACTAGTAAGCTCCACATTGTGCTGAGGGAGACAGCCCTATCAAAGCACTCATGTCTGTTTTGTGTGTTCAGAAATGGCCATCCAGAGCCCTTCTGTGATGTGAGTCATCAGCTGAAATCTGCAGCTGGAGAAATTATATGAAAATGACAAAAATTGTTTCATTTCACTCCACTAGAACGTGTGATATTTAAAGATTTACTCAACAGGAACAGATGAAAGAGAAATGAGCGTCATAGGACATCAGCCTGATTTGTGAATCACTCTTGTGAGTTTGACTGAGTTTTGATTTGGGTCTGTTTAGGTCTTAGAGTTGGGGTTGACAATAGTGACTTCTACTATTGTTCTGCTCTCTCACCACTGTAGCTTAGCAACATGTCCCTTTAGAAAGGTGCTGAATGTAAACGCACACCAGCTCCTACACTGCAGGTCGTCCTCACTTTCTCTTCATACAGATTCCTCTTTTCATGATTAGATTTTTCAGAACATGATAAATGTCTCTCTGCTCAGTAATTGTAATTAATCCTTAATAAGAGTGGGTCTTACTTTGCAAAAAAGCTGCTGAAGTAAGACATTACATTCATTTTATTTCTGTAGAGAAATGTGTAAATCATTCATGTTTGCTTTTCTTCTGCAGTGGCATTGAAGATGACGGCAGCAGTTTAATGCAACAGAAGCTGGAAAGACAGGTGGGAACTGGAATTTTCTTCATAAAATAACAACGATTGATCAGTCACATGATTTCTGTTTGTTGTTTTCTTGCATTATAACTCATATTGTATGTCGGGTTGATTGTGGTTGTGATTCCAGCTGAGTAGAAAAACAGATTCTGGCTGCATTCAGGTTGAGGTTGTGATTTCTGATCTGGTTCTGACCAGCATTGTGACTCCCAAAGCTGTGCACATCAGAACAAACCTCTTCTGATGTGAAGAGGTTTGTTCAGAGCTCTCATTTCTCAAACGACTGTCTCACCAGGATAACTGATTTACAGTTTTATGCATTACCTAAACATCAGCAGAAATGCTGTAGTTACAAAGGGCAAATAAAAAGTGACACATTTCCCACCTGAAACACTTTATTGCCCACAGACTAACTCCACCAGAGCTTTCTGCTCACTGTGGCATTACTAGTGGCAGCCTATCCGCTGTCTGTCAGCTTCTTCTTTTGAAGGAATGTTTTCTGTGTCAGGTGTTTGGCCAGAAATGTTTTAGATAAAATCACGGCTTTTGGTGGGTAAGGAAAGATTTTCTTTAGTCTCACAAATATCACAAAACCTTTTCCTACATATTTAGGGATAATGGGAATATTAAGAGAGTTCACTCAGTTCTTTACTGTGTGGAAAATGATTGGATTCATCCTTGGCACGTTCCCTTTAGAACAACGTTTTCAATTGGCAGAGATTGCCTTCTTGTGTTTTTCGATGCCATATTATCATGCTTTACAATCAATTTCTTACTTTGAGATATTTCACTGTTTCTTTAAACTTTTAATGCTTCCTCATTCCTGGCAATGCATTGTGTCCCTTCACAAACATTTCGTACAAATATAGCCATTCCTTTTTTCTTCTTTCCTTTCTGAGCCACTGCAAAAGTCTTCATAACAAACCAAACTGTAAAGTTACAGTTCAGGAATTTTATTTAACATGGCAAAGAGGCATTTGGAGACTTCTCTGTTCTTATCAGACTTGTATAAGGAGACATATGCACTGCTTTGCTTAAATGTGAATACATGAAAATTATGATAAATGAATAATATGTAAAAAAGAAAAAAAAAAGATACATGTTATGTGAAAAAGTCCTGAATGTATTTTCATATAGACAAAACTGAGAAAGCATTTTTCACTCGGAGCCCCCTTTATCTGTCCCCTCCTTCCAACGCTAATGACCGCTCATTCAGTTAGCAACGGTGACCGCACAGACACACTCTGCTGCTTGTCATAGTGAGATAGGCCTTTTCTGTCAGAGGAGCACGTCATGCGGACGAGGCCATCAACTTTTTGATTGTGAGCTTCAGAAAAGGAGATAAAGAAAAGCCAGCATTCATCTGGTCTCCTTCATTTATTGTCTGGCCTTCTGGAAAAAATCATTTTTTGCTCTAAAGGATCAATAATTTTGGCACAATGGAACAGGTTTGTACATTTGATCTTTGTTTTAGCTTATCTGTGTCAAACAGGAGAAGGCTGCGCTTTGCAGGCAGTCCTTTTACCAGCATTACTTTAGTGTTTCATTGTGGGGTTTTGAACAGTCTCCTCTTTTAGATGGGTGTGTTCCTTGAATTGGACCTAAAAGGAAAAAAAACACCTAAAATCATGCTCAGTATCTGCTTTAAACTCCGTCCAGTGTTTTAATTTTCCTGATGTTTTGATTTGCACAGGGAGGACTGTAAACGCCTTAATTCACTTCCTGATCTGTAAATACCCGGTTCTCAGTCATAACAAAAGAATTGAACCTCACAATGGATTAGTTCAAAATAGCTCCAGAATGGCAAAATAAACTACAGAGTCTTGATTGCTTCTTTAAAACGCTTTGTTGAATAACAACAGTAAAGCACAGTTACAGAATGATTTATAATAATAGTCTTTTGAGATTTATTTTCATATTGATTTCCTAAATAAAATGTAGAACCCTTGACATTTTCTGTAGTAAGAGGATCTTATGAGGAGGTAAGATCTTCCACATGTTTAAAAACTTTTTAAATGTAACTGTGCTAAAGTAACAAAACATCACAAACCTTTATGAACAACTTTGTTGGTACCTGGTGTGTAAAATGTATTTAGGAAATATTGGTAATTCCAATATTTTGGTAGTGAAATTTGGCAGTTTCTTTTTACTTCCTTTAAAATCCTATTGAATTGTCTGTAGTCTCAAAATAAACTTGAATCCTTCAGCCTATAGTGGCCAGTGGCTGAAAAAAAATATCATTTTTATAAATCTGTACAAAAATAATGAAATGCTTCTGTAGATTTATTCTGAATTAAATTTTATTATTAAATATTATTTTATTTTTTTACCCTAATAAATTTCCTCACATTGAAGGTCTGGGGTGTCAGTGTGTACAACTTTTCTCTTGAGGTGTGTAACTGATGCTTTTCTACTTCACTAAAAGGAAAAACGGTAAAACAGATGTTGTCTAGTTTTTGACTGATGAATTATGAAAGCCCCGTTTTTGGTTTGCCAAATCTGACGCAAGGCTTCCTGGTGTCGCCCAGCTCACTGAACAGCATCACTCAGCAGGATGTGTTGCTGTGCGTTTGGCACACTAATTAATCTGCTTGCGTAATCCCATTGGCTGCTCTGATCACAGTTGGGTTAGGAGAGCAGAGGTTCTGTATGTACATCAGAACCACAAGGAGTTTTCAGGAGCACACTGCATTTAATATCTCTATTTTCCATCACAGTCAAGTAGCAGGTGCAATGCAGAGCATTTTTTATTTTTTTATTAGGCAGGCTATTTGCAGCATTTACTGGGAGACACAGGTTGCATCTCATCATGCATGTTGATGTAATTACCTTCCACTATGTAATGTTTTCCACCACAACTGCATTCAACCTCTTCACATCAAACATTGAATAATTAGAAGTAATAAGGTCATGCTGAATGTTATCTGAAAGCCTGAGGTTCCATGATGCCTTGCGTTCACAGCGGGCGCTGCTAGAGCAGAAGCAGCGGCGGAAACGTCAGGAGCCCATGATGGTCCAGCCCAACACGGAGACGCGGCCCCGCCGCAACAGGACGCGTCACTGTGATGAGCAGGACCCGCTGGTGGAGTCTCAGCTCAGCATCAGCAACGAAGTCATTCTTGATGGTGAGAGGATCAAAAGCAGGAGCCTCTTAAATAACATGTTTCTGTGTGGTCAGTGTCGCATAAGAATGTTTCTGAAATAAAAAGCAGCATAAGTTACATAAAAAACATCTTTCAAGCTATGTATTTAATCATTAAGTACATAAAGTAATGGGAGCTTCCATTTTATATTTACATGCACCGACTTGATGATTCAGATAATGTTTTCCTAAGGACTACAACACATTCCAAACTCAATTTTGTTAGTTTTATTGCAATTCAACAAATGCATATTCCCAATGTTAAAAGAAAATAATTCCTGCAGTTTCCTTAAATCCAATATAAAATGAAAGAATTACAAAATAATCTTGTCATTCATCAATAAGTCCAGTGAAAAGTTATCTTTTAATCATTGATTAATGCTAGCTTCCATTAATCGATGATTAATGGAAAACAGGGAATAGAGTGTCTGTCTATTCTCTATAAACAGAGAATAGAGTCTTTCAATGTAAAGATAACAGAATAATAATAACTTTCCCCTGTTGTAGGTATTGATGGACCGGCATCTTTCCTGGGATCAGAAGCCGGCGATCTGGGAACGAAAATCCAAGTTCAGTCAGTGAGCAAGCCCTCGTCGCCGCAGCCCCGCCATCAGTCTCCGCCTCCGTCACAGCAGCAGAGTCCTGCAGCCGAAGAAGCGGAACAAGACGGCGACACCGCCACTCTGCTGGAGCCCAAGACAGACATCCACCAGCTGCTACAGAAAGAAGGTCAGCTTGGTGCCAAAAGGGTTTGGTTGGTTGCTTTTTTTAAAAGATTTCAACTATTATATTTTTTTGCGTTGTTTGCTCAATGTGTATAATGTTTTAATCTCAACTCATTGCCAGTGTTTAGTATTGATCGTTGAACCAGGTCTTCCAGTAATCAGATCATATCCCAGACTCCATTGCTTCTCTGCCATGAGAGTGTCATACAGCAGCAGTCTTAAGTCAGAGGATTCTTTAAATTTGTTGGAAGTCAGACTGCTACTGCAGACCCTTCCAGCACAAATCCACAAAGATTCTTTGTAGCTTCTTTGATGATATAAATTATGACATTTAATTTCCCTTTGGGATAAATAAGGTATTTTTGAACTGAATTGAGCTAACTTCTTTATCACTTTTAAATGCTACAGCAAGTTAGAATATTCGCTGAACTACAAGTACTATATCTGTCTGTATTATAATTTCTGTCCTTTCCTGAGATGCTTTAGCACCAGTGGACCACCACTTCTTTCTGGCAGTGAATTAAAGTTGGGTCTAGCAGCAGCCAAGAGCTATGTCTTGGCTGGTAAATCCAATTATTACTGTGCAGACAGATGCCTCAGGCCTTCCGTCTGCTGGAATCATTTTACATCTGCATGACTGCCTGGCTCCCAGTGTTAAGCCTCATAACAAAAAACTCTGGCATTTGCAGAGTAAGAAGAGCTGAGTCATATTCATCCTGTTTCTGATTTGAAATGATTCAGTAATTACTTGAATTTTTAGATTTATTTTTTTTGCATAGAAGAGCAGCCAGCGATCTCTCTGTGGAAGAAGAAATGCCCAGTAGATCATTCCAGAGAAACAAGAGTCAGTAATTTCCCAAGTGTTGCATAATACATAGAAATATTTTTTATATATCGAAGAGCAGAACGGACCGTCTTCTTTAATCCTCTCCAGAGATTTATTTAAAAAGAAATCTTGTGCTGGAGGATTTCCACCACATTTTCTGCCTTCATGTCTTGGGTGAAAAAGTTTCCTAATAGGAATTCCCGTTTTACCGATCTGTGCTGATGCTTTTTCCCTCATGTCGTTCAACAGGTCTGTGTGGAAGCATGAACTTTGATGAAGCCAGTGAGCACGGAGACGAGGCAAATGAGGAACGGACGGGTTCTCTGTTCTCCAACGCCGACGCACTCAGACCCGCGTCGGCTTCCAGTGGCAAAAACATTCCTGTGAATTTTTCACCAACTTATACCACTCTCTTACCGTCTGATGCAAATAATTCCAGGAAATTTAAGTGCTGCATTCCTCTCTTTTCATCCCAGGAGGCAGTAATCCCCGGAATACTTTCTGCAGAAAGCGTCCTTGCAGATGCAGCCAACCTGGAGGAGTTTGTGCTGCTGCCGGCTCCTCGTGGCGTCACCTTTAAATGCAGGATTACTCGGGACAAGAAGGGCATGGACCGCGGCCTCTACCCCACCTACTATATGCACCTGGAGCGAGACGAAGATAGAAAGGTGAAAGCCAGACAAGTTAACTTATTTCTGTTACTCTTGAAGTAGGGTCCCTATTTTTAATCTTACAATATCTTTGTCTCTGCAGGTGTTTTTGTTGGCAGGACGAAAGAGAAAGAAGAGCAAAACATCCAACTACTTGATTTCAGTGGATGCCACAGATCTGTCTCGAGACGGAGAGAGCTTCATCGGCAAACTGAGGTGAGCCAAATGCTTTTTCTTAGTTTTTACAAATAGAGTATATAGTTTTAAACATTATAAATTGTTTCTCAGATGACCAAATAGATGTAGATTGATAAAAGTCAGGTATGTGTGTTTTTTTTTAGTTCATTTAATTCTAAGATGCTGCTTATTGATTTGGAATTAAGAGTGAATGAATTTCAAACAAATGTCTAAAAAATTTGGGAATCATCCTGTTCAGGTTTGTTCTCTCCACTGCTGACCTAAAAGAACACATTTGGCAAAAACATTTTGATGATGACACTTATAATAGAAAATGTTTTGCGGATTGATACGATAAAAGTGTTACGTCACATGCAACTGCTTTTAGTATTGATCTGAAACTAGTGTGATGAAAAAACTGTAACATAGAAGGAGAAGTAGGGAAAGTCTAAACAGTAAAATGAATGAGGGAGGATGAGACCGGAACATGAAGACAATGATTACATAAAAATTTTAAAATATAAGAAGTAAACCTGCAAACTATTCATAGAAGTTGCATATATATGCGTGTGTTTTCTCTTTAATCAGGTCCAACTACACGGGTACTAAATTCACAGTGTATGACAGCGGCATCAATCCCGGCAAAAACCTCGGGATGCTGCTGGAAGAAAGCAACACACGACAGGAGCTGGCTGCAGTCTGCTATGTGAGCCAGTGGCAAAACACCAAGGTGCTGCTGAGCGTCTTGTCCTTTATGGTGAAATTATCACATTCTTTTTGCAATCTTTTTTTGTGTCAGGATACCAACCTGCTGGGATTCAAGGGGCCACGTAAAATGACTGTTGTCCTTCCAGGGATGAACATGAACCATGAGCGGATCCCTGTAAGGCCTCAAAATGTGAGTCCAACAGAAAAAAGATTTATGCAAAAGTATTTCCTCTGAACTCTGGAGTGTTGGATACTTTAGGTGGACGACCGCCTAAAGTATCTTACTAAATTTGCTGTTGTGTCATACATACTGAATTGAGGATGTTGTTTTATAAAGTAAACCTGCTTTTAAGATGTGAATCAGCTGCTCCCACTTTTAAAAACAGTTGTTACCATGGAAATGCATTATGACAACTGTCTGAAAGTAAAAAAAAGTGAGAGCAACAATTCTTCCATCCAGCATCTGAAACTGAGGAAATAACCGTCCATTAAAGCCTCAACCAAAAGGAACAGATCAGAATGAACCACCTAAAGGAGTTCTGTTACGTTCCCACTATGCTGCAACCATGAACGGTGCAATTCTAGAACAATTTGCTGATTGAATGTCTTCTAAAGGCAAATTGTTGCACAGGATCTTATTTATAAATGTGTGATAGTGAGGGGTCTGTATATTTTCTAAGGCTCAGAAGTTAGCATTAGCATGTTTGTGTTTGTGTGGCAGGAACAAGAGAGCCTAGTGAACAGGTGGCAGACCAACGTGATGGAAAACCTGATTGAGTTGCACAACAAGGCCCCCGTTTGGAACGAAGACACCCAGTCTTATGTACTGAACTTCCACGGTCGCGTAACACAAGCTTCAGTGAAAAACTTTCAGATAGTACACGACAACGACCGTGAGTGTTTACTTCAATACGTGACATCGCTGTTGAGTGGTTTTTTTGTGACTGTCGACTGAACACGTTGTTTCCTCTAATCACAGCTGACTACATCATTATGCAGTTTGGAAGAGTTGCCGAAGATATCTTCACCCTTGACTACAACTATCCCATGTGTGCTCTTCAAGCTTTTGCCATTGGTCTGTCGAGCTTTGACAATAAGCTGGCCTGTGAGTAATGGGAGAGTGTCCTGCAAGCAAACCACCTGCCGTGTTTCACTCATCTTTCTTTTTGTTTTTCATGCTGTAAAACAGCTTTACACGGGTAGTTTCATATGATTTGAACCATCTATGTTCAGCTGCTGTTAATATGTAAAAAATGTACAGGCTACAAGAGAAAACTCATTCCATCTTATGGGACACCATGTACAAGAAGAGCTGATGTCATGCTTATAACTCATGTAAAGATATATGAACTGATTTGTTTTCTGTCGTTTCTGGTTCTGTTTTACTTTATTTAATCCTTTTTCCTTTGGCGCCATCTGTAGGCGCAAAGTTTAATCCCCTAAATAGAAGAGTGGTCAGTTATTTTTAGTTTGCCTTTATATTGTTTACAAATTCAAACATTATTATTAATATTATGACCACCTATTACCGCCCCTTGTGTCTAAAGTGCATTTTTACGCATGGATGTTTTATTTTTGTGACTGAAATGTTAGTTTTGGCGTCACAAACACCTAAATGCAACACTGCACATTTTAAAACATATAATACACATGAATTGGATTTTTTTGGGATTGATTTACACCTTCAAACAGAATAGACTATAAAGACAAAAAAAAATTATTATTCCTGTTAAAACACTGGTGAGCTGTTATTTTGGTGAACAGATGCACAAACTGTGAATTTTTTTTATTTTGTATTAATTAGAAAAGCCAAACAGAAATTAAATGAAAATTTCTACTGCCCATATATAATTTCTCTCTACATGGTAATCAGCCATGTGTAGGTGCCTGACTTATTTCTTTTTCAACTATAAGATGTGCAGACGTAAGAATTTCACACAAATCCACAAAGATTATCGAAACTACACATACAGGCTCAAATATAAACATACATCTCGACTTCATATTTGACCGCTCTGCTCAGCAGAATTTTAAGTTTACTTTAAATGGCTAATTAGTCAAGACTAATTTAGCTAATATCATTGGGGTTTACAGTTATATTTGAGCATATATTTACAAAATTAATCATGGATCACAGAAGACTTCATAATAAGTTCAAACTTTAATTCTTTGTTTAAAAATTGTTAGGTTTATATTGTGTTATTCTCTCCTGAAATAATGTCTCAAATGGCCTGGAACTCTTCACCCCTTACACTCCTCATGTGCTAGATAGTTTGTTACAAATATGTTACGAATATTTCAAAAATCACTTTTGTCCAAACTCTCTAAATGGTGGATTGTGCAATAAACTGTTGAAGAACATAGATTTCCATAAACATTTACAATCATGTTTCTCTGTTCCTGCAAAGTGAGTTTAGTGAAACATTTTCCAGTCTGAAATATTCGACAAACGCAGTCAGATATACGGTTTTATTAGAACCAAAACAAATGTAACAATTGCTCAATTCCTGTTTTTATATTTAATTATGTGTGAAAAAGAATTTTATTGACTGAAAACTTTTCATAAACATTTCAATTTGATTCTGGAGAATTTGAAAAGGAAACTCAAAAGTGCTTATTTCCACTGATGTATGGTCTTTTAAAGAAGACAAAATAAAGAACTTGTAAAAACAAATCAAAGGTTTCTAAAGATGCTTTGTGTCAATCCTTTTTGGTGAAAACTTTATTGCAGAACTGTATATTTTATGTTAACCAGAACATTTTCTAACATTTCAAAATGCTGCATATTACCATGAACACTTTCTGAGAGACTTTCTGATTTAATTGTCATCAGTCATGAATATCAATCTCTTCAGACAACTTTTTGTACTTGATCAGGTAGTATGGGTAGCACTGGCAGCTGTCAAACACTATAAACATCTGAGGGTTTTGCTTGTTGTCGACGCAGGCATCGTAGAGGCTGACCTTGGTGTTGGGTGGTCGCCGGTAGTAATGTTTTCCCAAGCAAACTCTTCCCACCAGGACTTTTGCCAGAAACATGTAACCAACCTCATCGGACTCGCTTGCTTCTGTGTACTCGTGGGACATGAGCGTGTCGGTAGCGAAGTAAGAGCCAAACCCGTGAGAGTGTCCGTTGAGGCCGGCCACTCGGGGGTCAAACCCGTGGAGGCAGATGCTCTCTGAGGCGACCTTGGTGGTCCCGTGGAAGAGATGTCTCTCCAGAGGTCCCTCGGCTTTGGTGTGGTGTTTCTGCATGTGTGTTTTCTGCCTGTGATGACAACGCAGGTTTGTCATTTTTTTATTTAAATGTTAACTGAGTACAGTTTTGATCAGTACCTTTGGTACTTGTCCCAGTGCAGCAGGTTCTGGATCTGCTGGATGCTGATGATGTCCATCGTGGTCTCTGGCAGGTTTTCGTGGAAGAATTTTTTGACGATCCGATAGGCCTGAGTCCCGGCTGGAACATCAACCAGGCGGTAATCCTCCTCTGAGCCCTGAAGCCAGACTGGAGGGTACCAGGAGCTGAACTCCTGTAGAGGATCTATGCTGAAGTTAGCCGCAGCAGCGTAGGGCTCACAATTAGCAAAGTCAGACTGGATTCCACTCCTAAAAGCAAGAAGAGATTTAGAAAATATAAATATATGTCAAATTTCCTTACTTTCGGCTCCTGGAATTTTTAAATAGACATAATGCCAAGCAGAGCTAAGCACCAGGAGATCAGGATTCTCTGATTGTTAACCAGTTTTGATCAGTAAATAGACTTTTTCTTTTTTTTTTTACACTTAATTTCCTTTTTGGGAACAATTAATACTTTTTCGTATCATAGACAATCTGGATCTATGCAAAAAAGCACTTTCCCTTAAACTCAATAGCATTACCGATCAAAAAACTTTGTTTTAAGAAGGCCATTTTGTCAAATCAGAAACCAAGCATTGTGTTTTAGGATTTGTGGAACATGCAGAAGGTTGTAAAGATTTTGTGCTGAAATATTTAGTGTTTGGAAAATTAAGTGGAAACTTATGTATGGCAAGTATGCAGGAAGAATTATGGTTCCTTCTTAACTCTAATTGTTGCATCAATAGTTTGTTTTTACATCTGTGAAACAGTAAAATATAGTAAGACAAGTATAAGAAAGTACTTCCAAACTCATCTCCATTTTAGCTTGTATTTTGCTAGTATTTTTAAATCAAATGTAATGCTTTGTCTATGAAAAAAGACGATGCAGTAGACGGAAGGGGAAGGATCCAAAATACAAACTTTAGGTGAGGATACATGGACTCTGGTGAACGGTAGGCAGGCCTGCAACAAATTTGTCTCTGGAAGCCAGTGCTGATTCTGGTCTGGGTCATACTGGTGAAGTCCACCTCGTACTTCTGCTCACCGATGTTGAAGGAACATTTTAGCTCCTTTTCACTCATCTTTTTCAGGAGGAAGGCAGACAAATCCTAGAAAGAGATGAACATGAGCATACTTCAAGTTCAGTAATTCACACAGTGACAGGGAAATTAAGCTGTAGCTGAAATAGCTGTAACTCAAAACTGGAGCAGGTCAGTGGTGAAAATCTACTGCAGAAAAACCTGTTGCTATGCTTTAAAGATTCTGCTCTTAAGAGGATCCAATCATGTCTGTCTATTTCTAAGTTCTATTTGGATTACAACATTACATCCGTCAGGGTTCTATTTTAGGCTGTTTGAGTTTTCTGGATATACTCTACCCCCTGGTGTAATTTTTTTAAGTATGCTTCTTTTCATTTTCTTGTTGAGGACTTTCAAATTTAAATCCCTCTGAAAATGAATAAAATTGCATTCAAAATCTTGACAAACTGACTTTAAAAAGACAAATACTGAGTGGAAATTAACGTCATAATCTTCATGAAGCCGATCTTCTAACTTGAGTGGTTAGTGTCCTTCTCTTCTAACCTTATGCTGTAGCTCCTTTAATGAGGATTTTATCTTCCAAAGTGGGTTCCTCATATTGATCATACCACAAATCGTCACTTCAACACAGCAAACTGTGACAAATACATGTTTATTTTACAAGTTACTCATAACTTGTAAAATAAGAGACATTCCCACATCCAAGTTGCAACTTCAGAGGTAAATGAATGGCAGCTCAATGTTTCCCTCATGCACCGCTGTTTTGGACAGCCATTAACAGTTTGAAAGTAAACTGTATAAATGTGGTTTTGATACACTGCAAACTTAAAGCAAATGAGAATTAATGAAACAAATAAAGCAAAAGTTACCGCACTGTACTCTTTGTAGTTGACGCCCTCACACCAGTAGATTTTGCTCTTGCTTGGAAAGTGAGGGTTTTTTTCTACACTCTCCGAGTTAGTAAGTCGCCTAACTGCATCATACTCTGAGAAACCATCCAACTCCATTGTATCAAAGTCCAGGATGTAGTATGATTGCCTAGAAGGAAATTCAAAACAATCACATTCATTATAATCCATAAATTGATGTCTTAACTCCTGGTAATTGAACTAAAACTCACTTGTCTATGAGGGTAACATCGCTCTGTTCCGCACAACAGTAGCTCCTCTCTAGTAAGAGCTGAGCGCGAGGTGATAGGTCGATCCATTGGTGGGTCTTTATAGACCACAGCTGCCAGTGAAATGGGTAAGGTGTGTGGTGCAACTTACACTTTACCCCTGCATCACATGTACCCAGTAGGAAGTTGTCACAGATGAGGATGTCATGGGAGACCTTTGTGTGAAATGATGAGAGATTGGGTTTCTTGGGTTCAACATCGAGGTCACCGGAAACACTTGTAGGTGCTTGGACAGCAGGTGGGAGCTTTATGGTTGCAATGGTGCCAGGCTGATATCCTTGTGGAGAATGAGTGATGATGAGAGGCAGTGACACAGAAATCGGGTTGACAAGACTCTGGTTTGGTTGATATGTGTGGGGTAGTGTTGGCAGGGAGTTGTGGGAGAAGGTCAGCAACACACAGGAGCTGTTCTGGATCTGTAGCTGAAGGCTGGAGCTTTCCACCACGCTGGATGTGTTTTCTCTCTCACAGGAAGCGGTGATGTCTTCCTGCTTCACAGTAAGAGGTGTTACGTTGATACTGATGCCGTAAGGTTTGACCGTCCAGGTGACCCCAACGTTCAGGGATCTCACGGCATCCCACACTGGGAGGCTGGTGTTGGTATCTGCAGGTACTTCCAGAAGGAGAACGGATGAATTGAGCATTATTACTTTGGGACTCTCAGATGGGCCCTTTGGGGCTTTGGGTGCCAACTTTCTTTTTTTTCTTCTCCCACTTGAAACATCAGTCATCCTGGATTTCCTATTTGACACTGGAGAAATTCATTTTGGGCAAATTGGAATAAACAGTAGAAATAGTTAAAAGATGTGATGAATAATTTAGGGAGAGTTCTTGGATAAATATAAAACACATTTTATCTTGTTTTGCAGTGAATGACTACAAGTTAGCTCTTCAAATAATACAAATGTAGCATCAGCAAAATAAATGTATGAGCTGAACTAATTTCTAATTAAGCTAATGGCTACAATGTAGCACGAGCTGTCGCTGGAGCTAGCTAAATAGGATACAAACACGGTAATAATTAATTAACCTACCGTTAGTACCTTGTCGTGGATGAAATATTGAGAAGTCAACGCGTAAGAAAGAAAAAAGAAGAAAAAACTCGATTTCAAGACCGAAGTTTTTATTGTTGAAAAGTGAAGGCAACTTTCCAGAAGGTTAATGACGACGACCTTTATTCTAATCAGGCGAGTATGGAAAAACTTTATTACAAAAAAGGCGTAAAATAAACAAGTCTACAAAATAATATGAAACTAATGCACATGCAATGTTTAAATACTTAAAGAGATATTTGTCAATAAATTATACTGTAGTTGTTACCTCAAACGTGCAGGGTTTTTTCCCCCCCTATTTGTATTAATTTGACAGGCAATTAAAGAAATCCGCCCTCTGTTTTAAAGGTGGAAAATTAGAAATTATTATCTGCGCGTTCTGGTAATATAATTTTTTAGTACGACTAATAAAAAAACAACAACAGAAGAACAAGTAGTGGGTTTGTTTTTGTTTCAAAATATAAAGTAAAACATGGAAATACACGTTGTTTTTTCTTTATGTGTTATCAAACTGTTGGGAAGGCACTTAAGTTTATTTTGAGTTAGATTTTTAGAGTTGAAATCATAATAAAAACACAAAATTGCCGGCAAAAAGTAATTAAATATAGACTCTTATAATCTCAGCTTGTTCTATAGAGGAGATTTTTATGTAAGCAACAGCGCCTCCTACCTTCATATTGCATGTCTGCCATAGAATTAGTTTATTGCCTGGGATGATTTCTTTAAAAATGGCCCATTTTTATTAATTTTTTTAAATCTGATTATTTTTATTATTTTGAAAATAAAATAAAAAATTATTTAAAATTTTATTTATCCAAATTTGGACACAGAATAGGTAAATGACATGCATTTCTAGTATTGGTCATTATAAAGTAAAAAAATTCCAACCTTCTTAATAATGAACATTTACCAACTTTATTCCTTAGAAAATAAATGCAACATCAAATAAAGCATTATTATTTTAAGAATTTTATTGATAAATATATAATTAGCATTTGCATATGAAGTTTGATTGGCATTAACACAAACCCAAACATGATTATGCAGCCCATCTGACTAACAGTAGCATAATTACATTTCAGTCATACATACATGAACTGTAATCTTTCAGGTGATCTATTTGCACATTACACTATCACCATCGTTAGAAAGGGAAATCCAAATCATAATTTCTTTGAAAATACTGTTATGAAATTAGTTTTTAGTAAGTTTACCCTGAAAACATTAAACTGAATGACAGAGAGTTCAGCTCAACAAAAGTTAGAGTTAAAGAAATTGTCACCTAAGTTGAGGTCTTAACAAAAATCAGCAAGTTTCAGGAAAACATCCACTGGTTCAACCGTCAAAGGGCACTTCTGACAGCCTACCCAGAGGTAAGGAAACACCGCCTCAGTGATGGCGTGTTTGAAGGTATAGATATGCATGTTGTTATGCGGGTCATAGAACGACACTTTGCCCTTTTCACAGTCCAGCTGCACTCTGATCCTCTGCGGATTTCTTTTCAGATTCAGCCGAGTCAAAGGAGAAGTACCGGCAAAGTACATTTTGTGGTAAAAGTACACACACAGGTAGCCATTGTTCAGGACTGAAGACACTTTCTCCTTCCTTTTGATGGACTTCTTCGCCACGCCGACGACCCACGCCGTGTTGTCTCCCACGTTCACCTCCCAGGCGTGCTTGCCCGAGGTCAGGCCGTCCCGGCCCAGAACGGCGGTATCAGGGTCGAATCTCTCCGGATTGTTGGGCAGCCTCTGTTTCTCATCGCTGTCATGGACGGTGGTGAGGTCATCTGACAGGACAAGCCATGGGGCCGCCGTGTTGGGATCCAGAGTGACTGGAGCTGAAGAGAACATGGCAGAGTTCAGGTAATAGTCCCACTCAGGAATATATCCAAAGGAAGCTGCTTTTCCAAGAGTTATAGTAGTGTCAGAATGGTTTAATACATCTGCATAGACTCACTGTATTTGGCGATTTTATGCATCTTCTCCCACACCTGGAATGTTAAAGAGCCGACATATTTGGCCACATCTATTAGTGCTTCTGGAGCCATGACTGGCTCTTCTACTGGAACATTTGCCCTGCAAAAGATACAATTAGGGTTTTTTTTATGCGAATAAAGTGTAATAACAGAAAGGAAAACATTTAAATAGAAAATATTTCTTTTTACCTTGCAAGTGTACTTTTGCATTTCTGAAAAAAGAAAAAAAGTCATTTAGGACTTGAAAGCAATATGCATGCATGCCTGCACACCTATTCTTATTGTAAATTAGCTTACACGAAGGACAGAGAGGTCCTCCAGAGCCATCTCCTCCTCCAAAACTCTGATAGTTTCAGACATGGAGGATATACTTCTCTCGATTTCCTCCATCATCTGCCTCAACTGTCCCGTCTTCTGCTCTTCCTCCCTCTGCAGCGTCTCCATCCGGGATTCCTCCTCCAAACGAAGAAAGTTGTGGAGTTTTTCAAACTCTTCATGTGTCCGTCTTTCCACAAATTGAGCCTGACCCTGAAAGAAAATATTCTGTCACTACAGCGGCACAAGTACTTCAGAAGGTTTTTACATTTTCACACTACAACCACAAGCTTCAGTGTAATTTGGGGCTTCTATGTAGTTTTGGATTTTTTGTTTTTCAAAAAAATCTGAAATATCTGTTTAACTCCAGTTAACCTGACACCACTACAACCATATTTATTTTAATTTTTTTATTTTTTTTTATCAAAAGTCACCTATTGAGTAGAAATCTGACTGCTAAGGAAGAGTTGCCAGAAGTAGTTGTTTAAAGAAACCCATTGGTAATTTACCACAACCCAGATAGGATATTCAAAACTTTACATGGAGGAAACTAAGAATGTGCATTATCATAAACACACCATCCACAGGGTGAAACATGGTGGTGGCAGCATCATGCTGAGAGAATATCTTCAGCTGGGAAGATGAGGTACTGCACCTGAATGTGTGTGACTGTGTCCTCACAGTTTTTCTTCATTTTGTCAAATGCTTCCTTCTTCTCCTGCAGTGAGCTAATAGCCGACTTCAGTTTCTCCTGCATGAATAATTAAAAGAGCAATAATGAAACTTCTAATGGGTTCATTAAGCAGTACCTTATAATATTAGGAGGGAACATGTTTGCAGTGGAACCTAAAGCTTGTATTTACCTTCACATCCAGAACCGCTTCGCTGACAGGACAGCAGTCGTGTTGCTTGTGTTTCCTTGAGGTGTGGCAGACCACACAGATGGGCTCTTTGTCCAACAAGCAATACAGCTTGAGCTTCTCGTTGTGGGCAGGGCACATCTCTCCTGGATCGCAGTACAGCTCCCCTCCCGTCTCCTCCACAGGGAGGCTCTCCTCCTGCACACACGACTCACACAGGTTCTTCAGGGTCAGACTGGGCACGGGGTCGTCCAGGTTCTGGGTTCTGCACAGCGGGCAGTCCCGTCTTCGTCCCCTTCCAGTCCAGTACTGTTGCAGGCAGGGAGCACAGAAGCTGTGGGTGCACTTAAGGACCACTGGGTCCCTGAAGATGGCGCAGCATATGGGACAGGTCAGGTCCTCCTCAGGCAGAGACAGCCTGCCTGCCATTCTGACTCTCTACTCCTTGTTTACCCTGAAAGTGGAAGTAGGGCAAAGGTGCAGAAAGTGATCAAACACAGCAGAGCCAGAGGCAGCAGCTGCAGACTGTTAGCTGTCTGCAGGGAGAAGAGATGAAGCTACGGCAGAGGCAGTAGCCCTTACAGAGCAAATGAAGATTCACAAACAGGCAAAAACAAATTAAGAAAAAGGAAAAACCGATAGAAGTATGAGCCTGACTGTAAGCACTTCCTGCTTCCTGTTGTGCTGAGTCACCCCAGAAGGTGGAGTCAGATAGAGAGAGGAGGCAGTTTAACCCTTTACTACCTTCTCTCTTTCTATTCAGTCTCAACTGGAAAAAATGAAGCACCTAGAAGCTGATCTTACATTCACTATCTCTGGGTTTATGCATAATCTTGAAAAATATGGTGTTCACTGTATGTCCATGTCCTTCCTTCTTATTTTTTTCCTCCAATCTTGTTTCCATACTCCCTTTTAACCTTTCTAAACATTGCAGCCTCTTGTTTTTCCAAGTTCCTTATTTAAAATAAAAATGCAAAAAATAGTTACCTGAAAAGTAAATTATTGTGTTTATTTTTTAAAAAGTCTGAAATTGTAAACATAGAAAATATGCAGGCGGTGACAAGCAGAACGTTCTCAGCGTTTAGCAATCAAATCATGGTGTAAAGAGGGAAGATTCAGCATGAGCTTAAGTCACCTGTTTTTCCACCTGCTTTGTCCCACTGATGGTCATGCGGAGGCTGAAGCCTACTCCAGCTGTCACCCAGTAAAAGGCGCGGCGTACTCTGGAGACAACTCGTCAGTCAGTCACAGAGTTGTCAAGGAGACAGAAAAAAGAACTGTGTGCCAGGCATGGATCGGTTACTGGTATGAAGAGATACTAAGGCGGGAAAAATTTCAGGTTTTTTTGTCATACTGTTTCTAAGCTCATTTTAATGAGATGCCAGGAAGTGTGTTTAATTCACAGGACTTCCCCCTAACTACATGGTTTGTCAGCTGACTGAAAAAAGGCTTTTACACTCTCACTTTGCTTATAACACAACCACAAATTTCAGGTTTCCTGAAACACTGTAAGGGTTCTTATAGAATAGCAACCTTATTCTAGATCATACTGCCATGACATTCTGATACCAGCCTATTAATATTGTTTTAGACTTTTGAAGGAAAACTGCTTGCAGAAAAGACATGTGCAGTAAAAAACAGCAAAATCCAAACATAAAGGCTGAGAGAATACTATCCAAGCATGCTGTAAGAATGTACATATACTCTGTATCTTTCCCTGGCTGATATCGTTATTGCAACAATGGAGCATAAATAACTGCTACCACTTTACAATCAGACTCTCCTTATAAATAATTCATGATAAATAATTCATGATTTTGCTACTGAATAACCTGTCGAGACATAAAAAAAAAAAATTCATTAATAGATTCTAGTGAAGCTTTCCACAAGTATGGCGAGAGCAGACATTACGTTCAGAAGTATCTCCTGAACAGTAACTCTGCTGTGGAGAGTTCAGTCTCTTCAGACTTCCTCTGATTTTACAAAGAATGATTCTTCATGAAATGAGCATCCTTCTTATGACTTTTGTCACGCAACAACAGAGTGTCTTCAGTCAGAAGCTTTTTCAGACTTACTGTAATACTGACCGCTATCCTTCCTACCTGCAGCCAACACCATCTACAGCAGGGGTCACCAATCTCGGCCCTCGAGGGCCGGCATCCAGCACGTTTTAGTTATCTCCCTGGTGGCACCAACAACCTTTTCAGCATGTCAATGTTCTTCTTAGGCCTTCTAACGAGCCATCATCTGATTCAGGTGCGTTAAACCAAGGAGAGAACTAAAACATGCAGGAGGCCGGCCCTCGAGGACCGAGATTGGGGACCCCTGATCTACAGTGATTCTCTAAAGAAACTTGTAAAATTTGAGTAAAAATGTTTACTTTTCTGTTATTATTAATAATATGTTAATGAATAATTAGTGATAAATGTAGATATAACTGTCTTCTCATGTCACTGGCAAGGCTTTAGTCCCTTTTCACTTCTTTCTCCTTCATCCTCCAAATAATACTCTCTAGCTCAATTTTAATGTTTGATAAAGTTTTTACAACTTCAGCAATTACTGGTTTACCCCTTAAAAGAAACATCCTGTTATAAATTGGTACCAAACAGCTTTGTGTAGTTAAAGCCTGATAAATGTGTGGTAAAATCTCCAAGCTGAATGTGTCTGTCTTTATTTTTCATTTTCTCAGGTAGGAGTCCAGTTTCACTTCCCCCATCCATCAGTGAAAGCAGAAGGAACTCCTTCTGATTGCCACCGTCACTGAGTTGAGGCCTGATGAACCTGCTGTGCTGCGTTCCCGTTTTCCCTCTCAGGCGTCTGATTAGCGCCGCTCACTTCTCAACAGGTAAGCCCCACAATCACTTGACTTACAGTGAACGGTCTTACAGCGAATATGTGCCAATATTTGCTGAAATATAAGAGCTGCCTTTGTGTTTTAGAGGTCCAGGTTCTACAGGGGTGTGGCAGAATAAGTTGCAGGATAAATCTGAGGTGTGAATAACTTATTCAGGCTCAACATGATTTAAACAATCATGATGCTGAATTTTTTTGTCCAGAGCAATAGAAACCTACTGGATGACAAAGTTACAATAACGTTCCATTATCTTCTGTAATCCAAACTTTGCATAAGTTAAAAACACAAATAAGTGATGAATTGAAATGACATTGCAAGTGTTTGTTTTAATTTCAAGAACCACAAAGAATAGCAATCAGTAGATAGCAAATTTTGGTGTTTTGTTGCTATTTTTATGTGAAATTTCTATCCAAATATGTAGACCATAACCTACCATTTTCCTTAAACTTGTCTATGAAGGAGCTCTCTTTACAGCAAAGTAAAACTCTGCCATCACATTCAGCTCACCAGAAGTTCTG